>NC_089721.1:18433545-19036358 GCF_031753505.1 Anomalospiza imberbis
TAAAAACAGTATTGCTCACACAGAAAGAAGCTCAAAAAACTAACATGCTACAAAGTGGGTTTTTCAATTCAATTGTTCTTTCTCAAATTTGATTACATAAAATATAATCAAACATTTTCCCCTTTACTGTCTTTCAGTAAGCCATCTATAAGATCAGAATTGCCAATTTTAATATAGTGTGAACCCCTGGAAAGTTCCAGTTAATAACTAAAACATTGCTTTTTTTTTAAATACTACATTAATTAATGTAATTTCTAAATTAAAGCAACATAGTATTTTAATTATCTTCAAATAGTATTTTTCCAGGGTTAAAAACTGTGCTTAAAACCCTAATCTTTTCTAATCTAGACTTCAGTCAAGCAATTTCTAAAAGCTTATGAGAGTTTTTAAGACATTTAAGCACTTGTAAAAAAAGAAAAATCTGTTAAAATACATCTGTTGGATGCTGAGCAATGAACAGAGTCCTCTAATATTATAAAGACAAGCAATGAAAGACTTTTGAACTAATGTGATCAAAAATACAAAAGTAAAACCACCATGTGGTATGAAATAAATTTAAATATTAAACTTTTCTCTATGTAGAATGGAAAGGACAGGTCCTAAAGAATTCATCTGTGATAGTATTTAAGTAAGGTAAAATAACTCCAGGAAATTAGAAAATTTTTTTTCATCAGATTTCAAACTACTTACCTAACACACTAACAAAAATATCAAAAAAATGAAATGTCAGAAGAGGTTCTTTCATCTGGCCAAAGTAGTCCACTATAGTTTTGAAGACATCTCTTTCAAAACCTGAGTACGTAGGCTGCTTCATATCTGAACAACTGGGCCCTACAAAGAACAAAACAAAAAAAACAAAACAAACAAACAAAAAAAAAAAAAAAAAAAAAAAAAAAAAAACCAAAAAAAAAAAAAAAAAAAGAAAAGGAGCAATAAAGAGAGAGAACACTGATTTTCAGTCACCGAGCAGAACAGTGTTTTCTAATCCAGCCCATTAAAATGGATCATTAGAGGGGAAAAAAAAATTGATTCTTCAAAATAAGTGAAATTTTATTGATCTACTACTGGACCAATCTATTTACAATAGGTCTAGTGAAGACACAAAGCAGAGGAAAAACATTACTAGAAGAGTTAAACATTTATATAATTCATTTAAATAAGCAACACTGGAAGGAGAATACATGCTGACAGGTTTTTTCCAACTTTCTTTTAGAAAATCATCATAAAAAGACTAAAAGTGAATATAAACAGGATTTAATAAAGTGGTGAAGACACAGTCAGTTCCATTTATTTTTTTGGTGTTGGGTTGTTTGTGGGATCTTTTTCCCCTTCTGAATTTACTTACAATTTGCTAGACATTTCATTGCGGATAATATCCAATGAGGTAGTTCCTCTGTGCAGGGAAAAAACAGAAGTTAAAGGACAAAAAAGAAAAAAAAAAGTTCAACTGTTGGACAAAAGCAAAGCTGAAAACACTTTAATATGTTCCTCCTCTGTAGTAAATCAAATTACTCCAAAGGCAGGCTAGACCTTAATGTAGGATCTAGCTTGAATCACACCTATACTTCAGTACCTCCACTACTATCATACAGTTATGCATTCTGCCCTTGCAGCTCAATCAGCAAAACAGGTCATATCACAAATCTTTAACCTACTCTAAAAAAAAACCAAAAAAAAACCAAAAAAACACAGACTATGTGGTTCATATATAGCCTTCCCCAGTACTATACAATGAAGTGTTTACTTTGTACCAAAGATAATGAAAAGCACTCATATATTCAGTTTTGCCATTTCTGCAAGGAGGAAGTTAATATTTTGAGATGGTCCAACTGCATTTGAAATTAGCACAGATATGCTCTGAAGGCATATTTTATTCACAACCAAACCAGGTTTCAATGTCATATTTAAATTTCTCTACAAATCATATAAAAAACATGGTGGCAATAATACTGTGATATATTACAGCAGTAAAGATACTTTATTTTTTCCTCTGAGGTGCAAAACAGTTTTAAACATAGTACTATCTTCAAAACACATTGACTGAAAACTCAAAACTCTCTCAATGTACATTTTGGCTCTCTCGCAATTTTTAATATATTTTTTCTTCATGTAAACACTCCAGTTCAGGTAATTAAAAGGGTAGGGCCAAGAAAGTTACCTCGAAGTGATTAATAACCCGATATTTATAAATGGCAAAAAGTTGCTGCTGTCTTACATTCATTTTTCAACCCTACTAAAGCCAGAATTTGTTTAAGAGAGCAAATATAGAATAAATCCTGACTCTTACCATTGGGATACCAGAAGAGAACAATAGCATTTAAAAAATAATAGCATTGCAAAAACTAGAGTTTCTACAAAGTATATTACAATATTAAAAAATTTAAATTTCTAAAATACTCACTTGATTTGTCCTCTAAAGTGACAATGCCTTGCTTATTGACATTATATACATTTTGAACTATATGTTTTGAATTCACAAGTTTTGTGTCTAACACTTCATCCAGAGAATCCAAACCCAACACCTTTTGTAATCTGCAAAAATACATAAACACACAGCTCATATACCATCTAATCTGGAAAAGAGAAACATGAAGTATTAGGAT
Organism: Anomalospiza imberbis; assembly: GCF_031753505.1. Lineage (NCBI taxonomy): Eukaryota > Metazoa > Chordata > Aves > Passeriformes > Viduidae > Anomalospiza > Anomalospiza imberbis. The sequence goes on from NC_089721.1 coordinate 18,436,149, forward strand.
ACAATTTGGAAAAAAAGGAGACCTTCATTTCATAGAGAATATCTCCAGCTGGATGACAGCCATAACGACCATTCAGCACAAGTCCTGCTTCTCTCAGAACAGCCTAGATTTATAGAATAGCCTAAACTGGAAGGGATCCACAAAGATCAACTCCTGGCTCTGCACAGCACAACCACAAAAATTATACCACATGCCTGCGACCACTGTCCAAACACCTCTTGAACCCTTTCAGGCTTAGGTGAACCCTTTCACTGCTTTAGGTGCAGTGTCCACTTTGCTGGGGAGTCTGTTCCAGTGCCCAACCACCCCCTGGATGAGGACCTTTTTCCTAATATTCAATCTAAACCTCTCCTGACAACTTCAGGCCATTCCCTCAGTCCTGTCACCGGCCACAACAGAGAAGAGACCAGTGTATTCTCTTCCACTTCCCATCACAGATTGCACTGCAATGTCCCCTCCGCCTCCTCTAAGTTAAAGAAGCCAGGAGACCTCAACCATTCATCATATTTTCCTCTCTAGACCCTTCATGATCTTCATAGACCTAAAAAAGTTTTTAGTTCCTAGAAAAGGTTTAGTAATTTTAATACCTAAAACTATACCATATAACAGAAAGCGCTGGCAATATGTTCCTTGAACTCTGTCAGCCTTGGTGCTCCCTTCCTCAAGGAGGCAGTTCCATTGCCCAGTCACCCTCTGAGTGAAGAGCCTTTTCCTAATGTGGAGCCTGAACTTCCCCAGCTGCTTGATTCCATCTCCTTGTGTCCTATCACTGGTCACCAGAGATCTTCCACATCTCCCCCGAATGCCCTCTCCACAAATTGTAGGCTGCAATGAGGGCACCCCTCAGCTTTCTCAAAGCTTTTGGTGACTGTACAGCTCTTTGCTCTATCCAGATCTCACTGCAGGCCCTGTCCAAAGTTCCTTCTAACCTAGTATCATGGATAAACTTAATGTACATTCAATTCCTCCATCCATATCATTTACAAAAACATGAAAGAGCACTGGCCCTAGAATGGAGCCCTGCAGAGGCCCACTGATGACTGCTCACCAGAGATAACCACATTTACTACAATCCTTTGTGCTTGACCCAAGAGCCAGCTGCTCACCTGACAATATTATGGGCTCATCAAGCTGCATGCTGGACAGTTTATCTAGAAGGATACTGTCAGACAGTACCAAAGCTCTGCTTAAATGCAAATAAACCACATCAACTGGCTTCCCTTGGTCAACTAGATGAGTGACCTTGTCATAAAAGAAAATTTAATTGGTTATGCAGTATTCTCCCCTTCTGAAACTGTGCTGGCTATGACCAATGATTGTGTGTCTCTCAAATATTTTATTATTAACAACCAGAATTTTATGGGCATAAAATTATTCCATAATTTTGTGGGCACTGAAGTGATACTGACAGGCCTGTATTTAACAGGGTCTTTGTTCTTTACTTTCTTAAAATTGAGAAAATATTTGCCAGCTTCCAGACAACAAGTATCTCTCCAGAATCCCAAGATAAATGAAAAAAAAATGGAGAGAGATCCTGCAATAATGTAATCCAGCTCTTTCAGTATCCGGGGATTAATACCATTGCTCTTCATAGGTTTATGCACATCCAGCTGGAACAGGAAGTTTCAGACAAATTCAGGGTCAGCTATGAGTCTCCCCAATCCCACAGTCACTCTTCCAACACAAAGCTGTGGGAGTCCCCGTATCAATTATGAAACCTAAAGAGTCCAAACTTAAAGAGGACTTTCTTTCATATGAATGCTACTGCTCCCTGATCAACCTGTCAGGGTTTCAGCATCCTTCCACACAATCTGCTGTGCCAACCCTGTTTGTCCACCCTTGTCTTTTGGTTGCTAGAGCTCTATAGGGGCCTTTATGTGAAGGAGGGGCTTGGCCACCACTGCCCCTACTCTCATTTGCCCAGGTCCTATCAGCTCTGCCATGTGAGCTCCAGGCTACCAGAGGGTCTCTCCATTCCCCTGAAGTTATCTTGGTTCAGGAAACCCAGGAATACACATGCACTAAAATGCTCTGCTGCCCATCATGCTCTCACCAAAAGTGCTCACCTCAGCACCGAGTGCATTACATGCAGATAATGTGCAAGATTTATACTAAAGTCATCATTAGTAAGACCTCAACTATGCTGTAACATCAGCTAGTGCATATTATTTTTTCCCTTGCAGAAACAGTCCAAAGCAATCGCTTTAATTTTGCATAGGAGATTCTATTTGAATATAGTAAAGAATATCTGAATCTCAAAGCTTCAGCACTCAATTAGCTACGCCATTTCTCTCATACAAAGTATTGTACTTGCCGTTGAAAGGTTTCATAGCACTTCTACGCAAGTGCTTTTATTTCCTAGCAACAAGAGAGAGACAGAGAAAAAAAGTGATTAAACAAGACAAAGCCCACAGAACAAAGACTTCTATAACACAACGTGAAAAAGTCAAAAGGTACTAAGCACAGTAAAGTTTTTTTGCAGACTTTATTTGCTGAATTTGTTAGCCAAATAACAAGTGGTAGAGTTAGTCTAGACACTATGGCTTTGAAGGCAACGATGAAAAGTGAGTAGGTGGAATTACAAGTGTTACCAGAGAAGACAGACAAGACTATTACCTACTACATCGTTTTGCTATAACAGCAAATGACTCATTAAGTATACTCACCGTGATAAAGTCATGGATTTCCATATCTCTTCTATATTTGCTTGTGTTAGCTCTCTGCGGAACACAAGTTTGCATGCTGGTACTTCCCCGATAGCTATGCTGTGTCGCTTGTACCACACCTCAGAGTTCTGAAATCAGAAACAACTCTCCTCATTAACTGGTCACTTTTCAAGTGTTAAACAGTATAAAACATTTACACTACAGAATTGCAAGTGTTCTTAAATTCCAGTGAAGTCTTCAGCATGCAAGGTATTTGTGTTTAAGAGAAATGAAACATTTTCTCAATCTTACACACACATATTTCTCAATTCCATAACTTGTCCAACGCTGAAAAATTATGTGAGTCAGAATAGCCATTAAAGTTCAGGAGTCAATGGCCTTTAATCCTATGTTCAGGTCCTATCCATGATTAAAATCAGTTCATCTACCATTTTAAGATTAAACATCTGTTTATGGAAAAGTTACTGGAGATACCAAAGAATTAGAAAAAAATAATTCTTGTTCAGCATATACTAAAATAACTAAACATTAAGTCCAATAACAGGTTCTATACATAAAGTAAAAGCTGAAGGCACTCATTAGATCTAGTCCACCATTATTAAAGTGTAAAGTAAATCTGAGAATGCAGAAGACCACTATCCTTTATGCAACCTTCACACTCAAGCTTGATTCTTGAACATTGTCATCAAGATATCAGTGGGTGGATATACACTGCAGCTTGTATCAGCAGCAGGAGTTTTCAAGGCAAAACTCCTAACCATTCCAGTTTACACTACAGAACAGTGCTAAAGCACATTAAAAGTATTCCTTACAACCAAACCACAAAATACATTCCAGGAATGCACTTAAATACTACAAGCACTAATTGTCTGTCATTCCATGGCAGACTAGACTAGAGCTATTTGGAAGCAAATAGCACCCTGTGAAATTAAGGGTCTGGTCTTTCACATCAGAATTTCATGACACAGACCTCATCAATCCACACACAGCCACTAAGTGCTCAGACTGGTGTTGAAGCAATTCAAGGTACCACCATTTTCAGCTGTCTACTTCAGCATTCCACCAGAAGCTAGACCTAATTATAAAAAAGGCAACAGAAAGAAGCTTATAGCTTTGCCTCACTTACAATCCACTCTATTAAGCCAAACTGCCAATGGAAGAGATTTTCAGCTATACCAAACTCTATACTGTTGCATCTGAATCAGATGCAGAGGCAGACTTTTATTAATTCTTATCAGGCCAGGATGCTTGAATGGAAATTTAGAGCACAGTAGGAGACTGTAATACATTACACCTTCAACAGATACTTGCTCAGTAACTAAAATACTCTATTCTCTTTTCCTGTCTTTGGCACCATCTTTTCTTCTACCTACTATTGAAGCTCTAAGGACCATGTTTTTCATCTTCAGAAGCTTGCTGTACATGAAGAGTACACTTTATATGCACACACTTCGATTGTAAATATGGAATAACCATTCATTCAGAACATATAGATGTCCAGCAAAATGGTAGGAGATACTTTTCCAAATAGACTATGGTTTATCAAGAAATCTAAGGCCAGAGTCCTGCGCTAAAGGATAGTAATAAAAAGGCAAAAATCATCAAAGAAATCCTTAGTTCACAAATTATGAGAACGTACACATATAAGATACACTGAAGGAAGAGCTTATAATATACACAACTCCAGAAGCCTAGTCTTTTACTATGTCCTGGTGAACAGAGTTGATAAAATTTTGGTTTACTACTGAAAGCAAGTTTTTTCAACAACTTTACAAAAGCTGGATCAATTCAGATAAGTATGAGGCAAGATGATTTTCCAAGCTTACAAAGGATAGCTGAAAGATCAGGACAGCTTCTCCTCAGCCAAAACATATTCCTTATGGAAAAGAAAATTGAGTCAGTAACAGCCTTATAGCAGCTAGGAAGGTTGAAATAACTGTATAGATTCCAATACCTGAAGTGTCCAATTAAGAGTTGCAGTGTGACTATTTTGTCTGGTTATATAATAAATGCCCTATTGGAATTTGAGCAAACTGGAATGAAATATGGGAAAATACACCCAGGCAGAACTCAGATTGCTCAGGACATTGCAATGTGTAGCATAAATATGTTACTTCTCCAGCAAATTCTAAGAAAAACTTAACTTCACAAAACTTTAGAATAAAAGTATTTAGCATTTAATTTTATAAGCAAGTACTTTGTGACACAGCATAGAGGTCATCAGCTCAGTTTTACTTTCCAAATATGCTTTTGTCTGGGGAAATAAAACTGGGTGCCTTACCATTGCAACAGATTTCACTGGGATGTGTTCTTGAGAAGGGCCAGCCCTCGGTTCATTCCAGTCTGGAAATTTAATTACTTCCTTTCCACATGAAGGTTTCTTTGGATATGACTTCAATGGTGAGGAAGGAGGAAATCTACAATTAGAGAAAATTTTTAAAGTCTCTGAATGTCAATCTAATCCCTATTTACCAATGCAAAACTGCAGTCAGCCTTCACATGCAAAAATACAACAAATGCTTTGGACATTCACAGCCCAACTTTGTTCACTGTAGACTGGTATTACATGATATGTAAAACATCGTGGACTGTCTTGTTTGCCCTCCGGCTGCTGCTCCAGAACAGTTCAGGTCCTTTGTACCTCCCACGACATAGCTGAGCCTTGGGTGAATGTCTGATATCCCAGTGCATCCCATGTAGCACTAGCTGTCTTTGCATTAACAATGATATAGGTATTCACTAGATGATGTTGATTCTGCTGAAAAAGCCATGGGGATGTTTTCCCCCATGTCAAGTGCTTTGTTAGCATGCATTTCCTAAAGCAAAGCTACATAGCTAAGTCACATGACTAACACTCAGATTTAGTTAGAGTGCATGCAAGTGTCCACACAAAGTTTTGCTCACATTACCAGGTTCTCCTGTGTTTACATGCTTTCTATGCGAAGATCATATCCTGCAGTTCTTTTCTGGATCATATCCTGCAGTTCTTTTTTCCAGCTGGTTTTGTAGGTAACTATTTGACTTCTTAAGGCATTTCAAGAAGTGCCTCGAAGAAATTAGCAGAAATAAGCCCTAAACCAGCCCTTGTAGAAAAGAAGGAAAACAAACTATCCAGGTTGACCAGCATCAAATTATTGCTAAGCTTAGGTCAGAGCATGTACAAAGGAACTAATGACAGCATATCAGAAAGACAAACCAGTTAGATGGAAACACCTCTTCAGACTGGCCAAGATCCAATCGTGTCTACTTTCACTCTCAGGTTTTAGATGCTGAGATTCCTGATGCTTTAAGAAACTGCTTAAGCCTCATTAGCTCTTTGAAATCAGAAAGTAAAAGACAGTTATGCCCGTGATTTTGCAACAAGAGCTTGTACAGTACTGGAGAGCACACGTATGTATCCTACCAGAAAAAATGCTTGAGCAATAATCAAGTTTCTCTAAAATGTCACCCCATCCTCTAAAGGCACTTCAAACACTTAATAAGTCTTTAATTTAGATTTGTTCAGGAGTTTGGTTAGTTCAGTACTGCTACACTGAATGGTTAAAACATTGATTGTTTTGACCACACACTGAGCATATTCCACAGTGCTGTTCAACAGCACACCTGCAACACAGAGATATCACTTCCGCCAGACAAACCCTCCGAACCAGCAGCAAGCATCTCACTCTAATCCTGCAAGATTTACTCTGTTTTTTAATGGTAAACCAGACTAGATGTTCAGCTGTTGAGTGTTCTCAACCATTTTCAGATATTCATTATTTAAGAGTTTAATGTTAAAATACAATACACCCACATATCTTCAGCCTTTTTCCTTTGCCTTACACTATTCTCAGTAGTTCTTTTTTCTTCTCCAGTTCTTCACAATTTTTAGGTTTGTGCCGTTTGCTGCCCTGATTTGCAACCAATCAGTAAAAGAACAAGTTCTTACAGGCAGAAAAAGGAGGAGCATTCCCCTTTATAGGGTAGCATTACAGCAAGATCTAGGTGGAGAAGGATTAATCTCACTAAAAGTGAAGGACTGAGGAGCACTCCAAGGCTGACACATTAAGATCAGAATTGGTTATAGCCAGCAACACTTGTTTGGGGAGTTTATAAAAAGAGGAACTAGAGATACCTCTTTGTGTCCAGAACAAAGAATACAGAACAAGGTCAACTAACAGTGATGTCCATGATATAACAAGTATTACTGCTGAATTCCCAAAAGATTGCTATCACTGCAAGAGTGCTAACCCTTTTGCTTTTAACAGAATGTCTTAGATTCAAAAAAAAAAAAAAACCAAACGCATAAAGCCCAACAGCTTTGAGAACTGTAACTTCTCATTCATTATTGTAGACTCAGCTGAGCCAGTAAGTCAGGACACACTAATAAGTCTTTGCTATTTTTAGAAGTCACATTAGATCTCATCTTCACATTTGATACTTGCCAGATATTCTCACACTATCCAACTTTTGGCAGTATTTCTTTTGCATACTCTGTGGGTGAACAAGAGCAGGCAGCTACACTTATATGTGAAAAGTGACACAACTGCGTACCACAGTGTGCCGTTACAGCATGTTAACACATAAATTTATACAGAAGGTATGAAGCATGTGAGTATTTCCAAAGTAAGCACTGTCAGTAGAATTGACTAGTACCACTACCTCCATCAGCTCTTTGAGGAGAAAAAAGCCCGTATTTTACATGTAGCATTAGGATGGTCCACCAGAGGGAGACGCCAGGACATTGAATACATGACTAAAATAGGCTGGAAAACCAACGTTTAGCTACTTAAATAGGAGAGAAGCATGTTTTAATACTTAAAGCCACGAGTAATGTATATAGCTTATTTATGCACCAAGGCCAGTGAGGAAAAAGCTGGCTCCAGTTCAAGATGCATGAAAGGTATGCATGTTTAACTGAAAAAAGTTCAGTTACTAACTTAATTATTTTTTTCAGCAGGAGGAGGAAGAAAGAACATCACAATAAAATATATAACAAGAGTTCTGTTGTCCAATAGCAGAACAGTAGGCAGAGCATGCAGAAAATTAGAACAGAAATATTTCACCCAGCCAATTTCCACAGCCTGCAGGTCAGTAAAGTCATGACTGAAAATACAAATAAATAAAAGAACAAAAAAATTTGAATATATACTTATGGTAATACAAAATATACAAAAAACCCACAGTCACACAAACACAGCAAAATCAAACCAAAGGAATATAGAATAACACCAGCAGTTATCAAAACCCATATTAAATCTTTTGAAATAATTAATGCCCAGAAATAAAAAGATCAATAGAGCAAAATGAAAAATTGACTTCATACATATTCTCGGCGTCTCGCTGTGTAAACCGCGATGCAACACATATCAAGTGGGAATTCAGTTCTATCTATTTCCCCAAAGAGAATATTAAGAAATCATTACTTTTAAATGAATATGTAAAATTTGAGTATGTAATAATATGCATGTAATAGTATGTAATAAGTAGAAGCATAAATTTATTGCTAGCCTATTTTCCCTATTGTTTTGCATGATGAGAACTCCCATTTCCTCAAAAGAAGGCTCACCATGATAAAATTTACAAATCTAGACTTGAAGTAATGGTTATCTTTATAATACTTCTGCACCAAACAAAATGGTACAAATTCAGAACCTGCAACTTCTGTCCATTCAAACCTTAACTGAGGTCACAAGAGGTCAAAGAATCCAGTCCAGTAATGCTAAGTTTTTATTATTAAGAAATTTCTTCTCCTCTGTTAACAAGCCATCAGCTGAGATGCTCAACAGGGAAAAGTAAGCAACAATCATTGAGGATAAGCAAATAAAGCTTTGTCCCTTGCCCATCTACAAACCAAGGAGTATAAAAAAAGGTTATATCATAAATATCTTAGATTCATAAGGCCTTTCTCTTCTGTCAGAAGAAGTGGAGACAAAAACCAAAATAGTCAGGGGGCTGGGGTGAAAGACGACAATAGGAGCTGGATGACCAATGGCATTCTCACTTCCACCTATGTGTCTTAATATGTACTCTTCCAGCATCAACAAACCTGATGTCTGCCATCAGCAATGAGAACTCAATACCATGTGAAAGCCGCAAAAGCTTTCGTTGATATTCAAAGAATGTAACTGAATAAAAGCGACCTTCAAAAATATTTCAAAACAGACAAGAAAACTGAAGTCAAACATTAAGTCATGGCAGCTACCCGTTACTAAGAAAATTAGTCTTTAAAAGGAAAAGAGGAAAACATATCAGCACCTTTTAAGAGGCATTCCACAAAAATACTTGTAAGACATGAGCAAGAGTTATTATACCCCGTTTCCAAAAATACAAGTTTGTTTTTTTTTTTTGTTTGTTTGTTTGTTTTTTTTTTATCACCGTATACAGGCTTACCGATATAAATGGCCATTGTCTTCAAAATCCTCTTTGCCCCACCTTCCTTTGATATCTTCGATTACATGATTTTTCAGGAATTTTTTAAGCAGCTTAACCGTTTGATCGCGAGTCACTTCCGGGCCAAAGTTTTGATTAGAGCCAAGTAGCTCATGCAAACATTCCACTGCCTCCGAGGCTTTGAAGCAGCGCTCGTAGCTCTTGAGACGACAGCGATGCTTCCGTAAAGGCATTCCAGCACGGAAGAGCTCGATTATCTCGTTCCACTGGGAAAGAGCAAAGCAAATCGTCACGGGAGCTCTTCTCCCAGGTTTTCCTGCGACCAGAACGCAGCCAGTTCTGTAAGCAGAACTACACCCTTTTTTCACCGTCTGCCTTCGCAAGAACATAAAAACCTAAGCCCAGGATTTAAACTGTCGAGACCCCAAAACCAACACCAGGTTTAGGAGGCTGAAATATTTAGAGTCCCATACTACCTGCGGACCCTGGGATACGGCGTTAGCCTCCCTTAGGTTTTACCAGGACAAAAGGCTTAACCTGCCGCTCCGCCCGGCCCCGCTCTGCCCCGCGTTAGCCCCGGGCGCCCCCGCCCCGCAGAGACGCGGCCTGGGAGCACCGGCCGGCACCAGCAGGCCTGGGAGCGAGTGGCCGGCGGGGATAGCGGCGCGGGAGGGCGGCGGGGATAGCGGCGCGGGAGGGCGGCGGGGATAGCGGCGGGGATAGCGGCGGGGATAGCGGCGGGGATGGCGGCGGGGATGGCGGCGGGGATGGCGGCGGGGATGGCGGCGGGGATGGCGGCGGGGATGGCGGCGGGGATGGCGGCGGGGATGGCGGCGGGGATGGCGGCGGGGATGGCGGCGCGGGAGGGCGGCGCGGGCACTCACCAGGCGGGTGGCGCGGTACGGGCCGGGCCCCACCAGCCGCGGCTCCATGGGCGCGGTCGCGCCGGCTCCGCGCCGCGTTTGAATCCGGCCGGGCGCCGCCGCCGCCCTCGCCCATTGGGTGGCGGCGCGCGGCACGTGACGGGCCCGCGCCGTGCTTGATTGGCGGGCGGGGGCCGGGCGGGCGCGCCGGGGGGCGCGGGCCGGAGGCGTCACGGGCGGCCCCGCCCCGGGCCTGAGCGGCGGCGTGCGCAAGGGCCCGTGGGGCGCAGCAGTAGGACCAGAGACAACGGGCAGACAACTGATGCAGTGGAAGTTCCCCATGAACATGAGGAGGAAGTTATTTGCTGTGTTGGTACTGTGCACTGGAACAGATTTCCCAGAGACGTTCTGGAGCCTCCCTCATGGAGAGATTCCAGAACCATCTGCACTCAGGTTTGTGCCCTGTGCTCTGGGATGGCCCTGCTCGAGCAGGTAGGCTGGATCAAGTGCCCTGCTGTAGTCCCCTCCAACCTGGCCCATGTGGCGATTCTGTTTGTGGCAAGAAGTTAAACCTTGTCAGGAAAACAATGGCTGGTGAATTGCTGCCCCAATAAAGAGAACACAGCCTTGGCATTAATTAAAAAAGCAAAACAAAAAAAACCACCTCCAAATCGTCATTTTTCAATGTTTTTAAGTTGTTTCCAATCAGTTTTTTTGTTAAAGAATTTTGTTTTGATTCAGGCAGTGTGTGGGATGACAATTACATTTGATATTATTCCTACATAAGATGGGTTGATGCTGGTGCCACAGAGTTCATTGAGTTGTTGCATATTAGGTTTTTATGAGTATTTTAAAGAAAGGGTGATTTGGAAAGTAAATAGGAAACTTCCATTTAAAGGCAGGAGATTTTGATACCAAATCACCTATACTGCATGGGCAGGGATGTAACTGAAACTCTTGTGAAATCTATTACAGATGAGCTATCTCTGTCAATTTTAGGACTCTCACAGGAGAGGAGCGGCTGGTAACACCAGTGTTGCTTTCCCACCACGTCTAAGGAAAACAAAATTTTAGCCTCATTCCCCTCACTATCAGTAAACATTCACCGTAGCATGGATGACTTAGCTGACTGTTGGACTCTTCTTTCTAGCCTCACTCAAAAGTATACATTAAGTATGTGAGATGCAGAGTTTTTAGGTTCAGATAATGATTGTGTGATTCTCACATTGTGTGTAGGAGGACAGGATTTGTTTTGAGCTGATGTCATTGGCACAGTTACACTATATGCATCCTCTTAGGCTGCATCCATACAACTCACTGTGAAACACTGCATTCTCTCTCTTCCAATGCTTTATAACTCCCTGAAGACTAAGCCACTGTGCAAGATATTATGCAGTGGGAATCTGACACGGCACTTGCTGACAGCCCACAGAATGATTAGCATCTCCAGTTTCTGCCCCTGCTTATTAGTTCTTAATCTCGAACAACTGACTCTGGAACCCTTTGGCTAGTGTACAACTGCAGGAAGTTTTCCTGTCTCCTTTCTGTTCAGTCCCTGTCCACATGCAGCACTCCTTCGATTTGACTGTGCTTAGTCTCAGCTCCTACTTAAGCCCAAGTGAGTTTGAAAAATCAGTTGCAGATCTAGCTCCCAAACCAACAAACAAGTACCTGTCCTTTCACACCCAGCTGCAGGATGCATTTCTCCATCTATATTTATGGGCAGGGAAGGAGGTACGATTGCAAAATCAGAGACCAGAACTAGGACTTTCCGTACCAGCACAGAAATCATCTGCAAGACTACAGAGTAATGCCTGCTTCCTTGCACAAGAAGCAGAGGTTACTATTATCCAGTTTTCACTACAGACTAGCTGTTACAGCCTTTCCCTCATAAGGCTTGCATTTCCCAAACACATTTGAATGTGCAGGCTCAAGAAGGCCTAAAAGAACCAAATTGTCCCACTTCCTTCATCAGTACTTATGTAATAAATAATATTTTATATATATATATCTATATCTATATATAGATATATATATTTATATGCATTAAATAAAAAAAAAAACCACACATAAAACTGGCAAATCCTTTCCTGCTATATGATAAAACAGCAATAGGTCTCTGTCCTTAAGGAAAGCCCCCCCTAACATTGTAGGCCAGGGACATTGTAGGCCAGAGCTGGCTGGACTTGAGACTTTGAATCAGTGATGGACTGTATTTCCCACCAAAAAGAGGTATGGTCCCTGATCAACATCACAGCTGTTTAGGATCATGTGATAGAGCACCTCTGCACATGTACTGCTGGGAACTGAACACTGATGATTCCAAAGATCAAGCATCTGAAATTCAGGAGTTACAATTTAAATCTCAAGTGATCCCAATACCTTCTGATATCTACTTTCAAGCTGCCATGACAGCTGACAGCTACAGGGATTAAACAGTGATTAGAAAAAATATAAATTATTTTTTATTTGCTTTAAAAAACTTGATGCAATCTCAAAACAAAACATTTGCAACTCATGTCCAACCTAAAGTTTACATTCCTTTAGCATTTACAATGCTCCATGTAATGTTAGTAAATGTTAGTAAAATGAAAGTGTTAATTAAATGTTAGTAAAATGAAAGTGTTCAGGTAACAAAGCTTACTCTCTTGTGCAACAGGGAGGCTATTAAAATCTGCCTCAAAGTCTTGAGTATTTGAAAATCCCATAGATCAGATCAAGTAATAAGGAAATATTGCAAGTTTCTTTTTTCTAGTGTTGTAGAAAACAGTACCTTTATCGGTAACTTTAATCTAAACACATTTAATTACTCATTTCCAGGTCTGCTGCATGCACCAATTCCTTAATAAACTCATGCAGTACAAGCACAACTTACAAATAGCAAGTTCCTTTGATTTCTACACAAATATGACCCTAACAATCTGCCTAACCTTGGAAAACAACATACAGGGTAATTCTACACAGAGTGGAGCCATACCCAGTCACCACTGCCTGCCACACTTTGAGAGAGAACGTCACGTATTGTTTTGCCTGGTTCCAGACAAGGTAACTGGAGTAACTTTAACCTTAAGCTGATAACAACAAGCTGTAATAATAAAAAAAAACACGATGACACAAACTCTTTCTAGACATGTATTTCAATAGATAATGGAAATGGAAGAAAGTAGAGCACAGTACAATCATGGTAGGCAACATTTCAGATTTAAATCATTAAATCAATTTTTTTTTTACATTTTATTTGACTACTAAGATTTTGGCTATTGAATTAAAAGATTCCATAATCCTCCTAGCCCCACTTCACAAACAGCACAGGCTACCAATTTAAAGTATATCCATAGACACATTGAATAATAAGTATATTTGGCTACTACAGTGAACAAATCAGTAAGATGTTTTGATCAGTATGCTACAAGACAATTCAGACAATCCCCATATCAGTAGCTTTCCAACATTTATGATAATGTTCAACTGAGTAGAACATGAAATGAATTCAGTTCTCCTAGTAAAAGACAGTATATCCAAAAATCTGTGATCTTCAAATGAAACGCTGTCTTGACAACTTAACATACAATCCTTCCTTTAAAGTAATACAGTTTATAAACCGATGTAACAATGTTTATGTATTAACTATATTAATATGCCTTAGATTCTATAAACAGTACTTACTGAAGAATCATTCTTATAATAAAATGCAGCTGACAGTCTCAGCAACTTACAACATTTAAAGTGAAGTATTTTTTATCCCCCTCAAAGTGTGTTCAAAGTACTCAGTACTTGTCATACACATTTTAGTTTTTCCAATTGTCTTTATTTTTGTGCATTTTCTAGATAGAGACCTCTTGACCTCTTTTTGTTTTTTAATCAGAGATCCACAGTTCTTCCCCACTCCCATGTTCTGAATCCCAAATAACTTACGGTAAAAATACAAATTCTGTTTTGGAAGAAAACATACAAAATATACACCATGTAGTGTGCGCACCTAAATGTCTTGATTGTCAAGTAGTGCAAGTTTCCCCTTTGACAGATACATTTCTTTGGTTTTAGAGACACAAATTTGTTTCACTGATCTTTGCTGATGCCATTTCTTGCCATTTTTGGCAGTCTTTGTCCCTTCGTGTAAGCGTGGTACCAGAAGTGGAGAAACAAGACTAAAAACATGGAGCCATAAAGCCAGATAATAAACATGAAAATTGGATACTGGTAGGGACAATCATCCATGATGTAGATTTGTCCTATATGGACTGTAATCATAATAAATTGGACCTGGAGGAAAAAGGTGAAGAAAATAAGTACTTTCTAAATAAATTACTACCTTACTACAGAAGTTTAAAAAATTTAAGCATAGCTTGTTTGCTGAAAAACAGATAGTAGGGGTGGAGTGGGTGGAAAGCAAGGAGCAACAATACAAGTTCTTAATATGACAGAGATGCACCTTTATAGCCCACCTCCCCAAAATATTACTCCTACTGAAAGCCAGGTTTATGTAATAAAGGAAGAGAAGTTCTTGGATAAACTGAGAAACTCATAATAGGAGAATAGGATTCTACCCTGGCCAGTTCAGATAAAAAGGAGGCAGACAGTGTTTGTACAGTGACAAATGGAAGGCTCCTTTAGAAAAATTAGCCAGGAAAAGAAAATGTAACCATTACAGGGTTAGGGAACAGTAATTCCCACCTTCCCTGTACACTAGTATGTGACAGAAATACACTCCACATGAACTCCCAAGTTAATAGTAAACTGGTAGTGCCTCTAGATCAAAAAGACCAAGTTATAAATATTCAGGCTACATTGTTTGGAGTTGCACTGAACAATTCTACCAAAACCAGCCCTGGTGCAAGCAGACAGGGCACTCCTTTACCTCCTCCATCAGCATCTTTGCTCATTCTAAGCCAATTGTTTAGGCAGAAACTGAATACTGAAAATCTACCTATTAAATGAGGTGGGCATGCAAAAGCACTCAGAAGAGCAACCTTCTGAAAGTTACATAAAGCGGATAAAACACTTAATATACACTTAATATACCCACACTGCAAAAGTGGGTTTTAATGCTCTGGAGAGGGCATTAAAGAGAAGTAAATTTTCTAAACACATGTATTTTCTATGAAAGAACATCAAGTTCTAAAGGAATACTTTTTCCCTTTCCTTACTACATGTTACATGTAGTTACCAGTTATATGTGTATTCTGTACATTAATTGTATTTTCTTGGTGTAAATTTATATTTTAATAATTTTTATACAGGCAATGAGTCTTGTAAGTATATTTACCAAGATATATAACTGAAAAGCTTATTTATCTAAATCTGTGATTACAGTGAATGCTGAAGTCAGCAGATATATTACTGTGAAGAGCTCAAACCTTTTGTTATCCTCAATTGAAACATTAATAAATCTTATACCAACTGTAAGCTCCACACATGGGCATAACTGAAAGGACAAATTTATTGCTTTTAATCCGTGTTAGCTGCAATCAGGTTTTTGAGAGGTGCTTATATCAAAGACGGTTACTCACAAGTTGTATAGTTGTCATGTACTTTTTCCACCACAAATATTTATGATAAGCTGGTCCCAAAGAACAGATTCCATAGTAAGTGTACATGACAACATGCACAATACAGTTCAGCAAAGCATGAAATGTTCCTAAACCACCTGTAGAAAAACAAAACACAGTAGTAGTATTACAGGAGATATTTAAAAAGCCACAGAGGTCCTAGCAGAATGAATTGAGCCAGGATATGAAAAACATGTAACACAAAACCTAGACTTTGACTAACCCTCAAAGTATTTTACTTGAATTGGGTTGATACCAGTTCTGATGGATCACATCAGTTTTTTGTCTCAGAAAAGGCTTATCTAAGCAATCCCAAAACAGCAGTAAAACCCAGCTGATCTAATTACCCGTAAAAACATTTTAGTGGAATTTTTGGTTCTTTGGGTTCTTTTTTTTTATTTTTATTAAAACATTTATTGATAGAGACACAGAAAAGTTGGCAGAAAGCATTCCTCCTGGTTTTTGCCTCCTTTCTAGACATCATGATGAACTTCAAAAAGTTGTAGAGGGTAAGTAATAAGTCTCTTCTCAGTCCAGATTTGCAGATTCACAGGGAATGAAATACAGTTTCAGACAGTATGTTTTCATAATCATGGACAAGTGTCTCACAGATCCACTGTCAATCTCAAAACTTACTTATAATGAAAGGGAAACATAAGTAGGGCCCATTATGGGGTAAATTTATGACAAATTGTTAACACGTGAGTATTTCAAAGAACAGGTAAGGAAACACTTTCTTTTTCATTGGATTAACCATGGAGCTACATAATCCTGCTCAAAGTAGCTTTATTTTAATGAATGCAAGAAATTAGAAGTAAAAGTGATCCAAGAAGCAGGAGACAGCAAAGTATTTTCAAAAGAAACATGGACATGAAAACAATGATAATCAAAAAGAAAATAAGTTGGCATAAAAGGAGACATTTAGTGAGAAAAAGAGTGTCATTTTCCCATTTAGAATAATTCAAATTAAAAATAAAACATTTTGTGTTTTTAATAGCTCACACTAATCTTCCAGCTTGAGAAGGCATAACTCCTCCAGCTGTGATTGCAAAGTTTCTTTGAAACTTAGCTATTTGTATTTTTAAAAATAATTTGAATGTTCTTACAGTTCAAATATGCATACTTTTTTTGGCTTGTGCAGTGAATATGCAGAAGAAAAAATAAATAGCTAAAGCAGAGAAAAAAGGAACCTACACAACAGTACAAAAATATGCTCTGAAAAGCAACACTAAGCATCGTTTTATAATTCTCTGTTTATATCAGATCAGAGAAAAAACAGCATCTCCATCTGTTGGGTTTTTTACAAACAGATTGAAAGTTTTACAGATGCTGCTGTTTAGAAGGACAAGCACTGATGAAAGTGAATACAAGGTAAACATCAGCAGGACTGAAATTCTTGGAAAAAATTAAACTTATCAAACAACAGTATTTGGAAAGATAAATGTAAATATAAGCAATAGAGTTCTTGGAATACACACAGCTCTGCATAAATATGAGGCACTATTACTAGCAGAGGACAAAATACTTCTTACACACTTTGCTGAAAGTATTTGTTAAATTATCACATGGGAAATTTGAGGAATCTGAGGCAAAATCAGAAGCCCGTAGCTGGTATTCTGATCCAACATCCAGATATAAAGGAGAAAGTCAATCACCTATAAGTGGAAAATTTTCAAGGTTGAAGAGGAAGGACTGTTATTTGCTGCAGGTTTCTCTTTGGAGACCTATAAATACACTGGGGTATATGCTGAGACAACTATTCACGGTTTTATTATTAACTTAATACCACTCACTTAGCAAGTTTTGAGAAATACATAATCAATCCACCACTTTCCTAATAACAGAAACTCAACAGATACAACAGAGGTATATTCAACAAGGAAAAGCTGTACACTGGAAAGGTTCAAAAGATGTACCAATTTTCTGGAGTGCTTTCTGGACCACTCCAGAAAAAAACAGACATAAAATAGACACTAACAGATCAGACAGAAAAACAATGGAATAACTGCTTCACCAATTAATCACCAATTTTCTGGGACAAAAAAAGAAAAAATACAAAACATATTTTTAGGTAAACATGTATGAAACCCCACTGTTTCTCTGTAGACACTCCTAAAAAAGCCTAAGCTGTCCCAAAAATGGATTAATAAATGCCTGTGCATTTCTCCACTCTGTGCTTTTCAGACTATTTTCATGGCAAGTTGTATTTATTAGTGGTTCACACTGATAATGTGGCATAGGAAAATGCTTGCAGACATACCGAGCAGGAAAGCAACAAGTGAAGGTAAGCTGATAGTCGCCAAAGAATTTAAATTCAAAACAATTCAAATATGTTTCTTTAATAAAGAAGGTCCAGCAAAATATTTCTGTAGTTTTGTGAAAGCTAAAGTATCAGGTGTAAATAAATCCCACATATGCTACCTGAAGCCAGTAAAAGAAACTGCAACAAAGACTGAATAATCTCTCAAATAGGAAAAAAAATGAACATAGTCCTCCTCTCCAACATAATTCTAACATCGTAGGGGGCAAAATGGTTCTGAAGCAATTTCAACAGTTATTTGATTAATGTATCTCCCCTAGCATTTATGATTTTTCAATGACTTGTCTTTTTCATCTAATAATGTTTTTGCTTGTACTCAACTCTCTTCTCTGCACCTCTTCTTCCCATAAGAAATCAACACTGAACAAAATGCTATCAAATAGGAAAAATGAGTAATCCCCACCCATTTAAATAATTATGGTGATCTCAGTTGTTCCAAAAAATATTGCAGAAGTCTAAATTTAAAAACACTGATGTTTCCAAGGTGTTTAATTCTTTTTTTTTCTCTCTACCATAGGTAGTTTTCACTACCAGAAGATATGTTCAACCTAAACTCCACTCTCTCTCCATACCTGCAGCAAATTTGACTCCAAACCACCAGGTCCATGGCATGATGGAATGATGAAAGACATGCAGGAATGTAACTTGGTTGTTTTTCTTACGCAGCACAAAAAATATCTGAAACAGTTTTTTAATGAACAGAACGTTACAGAAGATAATCAAGTCCAATATATTTAAAGAAAAATGTACACATCAGTGCTGGTTGCTCACTACATTTAAAAGTTCTTCACAGCTACAGTGTTGGGAGAAGAAGGAAAACTGTGTGACTGGCTATGCAAACAAGTTTTTAAAAAAATTTAAAACCAATAAGTAAAATCCACTTGTGAGATCTCAAAAGCCAAGGCAAGGTTTGAAACCAAATGTCAAAGGTTGAGCCATTACCTACATGTGCAAGATGGACTTGCTTAGATTGAGAAGTCTCTACAAGCATCAGATTTTAAGTCCCCTGAACTATTAATGAAAGGCCATTTGAGAACATTAGCTGAAGGACTAACAGTAGAAAATACTATGTTAGAGAAATAGCACTCTATTATGAACTCTAACTTAGCTACCATTGGAAAACATTAAAATTGTACAGAATATATGTAGGAATTCTTAAATTACATTGACAGGCCTCGTTTTAAAGTACAGGCATCAAGGGAAATGTTAAGGGAACACAGCAAAAAAACCTGTAAGAAGTCAGGTCATGGAAAGGATAGGATCAGATGGCAAGCAAACAAACACAGAAGAAGTCTGGTGTGCCAGAGAAAACATTTGGAACCAGCTGATTTAAATACAGCTAAGAAATTACTTTTGCAATAAAACAAAAAAGTTGATGAGAAACAGGTACCTAGCTGTCTGTATTCGAACAAAACAAATTAAAAAAGAAAAATCTCGGGACTAATTAAAAAGGAGCACTATAAGAAAAGAAAAAGGCTCGGGACTAATTAAAAAGGAGCACTATAACCTGTGGGGAATAAAGGCGAATAGAGGAATACATTTGTCAGGATTTTCCAGTTTTATCACTCCTGACACTTCCATTACCATTCCATTTGCTTTAGACAGCAAGATCTCCCAGTGTTGAATCATGAACATTTGCAGATGAAAAGTCAGCCAGTTTTGCTCAGACGATGTAGAACATCCTCACTGCTCATGAGTCAGCTCCTGAACCATCACTACTGTGCCCCAAACAATAAGGCAAAACCTGCAGCTAATTCCAACACTCAGAAGCTGGTTTGAAAATACCTCAGTCAGTCTTGGGAAAATGGCTGCTGGTGGTGAGTGAGGTCTGCATTCTGCTTCAATGCATTGCTGCTCAGACTTTGCTTTAAACAGGTTAGAGTGCCAGCCTGGCATCAAACATCCCTACAGTCACAACACTCAAGATAATCTCAGGAATTTAGAGCAAGTAGGTATGGCAGTTTTGTCCTGCATTCTGAGCTGCTGATGATATGAATGGGGAAGATAAAATCTGAAGATGATGTGAAAAAAATATTCAGCAGGATCAACTGGTTTTTATCTGCAGTGTTGAGACAAGCATTGCCAAAGCATAACAGATTAGTGTACTCAGCTGTTAAACAGACAAGATATCCAGACTTCCTGAAAATTTAAAGGTGTGTTGTTCCCTCATTAACATTTTTCCTGATAATGAAGGAAGAACAGTGTAAAAAGACAATGAGATACAAAGAGATAATACAGGTAAACATCATTATAGTATTCTAATAATTGAAGATTGGAAGACTAAATAAAAAACAACTTATATTCTCAGCCCTGAAAAGCACCAGTTCTGCTGTGAAAAGGAAACAGCCACTTCTTTTATTAGGCTACAAATACTTACAGTGTCTAATAATTCAATGAACTTGGAAAAGAAGTAAAGCCAACAAGTTCGCACCATCTGCAAGAATAAAAATCAAATTGTCAAACCACAAAAGTAATAGCAGGACAAATGAGTATCTATATAAAGGAAAGAACGGGGCCAAGTTATGTTCCAAAGTTGACAGAAATATTTAAATGTGTAGTTTGATTGGTTTTTCTTTAAAAACACAAAGCAATTTTTAAACTTAAAGGACTTTTAAAACCAACAAAAACAAGCCAATTAATTCCTTACCTCTTTCTTTCTCCCAACCAACCAACAAACCCATCCCTCCAACTCATGTGCTCTACATTATGCAAGAAGGTATCTCCATTTACTGCATTGCACTCTACAACAGTGCATTCAAAAAGCAGGCTGTTCAAAAAGCATTTTTAAAAATGAAGTAATTGTGTAACACATTACTTTAAACAATCTGGTCTAGTGGAAGTTGTCCTTGCTTATATCAGGGGCATTGGAACTAGATGATCTCCAAGGTCACTTCCAACCCAAACCATTCTATCGTTCTATGATAACAATTCACCTTTGTCTTTGGCAACTTACTCTTAGAGCTGTCGGTGACCTCGAGTAGTCAACGATATCACACCGGAATGAGTATCCTGTGGCCCAGCCTGACATAAGAAACTGGAGGAAAAAAAGGGCAAAGATTAACTTTACATCTTTTGAAAAGTTCATTAATTTTGGATTACTTTTGCAATCACTAAGCAGGAGGGGAAAAACAGTATTAAAAACACCTTAAATCAGCAACTTTGTCAATCATCTACCTGTGTTTGGGATAGCTACCACAAAAATCCTTTGCTGTTGCAGATTAATGAATTTCTAATTCCAGGACCACACCCATAGACAAGAATTTTCTTCCTACACCCATTATTTCAGCTTTAGTAACTGAAGAGAAGAAAAAGATGCATCTCAAAACCAGTGTTAAAAAACAACTTACTGCATAAGTAAGACCTCAAAACCAAATATAATTATTTTGAAAATTGCTATCACAGCTAACTATCTTAATACAAAAAAGAATAGAACACAGCATCTTAATACTGTAACAAAACCAGCACAACAGAAAGCCATTGCTAATTATCATTAAAGACAAGGAACAAATCAATATGCATGATGTATTTTTCTACCATATAGTCTCTAAAATTCTGCTTAGTTAAACTTCATGGTTCAATTAGTTTTCCACTCATGAGTGATGAGAAGCTACAACTGAGAGCACATGACCAAAGGATTATATGTACCAAATATTACATAACCTTTTCTCTTGGAATATATTAAAGTTTGTACAAGAGCAACAATATTATTATTCTAGTTGGCTTATTCTACTGCCAGCCACTATGACATCTGTATTTTATATCCTCATGATGCTTCTTATTATCACCATGCATGGTAAGAGCTTCACCTCTCCTAACTGAAGCAGGCTTTAGTCCTTTTAACTTTCTGAAAGAACTGATTGCTTAAAAAAAGGTTTCTTTAGAATACCAGCACTAAAATACCCACCAAGTGACTTGGTTTCAAAAAGGGAAAGAATCAGCTTCTTGCTGACCACCAGACAATAGCAGAAATTCAATTGGCTACACTCTGTCCATGCACTCTTTCATGAAATTGTAACATGGAAGTTTTGACAGCAGACTAATTGAATACTGTGCCAGTGTCAGACACTAACAGAAGTTTAATTTTTTCTTTTGTTGTTTCTTTGTGGGCTTTTTTTGTTTTGTTTATGAGGTTTATAATCAAAACCAAACTTGGAACCAAATTCCAAAGGGAAATTCAGCAATTTTTAAAAAAAAGTCTAAATAGCAAAAGTGTTCATCTTGCCCACCACTTTCCACACAACAGTCATGACACAAAGTAACTGCTGCTGCAGCGCCTTTAGAGAGCTTAGAAGAAATGTCAGGTAGTTCACAGTAACTCATGATAAAATTCATGCAAATTAAGCTAATAGGTACATATCCTGCCAATTTGGCACAGTAATATGTCAGCTTTTTATTACTAGTTTGCCAAACCTGAAATAGTCACATAGCCTGGGAGTCACACACAGGGTAAGTACTAGCACAGTGATACATCACCAAGCAAATGTGTAAGGCTGTCATTCACACAATACCATCAATAAATAGCTACACTTCAAAAAACCCCACCAAATCCCAACAAACAAGTAAAGCCCAACAGCAGCAAAATCTCAACATTGCTTTTGAAAAAAAAAGGAGAATTTGCTATTTTGGGGCTGTGGGGAAAATCAATGTGGAAGATACTAATAATTTGGGCTTAGGGGGGAAAGCAGGGGGCAGAGGTTGGAGGTTTTTTGTTTAGCGGAGTTTTGTTTGTTCATTTAAAGGACAAAAATGCCTTGAATTAGATTTTGTTAACTTCTGTCATTGATTTCTGTTGTTTAAAAGGCAGATCTAACTGAAGATTATTTCATAGTAGACATGCTCTACAGTGTTTGAAACATCAGTTGTTGCTCCTTCCCCTTAAGGGCAGGCTGTCACATTATCACGTAGTAGGACAGAAACAATTACAAAATACTAAGAAAAGCATACTGTCTGCTTTACCTGCTGCAGTACAAAGAATTTAAATTATGAAAACTTTAAACTTTTTAAATTATATATAATAACACAAAATGTTTCATGTTCTCTCTTTCTGGATATGACTTATTCTCTTTGTCCAAGAATTACAAGTTTTGCATACACCTTGAAGGATGATAGTTACTGCCATGACAATAATATTTTTTTGAGAATTGCAGCTTAGGAGTTATATTAAGTTAGTTCAAAAGTTCAAAGTTAGTTGTTAAAGACATGAAATATATGAATACATTACAAACATAGTACTTACTTCATAAGTCATATATAAAGAGAGGGCTACCACACTAAAATTATAAAACGTCATGATCTGCCTGAGTTCAAAAGGTTTTTTATTTTCCATGAGTTTGGGTCCCAAGGAAGTGACAAAATAAACGTAGGTTCCAATGATAAAAGTTGTTGGAAAAGGTGAAGACATGAGTGGCCAGCCTTCCAATCTTGGATCTAGAGAGGGTAGAGGGAAAAAAAAATCAGATGTCTATAGTACTTACTAAAACAGCTACAGAAAAGTATTTAATTCCTGATAGTCTAGGTTTTTCTGTCACTGATCATGTTTGAGAGTCCATTCACCTCAAGTCTATACGGACTGGATCACATGATTTAACCCATGTAGAATTCAGCGTTTCTTTCTTCACATATAATGGAGACACAGACTCGCGAGTGACATGATTTTCTGTCTTTACAGCACAACAAAGCATACACTTTCATATGACAAGAAAGTTATAATACAACAAGCAAATGTTGCAAGTTATTTCACAGTTATGCCAGACAGCTGTATTGCAGAGGCACCTCCTCATAAGCCCACCCCACTCCCTCTCCCTGCAGATGAGGCTGGCAGGTATTTCATCTGAGCATCACCATGATTTCACTGCACCCTTTTGTGGTTCATTACAGAGTCCCAGATCACCAAAGACTGACATATTTCTCCATAAGCAGGTGAACTGACACAAACCTCATGTAGCTTTTATTTTCTTTAATTTTTTTTTTTACACTGACTTTTGGAAGATTTGGTTCAGAATGATCCCAAACTTAACTACTGACTCAGTAAACTGCTGCTTTCATGGTTTCCTGCTGTATTTTAAGGGTAAAATTATACTACTGTTACTTTTGTCAAGTGTTTAATTCATACCCAAATATTTTAAGTCAGCGAATTTTCAACCCACAGCATTCAAGCAACCTTTCACCCATGAGACCTTCTGATGTGGTTAACAGCCACTGGAAGTGTAAAACAGATTGAGGAGGAGAGCACTTTACAATGCTGCTCACAGCTTGTGATGTGCCAGTGCTGCTGCCCACAGAACAAGGAGTACTGTGACCCACAGCATGAGGAATCTGCTCAAGTGTGTTGCAGGAGAACCACCATCTCTTCACAACTGACTTTTTGTTATATCTACCCTTGCCCTGCTCCTACCAAACCTTTTCCACTGTTCTTCCCAGCCTTATCCTGAGAAAAACATGTTCTACCACTAACACTATGATACAAAATGCCAAATACAAGCACTGTTGGGCATGGAGACAACTCAGGGTCTGGAGTCATGGACACTGCAGCAGAAGTGCTTGCTCCATCTGAATCCACTTCACCCTGTGTGTCATACTAATTAAACTCCCTGCTCACTTGCGGGTTCTGCTTTTACGGAACAAGAAAATATAAATCACTAGTCTTATCTATCAAACCTTAACTACTTCTCATTTTTTTCCAGGAATTAGCTAATCGCTGTCACTATCTGTGTACCACAGTGAGAAACACAGAGACTGATGGGTCTTAACCCAAAAATTGAGGTCTTCTCTATCAGCTTTTGGTAAGCAAAAAGAATAAGAGTTGCAACATAAAATCAAAGTGGGATTAATATCCCTTACTAACTGCAACAAGAGACAAACATCCCTTTTCAAATTACCACTGTTACAGAGTTAATTACTCTGAGGATTAATTTCAAAATACTGAAATTTATCAGGGCTTGGGTTTTTTTTTTCATTTTGCAAAAGCAAAATGCAGTAACGCAATGTGCATTAATTAACAGATAAAATGCAATTATTTGGTAATGAAAGACAGTTAAAACTATACATTCAGCACCATAGGAAAACTCAAACTATATATTCAGGCAACCAGAGACACTTACAGGAGAATCACTGTCTGCACTTTACTTACTCTGACTTTAATTCCATAAACTGAGTTTTGTTTACTTCCTAATTTAAAATGCAGAACCTAAACTGTCATGTTAATAGGTTACCTGGCAAATCTTACAAATATTCACAGGATGACAAAGCTGCTTCTAAGTTGATAAACAGCACACCTAGCATAGCTACATATTGCTATCCAAAATTATTGGGAGTTAGTAAGTTTTAGATTTAAATGACTCACCGGCATCTTTAATCCATTCATCATACAGTAGTATAGCCTTTGATGTCAGATTGCTAAAGGCCATTCTCATTTGATTTTTATGATGCTGCCTGCAGAAAACAAGGTGAAACAGAATTATGGATTTTTGTCAATAAAGAAAGATTAATAAAGCTTTTTGGGTAAGATTTTCAGGAAACAGAGTGATAAAAAAACAGAAAAGGCTAACAGAGCACCATATGTCAAATACAGATCAGGAAGCATTAGCTGGCCACATCCAACTATCCTTGGGTCTAATTTATAGCAGAGGTGCTATGCACAACAATATGATTTTGCAATCTCTACATACAAACCAGGTGCTTGCGTGCCATAAAGTGTTATCTTAAGAAACTGTGCTGTGGTTAACCATTACAGTTAAGAGGTAAATATGAATAAACAACAGATGCTTAAATTATTTTTTATCACCATCTCTACTTTAAGTCCAAGCCACTGATATATGAGGAAGTTCAGCTTTGCAACATTTATTATTGAAAAAAAAATTCTAAATAATATGTATTTCTAAGGTATGTGGGAAGGAGAAAAGGTACCAATATGTCAGCATACTCCTTTTAAATACAGTAATTATCCATGTTATAATTAGTATGCAAATCCCACTCTGATGAATCAACTGTTTCCACACCAGAATCATGCAATGTCATAGTACCAATGGCAGCACCATTAACCCACAAAAATTATCCAGCACATCCACTTTGCATGCAGTACCTCCTACTTATGTAAAACTTTTCAGAGAAGTATTCGTATATGAATACTGATTTTTGCTCCACAATCAAACACTCATCAGCCCTTCCCTTGCCTCATTTCCCCTAGAAAATACCTTTTAAAAATCCCAGCACATTTGATGGTGTTTTTCTCATACCGACTCAGTGTCTCACTTTACCACATGAATTCTCTCAATACCCCTGCACAATCTTCACACTATTCATCTTTATTAGTAGTAGTTTTTCATTATTTCAGGCTGCAACACACCTTGATAATCAGCTCCCTTCCTCTGGCAGCCATTCTGCATCTCCTCCAGCCAAGCCAGCTGCAGGTTCACAGAGCCAGTTCTTCCCTCATGCATCGCTCTCCTCAGATCTCCCCACTATCATCTTCTCATTTATCTTCACCTTAACAGTCCAGAAAATCAATTTCACCCCTATTTCCACTTCTACAAGTACATCCTGTTCACTGTCATTTCACAGGAATGTGAAATGACACTCACACTTCACTGCAAGATGCAACATAGACAAGCCTGCCTCCATTAGAGTTCAACTGATCTACTTCATCTCCAGTCTCATTTTGCTGCCCACTTGTTTTCCCGGTTGCACTTCTGTCCTGTCTCTTGAATATGTGAAACCACTACCAATTTCATATTTAGAAAATATTCCCTCTGCAAGTCTCTTTTAAGTTCACATTTTCTAGAAATATCATCCTCCAACAATCAGCATTTCCCAATTCAATGTCACTGCCTTCACGCTGATCATTTTCATGCATCCTGTATTCATATTACAGTATTTGCTTCTGCACTCTATGCATCGAAAGGTGCTGACAAAACAAGAAGTAGGGGACATCCTCTTTCTTTACGAATGGAAACATGAGGAGCACTCTTGCATTTGACACTAGCAATCACATGAAAGAAAGGATTTTATGGTTAGAGGCAAATTATAAATACTGTTGTCACCTTTCTCCATAAGCCAACTATGGATGATATTAAACACACGTAAATCCAATCCTGTCCTGAACACCAGGTACTTCAGAGTGCTCAACTGTGACAGCCAAGCAATTCAGCCATAACTGGTGCTGGGGAGGAACCATTAAAAATGTTTGCTTTATAAACAACCATTGTATTAAATTGTTGGACCGATTACAGTAAATTATCCTTTTAATCCAGTATTCTTTCTGTTTCAGACACATGAGAACAGTCTGTCAAGAGAAAAAGCATGGCGAACTGAAAGTACTTCATGCTGTGGTTATAACAGAATTCAACCAAAGCCCACAGAAACCTTGCACAGAGCATGGCTCAATTTTTTGACAAATACATTCACTGGGTACAAATAATCATAATATATTTAACTGGTTCTTTGGTAAGAAAACTGGCTTACTGATTTCACTGCCACTCAGTTTTCCCACCCTTGCACTACTGCAACTCAGACTGGCTAGCTCAACATGCTGACTAAGACTGAAGTTGAACAAGAAATCTGCTTCAAGACATGCTCTTAAAAATCCAGAAAATCCAATGTCGATTCTGGCACTAAATCAACTGCCACATAGTATCGGTGTATTTGGTTCGCATAGCCAAGCTTTGGTGGGGGGTGGGCTACAGGGTGGCTTCTGTGAGAGCCTGTGAGAAGCTTCCTCAGTGTCCAGCAGAGCCAGTCTCTGGTGGCTTCAAAGATGTATGTGCCACTGGCTAAGGCTGGGCCAATTAGAAATGGTGGTAATGCCTCTGTGATAACAGATGTAAGAAGAAGAAAAAAAAACACCCAATGGTTGTGCAGTTGTAATTGCCACCAGAGAAAGACAGAGTAAGAACATGTGAGAGGAACAGCCCTTGCAGACACCCAAGTCAGCACAGAAGGAAGGGCAGGAGGTCCTCCAGAGGCCAGAGCTGAGGTTCTCCTGCAGCCCATGGTGCAGACATGGTGAGGCAGCTGTGGCCCTGCAGCACATGGAGGGCCATGGGGATGCAGAGATCCACCAGCAACCCCTGGAGGAGACCCACACTGGAGCAGGGGGATGCCTGAGAGGAGGCTGTGAACCCATGGAGAGAGAAGGCCACACTGGAGCAGGCTGTGGCTGAAGGACTGCACCCCATGAAAGAGTGAGTGACGTTGCAGCAGTTCATGGAGAACTGTTGCCCATGGGATGGACTCACACTGGAGAAGTTCATGGAAAAGTTCTGGAGAAATTCTCCCATGGGGGGAGACTCCATGCTGGAGCAGGGACTCCTTTCCCTGAGCAGCGGCAGGGATATGTGATGAACTGACTACAACCCCCATTCCCCATCTCCCTGCACCAATCTAGGGGGAGGAGGCAGAGCTGGGAAGGAGGGAATGGTGGGGGGAAGTTGTTTTCAGATCTCATTTTACTTCTCATTATTATGCTCTGATTTAGTTACTAATAAATTCAATTATTACCTTTAATTTGAGTCTATTCTGCCTGTGATGGTATTTGGTGAGTGATCTTTTCTAATCCTTATCTTAACCCATGAATCCTTTGTTGTATTTTTTCTCCTCTGTCCAGTGAAAGAGAAGCTTTGGTGGGCATCTGGCACCCAGACAGGGTCAACCTACTACAAAGGGTTTGAGTTGTTGATTATGACACCCTCTTACAGTTGTCTTTCAATAACTGCAAATTCACAAATACACAATTCTTTACATTTACCCACTTGACTCCTCCACTTTAATTTTTGCATCAGAAATCAGAAAATGTGGTGTCAGCATTTAAATAGCAACTCTTATGCTTGCTAGGCATTGAGGCCAAATGCAAGACTTTTATCTGAAATCCAGCTATTTCCAATAGATTTCTTGTAGTTATAGTAGAAAGGCAGATGATGAAAATAGTGAACCTGGCCCTTGCCATACTGATGGTGAGGGATTTGTCCCAACTCTCCTCACCCCAGCACTCACAGCTCTTCTTCCTTTAAAACAGTCCTCCAAAGTTTAGACATCAGAGGTTCTCAGCCTTCAAGATTTCTTTTCTTTTCATAGTTAAGCAATAAGCAACTTCACCACAGTTACTGAACTTTTTCTGAAAGTTTCTTGAGTTCAGTAACTCTGGAGTTCAGTAACTTGAGAGAAGGATTTACACAGAAAGCAGCCCCAGCCTCACCACTCAATAGTGAATGATCTGAATCTAAAGGTAAACGAAATGCAATAAGTTACTTCAAATTGCTTTAAGAAATAATGTCTGCAAGAAGGACAGTGCTGTTCAGAACTTTCCTACAGTTAAAAGATTTATTTAAAACCAACTTTTATGTATGATATTACTATTTCACTTTCAATGTATTTTACAATTCTACCTATTTTCATACCTAGCTACCGCATTTTCCTTCATAAATCCACTGCTGTGAACAACAGTTTACATTAATATTAGGTTCTCAGGGTAATTATTTGTTAACCACCTACAAAAGGAGAGTTAATGGCAGCATGAAAAATATTTTGTCTTACCTTGTTACACTTACTTCACACATATTCATACACACTAGAAAATAATATGATCAAGGCCTGCTTTTTTTAATGGAAGTATAAAAAAAAAAGGAAATCACATACCTATACACAAGATAAACAACTAGCTTGTCCTTCATCAAAAAAAACAAACCATTTCTGAAAGACTGGTTTTTTACAGTACAACTGTGTTGTTAAGAAGTAAACTGATAATGCTTTGACTGTAATGCAGTCTTCCAAAATGTTTGGCGGTAGGCTACAGAAATTATCTTCTAAGAGACTGGAAAGAGTTCACCTAAGGGGACAAAGAGTTGGGGCCAGAGAAGGCCATTTGTTAAATACACAGTTTTAGTTCTTCATACTATAAACTCATCTGCCCGTTAAGCATTTGTGTAGCCTTAGTTCAGTCAGGAAAACATACATTTGGTTTACCTACCTGCTAATGTACTTACAGAATCAGTACATCAGCACTTTTATTTCCAATCTTCCCCTTTCTGCTCATATCAAAATTTAAAAATGCCATTAAAATGCACAATAGATTGTCCAGTGTGTATCAAACTCTCACAATTAGGTAACACAAACAGACTCATTTTCAAAATTGGGTCATTTTAAACAATATATTGCCAACAGTTTACATAAACTCAAAAATGCAGTCATGTAAGTATTCTGACCAGCTTGAAAAGTTCTAAATAACAGAGACAGTCCTCTCAAACACATGCAATTGGAAAACAACTTTCAAAATCACCTAAAAAACGTATCCAAGATATTCAGCTCTTCAAAAGAAATAAGAACTACTTTTCTTTTTTTCAATGGAAATAACACTGTGTACCTAAGTTCAAGTCAGTGTAGCAGCATAATTTCTGAAGATATATTTAAACAAATGTGCCTCCACCACTGTAAGAAAAGGAGGTATAAGTGAGGCAAAGGAGGAAAGTGTTTGTGTTAAAGAGCAAAGTAATCTGCTGTGCTCTGGTTGCCGGCAGCTCAGCAGACAGCTGGAAAAGCCCACTAACTGCAGTTAGTGAGCTAAGGGATACAACTTGGCAGAACCACTTCCAAGTTGGACCATTATCTTTACTGGAGAGACAAGGGCAGATAAGATTGTTTACAGCAACAAAAATGCCACAAATACTACAGCAAACCACATGAGAATGTGTGATGATGAGAAACGGTGAGGAAACAAGCTATTGGAAATGCTCAAGTTCACTTAGCTCACAAAACTATTAGTGATTTTTATAATGGGAATCACTGGCATGCCTCAAATATTTCTAATTTTTAAGTGAGAACAAGAAGTTTCTCATATTCCTTTGGTTAACCTACAAGAAAGATATTTGCCATTCTTTATGCTTACTTATTTCCCCTACATAGTTTTTAAATAATAAAACAGATATCAAGATTTGCTTTTAAATTGTAATTTTACAAAAATTGTTTTATGTTAATGGCTACTAAATAAAATAAGCATATAAAAGAACTCCACCAAAAAAAATACACAAAAAACAACAACAAAAAAGGAATTAAGCAATCTAATATAAGCTCTGTCACTCCAAAAACAATTTTTAATTCAGCATGAACTTAAAACACTCAACATTAAAATATACATTAGAGAAAAAAGCTTATTATGAAAAAGACAGACAAGATACTTTTACAGTGATCCTTTAGAAAATGTCTGAAGATTATGACAACCCAGGGCAGAATTCAGTGCTCTATTTTCCACCCAGGATGGGCCTCAAAAACAAAGCTTCTGGAGTATCACAGCTAGCCCAGTAAGACAGTGATGAGTGGGGGATTGTCTACCCTGCAGACCCTACTGGAAGAGGGGGAGAGCCTAGAGCAACATTGACACATGCAGGTCTGATTTCAAAACTATACCTTAAGAAATGGCAGGTACAATTATGAAACTTTCATGTTTCAGAATCACTTTGTATACTGTTGTTAATTCTGCTTTTGAAGTTTAGAAGGTAATTAAATTAGGACATTTCGCAGATGGTATCTTAAGATTTACCTGGGAAATACCAGCTCTGCCCTTCCTATTTCCCAAGGCTGTGTGTTACATAATTGCAGTATTTTAACTACATTACTCCCTATGTCACATGGCAAGTAACTACAAACTGCCTATTATATTACACGGATTACTCACCTATGTTCTGCAACAAAGTTTTAAACTTTAGCTGGGTGTCACCTGTTCTTACGGATTTTGCTGAGAGAAGTTTCTGTGACCTTTTCCATTTTTATGTTGCCTTCTCTCAACCATCCAGCCCAGTTTGTGAGAGACTCATCTCATATGCAAGTTTGCTAAATCCTGCTTAAAATTAGATGACTTTTTCCTCTTTGAAAATATTGCTTATAAACATTGCCCTTGCTAGATGACAGTGGATATCCTAAAAACAGGTTACTGAGGCTTAGAAACTTTATTAGACGTCTTCTAAAATTCCTCACTGGAACTATTCAATAAGATATCTAATGCTTATCTTGCGTAGTCATCATTACTGAATTTTTTACATAGCACCTCTTTATTTGCTTTTTAAACTAGCATCAAATCCTTTGCTTTTTAAACTAGCATCAAATCTGTTATTCAACTAAAGTACTCTAAGTAGCACAACTAGTGAAAACGGGTTTCATTTCAACCACACTTCACATTGGTTTTTGTCTTTCCAATGATTTCGCAATCTGCTGCTGTGTAAAATAAAGACCAGTTTGTATTTGCTTTCACACCTCTCTATAAATTGTTAAAAGAATAGATACTGAAGACTTCACAGCAAAGTTGAACAGTAACAACAGGCACAGAAAATTCCCTTCTTATGGGAACAATTTCAGGAGTATAGCCCTGCTTTGTACCCAGCTCCCAGCCAGAATTACATGGGCACTCTCCTGGATCACATACACTGAACCAATCACCAGTATCTGAATGAGGAAGGGCCCCTGTGCAGTCCAGTCCCATAGCATCAGTGACAGTGGGTCTCCACCAGGCAGCTGCAGGATAAGCCACAGCAGTTCCCCAATCCAAATTAAAGCTTAGGCTTTGAGAAAGAAAAAAAAATTATTATTTCTCAGTCAACTCATACCTGAAAGGCTGAACTAGCTTGTGCAAAGGAAACATTAAAACTCACAAAATGAAATGTCACAGAAAGGGAGAAAACTGGGAATAATAGCCCTGTCATAGATCCCTTTAAGCTGATAATGAAGTCATGTAGGGAAGCCACATCATCAGCCACTCCCGCCTACTCATAGACAATCCTGTACTAGATAACTAGTCAATCATTTCACATGCTCCACCTCAAAAAGTTATCACACTCTTCACCAGGGACATTCTACAAGATGAGATGTGAAGCCACAAAAATTACATTGTGCTACAGTAAGGCAGGAAAAGACCTGTCATCATCAGTATCTTAAATATCTTAAATATGTCACCTGAGGTTGCAGGGATGCATATGAAATTATCCTAGGGACTAATCTTCTACATCACATAGAAAGACTTATCAAGTCTAAATAGTTATTGCAACCATAGCCTGGAAGGAATTTTCTTTACAAGTCTGAATCTACTTATCAGGTTAAATCAAGTAGGAGACTCTAGGCACATCCCTGAAAAAGTTCTCAGTTTCACTTAGGACATGAGCACCACAGACATCACTGTATCTTCACCAATTTTCTTTCCCCATGCTTCCAATGTTTCAGAGAAAACAATAGCAGGGGTAAAGTTCCTAAGATTCAGCTTGTTTCAGTGCTCCCCTGCCTTTAGCAAAAGCTCTTTATTGAGCATTTAAATATCAGCCATCCTTCAGCCAACTAGTCTCACCTACCTACACTGCTGCAGTGAGTGGCTCCTCATACAGCTTAGAACAGCTCTTCTCCTTGGTGCCCCAGTGCACAACTTACACTTGGCTCCTTTGAGTTTGATTCTAGCTCAGTGACACCAGCTCACAATGTCACCTAGACCCACATACACAGTGACTCCTGAGGCACACACAGCATGACAACTTTCACTTACAAGTCAAAATAAGGTTGTTAATGCAACCTCAATTCCATTAGATAATGGTATATCATTACCCTTCTCAAAGGCCTTTGGTAATCATTGATTTAGTAACTGGGCTATATCCGACCCAGGTTAATATCCTCCTTTCCCAAAGGATTTAGACTTTCCTGTTTCCTCCTTACCTTATTGTGCAACTAGGAAAGCAGCACTTCAGATTTACTTGAAAGACCAGATCAACTAAGCTTTAGGTCATTTTAAACAGACTTTCACAAAACATGAACTAAAGGCTAGAAAGCAGTAACACAATCTAGTATTTTCAGCCATGCTGCACAATCATGCTAACTCATACATCCTGTGCTCCCCTGCTCCCTGTTAATCTACAAGCCAACATCTTCCTAACAATACAGAGCTCTTACCCATTCTGTTTGTTTTTCCTTCACAAACAGCTATAGTAGAGACGGTTCTGATAAGGATATGTAAGAATTATTTACAGCTGTGGTGTTTCTAAAGTGTATGCACACCATTAGTAACCAGGCAAAACAGAATCTGGAGATCTGTACTGAACTAGAGGGGAAGGACTGCTATTTACCTGCACAGCAAAAGATAACACAGACTGGGTTTTTGAAGCTGCCTAGGAAGCACATTTTTAATACTCAGTTTATATATAAGTTCTAAAAAGAGAGAGGGAATGCAAATGCCAATAAATAAATACTTTGAATGAAAAGGATTAAAGGCGTCTAATGTCTGAAACTGTCCCCTTCTCTTAGCAGCAAGCTGAGTCATTGAGTTGGCTCCACCATATCACCTACCCTAATTCACAGTTAAGAGTTAACTGAATGTAAGGCTCTCATACATCAAATTAATCTCAATAGAAGCAGTTTGCTACCAAGGGCTTGGTTTGTGTTTACCCACCTCTTGGTAGAACAACAACATAAATTGTCATTAAATAGTCACAGTGGGGGTCACTCCTTGGAAGCTAAACAGAAACAGAAAAGCAGAGCTAGACTTCAGCTTCCAGAGAAGACTCCTTACAATAAAAGGGAACAGGACTCGTTACATAGGTAGTACCTTGCTAACCTAGCCAATGCCAATGGAAAAAAAAGCAGACAAGCCTCTTTATTTACAAAGACATATCATAACCAAGTAATCAATGGCAATGTACCAGCTGGTATTCAGCACTAGGGAAAAAAAAACTTACACCATAATTTTCACTTGCAGTAGACAAAGACAGGTAGATGGGGCTGTCTTTGTAAATGAAAATACATCAGAAAGGAGTTTTATAGGAAGAGGAGATGGAACAAGAAGAGTAAATAATTACCTTAAGAACACAATATTCACCTTAAGAAAGAAGAGGTGAGAAAGTAAAGTGAAAAATATTCATAATTATTAAAGGAAGAGGTGTTTTTCCACAGTTAAATCCTGTGTATAGCATACACTCAGCTCTTGTCACTGTAGTTGCCATGGCAAAACAACATTGCAAAATCAATGCCATTTTATGGAATTTTTATTGAACCAGCTCCAACCTTGCTGGGTTCAGAATATTAGTAAGTAGTAACACTGATAACACCCGTCAAGAGTTGCAACATACTATTTTGTACACCCTCTAACGCAGCAATTTACAGTAGTTGCACTGCTCCCACACCACTCTCTGATGCTGACGTGAGCTAATTTGCTTTACCATTGTTTCCCACTGCCTTGCACTTGCTCAGGCTACCCACCACCCTCTGGGTCCTGAGCCGATATCCTAGGCAGCAAAATAATGCATTCCTTCTGCTCCTATTTTGCTTGCATTGCAGTAGGCAGGCATAAATTTTAAAGGCAGCTGACCTAGAACTGACACCCTCCCTTCCCTGCCCCCTCTTTTTAAGCTTCCATGCAGCATAGTGGACATGCTGCTGAGCATTGTAAACATCAGCAACTGCACCCTCCATGGGAGGCTCTTCCAAGACAGCGGGAACCAGCTGTGCTGGCACCTTTGGCAGACTCGCACAGTGCAATGTGACCTTTTGGAAGTGTGACACGGGCAGCAGCAGCACAGTGACAGGTGATGGCAGAACTTTCAGGTGACAAAAACTACTTTAAAGGAAATGTCCTAAGTGATTTTTAAACTAAAGTCTCAGAACACTCCTCCTATCCCAGAAAGCATGCTGACAGTATCATTAAAAAGCTGCTGCTCCCACGTCCAGTCTTGGCAAATGTACTTTTTGGAGCACTCCAGGAAGCAACTACACTGCTACATCCTAAATCCTTCCAGTCCAGAGCTGGCAATTTATACAGCTGCAGCTAGAAGGTTCAAATCACTGAGGGATATGCAGGGAGGTAGACAGGACTTAGGTTGTTGTTGTTTAAATTAACATTCTTCAGCATGATGAAAGGTTTGGTTAATCACTATGAAACACACTCATGAGTATTAGTAACAGGCAACCCATGAAGGCACATTATACCCTGTTTGGAGACACAGGCCTCTCAGTCAGAACAACTAAATAGAGCAGTAAAGTCAATTTCTCCTGGCACTCCATTTTTTATATCTGCATCACATAGAAGGTCTCCACTTAAAAAAAAAAAAAATAGGTAATTAGCTTATATTTACACCTGACCAAAGTTACTGTGGAAGGGAAAAAGTGAAATACAGTCTCTGAAATGGAAAAGCCAGATGTTTCTATCATACTCCATACTCAGTGGAGGTATCACAATGGGGTGCAGAATGGAAATGGACAGCAAATAGGTCTGAAGTTTAAGGATAACTGGAGAAAATTACCCCACAGGCTCATCCTGAAGTCAAAGCCACTTGCACTGTGATTATATGTTGAATCCAGAGATGAATGCATGGAAATTAGTACATTATAAACCTCCATTTGATTATATTCAAAATTTGAGTAAGCTTTTGGGTACCACTCCAGCCATCTTAAATGTTGCTTACACTACTTGCCTGATAACTTTCCCCAGTACCTTGTCCTTTTGAGATGACTCACCCACTGGAGGCAGATCCAGTTTGACAGCTTGGGCACATGGGGTGAACACAAGAATGGGAGCACCTTTGCTTTCACACAGTACTAGCAGCAGTTCCAAAAATACTCTTTCCACTTGCTATGCAGATACCCTTCTAAGGACTATGGAAGTGCCAGACTGGTTCTTATGACAGACTTGGAGGCTAGAACTCAAGAAATAGTATGAAAGACGAATATTCGTAGTTGCCTATAAGCATTAGAGTGAGGAAACATCCAGACACAGTGACCCAGAGCAGGCAAAGGCCTACAGAGACTAAAGAAAAAGGTTGCACAGGCAACACAATGTTGTATGGACAGTAATCAGAAAAACCTCAACAGCTTGCAAGAAAGCAGAACTATCCCTTACCTAAAAACATTAACTGGCTTGATCAGCAAAAGTATCTAACAAGATTTTTTTAACTAGATCTTGTTATAAAAATCCAACCTTAAAAATTTATAATTTTTCATTCAAATTCCAAGAAATCAAAACAGAGGTTGATATTATGGGCAAAGATACATTAATGACAGTACCACAGATTTAAGTACACAGCTGTGAAGGCATACTTCTGCTCCAGATCTTGTTATCTAGACCTTAGTTCCTCTGATAATAGGGATTTCTAAAAGTCTTCATTATTTTGCACTTTCTGGAAGCTCATGAACAGCACAAAAAGCAGCACTGTGAAGGCCATGAATTTGTAACTCAAAAGCTTTTTTAAATCAGCCTGGAACACCAAAAGGTAAGTTCACAGAGAAGAAGAATCAAACAACACATCCATGTACAAGTTTAATCACAGGTATGTAAGGATTTTTCCATCTTCTATCAATATTTTCCACTATCACAATAGAATGCACTTTTTACCATCTTTCCAATCATTTGAAGACCACCCAGGACCACAAGACATCTCTGCAGTTTAAAATAAAACAGTTCATCCAGACAGCATGTAGGGATGAACCAGCTATGTCTGGGCAAGGCAACTGCACTTTTTTTTGTCCTCTTTTTGATCCTGAATGATTGCCAAATATAAATAGCTTAAAAAAAAAAAAAAAGAGATCTCATCAACAAAGTGCATTAGGCAATGGATGTGCAATGTCAGAATAACACAGGAGACAATAATACTACCAACAAAGAAGCTTGGCAAGCAGCAGAGTACTCAGCCTAACACTAATGTTCCTTTGAAACACCAGCATACTAGAAACAGACAAGTGTCTAAGAGTCCACTCAGCATGCTACAGCAGTAAAACAGAAGAAAACTGAACTGTCTCCAATAAAAAAGAAAATTAGACTTACATGTAGCTATGTTATCAAAAGCAAGTTATCAAAAAAAGTCTTAGTATTTTTGACATATAGGCTTCAATGCCTTGCAGAAGAGGTCAGTCAGTGGGTTTGGTTCACTCTCTGAGAACTGGTTCACTCACTCAGTCCCCAGAGAAAAAGGGGCATGTCTTCTACCAGTTAACACAGCAAAACTGTAAGCAAAACCAAAGTGTTGTGTGCTGGTTCAATATTCCAGTTAATATGCAAAACCAGCAGGCCACACCCCCCTTTCTGAACCTAAAGCAACACCGTAGCCCTCATCAGGAAAGCAAATGTGGTTTGCTTCTGCTCTTCTTCTGCCTCACTTCAGGATGACTCTATTGCTCACATTTAAACCAAACAATTTGCTTTTACACACATTCTTTCTCTTACATATTCATTATTCAGTTGCAGGTTCTTTCAGCTGACCATAGCCAAAAAGCATGATGCCATCCCCCTAACTGGAAAGGAAGACTGGATCTCTTCCCACAGCAGTCATCCCAAAGAATGAGCCAAGGTCATATAATTTCACGGTCTGTGAAAGTGACTCCCTCACATATCACAAAAGTCTTTCTAGATTCAATCAAGTTTTGTCTGATGCTTCAGCACCTTGGATGAAAGCAACTGATGAAATATCACATTTTACAACAATATGCATAAAGTCTCTACAGGATAAAAGCAAGAACACCAGATTGCACAATTTCCACACCTCCAGAGGCAATTTTCCATTCCATACTTTTAAATGTAGTTCAAATGGGGTATATGAGATGTTCAGTTTTTAAGTAAAATAGCAACCTCATTTCAAAACTGGGAAAAATTCCAAAGCAAACCAGAACTCAGCATGGTCCAGTCCATGTTCAGGAACATTTTCTCCACAACTTTCTGATAAGCTTCCCTAATGATCAAGTGGATCACTTCAGTTTACAAAAAGCTGTTTCAGGATAATCTGAAATTCAGATGGAAAATACCCCTTAAGATTTCAAGCAGTCATTAAAGGACTAGTTGAAGGAGGCACAGAGCATTCTATTCTTATTCTATTCTAAACCTGTATTTTACATTCCCGTCTCTTTCTAAAATCTGTCATGCTTCTAGTTAGAAGTTAAACTGAGTGAACTCCCTAAACATCAGAGCTATGGCGTGAGGCTATTTACAGCCTTGTCTTAAAGTTTTTTTTCCTTTTTCATGTAAAAACAAACTTAAGCAAACTCCTTAACAACCTGACTTGTTACAGAACAACGGGTGCTACAGAAACAGTGTTGTCAGCACAGCAGAAATAATGAGAGTGATTGTAACAAGGCTTTTGAGAAGTGCACCTTACAAGTAGTTTTATGAAAGGTTTCACTTCAAAGTTGACAATGAACATTTGAGTTTACTTCATTATCCTCTTGGCTTTGGTCAACTGTATATTCTACAATTCTCATTCACAAGAGACAAAGGGGGACAGGGCACTTCTGAAGTAATAATAATAATAATAATAATAATAATAATTTCATCAAGCTTGTCACACCCCTTCTGTACAGTTAAAGACTAAAAAGTTAATTTTTTTGTTCAGCACTAAACAAGCCAGAACTCTGACTACAAAATTATAAAGAATGTATTTAATCTAGATTTTTCCAATTGTACATTTAAACAAATACAAAAGAGATTGTTGTGGATGTTAATAATGCAAATACTGTAAAACACACTGTTCTCAATATACCTGAATCCAAGTAATTTTCACCTGTACAAAAGGAAACCTTGCCAGCTATTACTTCTCTGAACTGACTAGAGACATTTCCACATGCCCAACTCCCTCTATTCATAATGCCACAACTTTCCTGAAAGAAAGAAAATAGTACCAATGTGAACCATTCCCATACTCTAAAAGCATGCAGAGAACCACTGAATCAGGTTTTTGTGACTTTGCTTTAAGTCATTTCAGGACTGACGATACAATGCAAATTATTTCCAAATCAACAAACTGATCTTTGTGAGTCAGAATACAGCAAGAGTTGTCCCCTTCTTTTGTCAGAAAACAAAGAATAAAAGGAATAGAGTAAGCTATATTTTTATCTCAGGCATAGCCATAAACCCTGAATGCCATCACTGGGATAGGAGCATTCTCTTGAATTCCAGCCCATGAGATGCCTGTTGAAATTTAGCAGCTTTTGGCATAGTACATCCTGTTTCTTTTTCTTTGCACAGGGTTTTGCAGTGCACTAGACAAAGTTACACTCACATTCACATGCATTCAGTGAGGCATTGCTTAAAAAAAAAAGGCTCTGAATAGAGGCTCCAGGCACAGAGCCCAATGTGCAAGGCCCATATCAATATAAAACATAATCCAAACTACAAAGAATTCACAATACAATTAAACACAGGCAGGCAGCATGTAGGAATTCATAAAGCTGCTACAAGCAGCTTCTCTTGAGCATAGCCTGCTCAAGCAGAGCAAGTCTGGCTGTTTACAGGGTAAGTTTGCAATTATAAGAGCACTTTTAATAGTAGCAATGTAATCTTAATCAACCTCTCTCCCTATTACTCATACCTGCTCCTATGTCACCCTTGACTTCTGCTGGAACAACCATTTTTCTGGCTGCATAATAAAATAGACTGGGAAACAGACCCAGCGGTGGAGAGCAAGCCTCGCAGAAAAAGAGGCTTTTAACCCAGACTGTTCCTCAGTGCTTCTTAGTACCAGCTTTCACTGAAAAATACTCCAGCACAAAAGAAAAGTGACAGAAGAAGCACATGCAAAGAAAAGCATGTGGAATAATAGAAATGTTGGTGAAACTGCAACATCAGCCTAAGTAGGTATCACAAGTGGAGTGGAGATAAGGGTTGATGGTTTGCTGCTTTTACCCTGGCACAGTCAAAAGGGGCAATCTGAATACCATTGCTCCTAGCAAATAAGATGATTCATAGTTTACTGACACCTGTATTTGTCTCCTTGTGACATCTGTACCTCTCTGCAGTTGGAAGCCAGAGTTTGCTTTGGGCTGGATAGGCTTTACAGGTAGCTTTTTTAAGAGATTTGTGTGCTACCTCAGGATTTTGAAATTAAATGCTACTGAAATTCAATTCCTCAGACTCTCATCAAGAACCAAGATAACACTAAAAGACACTTAAATCTGTGGTTCTCTAAACTGTTTATTCATCTCACATTACTCCATTCATGAACCACTAATAGGTGTTTCCTAATCAACATCTTCAGTGATAAATTGCTTTGTGTAGCCATCGTAAGCAGACAGAACAAAAATAACAAAATACATGCAGAAGAAAAAAAAGACATATTGACAGACATGTTGAAAGCATTTTACTTTGTGAATTCAGTAAAATTAGAAAAAAACCCCAACAATTAAAAAAAAAAAAAACCAAACTGACCAAAAAGACAAAACCAAAACCAACTAACTATTCAATATTTCCATGTCAATGATCAGCATTAAACACTGAAACCAATGACAAGTAAATGTAAGAGACACCTGAATTATTCTGGTGTCTCTCAGCAGTGTAAACTCATGTGCTTAACATTATACTTTTTGGATTTCAACTAAATTTCATGTACATAATAAAAAATTCTTAACTGCTATGTCACTGGCAACTTGGTACAATAGGTTTACAAAAGTAACTACTTGTTTTGTTCATTCTTTTGTTCTAATAATCTTATCTTTTTAAGGAGTAAAGGTTTAGTTTCCACCCTCCAGACTGCATTTGTCCTTTACAGGCAGCAGTGAGCTTAGGTAGTGGGTGAGGTCCCAGGGCAAGCACATGGGACTTGCTCCCAGCATTGTGGAGCAATGCAGAGTAACCACTCAGCTTTCGGGGCAGCTATCAAGCACAGACCAACTTCCCTTTAAGTACTCAAACAGGCCTACCAAAACTGCTGTTTGAAGTTAATAATCCATAAACTGCAGTAGAGAAAAACATACTTAAGTGTGCCATTTCTTGAATTTAATACATACTTGGGCAACAAGAAACTGATAAAAACACTGCCCATGTGCCACATGTTGTGACTTCACGAAAGAAAACCAGAATAGTGAAGAGCTGCAGTGAGGGACAGAGGAATAGTGAGGGGGAAAAGTATTTCTTCCTTTCCAGCTGCCAGGCTGGAAGAAGCAGCTTAAAGTTTCAGACATCCATTAGCCTGAAGTGAAGATGAGTGTTGGGCTACAACATTATTTGTAAAAAATATGCTGTGCCACTGAAGATACCAACATCCCATATATTCATATTTGCCTATATACTATAGCTCTACTATCCATACTTTACAAGTTGTCCTTGATCCACTTCAGACAGAATAACATAGTTGGTCTTAACCCGTAACTGATAGCTAAACCATCTTATTTCAGCTGGAGCAGATGAGGGAGCTCACACCAGCCTTCACCAGGAAAATTATGGGGCAGCAGCCTCTGACAGCCATGCTGAGGCAGTCATCAGGCAGGGAGAGATGCACCACATGAAGTCTGCCAAGTTAGACCCACAGTACAAACATGATTTCACAGGCAGCTAATGAAGATCCATAAAGGGATCTTGGCTCCCTTCCACCTCCTGCCCTTGAACATGGCACAGAGGTGACATTCTCCCACTTCCCTCACCCCACACATGCCTCCCATGCCCATCCCACGCACTGCTTGTGCCTCTGCCTCACTCTGCAGCTGCCCACACCTCCAGAAATTTGTGCGTAAGGCAACCAGATACGGGCAGGCCAGAGGAAAAGATAAGACAAGCATTAACACAGGCACACTGTGCAGAAGCAGCTTCAAGAGGAAGAGCTGAAGTCCACAGTGAGGGGAAAAAAAAAAAAAAAGATTCCCAGTTTATTGCAGCAGAGAGAAACAAAGCCAGGAAAGGCACAGAGAAGCAAGGGGTGCACACTCGGCAAATGCCATCAAGTCATGTCAAGATTAAAAAACGCCCCTGATTCGTTCTTCTACTGATATGCCACTAGTTGATAGGTATTTCATGGTATTTCATGAGCTTCATAATGAGTTAAATCCTATTTGGCTTGTATTACTTGACTAATGCTGTGGCATCTTTCCCAACACATTCCATGAATATTGCTTCCTGTACTAGAACCTGTCTTGCTCTACCAATAAATACTTAAGAGAAAGATCACATTATATTGAAATACCATAAAGTTACAATATTCCCTGTATTTTCAACAGAGGTGTTGCCTAGCAAAAATTTCAAATAATCATAGAATGGCCTGGGTTGGAAAGATCACCTAGTTCCAAACTCCTGCCATGGCCAGGGACACTTTTCACTAGACCAGATTGTTCAGAGCTTCATCCAGCCTGGGCCTTTCAGGGATGGCACATCCACAGCTTCTCTGGGCAGCCTCTTCCAGTGCCTCACTTTAAGCTTATGTTCCTCTAGGTTTTCAAATCCTAGGTCTTTCTATGTTTTCTTCAGGTAAAAATGTGAGTACAAGTGTTCCCACTCCTCATGGAAGTGTTTTCAGGGTATATTCACACTGCCTAATGCCATGTCAATAAACCATGACAGCTCCAAGGCAGCCTAGGTGCGTTCCAGGCAGCACCCCAAGTGTTGAGCAGCAGAATAAGTCAGGCAGCATGCAGTTCTCAGGCTGCTCCCAACAACCAGAAAAACTTGTTGAAACTTCTCCTACATGGTAGCGTTCAGTACAGACCTACACATGGGTCTGGGAAAAACTGAATTACAATGAAGTAAGGAAGAGAGTATCCATACATCACTGTAAGATTTCTGGTTTGTCTGAACAGCTTTAATTAACATACCTTGATTTCCTGTGCAAGCAAAAAAAAAAAAAAAAAAAAAAAAAAAAATCAGTAAGAGCTGGTTTGCTGCCTCACTATGACTTTTCAAGCATCAAACTATTCTGTCTTGGTGACAGCAACACCCAAGACCCAACCAAAGTTTCAATTGAAAATGTATTTACAAATTAAGTATCCACAAACTTACAATTCTATAACAATATACATGACATCTGCAGTTGCAAAGGACAAGTCTAAGAGGCTGCCCCAAGGTAGCCTCATCAACACCACCTCCCCCCAGCTGGCACTGACCTTCCTCCTTGGCTCCTGGCCTCACTGCCTATGTGGCCAGTCCTTAAGGACAGACCTGCCCCACATGGCAGCAAAAGTGACCTGTCTCCAAAGAAGAGGAAGGCATCAAGACAGATAGCCACCCTTCCAGCTTGGCAGACAACCCCTGGCTAGACATCACCCCTCCAGCCCTACATTTTAATATCACCATCTTAAGCACATGGGCCACACCTCTTCCCTGACCGTCTCTAACCTTCACCCTTGAAGAGAAAAACCTCATTTTCTTGATGCCTGGGATCACCCTTTGGGAGCAAAAGGTGTGGGAAAAAAAAAGCATTTTTAAACAATAAGGTTCCTGATGCAGTGGGGCCATGCACATGCCACGAACTAACTTGTTCTTCATGACAGGAAGGAGAGCTCTGTTCATGTGAGGCATAACCAGAGGTCCTTGAGAAACAGGCACCGGGAGGTGTCGGGGCACAGCCAGAGGGTTTGGAGGAACAAGTACTGCTTAGTGGCAGACCCAGTGAAAGGGTTTAGGGGCACAGACACGGTGCAGCGTAGAGCATAGACAGAGAGCTTGGAAGCTAGGCACTGAAGGGTGAAGTACACTCAGTGGGGTTAGAGGAGGAAGCACCAGAGAGCACTGCCTGAGAGTCTAGAAGTGTGGCACAGGAGGGTGCAGATAGGGAGAGGGACCAGGGATGCAGGTGCACCCAAAGGACGAAGGTGAGGAGCAAAAAATCTCAGCGCGGCACAGCCACGGGCTGCGGAAGAGAGAAGAAGTACGTGGGAGCAACCAGGGAGTTCGAAAGGAAGGTGGGCAGGAGGCAGC
Source organism: Anomalospiza imberbis (assembly GCF_031753505.1). Lineage (NCBI taxonomy): Eukaryota > Metazoa > Chordata > Aves > Passeriformes > Viduidae > Anomalospiza > Anomalospiza imberbis. The sequence continues at coordinate 18,480,530 of NC_089721.1, forward strand.
CCCAGACCCGTCCCGTCCCGCCCAGCCCTGCACGGCCCAGCGCGGGACAGACCCTGCGGAAGAACGCCGAAGGCTCCCGTTCCCAAGACCACCGCGGTGCCCCGCGCTCCGGTTTCCCGCTGGATCCACTCACGTGGCAGCCGCGCGCCCCACCTGTCCCCGCACCGCCGGGCGGCAACTGCGCGGCGGCACCGCGCGGCCCGCAGCAGGGCGCGGAGGGGCGGCCCGCAGCAGGGCGCGGAGGGGCGGCCCGCAGCAGGGCGCGGAGGGGCGGCCCGCAGCAGGGCGCGGAGGGGCGGCCCGCAGCAGGGCGCGGAGGGGCGGCCCGCAGCAGGGCGCGGAGGGGCGGCCCGCAGCAGGGCGCGGAGGGGCGGCCCGCTCCGCCCGGCCGCCCCGGCAGCGCCCGCTCCGCCCCGGCAGCGCCCGCTCCGCCCCGGCACTGGCTTCGGACCGCCCCAGGCCGCCCCCGACCGCCCTGCGCGTCTCTCTCGACCGGGTGTCGGGGCTAAGGGTTAGGAGCCTTCGGGAGCGAGACGAGAGAAGGCCGCAAGTGCGATCCGAGGGTTGGAGCACTTCCCCTCTGAGCAAAAGCAGACAGAGTTGGGGCTGTTCAGCCTGAAGAGAAGTCTTCAGGGAGATCTTATAGTACTTTTTAGTGCCTCAAGGGGGCTATAAGGAAAGATGGGGAGGGACTTTTAACAAGGGCATGTAGTGATATGACAAGGGGGAATGGCTTTGAACTGAAAGAGGGTAGGTTTAGATTGGATATTAGGAAGAAGTTCTCCATTGTTAGGGTGTTGAGACACTGGAACAGGTTGCTTAGAGAAGTTTTGGGTGTACCATCCCTGGCAGTGTTCAAGGCCAGCCTGGAGAGGGCTTCTGAACAACCTTGTCTAGGGAAAGGTGTCCATCCCCACAGCAGGGTGGTTGGAAATAGGTGCTCTTCAAGGTCCCTTACAAGATAAACTGTTTGGTGGTCCTGTGTCAACTGATTTTCTAATTATTGTGATACCCACTGGTGTGGTGTTAAGGGGTTCTCCAAATGCCCCTAGATCTCAATTTCACTAGCACGGAGGAGGGAAAACTGCAACATGGCTTCTTGGTGCTGCTTTGGGATCCGTGGCAACTAAGTGTCACCCAAGGCAACACCAGGAAAGTGTAAAAATTCTTTTTTTAAAAACAAAACACAACCAGTCAGCTTTGGCTTACTGCTTTAGGGAACACTCCCACCCGAAAAAAATGCAGTACTCCTCTCTTAGAGGCTACTCAGGATGACAGTAACCATCCCCAGTGACTCCCATCTAGAGAAGTAGAGAGCAAAAAGAAAGGTAACCAGGAATTTTTAGTGTGTAAGCAGGTGTGCCATTTTAGTTGGTCTATCACTTTAGTCCATAAAAGGCTAGAAATGACAGCCTTTTGAGATGGTTAGCATGGAGATGATTGCTTGAGTCAAAAGACTGCAAAAACAAGGAGTAGGGAGAGGGTATGAAGGCAACTTGAAGAAAACAGGCAAACTCATTTGATGATGGACAGAAATGCACAAGATGAAGGGTCTGTGAGCTAACACTGTGAAATGAATACATGGTCAATGTCAATGCAGAGATGCATAAGGAATTTCTGAGTTGGAGGACAGCAAGAAGCTCGAAGGTCAAAACTCAAACCTGAAGTTTGTGATAACAAGAGGCAGAACCAGCATAGAAAGCTTGTTAAAAGTGTGGAAACATTATGAGAGGCTGACAAAGAGATGGCAGGATGTGGAAAACATAGCTTGTAACAGAGATCCCACAGAAGCTCCATAACACTGAGTGATTGATTAGGGTGGGGAGTAGGAAGAGGATCTTGTCCTTTAGGATTTGCTTCATGCTTCTATTGGGATTGTTAGGATTATGACAGATGATGAAATCCCTGGGCTTTTGAAAGAGCGTCTTAATAAGATTATTGGGTTTGGCCAAAAGGGATATGTCAAAATATGATAAATCATTGAGCAATACTGTATGTCTCACCTAGGAGCGGAAAACCAACATAACAAAATTAAGTCATCCCCTTTTCCCTTCAGTATTCAGAAGTTAGAACCATTTTTTATTTCTTGGTTCAAACCCTTTTTTTGCCTAAAATATTGGGCAAGAAAAACCACAAATAAACCTTAGGAACCACCACATCCCTGCTCAGAGTCCTTGGGAGCCTTAAGAGTAGTAAGTCTTGATTTTGTCCAGAGGGATGCGGCTTAGCCAGCAACTAATATTCCTCCCGTGTTGCAAAATCTGTTTTGCCATGCCTGATAGGGCTGCCTTGAGTGAGAAAAAATGTGAAACTGGGGTGCATAGCAATAAAAAGTAGGTTACCTATAGGCTTCAGAAACACACAGCTGTTGTTATTCATGCAAAAAAGAAAAGGCAGCCAAAAAACAATAACCCGATGCAAACTAACAGCTCTAACACATTTGATGCCAACAGTGTTAGCATCAACAGCTTTTCTTTCTTTGGAGCCCATGAAGACAGTAAGAGTCCTTGCTTTCCATGCACTTCAGGAGCAAAGGTAATTTGAACCATCAAGCAAGTGTGTGAGGGTTGGGAGAGGACAGAAATAATAGTTGACCTGTTCAGGGCAGGTAAATCATTAACATGCATCAGGAAAAAGGCAGCATAAAGGAGACAGCTGTGCCCTGCACACACAAAGAAAACCGAGACACGGAGCAAGTCAGAGACATTTACATTGTAAAAGAGGGAGCTCGCAGCAGACAGGTTTTCTCAGTTCTTAGCATGTGAGAGCTGCACATGATATTTACTGTAAATTTAAGTAATCTTTTAAGTTCCCTACATGCCCCATCCAAGAATAGGACAAGAGATAAACACAGATTCTGGAGACAGCCCAAAGGACTTTACAAGGTGCTAAAGACTTAACTACTAGTGTCTAATGAATGAAGAACTGTGCTTGCCGTGAATAGTGATAGCCAGTGCTTTACCTTATTTTTTACCTTACTAGAATCAAAGTAGCTCATATGTTTTAAGAGTCTTTTAGAGATCAGTGCTCTCTGCAGCTGTATTTGAAGCCTTGAACAGCTGATTAGCAGGAGAATCACAGGAGCCACTCTCTAGGCCAGCAAAAGTGTTAGGTGCTTTTACTGACACAGTACAAGGTAGTCATCCCATGAACACCAACAGATATCTGCACACCAATCTTGAAGAGATGCCAGGGTAACCCAGATTTTGTTTGCAAGCTTTACTTTTCTAGAGAACACCTGGTTTGCCTGTGCACTTGTACTAGTGTTCTGAGTCACAACTGGCAAACCTGTCGGAGGCAGGTTCTGTTGCAAGCTGTCACAGCACTGTGTTGGGCAGCTGGATTGACAAAAAAAGGGCCTTCTATACCCCCTCTCATTTTCCTGTTGGAGTTACTTTCAGACTTTTCTTACTGATTGTTGCAGAAAATATTGCTTCTTCTTCTAATCCTTTGAGCCAGAACAGTGCCTTTCATTTAGCTGAGGCTTTCTGGTAATTTTTCTACCTAGGTCTCTTCCAGAACACCATGGATGGCCCCTTGTGTAATGCTGGCAGTGACTTTCCAGGAGCAGTTTCCACACCACAAAGGAATTCTTCCTCAGACATGTATCATCAACTTTTCTATGGAACAAGGTGAGAACATGACTCAGTCCTGCTCATATCTCTCTGGATGAGCTGAGTTTTGCAGGGAGGTTTCCCCTCCGTCTGGGGACACAGACTGCAGGTGACTGTACAGAAGTGAGTAGTCACTGCTGGGTTTGCATGGTTTCTTGGCACCACAAACACACCACAACGTACTCCGCTATTGTCAAGTCAGCCTGTTTCAATAGCTACATGTTGACCTACATGTTGGGTTCCAGTTTTGGCATTTAAACAATAGTGAATTTGATGAACTCTTGCAAATATGACCAACCTATTCAGATAGAGAACTTTCCATGTAAACCCACCTATCTCAAGTAACAATATTAAAACCATTAGGTCCATAGAAAGTTGTTTTGCCTCTGAGATTGATGCTAGGCAGCAATGAAGGAAGAAGGGGCCACAAAAGTAGGGTGAATAATGACTATTGTATAAGTATAAGAAATAATCTTAAGTGTATGAAAAATGTCATTAAAGGGGATGTTTAATAGAAGCAGTGTCATGGTGTCATACATATATAATATACATATGTAACAATATATATTCTACTATATATGTATAATTTAAACTTTTTGCATAATGTATATAGTAAACACGTAGAATATACTGTATATACAAATAAACTTAGAATGCATATACACATATATAATGTTCTTTATTATATACACATACACACTGGGCTTCTCAAATGAAAACTGGTAGTGACTCATCTCCTCAGAGTGTATTGCTTGAATGCAGGCTGATTGCAACTCAATCTATACCAGGAAAGAAAATTAAATCACCTGCAAAAAGTGCATTGCAGTCAGCCAAAGAAGCCTGACTGAACATAATGAGAAAACCAAAGTACACCTGGCCAGCCTGTTTCCAAAAATCATAACCTTACATCAGCAGATTTTTCATTTAAGTCTGCCCCATGTCTGAAAACTGTATATGGAAAAAAGAGCTGGACAATGACTGTTCTGGAGCCTACTTCTTACAGCTTTTCACAGCTGAGAATTCTAATTCAGATGCTATCTACCAACTGTTTTAAATCTTTCATAAGTCAAATTTTACCTGTATGTGTTACTGACAGTGATGGGAGCTAAAATTTTATCCTGTAGGAACTCACACAGACAAAGCTAAAGGAAGTAGCAATCTTTTTAGGATGCCAGAGGGCCATGGGACCTTTTGCTGTTCCTGGGCCAGAACAGCATGCTGTATTCACAGCCTTATCCATGAACTGGGTTCATAAACATGTCTGGAAACATAAGCTCCTTTTAGAGAGTAGGAACTCCATGACTCCAAAAGGATTATAACATGTATCATAAAAAAAAAAAAAATCACCAAAACCAAAGGTCAACAAAGTGAATGCTAACTTTGCAGAACACCTGCCCAGTGCTGGTTAGGCTATAGTTGGCCAAGCTGACAGGTGCATGCTGTGGTGCAATCCACCAGAAGGGCTTAGACCAGTAACCACTAGGCAGATCAATAACAATAAGTACATGTTACACCATTTCTGAATCAGAATAATCAACAAGGATTTTACCTGATTAAAAGTTCGTTTTGGGCTTTTAGAAACAAGCAGGTTAATGAAGCAAGCAAAGATAAATCAATATAGCCAATGGAAACTCTTTGGTGCTAATGAAGATGTAGCTGTCTGTGTCATCTCCACGGGTAAGAAAAATTAGATCTTTGGTGTAGGCTTGAGTATCTGCTGGTTTGCACTTTGAACCTGAAAGAGAGAAACTCTTTATCCAAGCAGCATGCAGTGACACAGATGTATAAATAGCTTTCTCTCATATAATTTTCCTATTTCTTCATTATTGAATCATCACACTCTAGGAGTTCATGGGCTGCCATGTTCCATTGGAGGGAAAAGGATGTTGTTAAAGAGCTCTCTCTCCACTATGTTCAGGCAAAAGCTTCAACTAATTTTGCCAGATTGCAGACATTTTGCTGTGAGTGCATTACAAAGATGGTACACCTGGGCAAAGGAATGAGAACTGACCTTCAAAACAAAGCCCTTGAGTTATTTTGTTAATTTCATACTCAGACCAACAAGGCTCAGGACATAACTTGTAAGGCAACTGAGTGTCACAGTGAGAAAGAGAAATCTAAAAAACTTCTGAGGAAGCCATTGAAAGCTCACCTCTCCCTATTCAAAAACCAACCATCTTTTTTCTCCTGTCCCTTCTCGTATTTCTTATGCCAGTGTCCACAAAGACTCCCATAAAAGCCACTAAATTGCATAACCTTCCTAACAGTGAAGCAGTTTTTCTTCCCTTTCTCTGCCAATCTCTGAGATATGAAGAAAAATTAAAGACTAGAAAAGGGGGCTTTATGATTAATTATAACAAATCCACAGACTATTCTGCCTTGATAGATATGACATTACTCAAGGAATGCAAAACTACAGTAAAATTATACCCAGAAGTTACTTTCTAAAATTGATTCTTGATCACATTACATGCACCGAACAATACATTGTGGAAACCTAATCCTTTAATGGATTTTCATTTATTTATTTTTATAAAAACTTTCTGCAGATGGGATTGGGAAGAAAAGCAGTAAAATAAAAGCAAAGAAATAGATAATCAAGGAAAGAGGTACTCAAAACATTTCTGGGAATATGTTACAGTTATGCCTGCTTGGAGTCCCCATCTGATTTTAAACAAATAATGTTGTTTTTGTTCCCATTCTCCCCATGACAATTATGTCACCTGTGCTTGGTAAACAGGCCAGAGATTAAGAAGATACTTTGAAACTGAAGATATACTACTAATGCTCAAGGCAAGGTAAACCATGGGAAAATAGTTGTGAGACAGACATGCTGTTTGAGACACTCAGGAAAGGAGCCATAGGCAACATATGTTTCAAATGGATTAAAATAAGTACTGCCTCTTTCTAAATTATTGTTCCAATAAATTTAGAAGTGACTTGTTTATCAAATAGAAAAACTTGCTAATTTAGTTTAATTTTTGGAGAAAATGCTAAGAAGAATAGGCTGGGAATTGCAACAGATTTTTAATTGTGTGGCATGTAGTTTGCACTGTCTTGTCATAGCTGGGTTCCACACACAAACAGGTTGGTATTGAAACTGATCATCTTCATTGGCAACATGCCTGTCAGAAAATTCCTGAAAAAGAAATTGCATAAGCTAATTACTAATCAAACACAAATCTTTGTTATATTTCATAGTTAATGACACTTTTGTGGTCTCCCATATGTGTAAGAAAAGCACATATCAGGCATTTTAAATTAGGCTTTTGAAATGAAGCAGAAAGAATAAACAACAAAGTGAAACCAACAAACAAGCCCCAACCACAACAAAACAAAAATGTGCCCAAACAAACAAGAAAAAAAATCTTCACTCATGTATTTGTTTTTTTAGCAGTGTTGCAAAAGGCATAATGGATATCTTTTCTTATGATGCAGAAATGTGGACACCCAATGGCTTTCCTTTTGAAAGTATGCACTGTGCAAGCCTGTAGTTACATCCACAACTTATTAAGAGTCACAAGCACTTAAAAAGTCACAAAACCTCACCATCTTCCAGTGCATGTTCAGATGGCAGGTGTGCTGCAAAGTAGCAGTGGCAGTCATGAAGAAAATGCTGGAGGAGTGATAGATCTGTTTTAGTTTGGAGAGTGAGAGAGCACCATATGCCACCTTCAGTGGGAAGGGCATTCATGTTTCTCTTTGGACTGAGGAAGACACTGATCAGAACAGTTAGATAAACTGCCTCTAAGATCTTATAAGGATTTACCTGAAGCATCTTACGGAGATCTGGTGCTAGGACAAGTTACAGTCTTCAGTGCCTTCAAATAATGAGCTGAAGCTGTGCAGGGAAAACAGCAAATACGGAAAATGTATACAACAAAACTCTGGATGGAGAAGATGACAAAGATTTCACCTCACACTGTTGTTACCCAAACAACAACTCTTTCATGCTCTGTTCTGCCCATGGTCTTCTCCTGCCTTTTTGGCAACGAGGTCATGCCATGGAAATAGGCATCAAGAATGTCCTTTCTTGCATCTTTTCTCTTTAGTGCCTTTTGAACATTCTCCAAAGGGTAGCAGAGAGTTTTAAGACCTCAACAAAACAAAGGGAAAATAAAACCACATGCTCAAATAGTTAAGATGTACTCAACATTCACTCTACATAAAACTATCTCTAGCCTTCTTCGAACAAAAGATTCTGATCCTGTTTACACACTCCTGACCAGCTAACACAGCCATGCATACACCTCACTATCTTTTCCTCCACAGGGTAGAAGACAGTGTTACAGAAACTTTTATTCCTGCATTTCTTGTTTTATCCCTCTTTTCTTTAACCTATACAATCAAATTTGATATTTTCATAGGAAAAAACTGATGCAGCCAGCACATCAACACATGCCTTCCTATTGTGATTAAAGTTCTCCTTCTAAAGGATATGCATTTACATATGCATGTCATAAGAGTTCATATAAACATATCTGAACTCCTTTTACTCTTCCTAGCTCAAGTGTTTGTAACCATAGCAACAATAAACCCAGAGCAAGGAACTAAAGCCTTCCTTAAGGACTAAGTAAACTCTTTTCAGTTTGACTAGTCTGACAAAGCTGTACTTAATAAGCACCATGTCAGGAGGAGAGGTGATGAGAGAGAAGCTGGCCCCTTGAGGTTATCAAACAGTTGCCTGTGCTGTTATTTGTCTGTGCATCAATCCACTTTGGGGATTTTACTGGCCTGACTTTATTATCAGCTCAAGCAAAAACCCCTGTATACTCTTTTGCAGGCCAACACAGATTCATTTACATTGCCATTACTATCCTTGATCTTCCAGACAGCCATGAGAATATCTTTTAAGGAGACACTACTAGCAGGCAGAGTTGTGACATGCTTGCAGAGATGGGCTAAGTAGTCTGTTTCTTTTTTACAAAGTGCCTGAAGTTCCTTTATTCCATTCCACTTACCCAAATGGCACTTTGAACATTTCAGAACAATGACTTTTACAGATAAAGATGCTACTTAATCTGTTTAAATGAGGGAAGCAGAATTATCAAACAGTGAGGGTCTGGGCTTAAATATATCAATAGGTACATGCCCAGAAAAAGACATTCTGCCTTGGAGAATCTGGAGCCTAAATCCAGTATTGAAGAAAGAAAACCCACCAAACAAACTAGTGAAACCTACAGTCTCAAAAACCAAATGGTTTCTTTAAAAAAAAAAAAAACAAAAAAAAAACCCACCCAAAAAACACATCAGGGCATATTTTTGTTATGCCTGTCATGCGCAGGACACCTCCCACTAGACCAGGTTTTTCAGAGCTCTGTCCAACATGGCCTTGACACTACCAAGGATGGGGCATCCACAACTTCTCTGGGCAACCTGTTCCATTACCTCAGCAGCCTCACAGCAAAGAATTTCTTCTGGAGAAGTCCTTTTAAGGATGCTTGGTTTCATACCTCCACTCATTTTGACATGCCTTTACATCCAATCTAGGGTAGTCCTGGGCAAAGCAATAGGCTATAAGAACACTTCAAACAGAGATTGGCTGAGCATTATGAAACTGTTTGCAATTGAATCTTATTTTAAAAGCTCAACCTTTCCAGAAAAGCTGCACTTCCTTCATTGTTACCTCTGCATCAGTCTAGGAACTGTTATGGAATAATACATAGTCTGATGTTTTTCATATGGAGACATTTTGGAGGCTAAATCTTCAGGGAAGTTTGCAAGTCCTACATTCATAGACCAGTTCTGCACCTGAGGTACTGTTTTCTCTGTGCATGTGACACCCACAAACTCAAAAATTATGATTTCTAGACAGAGCACAGGATAAATTCAGAACTTCTAGAAGTTAAAAATTTCTCTTAAACTGGATAGCAGAAAACGAATAACTGATGCTACTTGTAATTTCTGTGATTCTGACATGGCTTCTCAAATATTTCTGAAGAATATTTTGAAACCTTCTCTTTAATCTTTTCCCTTCCTGACAACTATTGTTTCATAGAGAGACTTACTGCAGTTGCAGTATTATATGTATTATATTTGTTGTGCTCACCTTTTCTATTGAGAGATGCAGTAAGACAACAAAATGGAAATTCTAAACTTAAGTCAAGATTTTCAGAGACATTTCATGTTCTTGAATGCAGCTGAAATGCTTCTTGGTAGATATAATATAATGACTATTACTTGCTGTTGCTATCTAGTCACTCTTTCCATTATTAAAGCAGCTTGTCTCTTTGTCAGATACTGAAGATGAGGAGAAGAAGTTGAAGTTACCTTCAAGTTACCTTCAAGCACTTTTGGTTTTTTCTGGTGGCAATACTTTGATATATGAAGCCATACAGGAATTAATGACTTTTGTCTTCTAATGTCTGTAATCTTCTGGTCTAATCTTCTGGTCTAAGATTCTGCAAATTGCAGAAAATATTGAAAGAAGTTATCCTACATATATATAGAAGTTAATGTTACAACAACCACAGCAACAAAAAAAAATTAAAAATACATAAATGAGAAAAACCAACAACACTCCCTTTCTCCCAGTCTCTTTTTGATTATCAGTTGGGTTACTTCTTGTTCTTGAATATCTGGTCTTTGTCTTTGCTAGGGGATTCATAAGCTTCCAGATCACAAATAATTCAATCTAAATTGTGAAATTATTTCTACCATGATTTTATTATGACATATAAATAAATATTTTGATATCACTAAAAGAGGACTATGCAAAATGCCAAGTGGAAACTTCTTAATGACACTGGAAACTGCTTTTCATCAAGTTGTATACAGGAAAGGTCAAAATATCTGTTAATCCTGTAAATTCAGATAAAATTGTAAAGTTTTGAAAATTAGAACCACATTTGGCCCCCAAATTCAACATGTGTGGATACCTTTTGGAAAATGCCTATCAATGCCAGGGCATTGAGTTTTCTTGTCTGAAGTAATACCATATGATCTAAAATACTAATTCCAAAACTTTGCTTTTCCAGCTGTACATGTACATCATTGTATAGGGTTTGTGTGTCCAGGTTCTGGTAGCAGGAGTGGCTCCTGTCAGAAGCTGCAAGAAGCTTCCCACGTATCAGACAGATCCAATCCTAGCTGGCTCCAGGATAGATCCACTGCTGACCATGGCCAAATCAAGAAGGAACAGGAAGTTGTTGCTCAGATGTTAATGCACTCAGAGAAGAGCAGAGTGGGAATAGGAGAGAGGAACAGTTCCACAGATGCCAAGGTCAGTGCAGGAGGTGCTCCAGGCACTAGAGCTGGGGTTCCCCTGCAGCCTGTGGTGCAGTCCTTGGTGAGGCAGCTGTGGCCCTGCAGCCTGTGGAGGTCCCTGGGGATGTAGAGATCCACCTGCAGCCCCTGGAGGACACCCACACTGGAGCAGTTGGATGCCTGAGAGGAGGCTGTGACCCTGTGGGAGGCCCTGTTGGAGCAGGTGCTGCCCACCCATGGAGAGAGGAGCCCATGCTGGAGCAGGTTTCCTGGTAGGACTTGTGACTCTGTGGGGGACCCACACTGCAGCAGGCTTTTCTAGAAGGACTGCACTCTATGGAAGGGACCCACACTGGAGCAGTTTGTGAAGAACTGTAGCCTGTGGGAAAAACTCGTGATGGAGAACTGTCTCCCATGGGGGACACCCCATGGTGGAGCAGGGGAAGGCCTCTTTTCCCTGACCAATGACAGGAACGTGTGATGAATTGACCATAACTCCCATTCCCTGTCTCCCTGCATTACTATGGGGAAAGAGAGAGAGCTGGGAAGAAGGGAGGAGTAGGGGAAGGTGTTTCTAATTTTCTCATTATACAGCTCTGATGTTTTTAGTAATTAATTTAATTAATATCCCCAAGTTCAATCTGTTTTGGGACCTGTAAGTGATCCCTTCCCCATCCTTATCTCAACTGATGAGCCTTTTATTTTCTCTGCCCTGTTCAGTTGTGGAAGGTAGTGACAGAGCAGTTTTGGTGGGCACCTGACATCCAGCAGCGTCAACCAACTACCAACTACTAAAAAGCCCTTTTTATGTCCCCTACTTGGGCCTGATTTGCTGTATTCATCCCTTTCCCTCTGTGCACAGGCACTCATGCAACCCTCCTCTGTTCCACTCTGAAAGTGCAAACGCCACTGTCAGAAAACCCACTAGAAAACTTCATTACAATCAAAATCACCAATAGATTGTGCCACTGAAAGACAGGTCCTACACCCGTTCATGGTTAGGGGCATTTGCGGCTCCCGACATAAGGTGGCACGACATTAGCCTGCTTTCGTGCCTTCAGGTCAATCTGGTAAGTATGAACAAGCTATAGAAGCATTACAATAGCGGAGTTTCTCAATGTGGCAGGATAGGGTCAAATGTCAGGGAAGTGCTTGCTTTTTCACAGATGCTTTACTGGTTAATCTTTAACAGTTAAAAGGTTTTTAGATTAGAGTTTCTAAGAAAACACCTCATTTTTTCGAATAGGCTACAAAGAGAGGTGGGGAGGAGAACAGTCTAAGTAATATAAAAAGGGAAATAGATAAAGGAGAAAAAAGAAAGAAAGAAGCAACCAGAGAAGATATCGTGGAAGAGTTTATCTACAGATTCCTTTCATTATGCTGCATTTTATTTTTTTTAAGAATCTACCAAGACAGAAGAGGATTTTCATTCACAGAGAGCAAAGAAGCAATCCAATTTTGCAGCAGAGCTTGCTTTCTTGCCACTTGAGGAGAGGTGGCACAAAGTAAATTTTAATAATTTTGAACTCTATCACCCAGTTGCCAAAGACATGCCTGTAATCAGCTGCACTGTCTTTAACAGCCCTGAGTGGTTCAAAAACTGCAGGCAGAGATGGCAGAACGGAAGACAGGGCTGGCTGTCCCTGATTTTGTCATCTCTGGTAATGCTTTTGTCTTCTTGAATAATTGACAGCTCTGTCTGGAATAATATTTGGTGGATTTGGAATAATACAGAGTAAATACTTACTGGCAGACTTCTGCAGAGTCTGATCAAGGAAATCTTCTCTGGTTTGTGTAGCATGAGCTCAGATTTTATAAGATTTGGGAGAGCTCTTACTTTCCTCAAGACACTTTTGACAATAGCTTTTAACAAAGCCAGGTGTCTCTGTCAAGGCACTGTAAAGCAATGCCACTTAAACAACCCCTTTATTTCTTGGCTAGTTATCCCATAACAATTTATAATAATTTATAATACAATTTATAATATTTATAATCTGTGGATGCAATAAAATGCTTTTTTGCTTTCCTGTTAGTGTTAGATTAAGGTTTTCATCCTTTATGAAATCATTCATTTGCCTAATGTACCTCTACTAATAGTATTCAGTGGTATGAGAACTGAAGGGCTTACAGCTTTAGGATAGCAGAAAGGAAGAGGAGTAGATGATATGATCATGCAAAAGAAGCAAGGTATAATATTTGTCAGCTATATTCAGTTGTCCATTTTCTGGGTTAACACTAGCCTGGGACACCACAACAATGGGATGGCATGGGATGCTGTTGAAAGCACAACGCAGAATCATCTTATAAAGTGGTAAAAATCTCAATTCTGCATGGAGCAGAACTTGCAGCTCAGTACTATGAAATCTTCTGTCTTGGACATAGTGACAAGAGACAAGGCAATGACAACATTTTAAGACAAATTAATTCTGTTTGGACTAGTGAAACTAGATTTGAATTTGACAAATTGGATTTGCATTTAACAAATCCTGATTTGAAAGGCAGCAATATTAATTTGGGTAAAAAAAGAAATATCATCTACAAATGAGCATAAACAACAAAGCTAACAGTTGGTTTACATTGCAAAAATTATTATAAAAATGAGAAATACTTTAATATAGCAGTTAGTAGTAGTAGTAGCAGCGATGATGATTTACAAAGATTTCTGTAATATCTCAGCTATACTTTTATTTAACTCTCTTCAGATAAACTAGACCTTGATTTATATAATCACTTTTGTATATGACTGCAAGATTTTAAGAAGATGCAGGTGACTGAGGAGAATAATGAACACAGATCAATTATAAGAAAATATTAAAATGCCAAGTTTTCAAGACAACATTTTTGACTGACTTTAATGAATAAATGCTCCAGCTGTGGAAACCAGTGAGCTGCTAGCTCATAGAAAAATATTGTACTTGGTCCAAGAGAGCTAACAAGCAGCCAGTGTGATTCTAGAAACTGCATGTATATGTTAATACCAAGTTATAAAAAAGCTAATGAACTCTCCCTCCCATTTTCCTTACTCTGTGGTACATTTGTGCTCTAACAGTGTCTCAGATCAATGTTCTTTTGCTCAAAACACTACTTGAATTAGCAAACCTCTGTATGCACCTAAGCACAACATGTAACCAAATGGAAATCAAGACGAAAGGGGAGAACATGCCTAAGGACTGCCCAGAGAGGTCGGGTGATACTTCAAAGCAAACAGAACTACCAATTTTAAGGCAAGCTTGATGAATTACATTGGATATATAAATGACTGAGGACTTTGGTGTACAGACAGGCAAAGATTATGTCCTGGCTTGGAGAGCTGTGTGGGCATGGCTGTGTGCAGCAAAGAAAGGAGATGCAAATTAATAGAAAAGATTATTAACAGCCTGCTGGGGAGAGAAGAGATATGAGCTAGGGACCATGAAGGACCTTCATTTAATTTACCCTAGATAAAGCAAAGGAGATAGAGGGAAGATGGAGCAGTGTAAAAAACATTGCTTTCACAGCTTCCATGACCTGGTCCACATGGAGCAGGATTTTCATCTCCAGGTCTGGAAGATCAGGGTAACACAGAAGTGAGCATTAGCCATGGTGATGCACCACTGTAGTATGGAGGATTGTGTACACCCTGTGTACCTTGTGGCTTTTTCATACGTAAATTAGAATGGCTCCTTTGTTTCTTGTATGTGCTCATATTGTCTGGGGTAGAGTTTATTTTCCCCACAGTATCTATCATGGGGATATGTTTTGGATTTGCACTGGAAACAGTGCTGATAGCAAAGGGATGTTTTAGCTGTTGCTGAGCAGTGCTCACACAGTGTCAAGGCCTTTCCTGCTCCTCATTGTGTCTCACCAGTGAGGAGGCTGGGGGGACACAAGTAGCTGGGAGGGGACACAACCAGGACAGCTGTCCACAACTGACCAAAGGGATATTCCATACCATATAGCATCATGCTCAGCATATAAAGCTGAGGGAAAGTGAAGAGTGGGGAGGAGCATTGGTCAAGGGTGAGCAATTGTTTTTATTCACTTCAATTGTCTTTCTTGAATTTTATTTCTATCTCTTTGTAGTTTGATGTTTTCTTTGGTTGTTCTTTTGTTGTTGGGGGTTTTTTTGGTGTATGTTGTTTTTTCTTTTTCTTTTTAATTACAATTTAAAATTACAATTGTAATTATTTCAATTATTAAACAATTCTTATCTCAACCCATGAGTTTTCTTACTTTTATCCTTCCATTATCTGCCCCCTCTCCATCCTTCAGGGTGGGGGGGAGTGAGAAACCAGTAGTGTGGTGTTTAGTTGCTCTGAGATTAAGCCATGACACTCTTATTTTTCTTGTGCCTGTCACACTTAGTGCTTGAGCAGTCTTGTGAACTACTACCTTTTGACTTGCATAATTTTTCCTCTTTCTGGCAGGGAAAAAAACTTTGCTAGCACAATTTTCAAGGCCACCAGAATATATAATCAACCTTCTTATTGATATGAGATGTACCAGTAAGACCTTTTACATGTTTAGGCCACACAAAGCAAGCCTCCTTAAGTAGTGAAACCTACAGTCCAACACAGGGGAATTCTGCTAAGCAGCAATATAATTCTTATGCTACAAGATTCAGCAATTATTACAGGTATCTATATTTAATGCACCAGCTCATTGCTGAGTGTTATTTAAATTACTTTGATATACTTCATTAGTCAACCTAAACTTCAATAGTTAACCAGAGTGGTAGAACAGGATGAAGCAGCTATTTCAAACATTCATTTAGGCCCTCAGGTATATTAGCTGTCTGCAAAACAATTAAGTGTTCTGGAAACTTACTTTATAAATAATGATGAATAGTATTCAGATGTCAAAGTTCCATGCAACTCTAAACTAGACTACTTTTTTCTTGGGAAATAATTTGTGCACTACCCTGAGAACATGCAATACATTCCAAGCACATGCCAAATGTGACAGTTTCCCACAGATGTGTAGGAGAATCGCTCAGTCTAAGGCTCCTGTTGCAGTAGTGACAGTTCAAAACCACTGAACAGCATCAGACTGTTTGAATACTTAGCTTAACTTCAACTCTCATAGGCCATAATGCACAATTCAGGTACAAAAATATATTCTCTGGGCCATATATTCCACCTGGAAGAACTACTGATGGGGAAAATCTATCATTTTATTGTCCCAAGTCCCAAGACATTTTTTTTCCATCTTTGCTAGCATGAGAATAATCCTCAGCTGATTTCCTGTGGTGTTACAGAACAGTGTGGGAGGTGATAGCAACAGTAATTAACTGTTGAGCAACACAAGACACTCCCTTCTAACTGCCACAAAACATGAGAACTCGATATTCTTAACATACACCTACTCTCTGGTGTATCTTTTATCACAGCAAACACGGGCTCCCCAAACAGCCACGTCCATTGTGTCCTTTGACACAGTGTGCCTACAGAAAATAGGAAAGAAAGCTATCGACAAAGCTCCATCCGTCCAGGTGAACCAATGCAGCGTCCCCAGGCAGGCGGATCAACACGTGGTGGGGCTGCTCACATCCGCTGAACTCAACAGCTTTGTGTCACACTGCTGCCTGCAGAACAGACGTACCCTAAGCCCGACAGAAGGATTACCTTTTTTTCTGTCGCTCTGTTTTCTTCCCAGGGGTTTCTGTCCCCCCTTTCTTAAAATGGCAATGACATGTTAAAGATCCATTATACAGACCAAGATATATTTATGTGGATGAAATTAAAATACGGCAGGCAGGCATTAATAACTACATTTCTTTCAGAGGCCATCCTGGACTACTAACACAGAAGATTAAGAATCAGCTTTAAATTCTATACAATGGAACTGGCTGGGTACCAAATTTGAATTTAATTCTTGTCAGTGATCTCCACCAAAATTATAATATATTTCTTCATTTATAATTACTATGTATTTTGAGATAACTTTTCTAAAAATATGATTCAAAAATTTCTTAGAAGGTTTTAGTAATTCTGTTGGGAGCTAAGACCTTTAGTTAATGTAAAGTAGTCTATTCAATAAAAGCCTTGCAATTAGAAACAATAGAAAGGGACAATACTCAGTATTTTCCAAATGTGAAGAGAACAGTAAAAAAGTCTTTTAATAATCCCCTTTTCTCTGCCTCCCACGTTAATCCATTTTATATTAAACAAAGGCATATACGTATCATTTTTGTTGCTGAATACATTACCTGGTTCTTGCTTAAACATGTTACTTTAGATTACAAACATATGGCTGTAAAAATAACTGGTTGGACCGATTTAAACTGCTGATTATAATCTCCATTTTGGCATGAGGAAATTTATTACAAAACCTGTTTGGGACTGCAGATGAATCTCGACCTCACAGCTGTAAGAAAAGGGTGGATTTGCAATCTTCCCAGTGTACAGATCTTAGTGAGTGTTTGCAAGACTCCTTAGCACAAAGCTAAAATGTGTCACTAAAAATATATTGTTTTTTTTTCTAACTTAGCTGGAAGGCAAATGGTGATAAAATGAAAATCAGGAACAATACTATATGCCTATGCAATTAAAATATTATTTCATGTGTAAATAAAATGCTTCCTTAATAGCCACAAATATTCTTTTTTCAGTCTTTTGGGCTCAATGGAATTTGGCAGGACTGGGCGTGGTTAAGGGCTGCCGGCATGTCGGATGACATTGGTTAGTTGTCATCTGGGCAGAGCCTGTGGGCTGGTGGGTAAGGCTGACTACACACAGACATGATTAGAAGGGATGAAGATGTGGAGAGTAGTTATGCACCTGCCTGAATTCCGGGCCACTCAGTCATCCCTTTTTATCCTCCATTCCCATTGTTTTTATAAAATAGACTAAAAGAAAACAAAAACGGTGGAGGATGGGAGAAGGCATATCCATTTCATAACTCAGCCTTAACCACACAAAAGGACTTTATTGGTATGTTTTACATACTTTTGTTTAGTTGGGTGTTATAACCACTAACTGCTTACCACTGAAACTAATATATTGCTTTTAAGAACATCTCTCAAGTGTCAAAACCTCAGCACATATCTGGGTGGCTAAGTATGAGAATAACTGCATAACAATAGCACTTAGCAGCCAAGACTCAAACTCATTCTTTAAGGACTACTTTAACCACGCTAAAAAAACCTCTTTGCACAGATGTTGTTGTTTAACTGATATGCCCATAATGTGACTACGTATTCAAAATTTATGTGTACTAAGCTACAAGTAAGCTTACCCATTCACTATGGCAGATGCTAGGCCAATGTGCACTAAAGAGCCTACAATTCTCAACTACTGAACCAGACCCTTGCCTCCATGTAAAAATGAGGTAGGATCAAAACCAAGAACTATCCTCCAAAGGAGTGGTGCCAAAGCAGTTGTATTACAAGTACTTTTAAATCTTCTGTGCACAGATACATGTGGATGTATATCTGTTTACATTCAAGGTAGGATAAGAACTATAATACAAGTATTTAAAAAAAGGAAGAAAAACCTAACAACCAATCCTACTGATGTTGGCAAATCTGAGATTTTTTTCAGGTTTACTAGGATGGGTTCTTAAATTTTGGGTCCTAAGCTGACGGAGGAAATCATTCTTGATTAAAAAAAAAAAAAACCTGTCTTGTGAGAAGCTTGGCCTGACAATGCAAAAAAAAGGTGGCAAACAAATCCCTAAGTTTCAAGACCTGTCAGTCTGTGTGCAATAGCTAGTACACCAGGCACTGAAAGAAGGGCAAAGGGAGGTAAGTATATAGTGTTAACCTGTAATTACTGAAGAGACAGCTATATAGAAATTTTCAAGTGCTAATGCTTTCTTCCAAATCTGTGTACAGGAAGAAAAAAAGAACAAGGTTTTTCTTGGCTGTCTTAATATCAGGTACTTGTTGAGCATTATAATCTAGGCATAAATAATCAGAGTTCTATCTTACTGCCTCCACATAACTCAACTTCCACTTAAGCTGAAGGAGACTTGTCTTAGGCTCTTTGTATTTCTTCAGTTGGACTAGCTCAGTCTGACTCCACCTTCATTGTTTCCTTAGGCTAGAAGGAAAAGAAAACTCTTTGATCTCTTGTAAGAACAAATAAATTCTTCTCCATCTTTTGATAGTTACTGTATCAAGTTCAAATAAAAATCTCTGCCTTGGCAGACAAAGAAAGTCTTCTAAGCAATATTCAATTCCCAGGAACAGCCTGAAGAGATTAAATTCTCTAGAATCTAAGATTAGATTCTCTATGTTCTCTGATACAGTATGACTAAATCGCAGTACCACAAGTGAGATAAGAATGCAGTTCATTGCAGCCTAAGCTCTCTCCTTAAACTCTTAACTTCTACTGTTATAAACAGTAAGAATCTAGCTATGAGCTAGTTGACTCTCAATTGAGTAATTTTATTTCAGTATGAACAGAGTACTCATTTTGACATCTGACTGGATTTTTAGATGTGGTTTTTTTCTGACCGATGGGTAAGGATGGGAAGTGTGATTAAGTCTATACCACTTTACTCGTTCCACTTTGGGTTCTGAAAGAGTTTTGATACTATAAAAATACATGCCATAGGCATATAAGCAGAAAGGCATAAACAAAGGGGAAAGCTCAGATTTAATTCTAACATTTAACTTATACACAAGGAAGATACTGCAGTTGCAACTGATATTGTTGGCTTAGTACCTAGTTCTTGGCAGTGAGAAATCATATACAGTATACCTTCACTGTTCTTTAAAATTTTTCATTTTGAAGATATCAACACTCAGTAATTAAGTACAGCTGCCATAGGAATGCAGAAGATAGAAATTTTTTTTTTTTTTCTTAAAAAAAAAAAAAAAGGCTTAAATAAAAAGTTTAACAGAATGAAGTAGTGAAGGAAATAATAGCAAAAATGCCATTCTTCAAAGCAGAATTTTCACAGAAACTGATGTTTGAGATGCTGGCTAGTACCAAGAAGTTTTAAACTTGCAAACAAAACACTGCATGTCAGTAACTGCCATTATGTGGAAGGCTTGCAGGAGCTGGGTTGTAGAATGTGTCTGGATTCTTGCCCACATGAGAGATAGGTGTTTCTCATTTTCCTCACCAGAAACAACTCTCCTCCAGCAGAGGACAACAGTCAAGAAGGAAAATAATATCACCAACAACTGACATCAGAAGAGGATTTGGAAGGACTCCTATGAAGAAAATATTAGCTGCCAGTAGGTGCAAGAAGCCCCCAAGGCAACTAATTTCTATTTTCAACTATTTGAAACACTAAACCCAAGTGCATCTGGGTAAGAAGATATTTGGACAAATAATTCACAGCCCACCTCTTCTTGAGCTGAATCCTTCATTCATGGTGCAACTTTGACAAAAATGGATGTTTAAAAGTTTGTTCAGCAATAGTGCATCAAATCCCTCTCCCAATGTGATCTCAGAAATGCTTCTTAGGAACAGCATCCAGACTGAACCTTGCGGCGTTCGGTTTTTCTTTGCCCCAGCCCCGGGCAGCTGGGGGTGACTGGCTAGTGGCGTTGCTCTCAGTGAGACCGGAGCCGCCACGTGTATGCGGAGTTCTAGGGCTGAGCCTCCGCGTGGGTCTGCCGCTTCTGTAGCCAGACGCTGAGGCAAGATAAAGAGTTAGAGAGAAGGCGCACTCCGCCCGCGTGGCTGAGAACTGTTTATTTCCCGCATGGCTGCAGCGGTGGATAATGCAGCTGTTCCCGAGCCCGCATGGGCAAAAGGGCAGCTGGGACACAGGGAACAGGGGATTAAATGGGAGGTGGGCAGACAGGGGCAGAAGCCCCCCTTGCCCAATGGGGACGGATGACAGGGGAGTGATGCGGAACACGGCATCCTATGGGAACACAACAGGAGTGTGTACAGGGTTCTGGGACAAATGGGATTACAGAGGTGGGGTGATTGATACAGAACTTACCGTGGGGAAGAAGGGAGTGGTTACAAGATTGACAGGTGAAAGCTCCTGTAGCCGACAGCCTGGAGCAAACCATTTTAAGGGAAAATGGGTGTACATAGAACCGACCTAGCTAACATTTATTAAGACCCCTAACTGAACCAACCCAGCATGCAACAGAACCTCTCTTGACTTACCAGTAAAACGAGTGTCTGCTCCCAGGAATTTGTCATATCTAACAAGCTCCTGTGTTTTAATGAACAGCCTTGGACACTTTTTTTTGCCTGAGTAAGAAGCCAAGTGTGATAATGTTTTCTTCTCACACTTTCAAAGAAAGTTTCCAACCGAACGTGTGGCCAGCGTGGAACATTGTTAACACCAAAGCCCCTCTCCTGCAGCCCTAGAAACAGTGCTCCAAAGTGAGACCCTTTGAGCTCTCCTGGAGCGGCAGCTGTGACCAGCAAAGCCCCTGTGAGTGGGGCCTCTCAGAGCCAGGGAACTCCCAAGTTTGCTGTACTCTGAGGATCCCTGAACAGTGATACCCCCGACTCCTTGAGGCTCCTCCCTTCACAAAGGCATCTGAAGTGGGTATTTCACTACTTTTGAGGCGAATTTTTCACCTCTTACAGGCTCTTTGTGTCTGTGTGCATGCAAGTATGCATATTCTGTACCAAGTGCACAAGAAATGCTGCTCTCCTAGATTCTCTAAGTACTTTAGATTTGTAAGTTAGGTCTGTAAATAAGTTACTGTTGTTGTATAGTAAATCCTACATTAATCCTTTGCTAAATCATTTAACTTCAGTTGTAAGTTATGTGGCATAGTTTTTAGTTTATTTTGGACTGGATTGATTGAGTCTGGGTTTTCGTTTGCTTTTCCTCAGTGTGCCCTTAAGAGTGAACCTTTACAATTAACCTTGTCTTGCTGCTGCTTTTATACTGGACCTGTTTTTACCGATACTTTTGCTGGTGATGCTTAAAGCAATCTGAAACATTCTTTAGTGACAAACTACATTATGTCTGAAGCACAAACTAGTGACTGACCTGAGACAATAACCCCACAAAACTCCTCCCTTTCAAAACAGAGCAGGCATTAAGACTACAAAATGTTTTAGATGGAAACAGTTTGGAAGGATTACATTCAATATTTTTAACTTGAAATGTGATCTATTCTCTGCTTTGTACTGTACCTCAACCCTGTTTCTGTCCAGGAATCCTTCATGTTTGCTAAAGATGTATGACTCATACATAGAAGGCTGATCTTAAAATCCTGCTAACAGGAGCAACAAAAATTCTAAACTAGTTTCTATTCTTAGCTGTTTGGGGAAGATTCAGGTATTAGATGACAGGGTCACCAAATAAATACTTGAATAGAGGATCCCTGCTATACCTCTTTCTGAAGTGAATACTGCATTTATGGAAAAACTGAAAATGCAAGAACAGGCACAAACATCTGTTGACTCCCATAGCACATAAGCATTTGAGAATGGATACAATCTGCTCCTTCAAGACATTGATAAAAGTAAGTTGGAAGTATTTCTGAGCTACCCTTCTTTCATGGAAAATCCTCTGTATCATGTGTCTTGGAAATGAATGGGTTATCTCCTCATGTACTAAAGATAACAGAAACAATGTAATTTTGACTGGTCCCAAGGGCTTTTATTTTTTTGCTTTCTCAGCTGTTCAACACTGAATAAAGTATACTGATGTGTAAGTACAAAATTCAACAAGTACGAAAAAGTGATCCTTTGGATTTAACTTTACAGTGACAGAGAAACAGAGAGAACAGTGGAAAGTTATTTCTGAAAGACCTTGCTCTAACAGAACTGTACCTAAAATCCAGTTGTGATAAATCCAACAATGTCCAATTCTGTAAAAGTCAGTGAATGCAGTGCCTGAATGTCAATTTTGTATCAGCTCATAATTTAAATTCAGCCTTCATCATCACTGCTGCTCCATGCGTCTCCATATGCTGGATTTACATGTTGTTGAGGCAGAGACTAGGGAAAATAAAAATTCTCAGTGTTTTGCTAAATTAAAAAAACTACAATAAAATAAGGGCAAAGCTAAATGCACTTTTTAAATGACTACTTGTACACAAATTATTCTCTCTCTCATCAGTATTGGATTATTTTTAACTACTTTTTTAAACATTCTGCTGATTAGACATGATAATTTATGAAAAGAAATAGTACTGAATTTAATTTCAATTTCAGCATAAAATATCTGGAGGACTGACTGGAAGTATTACAAATATTTGGTACAAAATGTAACAAATGTTTTAACTGTGTTTATTGTGTGCCACTGCTTTAATTTAGATCATAATATCCTCAACCCGTAATAACTTAGCACTACAGTTTCAGGAAGCAGCCCTGGCCTCTATTCACATCCAAGAAATATTTCTCATCTCAGTCCCACTAGGGTCCAACTAAAGGGTTTGTGTAGCTATGCAGTGCACTGAATCACAGTGACTTAGGGTAATTTTTTTTCTTGTTTACTTCTATTCTGGGTTCAGATTCTGGTCATACAAGCACTCAAATGCCTATTCTAGCACCTGAGAGGAAACATGAATTAATGGCCTGTGGACAGCAAAACAGCTTCTTACAGAGACATCTCATCTGCAGGGCTCATCTACAGCATTTACAAACAACAGCTGTAGCTTAACAGATTTCAAAACAATGGCATATATTACCTACTGCCACTGCATCAAATTAAAAGGAGCAGTTCTAATCAGAGCTAAGTAAATAATCTTGTTGCTGTAGGTTTTTGTTTTTCAGACTAAGAAAAATACAATTTCTTCACATCAAAATTTTCATGGCAAAAATGTTAATTTCAGGTCAACACAATTTGGGTTTAGGGTATCAAACCTTTGGAATAATATTTTTCTTGTCTGCTTAGGTGCAGGATAGTTTTGAAACACAAGAACTTTAAAAAAGCAAATATTGCAACAATTTTATGGTTCTTCTAATTTCTTCATCTAAAATGGAATGATACTGAAATTTTAAAAACTGAAAATTTCACTTGCTATGGGCCCAAACATTAACACACCTTCATTTTTCAGCATCAGTACAGTTTGTCAGACTCTGATCCTGTGAATGGTTTCAGTTCCTTAAAATATAGACTTTTTCCCACTCAGGCAGTTCACTGAAATACTTCTTGTCCGAGAGAGAGAAAGTACTCTACTAAAAAGGTCTTAAATATGATCTTCCCTGCAATCAGCCTGAATGTCTTGCCTTGGCACAAAAATAAACGTATTTAGAAACTCCTTTATTATATTTTCACATCAAAAATATTTGTGTATGAAGTGTGGTATCCCTAATCTTACTGCTTAATATGCAGTATATTCCTAAACAATTTAAAATACAATCTAGCACCTCTACAATTCCAAAACAGGACAAACTGCAAAAAAGCAGTTTGGAAATTTGGAAATTAAAGAAGCAGAATTTGAAAGACCCATAGTCAAATGACATTAACTACTCTTAATTACATAGGAAGCTAGCAGCCTGCAAAAGATTTAACTAGACTGCAAGAGAAAGTGTCTTCTCAAAACCCTAAAAGCATCAAAAGATTGCACAGAAATAATAGGTGATTCTCCTCTTAAGTAGAAATTGTTAAAAATATTGGTGGTGAATCATACTTCATACTGACTTTCCACACAACCTTCCCAAGTATAACAGTCATAAAATAATACAGTTCAAACTCAAAAATTCACTACCTTTTCAGAAATATCATCAGGAACCGGCTCTTGTGGAGATGGTATCCACGCAAGAATATTGCAGTCTCTGCTACCACTATAAAGTTCCTGTAAAAAAACAAGCAAAAGTTACTTTCACACAAATTTACTGAATAGTGACATAGATACCATATTGGGCAGAAAAAAAGGTAGTGAATATTATTTAAAAATAAAGGCAAATAGTCAATTTCTAATTTATATTATAAATCTGGATAAGTAGTCTTTTAAATAATATGCCAAAACAAAATTAATATGTTTTTATATTTTTTCCCAGATTGCTCACCAAAACAGCAAAACCACATTGAAATTAACTGTATTGCTTAAATACATTTTTCTTCTTCTCTCTCTCTTATCTCCTGAAAAGACACCTATTTTAAAAGTTAGGCACCTTAAGAGACTGTTTATGGACAAGTTAAAAAAACTTGCAAACAAGCAAGAATCTAGCTAAATCCCACACAAATTTAAAAAACCCACACAAACAGAAAAAAAGACAAATATTTTATTATAATTAAAAACCAGGAATAAACTCAGTAGAATCAAGGATCTAGTAATATACACCAGAAAAGAGAGTATGTACGGAACAAAGAAGTATTAAGTAAATGTAGTTTCAGTATGCCTAGGGAAGGAAAAGGAAAAATAGAGTAAAGTATGAGGCTTATACCCTGTTGGGAAGGCATAGATCAGAAAGACTAATTTATTACTTTTAATATAAATAACTCTTATTAGTTATTATGGTAATGACTAAGGACTGAGATCCTATTGCACAAGGCATCCTGCAACACATGGCAACAAAGAGTCCTTACACCAAACACCTGTAAGTCAAATATATCTTAATTTTCTTACTGTTCTGTACTAAAGAACAGTTCTGTAGTTCTTTACTAAAGGAAATGCAGACTTCTCTGGCACTTTAAGATGAGAACATTTTGCTGGTGAGAAATACTAACACCATCTCTGCAGTAAATTTTGCACCTATAACACTTGCATTTTCTGATGTGCTACTTAAATTAACAGGTATGAAGATATTCTCATATGCCTTCAATACTGAATTATATTCCTGCCTATTATATGTGATGTCTGACAACACTTGACTGTTGTCATGTGTTTAACTGCCTGAATGAGATACATAGTTTTTTTTTTTTTGTGGTATTCAGGCTGACAGTATGAATTATGAAAGGCTTGCTTTAAGTATGCTGGCTTTTACACTTAAACGAGCAGTTCTGCGTATGTGCATGTTATGAGTATGTTGATTTAATGTAAGCTCAATACATTATCACAGGTCTGTCTTTGCAGGAAGTTTCCTATATAATTTATATATAATTAGAACTGCATGAATTCTGTTGACATTTGGTGCAGAAACTTAATGCTCAATTCCTATAAACATTTATGTTAGTAATCTTATTCAAGCGAGCTGCCATACTTTTCAAAAACTGGTACTATGCAATAACTTGTTAATGCATAAAAAATTCAAGATTAGAGTTTACAATTTTGAGATAACCATCCTACTTTCCTTGCTTAGAAGCAAATATGGTACACCAAAGTATAGGTCAAATTTTACTTTATTCTGTCAGCAATACTCTGCTTCGGCCTTCTGTCTTTGACAGAATATCACTAAGAACTTTAAAAGATCTTTCTCTGCCAAAATATCTCCTTATGAGCAATGTCACAGTGACATCCGCATACTTCCATTTTAATCCTTCTTACCACTTGTCTCACTTTCTGATCCTGGTATGGCAAGATCTTCAGCTAATATCCACAGCATTAAGCAATACTTACAATTAATTATTACTACCTGAACTGGTGACTCACACCATAAGTCAATCAAAAGAAGAGCTAGTGACCTCTATGTAGAATTATGTTATAATACAAGACGGACACATATATTGCACTACAAACATGCTCTATGCATGTTTATAGTACAATATATGGAAAGACTGCAAATAAAACCCAATTTAACTTTCAGTTAACTTTATGTAATAGCCTACTACTGGATTTTCCAAATACCTTTGCAGATGTCACTAGCATTTCTTGAACAGTATGAGCAGCAGTATGAGTTAAATAATTTTTTTTTTCTGTTGTATGCCTACTATTTTATGACATGTTATTAATACATGATGATTTATGTGATTTCTTTTTCTGAAAGGGAAACGTAGGTCTTGTTTGTTTATTTAAATCATTCTAAGCAAATAATATGGCACACTGGTATCTAGTGTGTTAGATCCAACTGTAAACATTATCTAAGATATTGTACAATGAAGATTTTCTCTTCCTCACCACCCTTGAAATTACTGACCACCTATTAAATTAATGCTTCTTATAAAAGGGCCAAATTCTGCAGTTCTTATTACTCAAGCAGCCTAACATCTTATTAACTTTACAGAAATATTTATGTAAGAACAGTACAGGCAAACAATAATATCGTGGATTTTATGGTTCTGTTCCTAGGATTGGACAAGGCATATATACACACATTAACTAAAGCTCATACCATTCTCTGGAGACAGCTTTGTACTGTACCTCAAACATACAAGGTATTTCACACAAACACGCTAATTAATTTGGATAAGAAGAGATAAAGACTAGTATAATTGAATTTCAAATAGCTAGCTGCTTGGTTATCAGTGATCACATTTGATTACATAAGCAAACATAAGACACGTCTCAAATACATAATTGGTGCAAAGTTTAAGTTGGAGCCTATTCTAGTTATGAGGTGAAACAAAGATAGCAATTAAAATACAGTTAATGAACAGAAAGAACATGAAGGACTGACAGCAATCAATATCAATAAGAAATTCTAAGCACAGTAAAAAATAGTGAGAAATATTTAAGGACCAGACTTGAGGATGGGCAGTCACCAGGGTTAAAGACACCAGGAAAAGTTTAGAAGACTGTTAATATGGAGAACACTTACAACGACAGAGAATACTAGATGGAAATGGCCAAAACTACAGAAAAGATATAGATCTTTTTTCTCACAAACACAGGGTACTAAAGTCCAATTAAGTGCTAACAAGTAACAAAAAAGTTAAAGCCATCTGCTCCACATTTCACCAGTGTATACATAGATTACATCAGACTTAGAAAAGCCATCAAGGAAAACTTCCAGCTTGCTTAGTTATATTTTGATATGTATTTAAAAATTCCAAGTGAGCTGACATGCCATTCAGAAAGAAAAAAAAAAGGCAGAATAATATAGACAAGAATGAACTGACATTTTTTAATCCTACACATAACAATGGAATAGATTATTAAATTATTAAGCTACTGTAGAGTGAAAATATAGGTATATAAATATTACTCAACAGAATTTGCAATAGAGCAGATTTTGTTACGCAAAAGTGATTTTACTTAAAACTAATAACAAAATACAAATATACAGTTGTGAATAACTTTGCAGCATATTGATTTAAAAATGCTTGAGAGAGTAAAATAGAAGAGGTGAGTATAAATTTTACAAAAAATATTACATTCTCAGGAAATAAATTTTACTGGCAAAATCGTAATTTCCATTGGAATTACATGAAGATTGATGAATGCACTTAGTTGTGTCAAGATAGGATAAGACACTTGGAAGTGCATGTGTGAACACAGTGAAATTAACAGTAGCACTACCTTTGGTGTTGACATCCTGATTAGAGTCTGTGGATTTGGCATAGCCTTGGCACGGTTTTTTGTTAGCAGGAGAGGAACACAGGGGGAGCTTCTGTGAGAAGCTTTGACCATGTCCAGCAGAGCCAATCTCTGATGGCTCTGAAGATGGACATGCTGCTGGCCCAATAAGAGAGGTTGGTAAGGCCTTTGTGATGACATTTAAGAAGAAAATCCTAACAGCGTGCACACATTTTTTTCCCTGAGGTGGTGAGGCAGCATGGATGCCACCATCTTGGTGTGGCCCTTGGCTTCCCCTTGCCTGGCCCGTGCCCCTAGCCAGATGTGCTGCTGGCAAAGAGGGCAGGGGCAGCAGCAGCTTCCCCTTCCTGGCACCCTCCAAGAGGAGAGGCATTGAACAGTGCCAGCGCTGTGGCAGCCACCACTGTTCACATGGTGGTGGCACAGCCACATGGCTGATGGCGAAAACATGGTGAACGACTCCCCAGCACGGAACCTAGATCAGATCAACTTCTTGGCGCTGCAGGATCCTGCAGGAATCGTGTGGAACTTGTTGGCAATGGTACCTACGAGCAGCAGTTTTACTTCTAGATAGAGGAGGAAGTGAGTATATGTGAGGGAAAAGACCATGGCAGCACCAAGGTCAGTGCAGAAGGAGGGGGAGGAGGTGCTCCAGGTGCTGGAGCTGAGACTCCCCTGCAAGCTGTGGTGAGGACCATGGTGAAACAGGCTGTCCCTCTGTAACGCATGAAGTCCACAGGTGATGCAGAGATCCACTCACAGCCCGTGGGAAAAGTGCTCATGCTGGAGTCAGTGGATGCCAGAGAAGGCTGTGATCTAGTGGGAGACCCATGCAGAAAGAAAGGGCCCCTGTTTCCAGAGACAGAGGGCCCTTGCTTCCAAAGTAGAGCAGCCTATCATTAGAGGACTACACCCCGTGGCTGAGTGACCCACACCACACCAGTTTTTGGGAAGACTGTTTGCCCATGGGAGGGACCTCACAGCATGGCAGAGAAAACACTGCTCTGCCTGAGTGAACAGAAGATGATCTCCAGTGATGAACTGACCAAACCCCCACACCCTGCCTCCCTGCACTGTTGGTGGGAAGGACGGAGAGGGTGAGGCAAAAAATGGTGTTTTAAAGGCTTATTTTACTTCTCATTATCATCTTATGACTCTGTTAATAATTTTACTTTATACCTTTAAATTTGAACCCTTAGAATGTTTGTCTCCCAATCCTTACCTCAACTCAATTAACTTTGTTAATTCTTTTTTCCTCTCTCCTCTGCTCAACTGTAGCAGGAAAGAGTAAGTGAACGACTCTTGTGGGTGGCTGGTATTTGGCCAGTGTCAAACCATGACATATAGCAATGTTGTTTCTCAAACTATTTCATACAACTAAAAACAAAGCATTTACAAAAAAAGAAAATTCAGTCACACTTCTACAGATAGAACTGAACTCTAGAAAAAGTTGCTTCTGAAAGAGAATCAGGAGTCACATCAGATAAACAAATGAAGCTGTTGACATCACAAACTTCTAGATACCGTGACTGATGTAATTCTTGTGTGCATATGCACACACGAGAGATCCTTTACCATGGATCTTAAATGCCAAGGTAGAGACACCACATGCAAAACAAGTAAAACATATTTTATAGAGAGATCTAATTAGCCTCACCTCTTCAGTTTATCAAAAAGAACACCAAAGATAACTTTATATAAAAACACTAGAAGTTTTGTTGGGAAACTATTCTTGAAAACACAAAAAGCTTTTCAAGAACGCTCTGGAAAAGATGTGCTTTAGCCACATGCCATGGTTTGACACTGGCGCAATGCCAGCGCCCCCATGAAAATGCACTTTCCCAACTAATTGCTGTGAGATGCGATCAGGAACAGAGCAGAGCAGGCCCAAGCTTAATAACAAAGGAAAAAAAAAAAAAACTTTATTGAACTACTACCACAGTAAGAACCACAGACACTAAATCCAGGATGAAGACCTTCCAAAACACTCCTCCTCCGCCCCCCAAATTCCAAACAAAACCACAGTTAGACACCACCCAGGATCCTGATCAAGTTGCTACCCTTCAGATAATCAATACTCAGTCCATCAAGGGAGACAGGAGTCTCTCCTGTGCCACAGACCCCCAGGAAACACAGCTGCCACCCTTGTGTCTCCATGTCACACATGGCAACCGCCCGGAGAAAATCTGCCAGTGTGACACTCTCCTTTCCATGTCACAGTGCTCTCACCACCGTGCACGGACAGACTGCTCATAGGGCTCCTTTAAGGATGCTTTGTCAAGGACCAAGAAAAACAACAGTTCAGTTTCTCATCTTGGGACTACAGTCCCCCCCATTTCCCCTGGGGCCAAGGGTCCAACAGCTTCTCCTTTTTGGGACTACAGTCTCCCCCATTTCCCCCTGGGGCCGAGAGTCCGAGAACAGAGATCTTCCTCTTCTCTTCTTCTTCTCTGAAGACAGAGGGCCTCTCCATACCCTCTCCAACTCTCCTCTGTTCTCTCCATTCCTCTGTTGGTAATCACTGAAACAGGTCTCTTGGCCCACCAACGCATCCCCCTAAATGCAGCCTCTGTTGTAGGAGAATTTGGTTCAGTCTATGGCTAACAAGAAAAGTCCAGCCACAAGCCACTCCATCATCTCCTCCCACTCAAAAATTTCCTCTTCCAACATCTCAGATCCCAGACTCTCTCTCTTCTACTTCAAACCAAGGAGGAGTAATATTTTACAAAGCCTTCATTTCCCAGGAAAGGGTTAAAAGCTCAGACTCCCTGGACGGCTGATATCTCTGCCCAGCAGCCGATTCCCAAGGCCAAGGCTGGGCACCTTCCCCCTCCTCCTTCTCCTCTGCGCCAGCAAAGTTACAGGTGCCGTCCGGACTCTCTGTCTCTTCCCTCTGGGGGGGGATGACAAAGGCATCTCTGCTTCTCTCCACCCTTCCATCCACAGGAGCTGGCTCGGTTCCAGTCCTTCTACCCCTCGGCTCACCTCGACCAGGCCTCATGGCTTCCCCTCCCCCACCCAGCCCCATGGCTGGGCAGGGGAGATCTGCACAGCACCCTGACCGGAACCAAAGAGAGCGAGCTCTTGGGAGTTCTTGCTTTTAATCCCCTGTGTTCTCAGAGGCGTATCCCTATCTTCAGTGGTCACTTCAGGCGCCAATATCCAAACTTGACCACTGATTGGTTTGACCCAACTTCCTGAAAAAATTCACTTCCATGTCAAACCACGACACCACAATATGAATATTGCAGTTGATACAACTCACTGACTACTCATATCAGAGTATCAGACCTGCCTTCCAGGTCTAGCAAGGCTGATTAGCTTGGGGTCTACCATGTTTCCATAATGTGTCCATAATTTTCAGTGAAGTCTGTCTCAGTGATACAGTCTCAGTGATTCAATCAAAGCTACTGGACTCAAAGTAGAAGCTACCAGAGTCACTTCTATGATGCTTCATATGAGAGGTCATGAAAAAGTATCTACACACCCTTTCTGCCTCAAATATTTCTGCCTGATACTCAAACTTAACAGGCAAGGAAGGGAGAGCTGGAACATGAAGTAAGATCCTTAATACATGTGGGCAACTATGTAATCGCCTGAAAATCCATACTATCATCCATTCTGCTCTTGGCACAACACATGCCATATGAACAAACTGTTCTAAAATACCTCATAACAAATTAAGTTTGTTACCCTAAACTCTTTTATTACAAGAGAAAAATATACTAGAGGGGGACAGGAAAAGAAAAAAAAGCAGAGAAGAAGAAGAAAAAAAAATCTCTTAGTACCATGATTCCCTGCAATGCTATGGCATTTCTCAGTTGAAATGTTCTCTGATTAATTAAAGAATCTCACAATGTTGTCAGCACTTTATCCAAAGTGTAACTACAGGATCTTGCTACAGGATCTTGCTACATTTGAGCAAGATCACCTTAGCATAGTATTTGAGAGCCTTCTCAGTACTCACAGCAGTACTAATACACTTCATATTCTTTCTTAATGTGATTAGTCTCAGGTATTTCTGAGAAAGACAACTCCTCTTCAGTTTTACAGAAAACAAAATCCTTCATGCATATGTTTTATGAATGATTACACAAGCCAAAAAAATACTAAAGGTAATACTGAGAAGCTACATACATGAGACAAAACAAGCAGTGGAAGGAACCTAATCCAGAAAATGTCATTCCAGAACTTGACTAAACTTTTCCTGGATGACACGTAAGCCACAGTACTCCTTCTTATGATCTTTGATTAAAGCATACCCCTAAAAAGGGAATACTTTTATAGTGCAAATGGTATGTCAATCTGCATAAATATTCCTGCTTGTCTGGAATACTGCTTGTATTTTACTTACCTGAAAATGAGGTTGAAATACACAGCAGTTGACAGTACTATAATGCCCTAAAAGCATAGTTATCAGCTCTCCTGTGAAAACTGTATAAACAGCAATGGTACTTCCATATGGAACAAAGGCAAACTCTGGATTACAGCCACAAGAGATGGCAAATTTGAGTCCTTTCCTACTTTCATTACAGACTTTCCCATAGTTCACCTGCAAAATGAAAGATCACATAGGTTACATAGTCAGCTATTAAGTAACCCCCAGGAAATTATATTAAAAGGTCAATTTTACTTAATGTTTAATACTCCACAAAATTAATTTTGGGTTATATTAGTATAGCTCTTGATATTTCAAAGTATAGATGTCTATCAAGAAATTGTTTATGTTCAATAAATTTTACTCTTCTAAATATCAATTTTAAGAATGAGAAAGAAAGAAATGCCTAAAAATTAGCAACTCCACACTAAGAAATAGGATTTGCACAGGCTGTTGCATACCAGATCTGCATCAAGCACCTAAACCATCACTGAAATTAGACATGGTTAGGAATTACCAGCTGTTGTGGTTTAGGAATGGTATTTTCCAATTCAGTAGTTCTGCTAAAACCCCTCGCTCCCCTGCCTCAGATTCAAAATACAAAAGGCAGAGATCACGGGTTGAGATAAGAACAATTTACTGGAAATAGCAATAAAAAACCAAACAGTAAAATCAATGATATTAGTAACAAAAGGTATGAGACAATGAAATTATTTACAAGTTAAACAAAAGAATAGTGGATCGCTTTCTCCCAGGGTAGCTTTGATAGGAAAAATTTCTAAGACTGTAATAGTGAGGTGTAAGGGAAGTCTTCCAAATTAAAATAGCATAAAAGCACCTTATTAACACCTGTACTAATGTCTCAAGCTATAGTTTTATAGAGTTTCAAGCTTTTGACAAGTTTTATACAGATAAAAATCTCATAAAAGATTCAAAGTTTCCAAACACGTTTGGAAATATTCCAGTTGGCTATATCAGTCTGATTAGGTCCTATCAGACATCAAAAGTGTATTTATGAACAGATAGAGAAATATATTCATGGAAACAGTATAGCCTTCCTCTAAACAAGTTTAATTAAAACAAAGCATTACAATTTTGACTATTTTTTCATGAAGAAAATGTGTTGTGTTAGAATATTTACATGATGAAGTTCACAGATTTCTTAGCTTATAGTCAAAAGATTTCACAATTGGAATTTTTTTCTTAGCTCTAGGCCTTCAGCTTTAGGTAGGGAGATTTAAGATTGTTAACACAGAGAGCTTTGCTAATATTGTAAACAACAGTGACATTGTTAAAAAAATCATATGTATGGCTTAGTTTCTATATGTTTTGAAAGATATAGAAAACAAAATTTAAGTCAAAATCATGGGCTAGTCAGGGAAATAAAAGGACTATGATATAAACTTGTATTACCTGTACATGTATTTATTGTTTGCTGATGCCTTAAAATGATTTTAAGCAATACCTCTGGGCAGTGTGTGAAAATACAGTACCCTGGACAATACAGCTCTGAACTTTAAAAAGCAAAGCAGGGACAAGCTATTCCACACTAGATCAGAAAACTGTAAAACAGGCACAAAAACCAAAAAAAAAAAAAAACAGTATTCCAGCTGGTAATGGGAGAGTGAACAAACTGTATTTTCTACTTTGGTGGTGGAGATTTGAAGACAGAAAGATGTTTGCGTATGAGGTGCTGGGAACAAGCTGGCAAATATGAGTAGCATGGGTCTTTTTATTTAAATATCTATACGGAATTATTTTTGCTCTGTTCTGAAACTAAGCAGCAGAATTAAAGATTTCTGAGGGATACCAAAATTTCTTTCTTTCCTGATAGCAATGACAGACCATAATTATAGCTGGCTAAAATTCCTCAGACACTGACTTACCTAGTTTGCTCTTCCTTCAAAATAAACAAAGAAAACTATTTTCTTTACTGAACAGAAAATTAAAACAAGAACCTTCAGCACAAAAAAAAAAAACCCCACAAGCCATTGAAAAGACTGCAGTAGTGGTAGAGGTTTAACACATTTCCCACCCCTCATTCCTGCTGCTGTGTGATTCCAACACAAATCTGGAAAGATGGATGAACAGATATTTTTAACACTGCCATGCAACTCCACAGGAGAGATTCCACAAAAAAAAATGAAAGAGATTTGCAGGAAAGCCAGGCAGCCGGTGAAACTCTCAGGTACAGCCAACTGCTCTATGGATAGAACATGGGCAACTACTAGTTTCAAAAAACCCAAAACTTTCTACCAACAGTCACTGCTTATTCAAGTTTTTATTACTGTCTGAAATTTTTATAGCTATATTCTCAAATTCATGAACTTAAGAGTTACCATATTCAATCTTTAAGTAGATTAGGCTTCTTCATATTCTTTTTCTTTACAATAAGTAGAAGAAAAGAAATCTGGAAGAAAAAAATGTTCACCAAATCTTCTAGTGATGAAATTGAGCAGCTACATCCTTTATGAAGATGAAATCCAAGTTCTACTGACAACTGCAGAAATTACAAATCTCTTAAAATTAAATGAAACTAAAAACTCAACCGAAGTTCCTTGAAAACTTACTAAGGTGTTTTCTCCAGTGGAGCTATTCCAGAGTCGCATCCGATCATCTGTACCAATGGTTAGCAGGTGAAGTCCATCATTTGTGTAGCATAAACCATTAACTCTCCCATTGTGAGCAGTGTTTGCTGTCAGGGAAAAGAACTGTCATAGGTTTCTAGAGAAGAGTTACTACTTTGTATGCATTTTTACTTCAATGTGGAGTACTGGCAGCGCTGTTTAAATGGTAACATTCAGTTAAAAATAATTTAATATATTTGTTTATAAAAGCATCTGGCCAGCTAACAGCCACCAACAGTGCCCCTCAGGGTGTAGTTCAAGGGCCAGTTCTGTTCAATTGATCATCTAGTTGTTGATGCCCCTAGCCTGCCAGTGTTCCAGAGGCATTTGGACAACACCCTCAACAAGATGCTGTAGCTTTTGGTCAGCTCTGAAGCAGTTAGACTAAGGTCTCTCTGTACTATACTGCAGTACCTAATTTAAACATACCCTTAGGTAGAAGCATGAACTGCTTTTTAAAGATTTTATTAGAAAATAATTATTACCTGCTATTGGTTTAGATAATATACATTTCAATAAATTAAAAACCATATAAAATTGATATTAGATAACAAAAAATCATCTTGAACCTTTCTAACAAAAATAAAGTTGAAAAGAAAGATGTTGTGTTTGAACAAGTCAACATGTTTTTCAAAGGAATGTATGAAATGGCACCAGTTATCTTTGGAGTTACATCAAATTTTGTTTTTCATTAAACAATATTTCTTCTTTTTTGACCAAGTACTAGCTTTCTTTAGAAAATTTTTCTCTCAACAATTTTTTTAGTTTCAATCAATTTTATATTTATATAAAGGCTAATCCACAGCATAAATGAATTCTTCCACTCACAAAACAGATAATAGAATTTTCCTTTTTAGAGGAAAGCCATTTAGAATAGATACACCACTATTGTTAAGGCAATCCCTCCAAACAACATCCCAAACAACAAACACTCACTCTATAATAGAAGTAACTGAACAAAGCTGAATGGCCTCTGTTACGCACTAAGTAACATCTGGATTATCACTACTCCCCTTGCTGGTCTTAGTATTTAAAACATTCATGAAATATAAGAATTACTCCAGTTACATATGAATTACCACCAGTTATGTTTTGTATTACCTGTCTCAGAAGATGCTTTGGACTTTTCTCCATTGTACTGATCAAGTGTACTCAGACATCCAGAAGCTCTCCTCACATCCCATAATTTTACTCTACCATCAGCACTAAGAAAAACAGATTTGCTAAAATTAGGGAAATTGAGTGCACTATGGTTCAGGAACTGTCTTTGGTCATAACACCTGGCACCCACCTTGGTCCAGCAACTATTCTGAACCACTCATCATGTGGGCACACTCAAGTCAACAAAATTCCATTAAAAATATTTTAAGGTAGACTTCAGACTTTCCTTTATATATATTAATAACTTTAGCTGGCACACTATGAGGACCTAAGAGTGAATCTTCATCTGTAACACAATACACTTGTTTCTTTGATTACAATATAACACCCTTGCACACACAGAGAGCCTGGGAATAAACTTGCTAATTCTTCTCTTGCCTAAACTGTAGCTACAGACTTCAGCATTGTCTGTAATAGCGGTCTGAGAATTTGAGCTTTTGATATCACAGATCTATTGTATGACTGGTGCAGAAGCTGTCTACATGCAAACAATTTTTCATTTGCTACAAGACAAACAACAACAACAAAATCACAAACAAACAAACAAAGCAACCCCTAAACAACACACTGTTAAAATATTTTCCAACTTTGATAAGCCTTTTAGAAGCCTGACTTCAGAAACCAAAGGTTTGCAAATCTGATAACTTCACTAAACTTATAAAACAGCCATTCCACTAAACTCATGAAATAGCTATTCTTCTCTGCAAAAATAAAAAAAAAACACGGCATCTAAAAAGTGAGAAATGTCACACTATAATCAAAAGCTAACATACACAGAAATTACAGAATAGCCAAGAGGATTTTTTACATTAAAAATGTCTGAACAGAAAACAAAAAAAGCCAGGAATATCAAC
Source organism: Anomalospiza imberbis (assembly GCF_031753505.1). Classification (NCBI taxonomy): domain Eukaryota; kingdom Metazoa; phylum Chordata; class Aves; order Passeriformes; family Viduidae; genus Anomalospiza; species Anomalospiza imberbis. The sequence goes on from NC_089721.1 coordinate 18,517,591, forward strand.
ATACAATCCATATTCACTGAATTACTGTTGCTTGGAAAGTTACATCTGCTAAGCTACCCAAGTTATTCTTTTTGACATAAGTAAGTGTGATTACCAGAATAGTAATTTGAGCTAGACATGTTTTACTTTACTACAACATGGATTAGCAATGCACACACTAATAAACAGTAAGAAGTATCTCCTTAATATTCTACTATTTTCTTATAGCAGTAGTTACAGTTAGTGTTTCAAAACTCTGTACAAACTTACTATAAAATAAGCATGACTTGTTGACAGCTCTTCAGGTTTCATTTTTCTAGGGAAAAGGTCTAAAATTGTGAACAAGTAGAAGTCAACAAAGAAAATTAACTCCAGAAGTGCATTTGAATTGAAGTAAGTCTGCCTAAAGAATGTATAAGATTTTTACTGACCAATATTTCACTGCATTTAACAGTTCAGCAACATCCTTACCTTCCTGTTGCCAAAACATATTCGTGACGCGGGGACCAAGACACTGCCAATACTTCTTGTCTGTGACCTAAGAATTACATGAAAAAGCTTATTATACACACCATTTTGGGTAAATAACTGAAAGTAAAAGCAAATATTTAGTTGTACAGGATTTACCAAGCCAGAATAATAATTTGAATTGTAACATCAATTTAAATTTTGTGAAACTATATTATTTTGGGACAGAAGTTATTTCTCCTTTTTCCTTGAGTGGGATTGCAGTGAGCAGAAAGCGATGCACACAGTATTTCATATGTATAATTTTTGATAATAAAGACGGTTTTACCTATGACAAATACATTACAGCTCAGTCACAGCTTTTTGTGCAGCACTGGTATTTTCATACATGGAAGGAACTTTCCATTTATTTTTCTTCAAATCCTTTAATAATGTTAAATTTAAACTATAGCTACCTTACAATTAAAACTTAACTCATTTTATCCTCTAAGAGTTTTGTCCTGAATTTGCAGTATTTTTTCCCTTAACTATTAAAGTATCAATGAAGCTAGTGAAGAGTATTGAACACAGGTCCTGCAAGGAACAGCTGAGGGAGCTGGGCGTTTTCAGTTTGGAGAAAAGGAGATTTGAGGGGACTTTATGGCTCTCTAAAACCACCTGAAAAAAGCTGTGGCCAGGTGGGGGTCAGTCTCCCAAGTAACATACAACAGGAGAGGAAGTGGCCTCAAGTTGCACCAATGAAGATTTTGATTGGGTATTAGGAATAATTCCCATACTTTCCAAAGAAAATTCTGTCAGGAACAGGTTGACCAGGGCAGTGGTTGAGCCATTACCCATGGGGATATGCAAAAGATGTATAGATGTGCCACTAAGAGACATAATTCAGTGGTGGATTTGGCAATGCTGGGTTAAGAGCTGGACTCAATGATCTGAAAAGTCCTTTTGTATATATGTATGTGGTTTTTTTGTTTTATTTTTTTGTACATACACATGCACACACACACACTTTAAAACTTGGCAAGTTATCTTAAAGGACAGACAATGGGAAGGATAAGATGTCTTAGATGGAAAGACCGCAATCATGCCTCATGCCATAACAGAAACGTATTGCTGAAAAATAAACTAAATCATAAAATACATTTTTATTAACAGTCTAGAGATGGTGTGAACCACCTTGTTCCTGGTGCATCTTCTAGTAGGTGCTTTCCCATTACCTGAATTAATCAAAGCACTGTGATGACCAGGATAATAGGAAAAACCTCCAAGATACAGGTGCTACAGGATACACTAGGAAGGCTCAGAGCAGACAGATTTATTGGGATCCATTAATTAAACTACAGCCATGCATATACCTTCATTTCAGCTGCTAGAGTTAGCCTGTGTGAAAATATTTATACATACGGTCTGATTGACCATATGATACTACTGATTGCTTCAGTTCTGCAAAGAATTACTAGATTATGCCTAATCAGTAACATATTCTCCTTCCACTTATTCCTCCAATATTGCACTTGAGGTGACAGGCTATTACAGGCTGTGTACAAAGACACAACAGAGCTTGTGCCTGGAAAGTATTAACTCTTGTGTCAAAATTAAGAAGAAGCCCTGATGAAACCAAACAGGATCTTTAAAGAACTGTTTTTGTCACTGCCCTGTTTGGAGCTCTTGGTTCTAGGAACAAAACATGATATGCCTGTTGTAGCCAATTCAATTTGTAGACGTTTAACAGCTTAAGCTCTGCATCACAAAAAAATCACCTAGGCTCCTTTGAGATTTAGCTGGCTAGTGAAGAAATAAAGCTGCATTTGCATATTGCTGTGTCTGAGTTAATGTTTCTCTACAGTTGAAGCATGAAGATTTGCCTCATGATTGCCTTCTCTTGAGCATGTGTATATATACTGACACTCCAGAAAGTACACATTAGAAAAGGGCCACCAAAGGCAAATTCTCATTGAGTGCCAAAAGTAATGGATTATGGAACAATAAAACTTTACATTTAACTGAACTAGGAAAATGAAAAGGATTTGGTAACATCCTTCTACAGAAAGTTTGTTCTACAGAATCAGAAACTTCTAAACAAATCCATTCAAACATCTCTATGGGATACTTTCTTAAAAGCAGTGGAATTAAATCTTCTTTTTGTTTTGGTATCTTTTCTGGGGGGTAATGGGGAGTTTCTCTTGTTTTACTTAGTCTTCCTTTTTAAAGACCAAGTAAAACATCACTTGTTGACCACTCCATAACCCCCCAAATCAATGACTACATTTAACCATGTAAGAAATAGTAATCAGTATTGATTAGACTATGAAAATGCCCAAACATCGGTAGTAACTGCCCATTGATTAGTGTTTATATTCTGCAATTCATTAGCTCTAGAAAAACACCCAGAAGAACCTCTTGCCACTGTGTAATTTTCACAACTGGCTACAAATAAATTAGTCATGTTACTAACAATTACAGGACTTGTTTTTAGTCAAAGTAGTTATTGTTTAACATTTATGTTTCAGACTAAAAAGTACCCTGCAGAATGTGAGAACTGGATCCAGACTTCAAGTCACAGAGCTGTACTTCGGGGCTTTCGGTACCAACTGTAACAAGAGAAACAAAGACAGCTAAAAAACCCCCCAGCATGTGAAAGAACAACAAAATATCTTAGCAATGACAAAAAAATAGAAGAAAAATGCTAGCTGCATAACTGCTCATTCAGTCAGAGCAATGCTTCTATTAATATGATGCTTCATGCTTATTGTTCAGTTAATAGATTTACATTTTTAGTCCAAACAAATTTATCATGTTACAAACAATATTTAGAAACTGGAAGTAAACAGGATTGTACTTGGGAAACTTAAAAATACCTCCTCAAATATATTTTTTTTACTAAACATAGTTAAATTGTGTACATCTAAGCAATACACAGATCTATTTACAAAATTTACTATATTTGGATCTAATAACCTTTAAATGATAACTTATGTAATGAAAGAATCTAATTACAGCTAAGAATTTTATCAGTAAGGAGAACTGATTGATGCATTATTTCTGAAGAACAAATATGATACCCTCATTGACATCATCCAACTAATGGATAATATTTTAATGGACCAGTAAACTTACATCTTATCAAGACTTATTTATGTAAAAAATAAGACAGAGTAGGGGGGAAAATCCAACTGAAATATTACTTGCTTATTATTATAATCCTTATCTATCTATCTATCTACCTATATCTATCTGTTTCTTAAAAACAGATACATACCTGCTATTAAACAATGCTTTGTAGCAACTGGAGACATGTGATGGCTATAGACTGTCCCTTCAAAGTGAAATGTATCTGCAGGCTGATAATAAAAATATTAATTACAATGAAAGCATATTACCAGAATGTAGATGCTCACCATTATTTTTCAAGTAACAGCTACAAGTGAGACTAATACAAATATTACTATTTCCATAGTAATGATAACTCTCCTGGTTAGAAGCCAGATAACACAAACATCACAGAGTAGGCCTGTTTCCAACAGCAGGACAGCACCAGAGCTCAGAGATGACCCAAAAGACAGACCAAGAAAACTGACAAATGAGAAGCATGAATGGAAATTATTACAGTTATCAAAACTTAATACAGCTAGTAAGTAAACAAAAAGTTTATAATATGGAAATAGTCAATAGGAAGAAGGCACTTCAGACTAAGTTTAAAGCCCCTTTTCATTCATGAATAACACACATTATTTTCAATTCTTAAAAAAATAAAACAGTTCCATATAAACTATTATCTGCCTCATGATTGTTTAAAACTAATGGAACATATTTACTTTGATAAACTTTAATATTTACTTTAATAAGTTCAATTGCTTCCAGGTAAACTGCTTTTGTTGTCTCATTCTAAAATACCGTATATGAAAAATCTCTTAAAATTGAGTTGTTTGCACTTTCAAAAACACCATTTAGTGGCAGAACAGGTAATTCAATAACTTTTATGAGTACACTGTCTTTCAAGAGATGGTCACAAAACTATCTAACTATCTGGAAACTTAATTGTTTATGAGAAGATTTAGCAACTGCAAACATAGCTTTATATATAAAAAAACCCCAACCTAATAAAAAAACCCAAACCAAACCAAAAAAGCTATAAATTTGTTCTGTATTACGTCCCTAGAATGACAAACCTCTTTTCGAAAAAATATTTCACCATCTGTGAAATAGCAGTCAAACAGTATCAGTGTAAATTCCGGATCCCTATGAACATTTACATCTCAATGATACTATGAATCAGTGTAAATGTTCATAGGGAACAGGACAAACAGCACACATGAATTCACAGTTCAACACAAGATGTGAAGATTACTGAATCAAAGCAACATAAATTCTTAAATAATCTGTTTACCTTATTAATGTCAGTTACATTGGTTAGCGTGGTTTTAATGGTTTCTCTCATTCTCTACTGATTTTTAGAAATGGTGTTTATAGTGCTTACAACAGCAGAATTCTGGACCTGGATCCTGTATGCCAAGACTATCAGTCCTTCAAAAGTGCTGGTTATTAGATGCTGGTTATTAAAAATAAGTAGCTACTGCCATTAGACTCAACAATCCCCAAGAATGAACTGCAGACTAGACCTTGCTGGACAAGTTTACCCAGCAAAAATTCAACTAGCTGTATTCCTGTTCACAGCAAAAGCAGAAAGAACTGTCCCAAGGGTTCCAAGCTCTCCTGCAGTTCAGACATTCAGGTCTTCAGAAATGGGCAGGTACACACCAAGGTGTACACAAATGCCAGGACCACCATACCACCACCCTGCTGCTACACCCACAGTTCTAACAGTTGGCTGGCTTTCATTTTCAAGATGCATAGTCCTCTTCACCTCTGTGAGAACTTCAGATACACAATAAATAACATACACAAAGAAGGCTGCAATCTGTAGAAACTCACTTACTTGTAAAGTATTTGTATCCCATATTTTCAAGGTTTTATCAAATGAACTTGATGTAAACATGCCAGTGTCATGAGGATACCACTGGACTGTCTCCACACTGAATTTATGTACATCAGGATGACTCCTAAAATCAATGAAAATATTCCAACTGGTTAGAGTTTTGATAACCATCTTGTAGTTGTCTTGGTATTTGATGACAAGTTGAAAACATAAACATTTTTCTTAATTTGTCCTGAGGTTGTCAAGAAGAACTGTATTTTTGTTGGCTTGATTTTCATTCAACTAATACTCATTACTTTGAAGAGTCTTCATTTCAAGAAACCACAGATCATTACCTTTTCAAAATACGGTAACTGTAGCATATCTCAAGACACTCATAAATCATAAAAACTGTCTTTTGAAATATTTAAGTTGCAATGTTTACAGATCTTATGTTAAATGTGATGGCCTAATGCTACAAACCATTTACGCTTCTTAGAAATGGATCCACTGAAAAATACAATCACACATACAGTTCAAAAAATTCATTAGTATTAATGAATAATTACAGCTACATAGTTATTGGCAATTCCTGTCTGACAAAGTCACCAGAGAGCAGCAGGCTAAATTACTGAGAGTCATTTATATTTGCATTCGGAAATCAAAGAGGAAGAACAATAGGAAACTTTCAGCTGAACTGTGGATATTTAGAGACTGCAATAGAATTAATAATTAACTGTGGCTGAAACAATAGACAGCAGAGCCAATCTTGACAGCTCCAGGATACAGACTCAACTGACCAGGCTCTGAATAATATATGTCATTCAAATACCTGGCAAACGACTCATATCTGAGTTGAATGCATGTGGATCCAGCTTCAGGGGCCCAAAACTAGCTGCTTGCTTACTCTACCCTCTGCAGTGGGATGAGGGAGAGCATAAAAATGGTGAAGATGCGAGAAGTTGTGGATTGAGATAAATACATTTTAGTAAGTGAAAGGGAACAAATCAAAACAAACCCTATGAATCCAGGGAAAAAACAAACAAAACAAACCCCCAGCCAATGAAGCGATGCAAAAGTAACCCCTCACCATAGGCTTAGACTGCTGCACGTGACATTTTACAGTATAGAATATCACTATATATCTGGTCAATGTGGGTCAGGTGTTGCAGCTGTTTCCTCATAGCCTACCGTCCACCCCATGAAGGGGCAGTGAGGAATGGTGAATGGCTTGACACTACCAAGCACTGTTCCGCACTCACTGAAACATGAGTGTGCTATCAAGACTGGTTACAAGTCCAAAATGTACTACAAACTACCACAAAGAAAATTAACTCCATCCCAGCTAAATGCAGTACTTATGACAAATCTGCAGCTAGAAAAGGGTTCATGAGATTTCATTACTTCAGCTCTTAGCTTTGCATTGTTCTATCAAATGTCCCGGCCTGCAGAAGCAGTAAGTATTGCAGGGGTATCATTATGCAGAGATGTAGATCTTCTGTACTGCCATGTATAGAAGAGTATGCGTACCTATGCCTGGCCTAAATTTGTGTACAGCAGCACTGCACAACTACCTTTTAAAGGCAGGAGTGGATCATCACAAAGGAGAAAGAAAATCAACACCTTTCACCTCTGAAGGGAATCAAGAGACATCATCTCAACAGGATGCTGAATTCTGTTGCATCCCAGGTTTGGGTTCACATTATGGTTTTTTTCTTTGTTAGTTTTCCAGTTCTCTGTACCCTTGTGCATCCCCCGAGTTTTTCCCTACTCCTGTGGTTTCTGTGCCCGTCTCCCCATTCTCGCGGTCCCACTCACCCCAAAGTCTCGTGTCCGCCCCTGCCGTGTTCCCATTGGTCGCTGCAGTACACGTCATCACCGCGATGTCTGTACCCATTGCGCGGGAGGGCTCCCCGTCCGCCCTGTCCCTTCCCTATTTGATCCCACTCCTCGGCATGCTCGAGGCCATTTGCGTCCGTGCGAAGCTGGGATCGGCTGCAGCTTTTCCATCGCAGCTCTCGCAGCCAATAAAGCATCTAGCCGCCACGCGGACGGATTTGGACGAATTCCCTGCCTCTTTGTTTCTTCCCTCGCGCCGACGGCAAAGCGCGGCCAGCAGCCCACCCCGCAGAGCGACAGCAAAAGCGCCCGGAGACTGCGGCGAGCCCCGGCCCCGACGAAAAGCTGAGACGCCCAAGCCAGGGATTCGGGAGCTGACCGGGGCAGACAAAAGCAAAGAGCAGCCGCGAGTGGCGCCCAACGTCCGGGCCACGGCCAGCGCAAGGTTGCGGAGCAGGCAGAGAGTCACCACAGCAGCCGGGGAATTCAAAATAACTAAATGCACGCCAACAGTCTTACACAATGTTGTAAATTATGTCAAAGTGTAGTGAATTATGCTGAAGGGAGAAAACCATACTTATTTGCTCTTCTAAACATGAGTATTGGCATACCTTTAAAATATCCCATCCAACACTTGTGATTTGTCTTTGAACAGATCCAAATTCTCAACTGAATGAGGGCCTTCAATTCAAAAGTACTGAAGTGCCATTTTTAACAACTCAGCCTCAGCCATCTATCGAACTGTCTCCTCACACTTATAACATTGATTCCTCCTTAGTCAAGAATACAGGTCAACAGTAAAATGTTATTTAACTCAACACAGTCTCTCAAATAAGTTGAACTGTTGATGCAGAATAATGTTCCCACAATCCAATCAGCTCACTCACTGCTCCCGAAAACCTCTTATGCATGATGGACAGCATGGCTACATAAACAAGCCCTCACTTCCTCTAGGCAAACCAGGAAGGATGTGACTGGTATCCTGGGAACAGGATGGGGAGTTCTAAACAGCAAGACTCTGACTTATTAAGGAACAAAATTAGTCACAAAAAATAGTGACTTAAATAAACTGAAACATCCTCTATGACATTCCCTTTTGGCTTTTGGAACTAATCAATGGTTTCAAATGGATATATGACTTTAGTGGGAAGGTGTTAATGAAAAAGACCATTAATTTATCACAGATGCACCTAGCATAGTCCAAACCAATGTTTCTTTACCACTTCTATCCAAGTTCAACTGTGGATGCACTTATGACAGGTACAATCACAAGGGAAGGCAAAGAAACCATTACTCATTTAAATTCGAGAGGTAATTTTGGATAATAGAACTGAATTTCAAAGAAATTCCAGTTCTGCTGGTACTTAGTCCATTTTACCTATGATCCCATCAGCAGTACAGCCACAGCTTTTGTGTTAACAATACAGAATGCTTCACTATATGATATATACCCAGTCATTGCATTAGGATTAAACCACATCAGAACTACACTCATCCTGTGGAGCATAGGGTATGGGCCTGAAAGATGGAAATAAATGGAAGACTACTGATGCCAACATGTGCATTGCATGAGGTCAACAAGGATACATTTGTGAACATAACAACATCAAAACCCAAGGCATTTGTTGTGACATCCAGCAAAATACTTCTCATTTTGAGATTCATCCTAATGAAAACTTGGAAACCGTGTATATTGGTAAAGAATGAGCTTTTATGAGACCTTCTTGTGATTTTGTATTTGTGAACAACATTACTGTAGACACAAGTAATCACTCTTATATTTGTGCTATAACTTTGCCAACTTTATGGAATGTAATTTAAGTTATTCAGCTCCTACTGTATCCTATTAAAATATTAGAATATAATTATACTCTGATTCAAGATTGCAGCCTACTCCCATCGGTATGAACCTCATGCTGCTAAAGAAATTGTTATAGCATGAAGACGTGAGCTGCTTGTTGAAAACAAATGCAAAAAAATGGACAACAGACTTTGTTTACTGTCCATCATGATGTGGAAGAAATAAATCACATGATGGAGTGTGTGAATAAAGTGGTGGGACCCCTTTTTGGATGGTCACTAAAAGCTACCAGAGTTCTTAACAGAGTGCTTCACCCTGTTGTCATGTTGTGGATGGTAATCTAATAATCATATTGTATGTTAATCATATTGTATGTTGTGGATGGTAATCTAATAATCATATTGTATGTCAACATTGTATGAAACAATTAGCCTATTGGCTACCCTCAATAATACCAAATAACCACACACTAGAAATGTATTAGATGATCTGCACTGTATATAGTGTGAAACATTCTTAAATTCTATTTGGATATTGTGAAGTTTGAGTGACTAGTCATGGGTGGATTATGTGGGAAGATGGCTGGGGGTGAAATGGGAGGAAACTGAGAAGCCATATTCACATCCTAACATAAGTTATAATGTTACAGGAATTACAGGGTGAAGTGCAGTTGCTTCTTCTGGATGGAATGTGGTGAGCAAGACTGAAAGCTATTCCACAATGACTGCCCATACAAACAGCCTACAACCTCAAGCACCTGCTAAGGGGGAAGAAACAAGGGGTGGAGCCAAGACACCATGGTCGGGCACTGTTGAAATCCCTGCAGGGAGGGGTACTTTGAATCTGATAAACCATATAGCAGTGTTCCCCAAGGGAGACAGAAGACGTCTTTCTGTTGAACCAGAAACTGTGGTGAAATCACTCTCCTTGGATGACCTTAGTTCATTATCATCTAACTGTAATACTAACACAGACCTCCATCCCCAAGTCCTGAATCACAGAATATTCTCAGTTGGAAGGCAGACACAAGGATGATAAAGTCCAACTCTTAAGTGAGTGGCCCATATAGGAACCAAACCCATAAGCCTGGCATTACTAGCACCACGATCTAAACAATTGAGCTAACCTCAAGTTACCCACCTCCAGGGTAAGACCGTCCCTCAGTGAGCATGTGCTCTGCATTTTATTGATTGTATCTTTAAGAGCAAAGGGAGAGAATTTTACACCATTTAGTCCCAAAGGTGTAATACCTCAAGCTCCAACTAAACATAATGGAACAATATAAAAGTAAGTCAAAAATTGAGAAGTTAGGGAAGATTCCATCGTAACTTCTGGGATCAGCCAACAAGGTGATCTGTCTCCTTCCCCAGAGGAATGCCTGTTAGTAAGAACCTTACTCTATGTGCGTTTTACAAGGGATTAAATCTTGTTTGTATATTGGCCTGAACGTGTTTTTACAGTCAGAAGCAATCACTGGCAGGCCTCAAACCTTAACCTGTCATAATTTTCTTTTATTAATAAAGACTTATGCCATAGTTAGAGTGAGTCCTTCATGGAGACTGGCACTTATTTGCAGTGGGTAATATACTCAGATATAGTGGAAAACCCCACTGAGGGGGGTCTCTCTTATGCTGTTGGTGTGTGTCCCTGAACAAGTCAGTTGAACCACCCTCTGATCCAGCAGGACTGCTCAGTAAAGGGTCCCTAGAACAGGGTGCTGAGGGGCTGGTTGGACACAAAGGTCTCAGCTTTCCCAGGGCACTGACAGACTAATCCAACCCTAGGGGTTGAGGAAATCTTCCCTTTTCACATGACATCTATAGTTCTGATTTCATCTGAGCTAATAAACCTTTCTGCTCACTTGAGTTGCTACAAAGCAAAAAAGACACCTTTAAGGAGAGTTAGCCTGAAGCCAGCACTGACAATACTAAGCAAGAGATATTGAGCAACTTTTGAGCTTAGTTTAATGACTTCTGCATTGCTTGTCCACCTCTGAGGCATAACCTAGAATGGCCTGTTACTCTGGCACAGTGCTAAAAGTCAACAAATTTTATGCTTCTATTCTTCAGGGAGGTGTGCCGGTTTTGGCTGGAGTAGAATAATTTTTTTTCACAGTGCCTAGCATGGGATACATTTTGGATTCGTGCTGAACAGAGTTATTAACACAGAGATGCTTTTTTTGTTGCTGAGCAGGGCTTACAGAGAGCTAAGGCGTTTTCTGCTTTTCATACTGACATGCTAGTGAGGGGACTGGGAGTGCCTGGGAGGCTGGGAGGAAACACAGCCAGGACAGGTGACCCCAGCTGACCAAAGGGATATTCCAGACCACGTGATATCAAGCTCAGTATATAAAGCTGGAGGCAACAAAGAAAGAGGAGGAGACACGTTTGGAATGATGGCATTTGTCTTCCCAAGTAACCATTATGCGGATGGGGCTCTGCTTTCCCGGAGATGGCTGAAGAAGTGAATTAATTTCTTGGTCTGCTTGTGTTTGCAGCTTTTGCTTTCTCTATAAAACTATCTCAACCCAGGAGTTTTCTAGATTTTACCCTTCCAGTTCTCTCCCTGATCCCACTGGTAGGGGAGTGAGAAAGCACCTCTGCGGAACTTGCTTGCCAGCTGGAGTTAAACCATGGCAAGCTAAAAATCTTCAGTACCTGCAGAGCTTGACTCTGCAGGAAATCAAGCTTGACTCAGAGTGAGCTTACTCCTGGAGAGGCATTTCTATGCAATGTGCAGAAAAATCTAAAACCACTGAACTAATTATCTAGGTACATTAACTATAAGTGTACAATACTGGACTGTAATCAACTCTGCACAAGAAAATCAATTCTCCCATAATCCACAGGGCTGAGGAATGAACTAATGAACTCCTGAGTAGCTCTGCAGAAATCACCTTTGATCTGGCTAAGCTTAGTAGTGGCTACATGCCGTTCAGCCTAGTTTCATGTCTCAGGATGTACATTGTTGCCAGTTCATTCCATATGAAGTATTTTCATCCATTAATCAAATTATCCCAGCCTTTTCTACCAAAGACAAATACAGAATTAATTCTATGGATAATAGGTCACTGTCATTTATTATTCCTAGACATGTTTTGATAAGTAGAGACTACCTTAAGGACAAGCATTATCTGCATATTATCTAGAAATGGATACTGTTTGTTTACTCTCAAATGCCATTTTTTGTCACAGGTCAGCATGAATCATATGAAACCCGGTAAAGCTCTTTGTGCTGACTCCCAGGAAAACAGGAAAAGTTTTATTTTTGTATTTGCAGTAGTGGCCCTATATTCCAGATGTGAAACAAAGGGTAAATCACAGCCTACCACCAGGAATTACCTCTTTCGTTGTTCTATAGTACTGGATCATCAGCAAGCCCAGTTCAGGGTGTATCAAGAAACAGTTTTAAAAGGCCTTTAGCAAGATATACTTTAAGCAACTTTGATACCAGACCTGTGTTCTGCCCTACAATCTTGGAACACAGGCAAGCTTTCACAAGATGTCAGCACTATATCCTTCAAAGATAGGAACTAGACAGAGGAAAGTGTTTCTGCAGTATAAATTCACTTATTAAGTCAGGAACTCTGAATAATATTCCAAATATCCAAAGATATATATGTACTGTAGCTAATTAGCTAGTAAGTATTTAAAACATACTAGGAAGCTTCATGAATACTATGAATAAATAATTGAGGCAAGAAACCTACTAAGGTTATTTAAGCAATAATAATCATAAGCCTGTCATTTAGAGCAGTGCCACACAAAATTCAATTCTACTAACAAAATTCATACCTTGAGTGTTAAGAAATAAGACATGTCTGTGCAAATTACCACCTACTCAAGAAACAGATAACCAACTAACCATCTTCCTAAACAGAATCTTCAAGGGTGGAGTATTTCTACTGACCTAATTAAGTAAACAGTAGCCTGATTTTAGCACAGATTTGATAGTTTTTACATTGTGCCTTCTTAGCATGAATTTCTTAGCATGAATTTCTTCTATTTGCTGCATCTGTTTCAGAATTCATTTCAGTTTTGAGATTTGGAGATGCATAGTCATTACAATTTAAAATAATTTTGTGCAAGAAGCCCAGCCATCAACACTTGTTCTATTAGCTATGTTCTGTTAGCCTTTATCTTTCCTATGATCCAAGATATTGTTAAGGCTTTTTATTGTTACAAATCTGTTCTTTTCTTGTATAGCTGACTCATGAAGCCTCTGACTCTTAAGACCTCAAATAATTTGTAGACTGGGAAAAAATAAGGGGAAAATGCAGCTACCAATCTATTATGAAATAGAATATCTCTTACTGTGAGTCTTCGGTGAAGTTCTAACCTACTAGACAAGCCTTTATCCAAAAAAAGGAAAAAACAGCTTTTGCTAGAAGATTTAATGTCTACAATGGAAAAATCTGTATTGCCTGCAGGAACAGACTGACAAATCAAAAAAGGTTTAGACTCTTTATAAAGATTATCCACAGCATGGTAATACCCTGTTCTTTAGAAAAACACATCCCATTTTTCAGTAGCACACCTGTCTTCATTCAAACATGTTCTTAAGAAGTTTTGTAGAAATCACTTCTGTACCTGCTGAACACCTGATGAACTAAAAATAGCTACTAGTAAAGCTGGAAAGAGAGAGAGGGGAAATAAAACAAACAACTGCAAATAGGTATTAGATTTTTTTCCAAACAATTGAAAAAGGATTATGCAACTAATTGCATAATAATCTTGCTTAAAAGAGTATTTACTCAAATGTATGTATTATATATATTTGGGGAATACAGGAGATATTGCTACAGCAGTACCAAAACTTCTTTCTCAGTTACTGGCATAGAGGCACCAAATTTAAAAATGAAACATTAAGAAAACTCACAGGTCAGAAATGATGACTTAGAGGAAGGTCTGGGTTTCTTTTTTTTCCCCTGTCTTCTTTTTCTAGTGTTAAAATTTAAGGTTAGAATACTAGGTCTGCCTTTTTTTGTGGTGTCTACAGCAACATAAGACTGTCTAACTTTAGTTTCCATGTGAGTGCAATTGATATTCTTAATTTGAACTTTTGAAACTGCTATAGATTTGCTCAAACAATACCAGAGTCACTTTACAGATATTGTAACTATTAGAGTAGACAAATCAAGTATAAAACAATTAGCTCCTGCTACTAGCTTTTCAAGATTTCTGGCAGTATTTTCTACAGTCTTCTTATACTAGAAATAAGAACAGACATTAATTTGCAAGTTTAATTCTAGCCACACAAGAGCTATATCACGTATTTTTAAAAGACTTTCAGAGTACTTACCTTCCAACCGAAAAAAGTGCTTTACATGTGTAACTTGGTTTCCTGCTCAAGTTTTCAAGGTCATAAAGTACAATAACACCATCCGATCCACCAGATAACATGCTGAAAGTGTTAATGAAGCACAAAAGTTAAAACACTCACAATCTCAATATACTCAATGTAATGAGCGTGTTCAACAAGACAACAAATCCATAGTACCAAAACACAGTGAATTACTTATGTACATTTGTACCAACCAAAGTATATACTTACTATCTTCCCTCAACAGGCTCTATATCAAGGGTGTTGATACCACTTCTGTGTATTCTTTCCACATCTCGATCTTTATTTAATTCCAAACTTAAAACCCTACCCACAAAAAAATGAAAAGAGAGATAAAAAACAAGAACATAATCATTAAATGTTATTATGTAGCTCTGAACAGCTGAAACCTAGTTTCATGCTCCTTCAACGCATTTAACTTGTCATTTTTTTGCAAAACTACACAATACAGAGATAGAAATAAGTCTTGTGAAGTTGGCAGAAAAAAATACTTTGTTGTTTGGAAGGTTAAGGGAGAAATAAATACATAAAACGGCTCAAAGAAAAAGTAAAATTGCATTTTGGTTTAACATATAAAACAAAACCTGGAATGTAATTTGAAAACACTAAGAAAAAGAAATATTAATAAGCTTGTAATCACCACAAATATTGGCTACTTTGAAGCTTCATCATGTATCACCCTTTCAGGCTTCATCCTGCTTGGAACTACGGACACCTAGTGGACAAAGTAATTTAGTTTACCAAGTTTACAGTATTTCCTTTAATGAAACGAAGTTTGTATGCTACATTTTCTGCAATACCAAATAAAAACTAGGCGACCCCCAGTGATGAAGTTTTCACGACGTTTCCTTAGCTTGTATTTTTGAATACGTTAATATTGCATAATCCAAAAAGAGACATTCTGCTTCATTAAATCATACTACCTGATATAAAATTTAGTCTTGCAACATGATCAGAGCCTCCTACAGCACCATTTAGTACAAAACACAACACAATCACAACAAAAACATAACTAAGTAGGTAACCAAAATGCTGTACTCAGCTACATCTCAAGGGGCAAAAAATCCTGTTGTGAGAACCTTAGGCTGCTACAGGCAGGCCTCCAACATCATGTCTGTAGACATGCTATAAAAGCAGCAAATCATTTAAGCTCTCTTAAATTATGTGAAATATAATTATGTGAGAATTCACCTAGAATAAGAATTCTGACATACACAAGATGCCAAATTTAAGACCTTTGAGCTCCAGATGGAATTTCAGGAAGCAAGAAATCCCCCTGTGGAAATGGGTTAAAATATATGACTTCAAAATGCAGCTATAAATAAAATCCACTTAAGACTACCGATTTTTTATTTTAAAGTCAAAATTAAAAAGTTTCAGAAGGGAAATGCTAAGCAGACAATTGTCCAAGTAAGGTTAAGTCCACCCAGCGTGTTACCGTTCTTAACACTGAATGCTACATGAGGGCTGAGGGCACAGAGGGACATAATTGTGTTGTCAAAATGCACCCAGAAACAAGCTTCCTGAGCTACCAAAATTAATTTCAATTTTAAATATTTGTTTTATAATGATACAGCATCCTAAAGCCATATATCACCAACACAGATCGAGAAGTTGGGTGAGTAACTGAACTAAGGTAGGCGTTATTTGATTTATCTTGAAATACATCTGCAAAGTAGATTCCCTGGTATTAAACAAATATCACATTATAACCTTTAGCAGGAATATTAACTAACCCGCCTATGCCGCTACCTATTCCCACAAAAATTGCTAAGAAACTCCCTGCATCTGATTCTTCTTCAACGTGCCAAAAGGCCAGGTTTGGGAGAAGGCGGGACGAGCAGATGAGGGCACACGAGAATTACAAACACCTGCGTGCTCACAAGCGGAGCATAGCCGCACGCAGATCGAACCCCCTGGAGGAACCGCGCCGACAGCAAGGGCGGTAACTCCGAGGTGCAGGGAGTGAGGCGCAGCTCATTGCGCTGTGCACACTCTGCCCAGGGCTCAGCACACCGTACACTAACACCAAGGCTGCTGACCCACTGCTGCAGCTCCCCCGCCCCGGCCCCCGCGCACAGGGCGGCTGCGGCAGTGCAGCCCCCTCACCCCGCCACGGGTCGGGCCGCCGCAGCGCGGGCCGGGCCAAGCGAGGCTCCGCGGCAGAGCGGAGCCAGGGGCTACCGCTCCGGGGCCTTCCCGCGCAGGGACACCCGCCTCGGCCCCGCTACCTCCGGGTGCGCTCGGTCCAGCGCAGCCGCGCGGGATCGTCCAGCCCGGCCTGGCGAGCAAATAGGAGCGCCAACATGGCGGGAGCATCCTGCCCGCTCTGCGCCGCGCCGGGATTGGCTCGGGGCTGGCCGGCCCGCGCCAATAGCAAGCGGCGTTGCTGGCGCGCTCGGCCCCCATAGGCGCTGCGCACCGGCAGGCGCGAGGCGGCGGGGCCAGGACGCGGCGCGCGCTCAGTGTCCCCTTGTCCCCGTGTCCCCCCGTGGGCGGCGGTGCCGCGGTCTTCCCGTCGGGATCCCGACATGAGCCGCGTCTGGCAGGCTCTCCGCGCTCTGCGGCTGCGGTTCGTGGGGCCTGCCAAGGAGCTGGTGGGCACCGACCAGTTTGGCAACAAGTACTACCGGGTGCCCAAGTACGAGAGCCGCGCAGGTACGCACCGGGGCGGCGGCGGCGTGCGGGCCTGGCGGCAGCCGTACACTGCGCCACTGCGTGCCCCTCCGCCCGCCCGCCGCTGTCTGCGGCTGGCGGGGCGGCTGGAAGGCGGCTGATAATAAATTATAGCGGCTGAGCAGTAGCGGGAGGGAAAGTGCCGCGCATCGGGAAACACGTGCGGGTTTCTGGTGCTCTAATGCCAGAAAAACCGTAAAGCCACTCACTGGAGGGTTTCAGAGCGCAGCCTGTACTAGGTACGAAGGCAGCAAGTGTTTGCACTTCTTGGTAATTCGGAGCGCTTCTGCATAAGATTGTAAAAGCTAGAGTCCAGAGAAGGGCAGTGGAGCTGGGGCAGGGTCTGGAGCACAAGTCCTGTGAGGAGCAGCTGGGGGTGTTCATCCTGGAGAAAACGAGGCTCAGGGGACACCTTACCGCTCTACAACTGCCTGACAGAAGAGGGTAGCCAGTGTAGTGCCATGACTAGAGGAAACAGTCTCAAGTTGCAACAGGAGAGGTCAGGCTGGACATCAGGAAGAATTTCTCCACGGAAAGGGCTGTTAGACATTGGAACGGCCTGCCCAGGGAAGAGGTGGTGTCACTATCCCTGAAAGTGTTCACAAAACCACTGGACGTGGCACTTAGTTCTATGGTTTAGTTGACATGGTGGTGTTTGGTATTAGGTTGTACTAGGTGGACTCAGAGGTCTTTTCCAACCAAACTGGTTACGTAATTCTGTGAAATTAATTTTTACATGTACATTTATTCCACTCCTGTAGAAAATACTTTTCTAGGTTTCTGCCTGTGTTTCAGGAGTTCAGATGCCCTTATTCTGTATGTACATAGAGAATAGGAGAGTTCATATGGGAGGTACTACTGCTGTGATTTTGTGATACTACTTGTGAAAATTCTGATTTTTTTTCTGAATATTTGTCACTGTGCTTTAGCTTGATCTAAAAATACCTTACTCAGCATCAGCAGAATGACAGAACTCTGAAAGAAATAAGCATGCCTTCTGCTAACAAAGAAGAAATTGATGTGATTTTTTAAAATGAAAATGTTAAAATGTTGCTTTTTATGTAGTACTACATGTATCAAAGTATTGTGCTGTTAACAAATTTCATTCTGTGACCTCATGATACCTATTTTCTTCTTCCATTTCTAGATGACAGACTGTCATCCACTTTCCTTACAAAATGGACTTCCTTGTTCATTATTGTTTTAAGATACAATGCTCCCTGACTTTTGTTGTTTGGGGTTACTTGGATGTAGGAGATTCTATTTCCCCACACACTGGTGACACATTTCCACTGTAATTTATGCCTTTACTTCTGTGAATGGTCATCCTTGTGCTGCCAGTATAGAAAAGATATGAGGTTTCATCTACTCGAGAGCAGAAAAGTATGCCAGTTCTCCCTCAGGCTTCTGGCTGAGGAGAAAAATAGTTCTGGCACTAGTGAAGTGATTACAGGTAGTTGCAACCACTGCTGAGGGTGGTGGCAACTAGCTGCCTCTCACAACATTTTTGAACAGCATCCTGTGCTGTACAAACAGGACCACACCTGGCATTTGTGGGCTTTAATAATTTTGTGAAGAAGTTTTAAGATATGGATTGTGAAAGTAATAGAGATTGAGGAAGGTCTGTAGAAATTACACTGTGCACTGAAAATTTCTGATGGTTTGTTTTTAAAAGAACTAGGAATTAAAAAGTGCTGAGAAAGCAATGCTCTCTTTTCAAGTGTTGGACAGCATTATTTGTAGTGCATTAGGAAGATCTGCTGCATATATAATTCATAGCTCACCCAGTGTCCTAACCATATAGAGACCAGTGCGGGATTGGAGCAACACTAGAAAGAAAATGAGTAGTAGATGAGACCAGTGAGATGTTGTGTGCAGCTTTCACTGCAAGATCACTGCAGTGTGCTGCACTGTGCTTTGCTGTCTGCCCTATGGATTTAGGGAGGACTGAGTAGGTCTATCACAGTGTCAGGCCTGATGTGCTTGATCCCTTTTTACTGTACTGGATTTTGATCCAGTATATTGCAGAGTGTGCAAAAAAGGCAGGTCTTGATTTCTCTCTCTTCACTTAGGGTAGGTCTGTCAGGACAGGCTTGGCTTTGTTTCCGACCAACATCTCACCTTAAGCTGGAAGTGAGAGTAAATAGTGTAGGTAGTGTCTGTGCCACCTTCTGCTTTGATCAAAAGGCATCTGACACCTTTCTTTTGGCCTGCCCTGGTCTTTGGCAGGGGTTTGGAACAGAAATAGTGGACCGTGTGATGCAAAGAATTAATGTTTTCTTTCTGTCTGTTGTGCATTGTGCTCTTCTACACTTGAGTTCAGGGTCCAAAACACTTTTGGATCCTGAAGCCTTGTCTGTAGTAGGGAAAAGTAGGAGCAGGTCAATGTATACATTGATGTTGAGTTTCCTAAGTGGTTGATGTTGAGTTTCCTAATACCTCCATCATCTGTGGTTAAGAGAGTTTGCTTCTTAAGTTTAGTCTGTTTTCCAGGACTGAATATCTGAATATAGAATTTGGAGATGTCAAAGGGATACAGAATTTTTAGGTATATGCTGCAAGTATGGCTTTCACATTGCCACAGCACCTAATATGCTGTTATTTATCAAAATGTTTTATAAATGAGGATTTCATCTTAAAAAAAAAAAAAGCAAGTTATGCATTCAAAAATGACTTTGAAATCCAAATCAGCATGTGGTACATAAAGGCAACACAGAATTAACAAAACTACACTTGCTTTGATTCAAGTCACTACAGTAGATGTGGTCTCACCAGTATCCTAAGGTCTTGGATGACCAGGTCAAATTCAAGGTGTAGCAACTTTACCCTGAGACCACCTTTACCTCTGTCATCACAGGAGAGTTACCTTGAGGTGCTGATTTTGCCTGTCTCTTGAGTAATTAGGTTCTTAGTAGAGCCAGCAACTTCAATAGGTTTTATTGGGATGAAGGGAATAATTGTGGAGACTGAAAAAGCATCAATGATGTGCAAGTACTGGATTAACATGTGTTTTGCCTTCATTCAAATTGTTCTAATGAGAATAGCATAAAGATATGAGTTTGCAAGAGTACTGTAGTTCTCTGGGGTGAATATAGAAAGGATTTGCCTTCAGAAGTGGAGGGGAAGAAAGGTGTAAAATAATGCTCTTTCAGTCTGGTTGTCTTATTTCTCTTGAAAGAGAGAAAGTGGATGTTTAAAGTCCCTAGACTGTGAGAATAAGAAGTCATTAGATTCAGTAAAGAAAGTAATGGCTGGAAATAAAAAAAGAGTTAAGAAAAGTTTGAGTGCCAATATAGAGGGGAAAGATCCTAAAAAAGTAACAATACTGTTAACAGGAATATGAGACAATTCAAAATTAGAGTAGTTAATTTCCTGAAAGCATGAAACTTGAGACTAGGTACATTGTTTACTGTTTATCAAGAACTTTTATTTTCAAGTGGGGAAAAAACTATCATTTTGAAAGTCAGGTCACACCTTCAACAACATAGTAAGATGGGCTTATTTGATGTAAAGATGGTTCTGTATTTAATGATATTGTGTAAGTGGTGGGTTTTTACAAGATCATCCTAAAGTGATGACAATGATAAAATGCAACTATACCAAGCTTGTTATGAGAGGCACATCCAGCATAACTCATTAACTCTGAGATGACTCTTCAGTTGGTTGTGATAAAAGATGGGAATAGACGACTGAGTAGTGGTGATTGATGACTCATTTCAGTATCTTGGACAAGTATTTCACTAAACAGACTAGATTTATCAATATAAGTAATTTATTTTTCTTATTATATGACATACTGGCAGGGCATTGCCATAGCTTTGGTACATAATTAATTGTTCTTGCAGTAGAACATGGAGTGGTACTTATAGCATTCATATATTTTTAATTGAAAAACAAATTCCTCACACAGTTTATGCATTTATTACAACGAAATATATCTTGCTGGAAATAGTGGATTCCATTTTCCATTGAAAATAATTTATAAAGACTCTTAATAACCATTTTAGTTTAAAAATGCAGGAAGATAAGGGGCCCTAAATACTCAAACATCTGGTATATAATTTTCTAATCAAAAGGCTGATTAATGAGTGGGTTATATTTACACATTTTTGATATCTTCATTTGCACTTTCATGTATTATAATGATTAAGAGTTGAAATAAGCACTATAAAGTACCACCATATACAAATTTTTGTAAGAACAGTAAGTTATCATCAAGAAGTCAGTTTATTTCAAAGATGATATACGAGTGTTTAAAAGCGTTTGGCTTAAGTTTTAAAGTTCTCTTTATGGGAGCAGCAGACTCAGGTTTGATTTGATTTGGACTGTCAGCTTACCAGGAATTGCTGGAAAAAGCAGGAAGCATTCTGTATTCCATAGGTTGCACAAGCTCTGCATTGGGGGCCATACGTGGCCTAAGCTTCTGATGCTAAGAGTTAAAGTTACTCAGTACTCTTATCAAATTCCTTTGAGAAATACATGTGGCATTACCAAGTTTCAGTGGTAAATTTTGTTGCTAATAATTGCATGCAAGCACCAACTTCTGTGGGAAACATTTTCTTCACATGAAATGCCTGCTCATATTTGCATAAGCCTGTATCTTGTGCAGTCAATTCTCAACAAACCAAAAATGTATAAATAAATAAGAATCTATATAAGGAAAAGTACTAAGTATTCAGTTGCATTATGTATCTATAAATTGTCTTATATCTGATTGAATCCAGTCTTCAGTAGAAGTATGTACACTTTTTAATAAAATTTAGAAATATTGAAGGTTCTGTTGAGACTAAAGGAATCCTCCATGATAGTTTTAGCTGCTCCTTGTTTCCTGTTTTAAGTAGTGGCCTGTCACCTTCCTGTTCATCAGACGTTTAGAGCAGAATTTCTGCTTTCCTTCAAAATACTTTATAAAACACATCTTTTTATTGAAGACTGGACTGAAACTTTCCTGTATTGTTTTATGATGAATGACAGAGATTGGAAGAAGCAACAAATCTCCAAAGCATATCTTCAGAGATTAAAGCTATGGTTTTCTTCTGAGTCTGAATGTTAGCTTCCTCACTAAAAGAAATGAAGTCTGAAGAAGGGACAGAAACTGGTTGTGATTGTATGAAGCATTTGTAAGCTGATTATTCAGAACTGCAAATAATTGTACATCATATTACTGAACATAAAAAGTAGTTTCTCAAGTTAGTTTCTCAAATGTTGGTGGAAAGCTAATAAATTTTAATTTCACATGTCTAATGTTAAGATACTAATGAGACACAGAATTTGAATATTAAGTCATGAATATAAAACCAAATTTTAGACAATTTAATTCTCTTGGTTATGGAAATAATTCTGTGGAGAAGGTGAGTTTGTTTTTTTCTTTTCCAGGTACAGACCCACACCACAACAATACCAGTCAGTTAGAGGTTTGTCCAGGTGGTGGCAACGTTGTTTCAGAAACAGAATGGCAAATACTGCCAGCTCTCTTGAGTATTCCTTTATGGAGAGGTTTTAGAATACAGAAACATAGTTCTAAAATAATTGTGTGTATGTATGTTGTACAGAGGAAAGACTTGCACTGCAGTCTGCTAGTTTCTAGGATGGTACTTCTGGAATGACAAAATAGCTTTTCAATGTGGGTGATACATTACGTAGCAAAGCAATTACACTTTGAAGAGCTCATTACAGATTATAAAAGCATTTGAATTAATATCAATTATTATTTGAAAAGCAAATATCTTTGTTTTGCATCATAAAGGTATGAAAAAGACTTCCAAGTTCATTTAGTATAACCTAATACCAAACACCACCATGTCAACTAAACCATAGAACTAAGTGCCACGTCCAGTGGTTTTGTGAACACTTTCAGGGATAGTGACACCACCTCTTCCCTGGGCAGGCCGTTCCAATGTCTAACAGCCCTTTCCGTGGAGAAATTCTTCCTGATGTCCAGCCTGACCTCTCCTGTTGCAACTTGAGACTGTTTCCTCTAGTCATGGCACTACACTGGCTACCCTCTTCTGTCAGGCAGTTGTAGAGCGGTAAGGTGTCCCCTGAGCCTCGTTTTCTCCAGGATGAACACCCCCAGCTGCTCCTCACAGGACTTGTGCTCCAGACCCTGCCCCAGCTCCACTGCCCTTTTCTGGACTCAATCCAGCTCCTCAGTGTCTTTCCTGTAGTGAAGGGCCCAGAACTGGACACAGCACTGGAGGTGTGACCTCACCAGTGCCCAGTACAGGGGAACAATCCCTGCCCTGCTTCTGCTGGCCACACCATTGGTAATCCAGGTCAGGATGCCATTGGCCTTCTTGGCCACCTGGGTACACCCTGGCTCGTGTTCAGCCACTGTCACCAGCACTCCCAGGTCCTTTTCCATTAGGCACTTGAAGGTATCCAGTCCCAGCCTGTGGAGCTGCCTGGGTTTGTTGTGACCCAAGGGCAGGACCCAGCACTGGGCCTTATTGAACCTCACACTATTGGCCCATGATCCAACCTGCCTAGAACCCTCCAAGAGATAATGCTCCCACTCAATTTGGTGTCATCTGCTAACTTACTGACAGTGTATTCAGTCCCCTCATTGAGATCATCAGTAAGGAAATTGAGCTTGCCTGGCCCCAGTATGGAGCCCTGGGGAACTCCACTGGTGACCAGCCACCAGCTGGATGTAACTCCATTCACCACCACTCCCTAGGCTCAGCTATCCAGACGGTTTTAGGGGAGATAAGTGCATCTGTCCAAGTGACATTGCCAGCATTTCCAGAAGATTGCCATGGGACACTGTGTTGAAGGCTTTACTGAAGTCTGAGTAGGTAACATCCACAGCCTTTCTCTCATCCACTAAGCAGTTCACCTGGTCATAATCAGGTTGGTCAAACAGGACCTGCCTTCCCTAAACTCATGCTAGCTGAACCTGATCCCCTCATTCTCCTGGATGTGCCACATGAGAGCACTCATGATGATCTGTTCTATATGTTTTTCTTTTAGCTGCCAGAAGCAAACTGGCAAGAGGCATGGTATGTTAATCTCTCTGACTTGAAAAAACAGGAATAGCAATAAGTAGTCATGAGGACAGGTAATAACTTGCATATTATCTGGCTGTTGCTACAGCCAGGTTTGATCTTCAGTGTGTATATTGGTGTTAAACAGAGATGCTGATCTTGTGGGATTCTGCCTGCTACTATTAACATTCATATGCTGTACATTCGTAAGTAAATTGTTGTGCATTTGGCTTGAAAAGCTGTTTTGATTCTTTCAGTAGAGGGGTGTGAAGAGGTAATGGTTTGAATGGGTATCTTTTTTTAGGTTTCTTCGGTTGCCAAAAAATCAGATAGTGTAAAAAAAAAATTTAAAAATTTCCATGTGTTAGTAACTCTCTTCTATAGCATATAGAGAGAAAAAGGTGGTGTAGTGCTAAAAAGATAGATGTTTTCAATAGGTAGAAAAATTGTAGCAGTGTTTTAATCATGGTGATTTGAATAGCCGACACCTGTAGAGCTGAGAGTAATAGGGCTGTGTGTGTTGCAAACATGATCAATACATCAGTCAGGACTATTGGTATATCATCATGCCTGCTTTGTGACTAAATTCCATGCCTTTAATGTCGTTATTCTGTGCAAGGAGAATTCAACTTACTTTTCTGCTTCTAAAGGAGGAAAAAATCCATCATTAATATGCATAGAAAGAACAAATCACCTATGTTTAAAGTTTTAGGGTTTGAAATCATGTTGGAATCATGTTGGGAAATGAAAGAACAGATTTTACAGAACAGAAGAGGGTTCAAGTAGTCAGTAGCAGGTACACGGAACTTTTTTTCTAATATGTGTGTATAATTAATTTCAGCACATTATTTATGTGAATGTGGGTAAACAAGATAATAAATACTGTATACATGCTTTGTTACTTGTGATTCTGATGTGAAAATTTGCAGTGTCCATTTTTGCTGGTAGCTAATTTGGTGTATCTTTTTTTAGGAATTGTTTGTTACTGTAAAATAAGAGTGCAAATAAAATTAAGCCTTTAAATAAAAGTGGTAGGGCTACCCACCAGTGGTGTCATTTTAAAAAAGAAGATAAAATGACAAAGAGCTTAACAGAAGAGTGCAGTTGAGAAACCATAAGATTAAAAATAGCTGAGTAATGTCACCATGCTACCCTATGGGCTACTGTAACCTTTTAAGGTTGTCCTGAAGAATAGAGAAGATGGTAAAGAATTGGGTCTGGCTTCTGCTTTGTGCAATAAGTTTATTGTGCTCTATATAAATCTTTAAATTAACAAAGTTTCTGTCACCAGGGGCTTTATAGTTTTAAGGTCACGTTTGCCAATACGAGAACTACTTTGCTTTGTGGAAAGGGAAGAATCAGTTTCTACTCAGGCTCTGGGCACAGGGATTGCATAGAAAGGAAGAACATTGAGAAATGAATGTGACAGGTTGAGGGAGTGGAAATGATGAAATAGGGAGGTGAGATCTTAAATTCTAAACGTCCCTTGTTTATGGCCATCTGTGTATGAAAAACAATGTTATTTCATCCTTCTTGAAGCGAAGGAGAGATTTGACTAGCCTCTTTCAACTAGATGAACTGGAGACACCATCAGCAGGAATTGCAGTCAGTATGAAATTTTTAGAAGAGGTCAAAGAAAGGGTGGATTCTGGCAGACTTCTGCAGGCATTGGTCAGTGCTGTAGGAACTGAAAATGTCACTAGCTTTGGAATGATTAAGTACATGTGCTAATTGATATTTTGTGTCTGTAAGAGGGATATCAAATTCCAGGATGACAAAAAGTTAGTGCAGACAGCTACAAACACATGAATGTCCACTGAACAGAGCATCCACTACAGATGTTGCTGAACAAGTCATACTTCTTCAAGTAGAAGTCTGTGCAGCAGTGGGGGAAGATGGTGGAAAATTCTTTTAACTCTCAGACAGTAGTGTATGACCCCTATATTTGTGGTTAGTGCTTCGTTTTGGACCGCACAGTGCTTAGTACAAATACCAGAGATCAGTGTGGCCTTGTGTTAACTCCCTGTTGTGACTAATAAGTCTTGTGACATCTAATGCTTCATTGTTAATTTATACTAGTGATTAATATGTACTAGTTGATGTCTTAGTTTTGAGAACACAGATAGAGTACTGGAGTAAAGAATGATAAGATAAGTGCATTGTGACCTGACCATGTATTTGAGATACTCTCAAGGAAAGAAAATTTGTCAGAACATCTGGGACCATAAAAGTGAATTTTGAGGAATGGGGTGTTCCCAAAATGACCACAAGAAGACCCTCAAAAGACTCATATCCAAATAAGTTTGGGCTACAGGGGAATCTCTGTTTTGACACCTGGAACACCTTCTTACCCTTGTTCTTTGCTTTACTTGGGTGTCTGCAGAGTTTTACCTCTCACATATTCTCATTATTCTCTGGTTGCAATTTCATATGCATAACTATTTTATCAATGCTATCAGGGAGCAGAATGGTCCCCCCATTATCCAGGAGGAGGCAGTCAGAGAACTGCTGAGCTGCTGGATGTTCATAAATCTATGGGACCAGATGGGATCTATCCCAGGGTGATGAGGGAGCTGGCAGATGAGCTTGTGAAGCTACTCTCCATCATTTACCAGCAGTCCTGGCTCACTGGTGAGGTTCCAGAGGACTGGAAGCTGGTCGATGTGGCACCCATTTACAAAACAGGTGGGAAGGAGGATCCTGGTAATTATAGCCCAGTTAGCCTGACCTCAGTACCCAGTAAGGTTATGGAACAATTTATACTGAATGTCATCACACAGAACTTACAGGATGGCCAGGGGATCAGTCCCAGACAGCATGGGTTTATGAAAGGTAGGTCATGTCTGACCAACCTGAATTCCTTTTATGGCCAGGTGACCCCCCTGGTGGATGCAGGAAGGGCTGTGGATGTTGTGTCCCTGGACTTCAGCAAGGCCTTTGACACTGTCTCCCACAGCACACTCCTGGAGAAGCTGGCAGCCCACGGCTTGGACAGGGACACTCTTTGATGGGTTAGGAACTGGCTGGATGGCCAGGCCCAGAGGGTGGTGGTGAGCAGTGCTGCATCCAGCTGGGGCCAGTCACCAGTAGTGTTCCTCAGGGGTCTGTGCTGGGGTCAGTCCTGTTTAATATCTTTATTGATGACATGGATGAGGGGATTGAGTTTTCCATTAGTAAATTTACAGATGACACTAAGCTGGGAGCGTGTGTCAATCTGTTGGAAGGCAGGAGGGCACTGCAGAGAGAGCTGAAATGGCTGGATGGATGGGGGGAGCCAGTAGGATGAAGTTCATTAAGTCCAAATGCTGAGTCCTGCATTTTGGCCACAATAACCCCCTGCAGCACTATGGGCTGCGACAGTGTGGCTGGACAGTGCCCAGGCAGAATGGGACCTGGGGGTACTGGTGACAGCTGACTGAACATGAGCCAGCAGGGTGCCCTGGTGGCCAAGAAGGCCAATGGTATCCTGGCCTATATCAGGAATGGTGTGGCCAGCAGGAGCAGGGAGGTCACCCTTCCCCTGTACTCAGCACTGGTGAGGCCACACCTCGAGTGCTGTGTCCAGTTCTGGCCCCTCAGTTTGGGAAGGACATTGAGATGCTTGAGGACGTCCAGAGGAGGCAATGAGCTGGTGAGGGGCTTGGAACACAAACCCTGTGAGGAACGGCTGAGGGAGCTGGGGTTGTTTAGCCTGGAGAAAAGGAGACTCAGAGGTGACCTAATCACTCTCTACAACTCCCCGAAAGTTGATCTTTTTCACCAGGCAGCAACTGACAGAACCAGAGGACAGGGTCTCAAGCTACGTCAAGGGAAATATAGGTTGGATATTAGGAAAAAATTTTTCATGTAAACATTTAGTGATAAAGTTTTGGAATGATCTGCCCGGGGAGGTGGTGGAGTCACCATCCCTGGATGTGTTTAAAAAAAGACTGGATGTGGCACTCAGTGCCATGGTTTAGTTGAGGTGTTAGGGCATGGGTTGGACTCTCTGATCTTGAACCTATGATCTCTTGATCTTGACTTTATGATCTTGAACTCTAAGATGTCTTCCAACCTAGTGATTCTGTGAATTCTGTAAAGTGTGTTATACCAGAGGTGCTACCAATGCTGCTGATGGGCTTGGCCTTGTGCAGTGGTGGGTCTGTGCTGGAGCTGTCTGGCCTTGCCTCATATGGGAGCTTCTCACAGCTTCTTAAGGAAGAGAAGCTCCCTGTAGGCCCTGTAGGCATCCCCTCCACCAACAGATCCTGGCCACACAAACCTTATATATATCTATATATCTATATATCTATATATCTATATATCTATATAGATATAGATGTATAGTAGTGACTCATTATTATGGCCATGAGTGCCCCCATTTAGCAGTTGTAACAGGAAGATATGCAATGTAATGAAGAAATTCAGAAAAACAAATTGAGCACTTTGATATCATGTTTTGCTCTCCGGATTATAATGTGCTACCCAAAGACTGATAGTAGTCAAGGTGAAGGTTCTGCTTCAATCAGGGGAGGAATCCATCCTGGACTATAGTTCATATTTGATTAGTTATAAAGGTTAGACATGGATGTTGATAAGTAAATTTACTGCTGCATTGTTAAACTTAAATCAGCTGAATATTGATACTGTTTCTCAGAATATACAGTATGTAACAGAGGAATTAGAAGTCAGTACAATAAATTGATACTCAGAAGAGACTGCTGGCTGCTTCTGCTTTTTCTCCTGTAAAGCAGACCTACCGATTAGGAATTGAGGAAGGGGGAAATAAAGTTACCAGGCACTCAGAACGTCAAGATCTGTGTTGTCCAGGCTGGTGGCTGTTATCTGGAGCAGATGCATCCAGATAACAGGGCACTGAAGAAACATTTGCTCCTATGACCAGGTATGAGGAATGATGAGGAATGATTTAATTTGTAAAGAAAAACAAATTGCTAGCAAGTTGCTAACAGTTTTTGTTAGCAAAAAATTGCTAACGGTAGCAATTATGGGTGGGTGGGAGGGGGGTGGGAAGGACCCTACACCCCAAAACCTTAGGCAATTTTAAAAGACCTTTTAATTAAGGGTAGTAGGTGTTGTCTGATTGATGGTCCTGCACTCTCACTCCAAGTGACCCTTGCTACTACTTTTTCAGACTACCGCAAGGACAGCCAGGCACAGCAAGTTCAGTGTTAGTCTGTTTTGGTGGGTTTTTTTTGTATCTTTCCTTGTTCTCCTATCAACAAGCCTTCATTTTGTGTTGAAAGAAACTAAAAAAAAGATAAGCCTGCTTCATTGTTATATGAGAGTTGTGAAAGGTTGAGGCAGAGCAAGAGTACCAGGAGACTGTAAAGAAAAATAAAACTGTTTAAATATGCCTGAAAAGTGCTAGAGTTGATGTTTAACCATCAGACCTTATATACTTGTACTTTAGAGGTGGTGGCTTTTCCCTATGTTAGCTACAGTGCTGGTTAGTGTAGTCATCACAATATTGAAACAACTAAAGGTTCAGATGGACCGGTCCTCCAGAAATATGAAAAAAGTTTGGTATGGTGCCAACAACCTCTAATTGTGGAACTATACCTGAATGTTTCAGATATAGTGACACAACTTTCATAAGCAGTTGTAATGTATCTTTTCCTATTTTTAATCAGTTAGGAAATGTTTGTTAATATATGATGGCTTGATTATGCTCAGAATCATCTTTATATTTTCTCTTTTACTACATAAGGGTTTTAAAATGCAGACTTTGAATGGTTTTCCATAATAAATGAGACAAAACTTATTCTTTTGAAGTCAATGACAGGATGTCTTATCTTCCAGAATTCCACTTTTTGCCATTTTTGCAAAATATATATTGAGAGAGTTCTGTATTTTAATGGCTAATTTAATGCATGTAGTGTGTTCTGGTGTTTAAACTGTAAATACTTGATCTAGGCAATATGATAGAAACACTGAACTCTATCTAAAATTGCCAAAAATTAAACTTCTAATAGTTCAATTTTCTGCAAAACTACTTGGCTGTAGTAAAATTACCATCCATATTTATTTGTGTGATAAAGTAAATCTCTGATCTGAGAGTTAGTAGAGTCTAGTATTTTTGACAAAAACCAGCAGTCTTCTTCCTTCTTCTGGCTGCTCATGTCTGCTTTCTAATATTCATTACAAGTGTTTGTGCAGCCTTGTGCTAAGTCTGTTACCTGTCTGACCTAGTGTGCTGATTTTTTTCAGCAAGAGGAGTTACTTGGTCTCGTTCATGGCACAAGCTGTGTAAAGAGCTAAAAAGCATCCAGGAATGAGAACAATCCCAGCTGGCTACTTTCTGTGGCTCATCTAGTTTGAAATGCTGGTTGAACTACTAATCCGGGTAATTCTAGTAATTCTAAAGAGTCAAAGGCTACATTTTTACATATCTGTGGAGATTTGCAAATACTGGTATTGTTTTTCTTCGTTCCCATTTGTAATAGCAATAGAACTTTGCCACTGTTGTCTTACACAAAACAAAAATCTAAGTTAAGCCTATGTAATTATCATAAAATAATCAAAATAGTAGTTTTGGAAATAAATTGTGATTATTATTTTATCTGTTTGGAATTTTTTTTTTTTTACTACTCAGTGTAATAACTAACTCTGTAAGAGTTTCTTCAGATCAAACTGGAGACATTTTTCTATGCTATTAAAATGCACTTTTAATATCTCAAATATTTCTATCTGGATATTTTCTAATTTCAGGGAAAAATTTTGTTTAGTCTATTTCTGATTTAAGAACCAAGAATCAATATCCACAAGTATTGACATTGGTTCAGCATAATGTATCAAAACTTCCTAGGTTGTTCCTGAAATGATTAAGTGGAAGATGACAGGTAGTTTATGAAATCATCTGATTTTGTGACATTTTCACCATCTTGGATTGAAAAGACATGCTGTGTAAGCGATTTCTGGACTAGAGCTGGAAAACGGGCAGCTCTGGATTTATGTCTGACCCAGATATGTAATAGCATGGGAAAAAGTCCAAAGAGCTGGAGCCAGAGTCTGTTTTGAACCTGAAGGTGAAATGAGGTTGACTCTGTTGATTAACATGAGTTTGTCATTGATGAAAGGGAGAGATCTTATTTATCCTTTACCTTCTCTTCTTCAAGCTGAGTAGCATTCATGAGAACTGTTGCTGAGCTAGTTTAATTCAGTTGAAAATGTTGAGCATGTGATTCCCTGAGTTAAGAACATGGGACAAAGAAAGAAGGTGGAACCTTTGAGCTAAAAGTGGGAAGGGAGACTGGTGACTCTGGGTAGAGGAACCTAGAAGACTGCCAGGGGAACATGTCTCCTTATGTAGCGTTTCTATTGGATTACTGATGAGATTCTGAATTTTGTTTTGTCTTAGATTAAAACAAATCTCTTGTATGAGAAAGAAGTGGTAAAATTTGCTGAAATAGGAAGCTTACTATGATTTGTTGCTATGATCACAGGGTTTTGGCAGGTATATTAAACTGTTTTTCAGTTCTGGAAGAAGCCATTTATCCCTGTCACAAGAAGAGAAGATTATCAAATTGAGTATTTTGACAAACTTTATAGAAAATTTTGCCAATGGAGTATCTACTAAAAGGTCTGTGAGCAGATCCCCTACAATAGCAAGGTGATGCTTCTGAGGACGTCCTTGTCCATTCCATACCAGGTCTTTCCTCTGAGAGCAGGGAGGAGTTAGGAAGGCACAGTCTCCTGCAGGGTATATTCGATTTTAGACTTTTGCAACAGGCACGGCATTTCCAAATATGACTAACTCTATCCTCTGAAACAGATTATAGGTATTCTCAAAGAGGTGTAATTAAATAGTTTCTGGAGTAATTAATCGGTTAACTGATTTCTACTGCTCTCTTGCTTCTGTGTAACAAGAAAGTTCAGTACAGTCCATAAGCCTGATTCTTCCACGTCCTTTGGTTGTTCACATCTTCCGCTCAGTAAAAGAAAGTTGGCTAATCCAAATCAGAGTTAGAGGTCTTGAATGCCTAACCATACCAGCCTACCAAAATAGTTTCAATGTACCAGAAAACCAGCAAATAATATGCTTGTTCTGTAAGTCACAAGTTAGTTGTTGTATATTAGATTGCTTTAATAATATTGAAGCAGCTGGTGAGCAGACTGTTGAAGTAAAGAAATAGGCATGTGTCACCCAAGCACCTTGGAGCCATTAAGAGCTGCATCTAAAAAGGAAAGAGGGCTTCAGCTAGTTACACATCCTAACCTGCCTACTGAGTGACAGCTTGACACTGTCTCTTACTATCTTTTTTTTTACAAATTGTGACTGTATCTCTGACCTTGTACCTTTAGTATGAAGGGTAGTCATCAAACTATTTTGTAGTAATACATTTGTAAGTTATTGAAGTATGCAAGAAATCAGGTCTTTTAGTATGAATTACTATCTCATGACACAAAAAAGACTGTTGAATTTTACCACATAATTGATTAGGGTATAAGTATTGTTAAGTTGGCCATGAAAGGGAGTCACCTTATCCCAACCAGTGTGGTCCTGGAGGAGCAACAGAGTAGGGGCAAACACTCAATTTGTTCTACCCAAGGGAAAATGAAGATCTCTCAGATTCTATTCTACTGGCTCTCTAATCTAAAAGATGATCTAAGTTTTCACCTGGGGGGCCTACTGCTATGAAAATCTTGCTGTTATTGTTCCTGGACTTCACCATGAAGAACTGTAGGAAAGTAGAGGTGCACTTTCTTAAGTTTCCACCTTGCCACTCTTTTGGATAAGAAGAAAGAATGAGGTGATGGGTGAAGATGGAAACTGGCTTTCAAGCATTTGTATTAGCCATTCCTTGCTAAAATTTATGAATCTGTTGTGCTGGAAAAACTGTTATGTTGAATGCTTTTTTTGCCTCAAATTGTTCCCAAAGACTTCTGCAACTTGAAAAAATTCATTTGAATTGTCCTCAGAAGTCTAAAACAGCAAGAAGTTTATATCTAAACTTAGTTTCAGACTGCTTACCAACATTCATATACTTACCATGCAAACTGGCTGGTACTCTTTAAAAGGGGTTGTAATGGAAATGCCAGTACAAAGTTACATTACCTCTGTGTCCCAGACTGAGTAGCAAGTTGTATTCATTTGCCATCTGTATGGTAGTTGTCTTGTGTTAAGAGAGCAGTTTTTCCTTATCTCTTCCACAATCAATCCTCCCTCCGGGGGGACATCTGCTGATAACGGGCCATTGAGTGTCACTGTATGACTGATAAGAACTATAACATCCCATTGTGAGGTGCTCCACCCAGAGGGAGGAGCCAAGCATTCCTACCTGCGTATATAGTCTTGAGATTCTGGAACACCAACACAGCTTTTTCTGCGCTGGGTTTCCCCAGAGGAACAGCTGCCTCTTCCACTGCCTCTCAGAGGAAGGCTGCACCCTTTTTCTACAGGATCTCTACTCCAACAGAACCACACCTGACACTCCAGGAGGACTGCAGCCACAATTCCAGTTGGACTGCTACCAACACCCTGTCCAGCAGGGTGTCAGGTTGTATTCTGACTCTGTCAGTGTTGTTTTGTTTCACTGCATTGTTTATTTTATCTTTTTATTTTTTTCCCTAATAAAGAACTGTTATTCCTGCTCCCATATTTTTGCCTGAGAGTCCCCCTTAATTTCAAGTTTGTAATAATTTGGAGGGAAGGTGTCTACATTTTTCCATTTCAGGGGAGGCTCCTGCCTTCTTTAGCAGACACCTGTCTTTCCAAACCTAGACGCACTGTTAATCAAAGTAAAGGAACTGGGGATTAAAATACATCAACTTGCAGACTCTGTCCTGTTTTTAGCTGAAAGGGATTGTGTTCCTTCTCAAGTGCTCTTGAATCCCTGTAGCTGTGTTATCCTGGCGTAGAGCACATGAAGGAAATCGTTCTCTATTACCAGGGTGTGGCATAACATGAGGGAGGACTACAACCACCTAAATGTAAATGGCCAATTAAGTGAAAACTGCATGATCTAGAAGAGAACAAATTGATAATCTGTTATAGTAGCACAGTGGAAACCAAAGACAGACTCAGCATAGTGCTGAGTCCTGTTCAAATGTGTAAAGAGCAAATGTGGGTCTTCTTTATAGATGGGTGAGGGAAGGAAGTAAATTTTACCAGCTGTTCTGTAAAACTGGTTTTGTTTTTTTTTCTTCTGTTGGCAAACATGTCCTGAGATCAGGTATGACTTCAGCATCTAGCTTCTTGGATCTTTAGGTGTAATAGATATATTAGATAAAATAGGCATTACTTAATAATAAAATGACTGATGCTAGATCATGTGTTCTGTGTGTTATCAAGTGTGAATTTATAGAGGCTTGTGGTTTAACCCCAGCCAGCCACCAAGTCCCATGCAGCACTTGCTTCCTCACCCACCAGCAGGATCTGGATAAGAGTTGAAGGGGTAAAAGCTGGAAAAGTTGAGGGGTGAGTTAACGGCTGTTAAACAGGGAAAGTGAAAGCTGTGTATTGAAGAAAATGAGCCATCTCAGGATAGCAGTGTAATGGTTACTGAGGAAGATAAGTGCTGTCACTCTAAATGTCCCCCCTTACTCCTTTTTGCCCCTGCTTTGTATAGTGAGTGTGTAATGTCACCTTGTCTGGAGTATAGCTTTGGTCAGCTGGGATCACCTGTCCTGGCTCTGTGTCCTTCCAACCTCCCAGGCACTCCCAGTCCCCTTACCACCATGGCAGTAATTGCTGGTGAAGAAGCAGAAAAGGCCTTGGCTCTGTGTGAGCTCTGCTCAGCAACAAAAAAAATCTTTGTATTATCTTGTATTATCAACCCTGTATTCAGCAAAAATCCAAAACACAGCCCCATGCCAGCCACCATGAAGAAATTTGCCTTTACTCCAGCCAAAACCAGCACAAGGCTACTAAGTGAGGCTATTATAGGCATCTTGACTCATACACTGACATTGCTCAATGTAATGCAATAGCAGTGATGATTCCTTGTAATTTTTCTGTCAGCCTCCCTTACTATCTCTTCCTTCAGGTGTTTAAAAAAAATCAAACAAAAAAGTAAGTTAGGAAATCTCAAATATTTAACTTCCTCCTTACTGTAAATTCATTATCTGTAGATGCCTGTTTTCTATCTTCCATATTCTACCAAACAACAACAAAAAATCCTTGAAAATAAGCACCTTCTTCTGGAACTAGAAAAAAAAAAGAATTAAATTGGAAGAATAGTGAAGTGCAGTTGCTGCTGGTGAAATGTATTTGTTTATATATAGTTATTTAAAATTTTTGATCTTATAGTAGGAAAAGATGTGCTGTAGAACTACTTCAAAATTTTCTGTACTGCTGAGGAAAGAACAAGAGCCTTATCTACTTTTCTTTTATCTTCCTGTATGTTGCGGCACTATTTTTCCCATCTGTGTTGTTTAAATTTATTTTCAGATTTTTATTATGCCTATGGGCCACAGCAATGTCTTGCATCTCTAGTACCTGTTTGGCCTTTATTAAAGGTGTTTAAAGTTGATGCCTAAGAAGAGGTACTGTAGATAAATATGGATAGTAATGGCTATCCTTATTAGCAAAACCACAACCCATTCATGGTGGAAATTTTATACTTCACGTCAAATAGAAGGTAAAAGAAAATTTTGAAATTACTTTGTGGTTATTCGTGGAGTTCTTCCATTTAGTGAATAGAATCAGAAAATAAATTTTGCTTGGTTGACACAGACTCATATGTCATTGAAGTCCACATGTCTCAGGCTATAAAAAGAGGAGAAAGGTACAGAGGAGACTCCTCCTTGCATAGGAGTTTGAAAACAAAGTACCCTGCAGTTCAAGTGAAAAATAGAAAACTTGTAGAGGGTCTAAAGACACACTTGAATTCCCACAGTTCCTGACTAGATAACCAATCTTTGCAGCAGTATTACAAATTCATGAGTAGGGTGGGATGCATATACCTTGACATGGGAAAATTATTTTGTTGTAGTTTTGTCTGAATGGCATATTTGGCAGTGTGGAAAATCAGGAAGATCATACAGAAAATATCCTATGCAGAAAGAACCGACACATCAGAGAGAAATCCTGAGTACCAGAAAGAAAGAAGGAGAATGATGGCATTCATATTGAATATGTGGAAAGGGAGGATAATAAGACCTGGTTTAGGCATGCAATTTTTTTATATGAAAATTATACATGTATTTGGAGAAGCCAGTGAGAGAGATGGTAAGACAGAGGGAGGCAGGACTAAACTCTTAGTAGAGAAGAATTTGTGTCTATGTATAAGATGGGTGAACATTGTGATAGGAAACTCAGCAGAACTATGGAGAGTGCTTAGCAGTAATTTGAATTAGAAAGAAATAATAAGAGTGATTTATGTTGTAGTATCTGTACTACAAATACTTGTCTGAAGGGTGTTTGTATTTCAAAGATTGCAGTGTCTCCAGAGTTGAAACACAGGAAGACAAGCAGGGATGAAGGACAGGCAGTGCCATGAAGCGCTTGTCCTGTAAGTACTGCAAGATAATTATTAGTTATGTATTTCTGAGAGTAGCTGTTAGAACAATTGCTGTAAATGCAGTAGTACACTGGATCTTTTCTAGCTCATCTTGCTGATGCAATAGAAAAAGCTGGAAGACAATGAAGTAGCATAGACAGAAAATGCAACTGTAGTGAGAACTGGGTGTGGTGCTGGTTTTTTTGGTGGG
Organism: Anomalospiza imberbis; assembly: GCF_031753505.1. Classification (NCBI taxonomy): domain Eukaryota; kingdom Metazoa; phylum Chordata; class Aves; order Passeriformes; family Viduidae; genus Anomalospiza; species Anomalospiza imberbis. The sequence continues at coordinate 18,554,246 of NC_089721.1, forward strand.
TTTTTTTGTTTGTTTTGTTTTGTTTTGTTTTGTTTTTAAAGCAGTATTGTTGACAGACTTTGTAGAGGAAATACCATGAAAGGCCAAATAAGTAAACATTGGCAATAAGGTGAGAGGTGGAAAAGGGTTGGATCAAATCAGAAATTTTCCTCATAATGAATATAGGTAAAAAACAAATGGAATAATGGAATTAAAAGGACTGAAAAGTTTTGAAAAACACTCTTTGGTGGGAGCTTTAATGTTGGGTGGTGATTGATATTTGTGATTTAGTCCGTTTATAACTGGTTTTGTAACCAGTAAAACAGTTCAGAGGGGGCAAGTGAGCAGAAATGTATCGGCATTTGAGATTTAGAGGAATTTCATGCTGCATTGTTTTGTTCTTTTTTTTTCCTCTGTTGTCTTGGTTTGACATTAAAGGTGAACACTCCAGAGTGAGTGGCCTCCATTTATAGGTTCAACTAATCCCTCTCTCTCCAATCCATTTGGTTCAATCAATTCCACCAATGAGGAATGAATATTAGTAGATACAAATGAAAAAAGTACCAGTTGACTAACAAGCAGAGCAGCAACAGTCAAGAAATAACAGCAAATAACAACCAGATACAAAATTGCTAAATCATACAGACTCCTCTTAAACAGAGACACAAAATACTGTTTATTTGTGGCAACATGTGTGTGTTTTCCCTCAAATTAAACCACTGTGTATTAGTCTTTAACATCTAGTTTAAGTATTGCATAAATGTATAATGTGATATAATGATGTCAGCTCAATCTCTACAGCACTCATTATTTTTGGGATGATGCACCTCTTCTAAGAAGGCAGTATCTTTCAGTTTAATTTGAACTATCTTTTAATTATTGGTCCAGTTAACAAACAATAAGAAATTCCATCTGTTCAGTTGTGGAGAAGAACATTTAATCTCTGAAGTACGTTATAATTTCTAAAACTGACAGCATAATCTGTTGGGTTTTAGGCTTTTTAAGTTTTATTTATACTAAGGTGACTCTTGGTACCATGTTGATTCAGAAATAAGTGATTTTATATTTAAAACTGACCTATCTCAAATTGTGAGGTTTTTTTCTGTCACTTCTGTGGCCCTGCAGAGGCCACACAAATTATGATATGTACGCAGTATTCACTAATATGAATTCTCTCTTTTTCACATACCTCCCCCACTTATCCTCAAGCTGTGAAAAGTATAGCAACCATTGTGCATAATTTTAGTTACAATTCACAAGTAGCAATAACATTTTACCCCTTTTGACTACCCAGCTCATTTATAGTCAGCATATCTCTGAATACATGCCTCATGCACATGCCTCTTTTTCTCAGGGTAGTTTCCCAAGGCATGTTCTGTAGTTTGCCTTCTGTTGTGCTGAAAGGGCTTGCAGATGATGAAGGCAATATTTCTGTGAATTTGGAAATTATTGTGATCTTAGATGGCAGTTTGTAATTTACTCAGTATTGCTTTATTTTGTGTCTTTTCAATAGGCATTCAGATTTATTTTTTAAGAGTTAGTGGCAGACTGAAATTTCTGTGTTATTTTAAAGTTTACACAGTAGGTTAAATTATCACTATTTAATACTTTAAAGTGTTAATGTTTTAAAATAATGATGTTTTCATAAATCATATGTAATAGAAGACCTCATAACTGCTTGTGAAATTGAAACAGTTTACAGGAGGTAATTTCTAGGCAAGAGTGGATATCTGCATGAATAAGATGGCAAACTCTTGGACTGACATTGGCATAATGGGGTTCTGATACATTTTTTAAGTGAACAGGTGTGGATGGAGAGATTCTGAGGTGTTTCTATAAAGTACTGAGCCATTTCTGTGCAATGAGGTTCAAGAATGCGTTGGCTCTCAAATTGGATCTGTAAGTACCTATGTCTACCCATTTTATCTAGTTGGACTAAATGAAATTATTTCAATTAGACTAACTAAACTGGGGAGAAAAGAGAGGAGTAGAAGGAAGATTGAGCTGACTAAAGAAATTATGACATTGCTAATTAGGAAGACATACAGCATAAGGAAGTTGTCCAAAAGTATAAAAAGTTGAGACAGAGTTGCCTCAAAAGAAAAAATGCTATTGGATGCATGAGAAGATTTGTGTAAATGTGATGAGTAAAAAATTGCTGAAGATGAATGAGGACTGAAACACAGTACTTAATTCTATGTAGAGAAAAAGAACCTGCAACTTGAAAAATGTAAGACAGAATGCAAAATATGTTTAACGTGGACAGTAGAAGAATTCTACTCATTAGAATATTTTTTAAAGCATGGTAAAGACCTAACAAATACCATGTCTGCATCTGAAAAACAAAATAGTGGACTAAAAGGAAAATGATTGGTAGTTTCTTCAGTATAGTAAATGTTTAGGTAGTGTAAGTAATAGATGTTTCATAGGTACTAAAGAAAATGAAATGGTGAAAAAAATTGTTAGAAGACAACTTTCCTGATGGATGTATAGGATATGATGTTGGATTAGTCTGATACGTACTACCCTGTATCATAGACAGGACTTCCACTGTTTGCCTTCAGAAAAAAGGTGGATCCCCTCAGCTCACCTCTTTTTTTTTTTTTCCCAAAGGTGTAAAAAGCCCTGGATGGGAGAATCCATACACTCCTGTTTTCCTTTTCAGTGCTCTCCTTTCAATACTTTCTCTGTAGGACAGTACACTGAACCTGCTATTTGTGATGCAGACTACAAGAGAAATTAAACTTAGAGAGTCCTTAACATCTCCGTCTGCATTGTTGACAGCTAAATTCTGTAAGAGTCATATCCTTGAGGGAGGGAAGTTTGTGTAGTGGAGGTGCAATGCCATAGGAAACAACTGTGAAACAGTTTTTTGATGGTAGGTGGTTAGTTGGGTTTTTTTCCCTTTGTCAAGAGAAAATAGGCAAATAACAAAGCAATTTGAGCTAATCTTTGAATAAATGAAACAAAGACATTGAAACTTGTGCTAATTTTAGTGGGGACTAGGAATGCAGCTGTAAATATTAATGAACATAGAAGGCTAGGATTTGATGGCAGATGCCTGGAAATTGTTTAGTGATTATATTTTTCCTGTTACATCAAGATTTAGAGAACTCTTATATTGTGTGCACAGCTTCTTTAGGATCTTTGGTGATTCTACATTCTTTTTGTTGATCATCTCATTGGTGGAAAACATTTGAAAATTACACTTAATGTATAGAATAACAGAGAAAGGATAATGTTTGCTTGATTATGCATTAATTAGCATGGCATCTCTCCAGATGAGGCTTTCAAGGCTATCATAAATAGTGATACTGGAGATCACTGAGCAACATGATTATTCTTACAGGTTTGCTAGTGGTTCAGAGGTCTGGAACAGAAGCATCTTTGCAAACCTGCACACAGATTTCTATTATACTGAGAAATTTTTTTTGAGAGCCTGGATATTAACCATGTTTCCTTTTAAAAGAAAAACCTTGTGTATATTGGGGTGATGCAGTGTTATTATAGATGCCATTATCTAAGCAATGCTTATAGAATTCTAGAAATGAATCAGGTTTTGCCTGAGGGAAGGAAAAAGGGAATCACACTTCTTCAGTGGCTTTACAGTGCAGAAGATGGCATTGGGGAAATACGTAGATCATACTGGATTTTAAAGGATCACAGATGGGTTTGTACTACTGTTGGTTTTCTTTTATGTAGCTATGTGTGGCTTATTAACACTGTTTTCAGTTTTCATTTACTTCCCTAAGTTTTGAATTACTTTGGTGTTTTCAGTTTTGGTAGGATGCCTAGAGGTTAGCAAACGTGACTCCACACATAAATTGGAAAATTTTGCACTTTCATGGATTCGATGGAAGTTTAATCAGCTTCCTTTGGAAGTGCTTCAACACCCTGCACTTTAATAAGGTGTCATGACCTAGAACTTGGAAGATAAGGATAAAATATAAGTAATTTTTTTTTTTGAGAAATGGTGAAGTTTTGAAATAATACAAAATAAAGTTAAATCCTAAAGAGGCCAGCTATTAAACGATTAATCCGGTTAGGAAGGATTCTTTGTTCCTGTGCTTTGAAATTATTACAAGCTCTTATAAGTAGTACTCTAAATATTTTGAGAAATAGAACTAGATTGTCTTCTTATGCCTACCTTCCATTCTGGTAGGTTCCACAGATAAAAGGAACCAAATAATATTCAAGAATCTATTATAATGAAAGCTATTATAATATATTCAGTAATTACCACTCTTGCTACCTACCCGAGCAGAATTCATAGCTAAAACTTGTGACTGAAAATCATGTGGGATAGAGCATCTGCTTCACTATATAAAATTACTTGTATTAGAGGAGAGATTGGTGTGTATCTTTGTTTTGCTGTTAAAGCTAATAACTATATGACAGCTAAAAGTGAAAGTATCAAGATTATTTGATCTGGATGCTGTAACTCAATGAAACAAAATCAGAATTCTGTCAAAATAACATTTTCAGCAAAGTTGAGGGGTGTTTTTGTCATGCTGAGCAGGAAACACGCTAAGAATAGCAAGTTTATAAGGGTCAGTTTAGTAAGTGTAGGAAGTCCAGTAGTTTTCCTCTGAGCGACATGCCCCTCTGACCTAACCATTTGCCAGAGCATAAGATTTCACCTAACTACTGCAAGTCCTTCTCCAGCTGCATACCAGCATTCTTTCCTTGGTTGTTTTTTGGAGACTAACCTTATTTTTGACAGACTAGTGCTCTTGTATATTTATTGGTTTTTAAATCAGTGAATTATTTATACTGAAGTTTAAAAAAACAGTGAGGGAAAGTGTGTCGATCAGTTTTGATGGTTTGGAATTGTGATCAACTCTCAGGTCATTCCAGTTCACATAAACCAGAATGCAGGGCAGGTAACTGAAGGAGGAGGCAGGGAATGGGGAATGACTCAGCTGAAGAAATGATGTAGTGATAAAAGAAGTAGAAACGATAAAGTGATAGTACCGTAGTACATTGAAAGTATTTTGCAATGGAATTACTCTGGAATCTACCCTTTTAGGTTTCTTTCCTCATTCTGGTAATGACCTGAAAGTTTGGTGTATACAAAAGAAGATGCCTATTTGAATTTTCTCTGAACTGAAAGACAGTCTTGTGTTTTAGAATGTGGTATTTGTATGGAAACACCCAATACAGTACCATTCTTTTCAGTGATGGTGAAGTGCAGTTCAGTAAACCCTTCACTCATCCCACCACAATATTTATCCCCAGAGAAGAAAAAATAAAGTCAGTTAGTTCTCAACTACATGAATAGATAAATCGTCATTAATAGTGAATTTCTCTCTGTGAATGTTTCTTACTTCCTTTGTATATAATAAACAGACTAATTAGTTGGCTTTCAAATTGGTTGAGTGGTATTGTTTTATATATTTCATGTCAATGCGTAAAGAAGAGAGAAACAAATATTTTTTTAAAGCAAAATATTTGAACTGCTATAATATACCTGGTAAGCTATGTGCGCCTCTTAAGCTACTACAATAAGCAGTAATTGAATGAGAAACTTTATTTTGTTTTATTGTATTCAGAAAACAGTAAACAGTTCTAAACTTTACTAAAGTTTTGATTTTTGTAATTTATGCATTTATTTTCTGTTTTCCATCAACATTTAATGTAAGTTGGGACTTAGATGAAACAAACAATCTCTATGAACTATTTTGGCACCACAGAAAATTCTTTAAGTTCTATTGCAGCTACTTTCTGGGGGTTTATCACTGCAAAATACTGTAAAATGAATAGCAGGTTCAAATAACTGATTTGAGAGTATTTGGAGTGTTTTGAATGCCTTTCTATTTTTCTTCTAAAAAGAACAAATGGGATTTAATTTTTTTATATAAAATAAAAAAGAAACAGGTAATTTTTCTTGGGTTATTTTTAACCCTTTCTGTGTCAGAGTTGAGATAATGAAAGGGAAAATTACTTGTGTCACTCTGGCAGGCATTATATCTGGGCTGGCTCTGTTTTAGTGCAGCTCAAATTCTAACATGGGAAAATTGCAGAAATTTACAATTCAAAGTGTGTTTCATCAGGGAGAAATCCACAGATTGTTTTGACACTCAGTTAGAAATTCAGCATGAAGATGGACGTCTCATGAAATTTGCAGCTGCTGATTGAATTTATATTTCCATAAAGGCCATCAACAATAGCAGCCTGCAGGGGAAGTGGGGGGAAAAATGACAAAACTTGTGAGGCTAGCATTTTTTCCTCCATCCTGTAGTAACAAATTGTTTGTAATAAGGTCCTATACTGACCATGATTAAAGAGAAATATAGGCAGCCAGAAAGGAAAGATTTTTCAGTTTAACTGATTTGAACTAAAAATGTTTGAATTTTGTTCTTTTAATATACATGCAGTCATCTGTACAGTATGTAAAATGCAACTGTAAATCAGAAGTGTCCTTACACTGAAAGATACGACTCTTACTGATAATTACAGAAGATTTATCCTTCATGTAATTTGATTGTATAATAAATTCCTAAGATAGAAAATGAATGGTATTGAAATATAGTAATATAGATTATCTTTTTAGGGGTGAAAATCTCATCTCATCTGTGGCATGCTCCCTCTCATTCATACACAGATAGGAGAGAATGTGTAAGATTTAGATTTATTTGTCTGAGTAACAAGTCTCATTATGTTCATCATAAATAAAATAAATAAATAAAAATTTAAAAATTAACAAAATAATAAAATAAAAATTGTAGTTACAAAAAAGAAGTTCATGTTATCAAAACAATTAGTAAGAAATGCCATTGAGACAAATATTATGATAAAATATAATAAATGTTATCTTCTTCGGTTACAATATTTTGTATATTTCTGTCCCTTTCTGTTTTTAAGGAAGAAAGAGGGCAGGAGAAGAAAAAGGTCAAATATTTCTGAAGTGTCTTCTTTTTTAATAGAAGCAGTAAAGCGCTATCATTGTCAATCCATTGACAACTTTGTTTCTGAATATCTGTGCATCTTAAGATTGTGGAGCAGTTCAGTGTTGAGATGTTTTCTATAATCTTGATGTTAGAGATTTCTGCCTGTAGCTCTCAAAGCACCGCAAGGCAGCTACACACACCAAGCTGTGTCCAGAAGTCTTTTCCTCATAGTTTGTAGTCTGCATTGGTGCCATCCTTCGCTGCAGTTAAGGAAGGTCAACAAATAAGAGTTTTGAGGTCAGTAGGCACTCAAGTGTTGCAGAAACTAGAAAGGGAGTTCATCACAGCTAGACAGTGCAGAGTTTAGTATGGTGAGACACAAGTCATGTGTTTTTGATATTTAAGAATTAAAGTTGTTTGTGTGACATCCTAATACAAAGACATAAGTATCACATATCTTAGCTGCTCACCCCAAAGAAGGAGTTGGAATGCTAACTAGGTTAGTTGAGCAACTTTGCAATAATGAAAATCTCTATGAGTGTCTTTATTTCTGAGATTTTGCATTTTAGAGATTGAATTGATAAAGCATAATACAGTAACTGTTTTTAATTTTACTACCAGTAGGTTTAGGAACCTTTAATGTAACAAGAAATGAAATTGTTTGGTTATAGAGTTTATGAGTATCACAGCTTGTGGTTTTGGTAGCTGTAAACTCAGTGGGTCAGACACTTGCATTACAGTTATTACAAGCTATACAATTCTAAAGGTCACCATCCAGAACTGGTCATTCTTCTTTTCTTTCTCTGGCATCAGGGTAAATGCTTTCACATAGAAATTTTTGTATAAACAATTCTAAAGGTCACCATCCAGAACTGGTCATTCTTCTTTTCTTTCTCTGGCATCAGGGTAAATGCTTTCACATAGAAATTTTTGTATAAACTTATTGACAACTATTACAATAGTTGCACCTGGTCCGATACTCTTAAATCAGTGCTCACTCAAATAGGTATTTAATGATTAGGTACCTACCTACATACTGTGAAAGCACATAAACCTCGGTTTTTTCTATTTCGTCTACAATTTAGTTAAGCTGGGACTGTGGAACTAGAAAACAGGGAAAATTGTCAATTCTATGCTGCTTTTTATGTGTGTATTTGCTCATTCTAACTTGAAAAGAGACCACACAAAATCTGAGAGTTGAGTAGAAAAATAAAATAATGGATTGACTCAGATGTAAACGCTTCAACTTACAGTTAGTCCTTGTTCTCAGCTGTTGCACTTTAAGTCTTTTTCTGCTCAAATTAGATTTGAAAGCAGATCAGATATTGCTGCAATTCCTTGGGTATGTGACTAAAATCAGCTAAGTTTTTTTTCTTCAGATCAGTGTTACTGGTAAGTACCTTAACTAATGGGTACATGCACACAGGCCAGCTTAAAGAAACAAACTTTTGAAGAGAGCTTTGAGAGTAACCTAACAGTGTAAAGCTAGAGGGTAATAAAAAAACCATCCCAACAACCTATTGAATGCTAAATCATTTTACATTATTATTAATCAACTAAAATATTGCTTTCCTGTTGCATCCCAGGTTTAGGTTCACATGGGTTTTTCCTTTGTTAGTTTTCCAGTTCTCTGCACCCTCGTGCATCCCCCGGGTTTTCCCCTACTCCTGCGATTTCCGTGCCTGTGTTCCCGGTCTCGTGGTGCCACTCACCCCAAAGTCTCGTGTCCGCCTCTGCCGTGTTCCCATTGGTCGCTGCAGTACACGTCATCACCGCGATGTCTGTACCCATTGCGCGGGAGGGCTCCCCGTCCGCCCTGTCCCTTCCCTATTTCATCCCACTCCTCGGCATGCTCGAGGCCATTTGCGTCCGTGCGAAGCTGGGATCGGCTGCAGCTTTTCCACCGCAGCTCTCGCAGCCAATAAAGCATCCAGCCGCCACGCGGACGGATTTGGACGAATTCCCTGCCTCTTTGTTTCTTCCCTCGCGCCGACGGCAAAGCGCGGCCAACAGCCCACCCCAGAGCGCGACAGCAAAAGCGCCCGGAAACTGCGGCGAGCCCCGGCCCCGACGAAAAGCTGAGAAGCCCAAGCCGGGCATTCGGGAGCTGACCGGGGCAGACAAAGTAAAGAGCGGCCGCGCTTTCCAGTGTGTGTTGTTTAACATTGCTTAAGAAAGTACCTTTGTAATACTTGTTTGTCTTAGATCTCTAACCAAATAAACTAAACATTTTTTATTTTTGTGTAAATGAAAGATGCCATTTTGTAGAAAAAAGAATAACATTTAGGGCTCTTTAAATGTTTGTAGGATATGCATATACATGAAGTGTGTAATAAATCTCAAGGACTTAAGCTAACATTTCTTCATAAGTTTCACTATTGGGTTGACTGTGGCTGAAACAGGTGAGTGTTCTTCCCTAATGAAGAACACTCCCTCCACAATGAAAAGCAAACACAGTAAAATAGTAATACCAGTATTCTTTAATCCTTTAAGTGCAGTAATTAGCTGTAATTGTGTTCAGACCCTGTATAAGACTGAATCTTCTTTGCAAATCTCACACCTGTAATCCTTCTGTAAAATTCATTAAAATATACTAACCCTCAAAAGAAGTATTAGTACCCTGAGAATGTATGTGCAGCTAGCTGTAATAACTCTATTTATTCTGGAAAAAGTGAAGATGGTAAATGAATTTTTGCAAAAGATTCATTGAAAATTCATTTCTAATTAAAATGTAATGAATCATCCAAACCAGTCTATAACACTGCCATGTTGGGTCATATTGCAAAATGGATGTTCTTCACACCTGTGACTTTCTTTTAATTTTATTTACAATTCACACCCTTGCTGTCATTTACCCATTTCTCTTCCCTGTACCACTGCCTTTTTATCTTCCTTCATTATGTGTTTATTTATATGAGTAGAAGTTATTGTGCACTTCCTATCTGCTTGCTAAATTCCCTTTATACATGCTAAGTTCCCATTTTAAGCCATTTTCCATACATTTACAGAATAAATTAAGCACCTCATTCTTGGATTTATTCATACTTTGACAGTAATTGGTAGAAAGTGTTTCTTGAATCTGATAGACCAAAAGAAACCAAAAGAACAGTTGGGAGAAAGCTTCTCTGTGGCAGACCACTGAGCTTCCATCAGCTCTCCAAGGAGCTGTCATTTGTACTAGTATCATTTGCACTTCTGTTCCCAAAATAATGTAATGTTTCGTAATTCTAGTAGGCTTATTGTAGACTCATTTACAAAACAGTGCTTCTTTTTAAATGCATGGGCTTCACAGATGAGAGGGAAGACATAAGTCTTTCCCATGAGCAGGGAATGGGAGCTGATGGGCTGTATCCTGCAGCCCCTGTACCCAGGGGCTACAATGGCAGTGGATATTTAGCAGAGGGATTTGTCTGTCCCTTGAAGGGAATTGTTTCTCGAACAAATGTTACTTAATTTAACTGCCACAGTCTAAGATACAGCAGGCTTTCAAAACATAAGATTTGTGTGAATATACATGAACTCCATGGGCACTGATGCCAGAGGATATTACTGACTTTGTCAGCTGGCAGTCCTTTTGCGAAGTGAAAAGGGACTGTGATGTTTGTAGTGTATGTCAGTCTTTTTCTTTGACAGTACATGCTCCCAAAAATTGAAGCAATTTCCCTGGCTTTAAACTTTCAGTAGAAGTCTGAGGAAACATGTCTTCCTTTGGGAAGAAATTAGTACTTGCAGATAACTCTGGAAAGCCAAATGTGTTGCTGTTAAAATGTAAATATAAGTAGCAAAATTGAAACACAATTCTTGACAGTGAGTGCGTGGTACTTACAGCTTTTGTAGACTTGCTGAGTCAGCACTTAACAAGTTTAATAGCACTTGAACCTGCATTGCTGTAAAACTGGAAATCACTGATCTGGTTCATTTCAGGTTAATGGAAATCAGAACCATTGAAAATATGTGGCCTTGCTGGCTCTTAAAAGTTGAAATGTGTTTCTTTTATGATTTTATAAAGCATAAAGCATTTTAGATAATTTCAAGTGTTTATTTATGGGAGAAAATATAAGTAAATCTGAAAGTGATAGGTGTTAGATACAAATACTTAACTTTTTTGTATTTCAGGATACTGTATTTATTGTATGAATTAATATAATGAACTGTTGGAAGTTATTAATTTGTCACTAAGCAAAAGTTAATTAACCTTATAGAAATCTAAATTTGGAAAAAAACCCCATTATTCTTTGGGAAAAAATACATTATTTTAAAATATTTATGTCTTTCCTAAGGTAAAGATAATTATTGCAGAAACACTGGAAATATGACCACAAGGAAATATAAACACAGTCATCAGTAAACAGACTCCCTCAGCTAAAAATCATTACAAAGAAAAGATAGTGGCTTTCACAAACTAATGCTCACCTTTAAAAGGGTTGTCTTTTATAACAAACTTTTTTCCCTTCTTCAGTGGAGATGAAAACTCTTGATCCTGTTCTGACAGTGATGGGCTGCTCCTGCAGCCTATAGATATGTAAATCCATGTTTGTTACTTCTAGAGAAGTAGTTCTTCCTTTGCTTGGTATGAAGAACTACTGTAGATCAGTTGCTTTGGTAATTTAAGTACTGGTTCACATTTATCAAATCTGCAGTTTATTTGGTAGTTACCAAACAGGAGTTCCTTGAGTTTTGTAAGATACTGCTGAAAAAAAAAATTAGAAAACTTTGTTTTGAGTAGGTGAAGTTTATGCTGGGTTGCTGACAAGGAAATAAGAGGCTGTTAGTGAATGAAGTACAATTGAATCTCTTCAAAGTATATAACACTTCAGTAAAAAGGTATGCTTCAGAAATGCGTCTTTCATCATGAAGTTTAGAGCACTGCTGCTCAAACTGGAATTTAGGCCATTTGCCTTAAATTCACAAAGGCTGCAAGTTCAGTCTGTGCATTTAAAAAAAAAAAAATCTTAATGGAGTGTGTCTTCCATGGCCTCTTAGCATGTGGACATTGCAAATCAGCAAGCCAAAAGAGTCCTGATCCTGAGTTCTCATGAACATCTGATGTTCATTCAGTTTGAATGGGAATTGTTACTTTCACAATCTAATAGTGTGTGGGAGGGAGATCCTCTTTCCATCTGCTGACTGCAAAACATGCTGATATTTTATATCTGACAGGGGCTCTTGTTCAGATAGCTCAGTTCAGGTATCACAAACATCCAGTTCCCTGTCCTGGTCCCATTTCTGCTGTCACTCATTATGTTTGCCATAGTTTCTTTAGCTGTACACATTGTACAGATTTGTTTGAGGATTAACAGGAAATCTTTTTCAAATAATGCTTTTGTAAACAGTGAAAATCAATCTAGGGCTCCTGAAGATCTTTAGAATAGTGTGTATACTTTTTCTTTTTTTAGAAATTGGTGTCGATAGTAATAATTTGTTTATAGAACACCACAGTTTTGGGATTCGTTATTTATTTTCATGTGAAAGATTCTTCAATGGCTTTTTCAAAATGTACAGACATATATATATAATATTTAATGACTGCTGTGGATTAACTAGGATATTTTGCCCATAGAAAGACTCTTCCTTAGAAGTTACTGAAAAATTAAAATATTAATTTTATAACATCTGTGCATGTCTACTGTTAACCATGGGTTTTTTTGTGAAAATATAACCTGGTTTCTGGGCTCCTTAGTGTATGGATAAGGCTGTAGAAATTTAGAACCTGCTTCATTATGCCATTGGCTACCCCTTTATGTTTCACTGAGTATTTCCTTTGCTGGCTTTGACTATCTCCTTCTTATTCCAGCAGGCCACAAAACTTCTGCTAAACACTTTTGTTTTGGAGCTTTTGTACAAATTCACTTCAGTCCTGAAGCATTGATTTTTCTATAGACTGGGACTGAAAGGTTTCGAGAAAATATGTGAAGTGAGAAAATATATAAATGTGACATATGTAAATACTCTATAACTTGCTGAAAGATCTGTCAGTTACATAGTATTCTTGGCCCTTTTGCTGGCTTGAAAACTTGTGCAAATCTTGGTTACTTTGGTGTTCAGTGTAAATGATGTTGTATCTGTTATTCTATGTTACTATTCTGTACATCTGCTAAATTCTTTCTGAAGTAACCTGCTATTTTTAAGACACAATTGGATATATTGTGTTATGTATATAATCCAAATTTAAAGCATTAATGGTTCTTCAGTGTTTCTAACATCCAGTGGTCACATGAAAATGAAGTTAAAGTTAAAACTGTTCTTATGGTGCTATTTTTAATTGCTTCATAGGTATGCTTTTACAAGTGAAGTTTCTTGCATTGCTGTAGCAAAGACTCAAGTATTTGTTTGAAAATATGGGGATGAATTAATAGGAAGCAAAACAGTCAGTGAAGTCAATCTTTAGTATGAAAAACACTTCCATAAACTGTAGAATGTTTTAATTACATCTAAAGAGGCCTCAATGCAATCTTCCCTACAAAAGACTATGTAAATTATTTGTCAGTGGTGGTCTGCCAAAAAAAGCCTAAGGGACAAGGCAAATGAGACAGTTATCATCAGTTGAAGTTAATTAGTGTCATGTGTGCATCACAAATGCAGAGATGCTTAAAAGCCACCAGCAGTACTCAAAATAACACATTTGGGAAATAATTTAGTTTGGCTCTACAGTGTGATTTGACTGTGGGATCTGGAGGATGAGTTTTTATGAGAGTTTTATGAAAGCTTGCAGCAGAATAAGAAGTGGAATATTTAGTTTAATAATACCAGTCACAAGTTGTGATGACAGTTAGAAAAAAGCAGTTCTTCACTACTCTTTCTAATAGTGATTTATTCAGATGGTGTAATACTCAAATTATGGACAGTTTCTTAAAAGGTGCTGTTCTAAGAGTAAAGTCTAGTAACTTTGCAAGATTGGAGAAGAGTGTTTTTTTCTGAGACTTGTATAGGATTAGATAGCCCTAATTAGATACCTCTTCAGCTTTTCTGGAAATCTTATGCATGGGAAGAAAGTAATTCTGTAGTTTTGTTTTGCTTTGTAGATTAACAGTGTAAGAAATTAAATAATCTATGGTGTTGTTGAAAAATAATTGTGTTACAGCTAGGTATGAACTATAATTTCATCATCTTATATGATTTGTATAGTTATAAAACAAATAAGTATCAATCATGTAACTTCCAACACTGATTAAAAATATCTAATTTTGAAGATGAAGGCATTCTACACAATAGTCTTTGCCTGATGGCATATCTTGAAAAAATAAAATGTTGCATTGCTTAAAAATAAAATATAAGAAAAAGAAAAATCTTAGAAAAGGAATTTCACATTATTTACAAGTTATTTTACTGTATTAAATACTTAATAATGAATAAAAGTTTTGAGTTTAGCTACTAATGGTTCCAAGTCCCAACTGGTATCACTTTTAAAATAAATTCAGTTGAAATACTTGTTGAAAACACACTGAAGGAATGAACTGCATGAATCACTTCATTATGAAATAAAAGATTTTATTCAGATATGCTTAGTATTTCCTCAAAATGTGAAATTTCTCCATATCAGCACCCCAGGAAGAGAAGAAGCTGGTAAAAAGAGCCTAGGGAATACTGTTAGGTTTTTCCCTGTGAGGGATGGGAACCTTGCATATATTTCCAGTACCTGCTAATTTGAAAAGCAAATTAAAATACTCTTTCTCCACACAGTAGCATAATATCTGACAGTCAATCTGCTGTGTACCACCTTACAGTTCAAAGTTTTTAATTCTTCTTCAGCAGTAATAGAATCAGAATGTGGGATGCAGATTCAGGTTCCCCACACTGTCTTCCCTTTTCAGTATACTGAGTGTTCCCTATCCGATTCCTACCTTCTGAAAAATTGCACAAGCACAGGGCAGATGCCAGTGATTGGAGATGATGTGGCCTCATGGCTTTGTAGACCTAACCAGTGAACTTTGAGTGATGTTTTTCATCATCAATAATACAAGTCAGCTTCAAAATAGAACATGGAAGCTTTTCTTGAAGTTACTGAAATATAAGGTTTGAAATGGACGTCTAGATGGCAATAATTTTCCCAGTATTTTAATTTTTTTTTCATCCTGTATGCCATTGAACTCACATTAATAAATACAGTTCTTTCAAAATTATAAGGCAATCAACAATTATAAATTTATATAGAAATACATAATATAAAATACCTATTATAAAATATATATGTATAATTAAATATTTTATATTGTGTATATATATAGCTATATAAAATTATATATAAAATGTATAATATAAATATATGTATTTTTCTTTCTTTTTTTCCTGCTTTAGGGCAGATTATACCAGAAAGAAGATTTGTAGAAGCAGTAAATCGTGAAGCATATCAGTATCAAACTGGTGACTTCCCAGCAGAATGGGAAGGTAAATATTTTGGTTTTATTTCAAGATAATTTTGCCATTGAATGTAAGTTCTGTATTTTTAATGGAAAGCCTGACTATGTGAATGAGTCATTTGTTATCTTTCATTTTAAGTAAGGCAGGCTTTTATGTAACTGCATAACAATATGAATTGTTAAAGTAACATCTTCAAAAATAGGATAAATTTTGTTTGAGAAGCCAGTACTTAATGAAAGTAAAGCTATGTGGAGATTACTTATTCCTATTAAATGTGAAAGTATTTGTGCCTGTGGAGGATCTGATTGAATAACCAGCATGAAGTGCATTAAATAAAACAAAACTTCCTTATTATTCCTTCACTGCAGTGTTAATATGTAGGTCAGTTGACCTACATATTAGTGTCACCAGTGATGGGGCTGCTTTTTTTATGGTGTATTTGGTTTCCTATACTCTCCCTTGTGCAATCTAGTAGACAGTAGGAGAACCTGTTTAATAAGTAACCATTTTGTCCAACTGCTACCAATTAAATTCTTGTCTGAAAATTTGCGATATAATAAACATTTCAGGGAAGTTAGCGCATTTCCTGATCAGCTTTTGGAGAAACAGAGAAACAAGAGGAGTATATGTTGGTATTTGAGGATGTTAGGTGCTTGAGCCAAGTGTGTGGTTAAATGTGATATAAAATCCAGGACTCTGCAGCATAAGCAAGGTAATCCCTGAAATAGTACATGGAAGCTACTCATTACTCAATATGCTTTTGGGAGAGAAAAATACCTAGGCTTCTCCCAGAAGCTAGTAGGTTTAAAGCAAACAGATTTTAAGCAGTATGTATTTAAGCTCTGGAATTCCTCGTCGTTGATTATTCTGCTTGCTGAAAGTTTGCATGAGTTCAGTAAGAGGTTAAAAGTATTGGTGGAAGAAAAACTGTTCTTATACACAGATATTACTGTCGTTTAATTTGTCAACGAGCCGCAAATGAACTGAGTCTACAACATGTTTGGAAGAAATGTCTTTGTATACTTGCTTTACCTAATTCTCTTTCCTTTATGCTTGATGCTCTTCTTTGAGGGAGATGATACCTAACAAAGAGAAAACTTCAGGCCCATTATATCCCTTCATGGAGTCAGTAGGGAAAAAGAAAACATTCTTATCTTGTTTTTTATCATTGTCATTACACTAATTCCTAGGATTTTTGCTGTGATCAACTGAGGCTAGTAGTAAGAGCAGAAAGCTTCTGGAAGGTGTTTCAACACTATTGGCAGTGTTTGCCAGCTATGGTGAAACCACAGTGTCAACAGTTTCTGTCTTCTGCTGCAGTACCCACAGGGGGTTGGCAAGTCTCACTCTAGTTGTTTCTGGTTCTTTGTCAGTCCAAGAGAGCCGTCTTCTGAAGGAGAGCAGCAACCTGATAGGCTTGTCCTAACAAAATCATCTGGTGCTTCAATGGATGAATACGATTTATCCAGCTTTCTGAAGGTCTTTTTCCTCATCCAAAATTTCTTTAGCTATCAATTAGAGCTCATCTTAGTTCTCTGTGACTGTCATGCAAACACTGCACTACAGACACAAAGAAGCATATATGAAGCTTCAGGTAACTGCTCTCCTGTGAAGGAATTCTCATCCATGACAATTCTCTGTCTGCACTTGTCTGGAATTAACAGGAACACAACATGGACATTCAGACTGTCTCAGATGGGTGTGGGCTAATAATCCTTTCACAAATGGTCTTAGACTGCAGTGTTCAACCAAATTGATATTCAAACCTATTGCTTCGCGCTGTTGGGATCTGTGTAGCACTCAAAACCTCTTCTATATCTCTCTTCAGAAATTTAGCACAAATCCATGGAATTTAACAGTGTGGTGCCTTGAAGGTTGCAGATTTTTGCAATGTCATGTGTGACAAGACCTTGAAGTCAAGTACCACATACCCTCAAGGGCATATGGATTTGCCTAAAAAGATGCAGCTGCAAGACCAAGACACACTTTTCAAATCAAGGCATCCTGTTCAGATTTGTTTTAGAGAAGAAGTGATTAACTGGTCAGTCCTGTTGTTATGAGCTATGTTTACAGTTTTATTCCTTAACTTTCTCATCTTTGTAACTATGAGGTTTTCTCTTTGTGATACTGTCAGCAGATACAAATACATTGTCAGCAAAGAATTCACAGAGGAAAGGAAAATTTGCAGTTTGCAGATTGAATAATAGTCTTTTCCTCCTAAGTGTTTGTCCTGATTTTGGCCAAGGACAGAGTTAATTTTTGCAGTCACCAGGAGAGGGTGTGGCTGACAGGGTGTGGCCAGAATCCAGATGTTAAACAATAGCACCTTAGGTTATTGCTGGGAATAGGGGAAGGAGACTCTGTCTTCTGAGAAAAAAGGTGTGGCTTCTGCTTGGGAAAAAACATGGCTGTGGTCATCTCATCATCCTTGGTGAGCATTTTGCACGTAAATTACCCTGTCTTTTGTATGCTTTTATTATTAGTATCAATATATGTTTGTTTTCTTATCTCATTGCTGTTTCCAGTAAATTGTTATCTCACCCCGTGATCTTTGCCTTTTGTGCCTCCCATCCTTCTCCCTGGCCAACCTCAGTGGGGATGGGCGGAAGAGGAGGGGAGAGGGAGCACACAGTCGGCAGTGTGGTTCGGGAGCTTTTGTGGGAGAAGTAAACTGGCGAGTACCATTCCTCAACCACAACACCACTGAATTTCTCTAGAAAGAAGAGATACATGCATGCTTTTTTCCCCAATGCATTTATTAAGCAGAAGGGTGTGTAGTGTATACTTCTGAAAGATAAAGATGGAAATTCTGGAAAAAAGGCTAACCTGTACTTTTTTGTCCAATGCTAGTCTGTGGCGTTGGTTTTTCTTTGCCCCAGTCCTGGGCAGCTGAGGGTGCCCGGCTAGGCACACTGCTTTTTGGTGAGACCGGGGCCGCTGCTTGGGTGCGGAGCTCTAGGGCTGAGCCTCCGCGTGGGTCTGCCGCCTCCATAGCCGCACGCTGAGGTGAGACAAAGGGAGAGAGAAGGCACACTCTGCCCTGTGGTGCTGAGAACTGTTTATTTCCCGTGTGGCTGCCATGGTGTCTCAGCAGCATTCCCAGGTGCGTGCGTGGGCAAAATGGCAACTTGGACAAAGGGAGCATGGGGTTAAATAGGGGGCAGGCAGACAGGGGTGGAAGCCCCCCTTGCCCAGTGCAGACAGACGACAGGGGAGTGATGTGGACCATGGCAACCTCTGGGAACATAATGGGTGGGTACAGCATTCTGGGACAAATGGGAATGCAGAGGTGGGGTGACTGACATGGAATTTTCAGGAATGAACAGGGGGTGGCTATCAGATTGACATGCAAGAGCTCCTATGGAAGACAGCTTGGAGCAAACCATTGTGAGAGGGAAATGGGGGTACATAGAACCGACTAACTAACATTTATTAAAATCCCTAACTGAACCAACCTGGCATGCAACACTAGTCTAACCTATGCAAATGGTTTTATGGATGTAGAATTTTAACAAGCCAAAACTGGTGGGCATAGAAGCTTTTGAAAGAACTATTATGTCTTGGCTGCATATTGTGGGGTGTGAGGGATGTAGGATGCTCTGAATTTCAATTCATCATTACTTCTTTTTTGTCTTCTGTAAAAAAGAAATTCTGAATTAGTTAAAAATGAGAAGGAATGGAAAGTGTAGATCGTTGAAATACTACTATAGAGGCCAGTTATCTGAGAAAGAAAAAATTTAATTCAAGATTTTTAGACACTCTGCTGAAATGCTCATTACATTTCTGTCCCAGTTTTTTCCTCTTTAACATTGGTCTGGAAGTTTCCCAGGCCCACAGAAGCTGTGCTGAACTTTCAATATGTGTCTTCTGTCCAGATGCTTGAAAATATCCCAGTACATTCTTTCTGTGGGTGCTCATGTTATAATTCATGCTATTATGGATGCTGATCATTCCAGCAAATAGCCTGAGACTTTGCAGAAGGAGTTATAAAATACTTGCTGTTTCCTCTGAACAGTAAAATATTAATATAAAGTTAAAACCTTATTTAATATTTCCTACTTTGTTTTCTCTTTGCTCTTGGACTCTGCCAGGCACACACTTACATCTCCAGGGGTCTCCTCTCCAAACCCTGAGTATGTACTTTGACATTCATGGCCTCTGCTTAAGTTTCGTCTGTCTCTCAGTCCTTTTCCTCTCAGGCTTTTCACTTTTAGAACTGTGCTAAAGAGTCTGTTGCCTTATCTCCTCCTTTTCTTGGGACCAGTAGAAAGCTGCTTTTACCTGTACTGTCTCTGTTCTGCAGGACTCAGGTTTTTTTACTTGTGGACAATTCTAAATGGCCACCTCATTTAAAAGTGGTCATCCCAGCACCCTTTCCCTTTCTTTGTCACCCTGCACAAGTGTATGACTGACTGTATGACTAGAGAAAGAAACCTCTTATGACCAAAATTAATAAAAGTACCGTCCCTGGAAATACTTACAGGCATCACTTCTCTGAAGAGAACTTTCTTGAAACCATGGACAAAGAATAGTGTTAGGAGTGGGAACAGGCTGTAGAGAAATTGGTAGAGAGGACAAGTTAAATCTCATTCTGTACCTTAGACATTCATCTTAGACAGCCGGTAACCTAAGGAAATGATTCTGGTGCTGTGTTTATCAAGTTTTAAATGTGTAAAAAAGTAAAGGAGACCAAGTAGAAAGCTATAAAGCATCATCTAGATCACAGACTCAATCTGTTCAAGCTGTTTCTTTGACTCTGGAGAGTCAGTACACTCTTGTGTACTGATCCTGGGAGTTTACTGAATACAAGGCCAAGGGTTTACTCCTGAAGGACTTGTCTGGAAATTTTATCCTAAAGATGTTAATTTTAAGTGCTCTGCAGGATTGAATTATCTATATTCTCAGACTTCTGAATTTTACGAAAAGTTCTGAAATGTCCATTAAGGCATTTGTAAAGCTGAAACAGAATCCCTTGTGTTATCCTCAGTGTTATCTCTTTGTACATCTAAAATTCAATTAATTTCAATTTTAAAAATCCAAAATTGTATTTCTTCTTGTACTGTAGTTTTAAATTTAGAATGCAATCCATATACAAACATTTGTATACAATAATAATACAAATATTGCCTGTTTTTGTTTCAGTGAAGTCTCTTATATTTTACTTCAAAGTGTGAGTGCCTACTTTTCCTTAGGCAGTATGGATCCACACAACAGATAACATTTCTGTATTTTAGTTCTGAATTTTCAGCTGCTGAAGTATGTGCACTTTACCTCCTCAAGACATGTCAGTAGTGCTCATAAGGGGAGATCTGTAATTTTGCACACCACAGAGATTGAGGAGATGGCATGCTTCATAGAGCATTTTATTGGCATCTACTTTTAATCTCTCTTTCGTTTTTCTTGCTAACATTTAGTGATTAATGGGAGTCTTAATTTGCATGTTCACTTCTATGGCCAATGCAGTGTGTTATCTGCCAGTAGGAGTCTTAAAGTTCAATGAAAATTTCATGCATACTAATAAGAATGCAAATGAGTGCTGATGAAAAAATGCAAATGTCTCAAGGTAGGAAATGTCCAGCTTACTTGCAAAATTCCTCTTAGACAAAGGTGGAATTAAAATGAGTGCATGAAGATAAAATTAGAAGCAACAGTTTTAAATTGAGGCAATGATTCATTTTGCCAAAGCTTTGGGGAGCAGGGAAGATGTTCTGGTTGCACTCGGTACATTCATGTTACCTTCTCTGCCAGGCTTAAAACATCTTGGCTGACAATAGTGAAGGCATTCTGTTTTGTTAGCTTGGGGAATGGGAATGTAATATAAAAATGCTTCCCAGCTATAACTGTCAACTTTTAATTAAGTATATATATCTATGTATATATGTGTGTGTGTGTGTGTGTGCATGTGTTGTTCAAATAAAATGCAATAAAGCACCTACCTACCTTGTTTCCATCAACAAATATTTGACTATGGTATAAAGCTGTTAAGTAATTTAAAAGTGCATTCACCAAAGGTGTAATGCAGATCATAAAGGTACAAGAGCTTTTGCTTTACCCAACTATATACACAGATATATTTTCCAAAGAGAATGCAAAATATATATAATTCAACCTATTACTTACTTGAATTTTGTTAAACATAGTGCTAACACAGTAAGAAATTGTTTATATTTTTGTACACCTTCCTTCTTCCTTTGCTACCATGAATTTCTCTTACACCTGAGTTATGAGGTGGTTGGTGCTTTTTATGAACCATGTGTTGGGTACTCAAAATGTTATTGATAACTTAAAAGTCAAAGACTTGAAGGCTTTTAAAAATCTTCCTGTCTTAAAGAGAACCACATAAAAACTGGTGAGAATTAAATATATTAGAGTCCTCCCATTCTTACCCCCAAAGATTAAGGAGTCATCAGGTGAATTATTAGTAAAATGCATTTATTTTGAAAGACTGATAAAATCATTGGATACTAAACTGCATTGTGCTAAAATATACTGACATCAGATGATGTTTTCTTTGCTTTTAAACTCATATTTCATCTTGAGCTTTATGAAGAATATTTAAGAAGCAGATTTGCACAGAGGAATATGATAATGTTAAATGTAACTAACTTAATCTTATGGATATAAAAAGATTTTAGTGAATTTTCATACTATATTCCTCCCTCAGCTACATGGCAGTGAAGAAATCTTTGATTAAATAATTACTTTCTTATGCAGTTCATGAGAGATATTAAAATTAGTTTACTTGTAGTAATTCAGAAAATAGTATCAATATTTGTGCCAACAAGTTTTATGTACTGTTAAGCTGAAAAAGATTAGTACTCCTGACATTTATTAAAAAACAGGAAGGTTAATAGATAAAACAATACAACAATAAAACAAAGTATTCAAGTGTTGTTATAATTAGAAAGAAAAAGAGCACAGTGTTAAAACTGTGTGCATTATTTATGTATTTAAATAGATACAGTTCTATTACAGAACATTTGATACAAAAAAAGTCTTCCTACATTAAGGTTTGTTTCTTTGCTTTTGGGTGTTGGTACTGAGTTCAGTTAATGAATGAAAATGTATTGAGGAGTGGTCCTTACTTCATAGCCTCTGTTCACAGGACATATGTGATTGTGTTACCCTTCACTGTTTTGTTTGCAGCTTTTTAAATCAGGTAGATAATTAAATGATAAAATCATTTACTAGAAGTATTCCATTAATCTGAAAATCATTAGTCAAAGAACTACTGAAAGTCACAGGTGCTCTTGAAAGAAAATTTATTGTAATGTTTATATTTCAGCAGTACTTTCTAACTGCAGCTTAATTTTTATTTCAAATTTCTTCTCTAGGGATCAGTTATTTTAATCATCTGAAATTAAAATGCAGCTGATGTTTTAAGAAAATACTGGCAATTTCAAATAAAGTAAATCAATTTTTACCTATTGAGAGCTGTGGGATTAGAAACAGTGGTACTGTCCATCCACAGATCAGAAGCAAGGCATGGCAAGGTAGAAGATGATATTTTGTTGCAAGTAATCTGTTAAATTTTTATAATTTAAAGCTTTACTTTTTATGAGGCATTTTGAACTATTATTTTTCCCTTTTTTTCTCCATATGTATCTTTTATTGAATAGTGTCTAGTATACACACTTTGCTATATCTGAAATCTCTACTACTTTTTGCTTTTTGCTGAATGTTGTTGCCAAGTATTTCAGTAATCTGAAACTGTTGCTAAGTATGGACAAAGTGACTTCCTTCAGGAGGAAATGCTTATGTGATAAGATTTTCTTCAATAGCATGGCTGATTTATTACAGAGCATATGCAAAGCTGCCAGCTGAGAAGTGACAGTATCAGTTTAATTTCTCATCTTGTCAGATTTTGCAGTTTGAAATCCTTGCAAATTTGAATGTTTTTAAGTGCTACAGGTACATGCAAAAAGTTCTACAGTTCTTCTATAGATTTAATTGAAAGTCACTTAGTTGTATTCTGAGTTACATTATTGGGCTGTGTTCCTTTCCACTGACATAAATACTTACAAAAAGGATGATGTTGATACTTCATAGCTCTGTCACTTCTCCACAATGACAATAGATTTAGATCTATTCCTATTGTTAGGAATGCTGAGAAGAGATGACAGGGACTGCTTTTAAGAACAGTAGTTTGAGAAAGACATTTAAAAGTACATATCTTCAGGATTTGGGCATCTGATAGACAAGAACCAGAAATATTACCTTGCTTCATACCTTTACAGGTATTTTACCATTAAACTTTACCATTAACCAAGGCTGTTGGCCTTGCCATCCTGGCTAAATTCCAAGCTGATCTACCATTTTGTCTCCCTTTGTTCATATGTTAATTGGAAGCTATTCTCCCTAAAACCAGTTGCATACTGCTGCTGAAGCCATGATGTTAGTGTTTCATCTTCTATGTAATTGCATTTTCAGAAGTGAGATGATGTTATGACTCTGTGCAGGTTTTAGTGTCTTAGGCTTATCTAAATCATTCCCTGGTTCCCCTCAAAATACAGCACAGATGGTATTAGAAAATTAAAATATGGAATATTTACTTCTTAAAGCATTTCTGTAACTTTATAGATGGCAACAGGTGAGACCAGGAATTTGAGTGGGTTATAGCAAAATGTTATTTTTGCTCAATTTTCAAGCATAGTAACAAAAATCTTAATTACCCAAACAAACATATGAAATAACATTTTGCTGCATCTCAACACTTGGAAGTGGCTTTCCTTATATTTGTCATTCTGTTCATTACTGGCTACTTGCATTCTGCTGCTAGTTAATTTGAAAAATATGGGCAGAAAAGGCAAATTTCTTCCATCCAACCAAGAACCTAGGAATTGTGCAGATTAAGAAGGCGTGAAAAAATGCTACTCTAGTGGTATTTCTAAAAAGTGGTGTCAGGTGATTCCTCTAAATAATGTCTGTAATAGTTGGAGCTCTCTCTATTAGATCACTGACTACAAAGTGAGACCTGTCAGTGTCTGCAATGTGGTGTCTGGATTGTTGCCTCCTGACAGTCCCAGCTAACAGCAGTGTTAGTGATGGGAGTGGGCAAATGTCTGTGGATCTCATTCAGAAAACCTGAGCCACAGGACAGCTGTCATCGCCACTGCTTTTATTCCTCCATTCCTCTGCTGTTTTTTCCAGCATGAATTAACTGAGATGGAGGGATCCTTCCCCAGTCACAGTACCCGTCCCTTCTGGCAATGAGTAATCCCACAGAACCACATGATGTGTTCAGTCCAGGCTCTGCAGTCCCTCAGTCAGGTTTGGGGCTGTACCTTTCATATCCATAAAGGAATTCTATCTGGTAGCAGCATAAAAAAGTTTTCAGCTTTAAGAATGTCTGAAGCATTAACAGGAATCCTTTTTCACCAGAGTGGTGTAAGGCTGTTTACTTTCCATCAGACAGCTTGTGATTTTCTCAGGGTGTACCTCAACTCTCTATTGCAAACTCAACAATAAGCCTGTGCCATAAGCCCTGCTTTTTAAGCCCTGTTTTGACAGCCAAGGTGGTATCTATACCTTGCCCAAGGTCTCCACACAGAGGTGACACCATCTTCCACCCCTCCCTTCTCTGAAGATTGAGTATTAAAACAGGAAATAACATCTTGTCACCTACATTTTGGGAAATGACAGGTTTGCCAGGTGGTGGTGAATTCTATTGTACTTTTTTCATAAATACTTGCTTTCTGTTACAAATTAATAATAATTTTTAGTTTTAATACCATTTTTTATCTTTGAAATAATCAATTTGATTTTTTTTTCAGCATGGATAAGAAAAAAGAGAGACGATCCACCCACCTTTGAGGTGAGATGAAATGTCTTTAAATTTTCAACTGTTGAAATGAAACTACCATAATTAATTTATAGTGAACTTATCTGTGCAGTAATCTGCCACTTGTGGAGGACAATTTAATATGTTCCTTGCCTAACTGATGAAAACACACACTGACTAGATATCTAACACCTAGAAAAAAATAAAATAAATTCCATTATTCTTTAGTCATTCTCTATGAATTCTTTTAAGATGATATACATAGGTTCTTTAAGATGATCATAACCATTGAAGAGTCTCTTAAATTAAAAAATTCTTAAATTACTGCTATGGCTTTTAATTAATGTAAGGTTTTTTCACGATAGTTGATACTAAAATGTGGATTTCAAACCCAACTGCCAGTGGATTCATCAAAACAGGAAAACCAATTGTTCTGGCATTTTGCAGTGCTAATGCTAGAGGGAGTTGCAGCCATGTCTTTTTCCATAAGAGAAAGTAGATAAATGTCCCACAGTGTTTTTTATGCTGATGAGTTTGTAAGGAGTTTAGAAACAAGTTTGACTGCTGATCTGTGTATGCAGATGTATGTATACACATACATGACTTACCCAGCATTTCCATTGTAAGTTGCTAAGCACCAGTTAGGAATGGGAGAGAAGACATAGTTTGCTGCAGAAGATTCAAAATTACACCCAAGGAGGCAGACACATGACTTGCATCAGGAGTACCTGTGTCAAGTTCAGATCCCTGAAGGTATGTTGGCATATCCAGCCATTTGGTCACTGAGATCTTCTGGAACATCCTGGCCTATGAAAAGTTGTCCTGACTGCCTGTTTGTTGACATGACCTGGGGAAGTTTGTCATTGAAACAAGCTCCTACACAACATACAGCTTTTCAACTAATTCTCTCTGCCCCTCTTTCACACTAGCCACCGAGGCTATAGAGGCAGTAAGGACTATAATACTCCATGAATGAAAGAATTATAATATATATATTATAACTTCTATTATATAATATATATATTACAGCATCTATTATATATTATATAATATATATATTATATTATATAGAACACAATACATATATTATAACTTCTATTATATATTATAACTTCTAATATATATTGTATATAAAATAATTATTATATATTTAATAACGATAATAACTTCTATGAATGGAAGTTTAAGTTAAATTTTTCCTTAAACCTATTCAGGGAAGTAGTAAATGTGGGTTTGTTTTTTTATTTTTTAAATTTTTTCCCTTTCCTCCCCAGTCGCGTTATTTATGTAGAGCCATGGAACTGATACTACAACAGCTGATCCATCTAAGTTTGGACTGACTTCAATTTAATTTCTTCTGGCTTATACAACTCTATGCAAACAACTTTTATTGTTGAAATTACCACTTAATGTGATACTTGAAAATGGGAAGTGTTGTATCTTTTGTTCTATCATTTCTGTGAGCCAGGCTGCTGTGATAGTTGCTCTGAGGTAAACCTTCTCCAAGACAATCAGCCTTGGGTCTGGACTTGGTGCAACAAAACTCCTCCTGGTGCTAGAGATGTTGGTTCATTTTTTAAATAGGGAGCAAGAAGTCTCCACAGGTGAGAGAACTGTGTAACAATAGTGTTCTAAATATTTTACCTTTCACAAAAAGCAATTTATAGAGAGTGAAAGATTGCTGTGACTAATGGTGCATTCAGAGTTACAGGACTTCTTATAGTTTTAGTTTTGTGGAGTAATAGATGTGAGAAATAATTTAGCAGCTAAGTAGTTCACCTGCAGGGCTGTGCATTGACTGTATCACAGAGCAGAAATTATAAACTAGGAATTTGAAAATAGTTAACTTTTCAAGTAATCTCTAAATAGTTTTTTTTCTGCATAAGAAAAAGTAGTTCCAATTTATGTATGTTAAAAAATCTTCCTAATATTTTGAAAAGAGTGCTCCAGTCATATTTTTAACATATTAGAGTAAAACCTATTTTTTTCTCTATTACAGAGAATAATGAGGGGCATTATATATGATCTACTTTTCTCCTAATTTGAAACTGGCACAAACCCTTACATCCCAATATAATTATAGTAATGACGTACATATAGCATATTGTTTGGTCCCTATTTGTAGGGCTGATTTGCTTTAGTGTTTTAGCTACATAAACTTTACTGGCTGCTATTCCATATTCCCCTTTTGACAATAAAGGTGGTATGGTAAACTGCTGTTTGACAGCTATGGAAAAAGGGAATATTTGTGGCATATTCCGTGTTGAAGCAATGTATAACAAATCTCTATATTCTTTTGTGTATTTCTCATGAGACCAGACTATTTCTGAAAAAGGATGTAAAGCCCACAAATTTTACGTTTTTGCTTCAATCACATTTTGCTGTCAGGATCTTATTGTAACAGCCCTAAAGTTCCCAAAGCGTAAGTTTCTGGAGCTATGCCTATGTCCCTACCTTTGCAGTCTGTAAAAATACTTTTTGAATGGTTTTCCTCTCTTTCCTGTCCTTTGCCCTTGATTTTTTTTTCTTTCTAATATCAAATGACATATGTTAAACTTTATTACATTTTCTGTTCCTCTTCTGTTAGCCTACCATCCCCCTTTTGAATCTTATATATGGGGGTTTTTTATATTTGTCTATCTTGTCTTTTATTAGATCTTGACTACTGATGATAGAGTTTGCCCAACTACTGAGGTTACCACATTTCATGATTAATTTTTATTTGAAAATATTGCAGAGAAACAGCTTCACAAAGCAGTTGGATCTTACTGATCACAGTGATGACCACAAGTTGGGAACCAATTGTTTGGTAAATACTGTAGGCTAACAAAATGTCATTCATAATCATCAGGACATGTCAGTCTTTAAGTGAAAACAAATGTGAGTTGTTCTTCCCTGTTAGTGTTCAGAATAATTGGGTCATGACATCAAGCTAAGTCTGTTGATGATTTTCTTGAGACTTGATCATATTTTGTATTCAAGCCATTCTTTCTTCCACAAACACCTGATTTTTTTGTTTGTTTGCTTGTTTCCATTATAAAGCTTTAACTTTTGCTCAGAAGAAGTTGCTTTATCTCTCTCTTTAGTTTCTCTCTCCTGGTTTGCTTTTTTTTTTTTTCCTTAATGGAAGAATACTCCAAGTCAGCCTGTGCAGTGTTAAATGTACCACATCGCTAATGGTTTCTTTCCTCCTTGTGTGCCCATCCCTTTTTCTCCATTTTTGAAGGAAGCCAGTTGGCCTTCTGTGTCTGGCTAGACATAACTCATGAATGCTGCTCATTACCTTGGTTATTTCTAACCTGGCCAGTTACATAAGGAATGATAATGCTGGAAGCCTTGGGTTTTAAAATAATTTTCTGTGATACTAGTTAACATTTGGTTGCCTTTTGATTTTTTTACAGCTTGAAATATGCCAAGTCTCAGCTCAGTTATGATAAGAGTGATAATTTGACAAATTAGTGTAGATCACATTGTTTCTTATGTTCTGCATAAACATACTCTGTTCCAGTGGTAATTAGGGAATCTGTCTTGATATAGAATTCTGGATCACGCCTTTGCCCTGCCTGAGCATGTGTACAGTACATATAGTCCTTATATCACAGTGAGAATCTGAGCTTGAATACAAATACTTTTGCAGTACTGTAGCATCTTGTCATCTGTCCCTTTATATGTGTATTGAGTATGATCATATATGGTTGGCTTAGGAAAATCATTACTTTTATTCCTGTGTGGCTCTAAATTATATTTTAGCCAGTTTAATCGGGGATTAATAACTAAGTTGATTTGATACATTTCTTTATTATGTATATAGAAAATTAGGTGTACGTAGCAAGTGTTTTGGCAAATAGGAAATATGTCACTGTCTAAGGACCTTACAGTTTTAAATTAATGAAAGTGTTTTAAAGGCTACTAATATTAAAATAATTTTAATCAAATGCTATTTTGTGGAAGCAGATTTAGTAGTTTATCACTTTATATGTGTATTAATTCACCTGCTAAGCTTTAGTGTTGTCAGAATTTATTAAGAAAAGTTGTCTTGAGATATAGCAGTTGTTTTATAGAAAGGATGTTCCATCCATGGAAATTATTTCTTTAAGATGCTATTCCCTTCCATTCTTTCAGCCATAGTCCACCTTCTGTATAGCTCATCCAAAAATTTCCAAGGTAAATGTAAATGTGCTGTCTTGCATATGCCCCTACCCCCTGGTTTTTCTTTAGGATACAGAAGTTTAAACCTGGCTTCTTTATATTTTGAATTTTCACATCTTGTTTAGAAAGGAAGGAAAAGATGCTCATGAAGACAAGGAGGCAACCTCTCTTTCACGGAAAGTAAAGTAGGAGTGCATGTTCCTTTAATTAGCATCAAGATCTTGAAAATAGTTTGAAATTGAAAACCACAGTAAATGGCTGCTTTTCTCTTGCAGTATGTACTTGTTACACAGTAATAAAATTCAGTGAGTTCTGAATTGCACAGTTGGATAGAAGGCAAAAAGCTAAAAAAAACTTCTGTGATGATGCCTCTATTCTTTCAAACTATTTCTAAGGTATCCATAATCATAATTATCTGTTTTGGCAAACTCCTTGTCAAGTGAGGAAAAAACATACTTCAGTGAGTTGTAATAAGCATGAGGTTTCTTCCTCTCAACCCCCAAATAATTACATTGAAATTAAATTCTGTTTAGTTCCCACAATGTATATCCACTCTTCCCATTTGTTTGATCATAACTATTACTTATTTGCGAGATGGTATGATCAAAAGGAGGTTCATTAATGTAGATTAGTTTACACAGAATTTACATTCCTTTAAGGAGAATGGGATGCAGTTTAGAAAAATGCTTTGTTTTACCCTGTTGGGATTGCATCTTATGGTTTTGCCTCTGTCTGCTTTCAGATGGTTCAGTTCAGAAGTTGTAAAATGAGAACACTAATACGGAGATTCTACATTCTTACATAGAGATTAGGACTTAGCACATGAGTAATTTATGTCTGAAGCCACCAAAAGCTGTAATATGATTAACAGGTTCAAGGAAAAACATATTTTAAAAGTCCAGGGATAAAAATGTCTCTGAGCCAAATTTTTCCCACCACTGTCATCCAGAATCACAACCAGCATTTGGACCATATTCAATAACTTAGGTTGCACTAAATAGCATTTTGCATAGTAAATTATGCATGATTCCAGAGAGGATTATTATTTGGTGCAAAAGGGCAATAAAATTTGACAATTTAAAGAACTGAGCTATGAAGACCTTAAATAAAAGGGAGTAGTCATAGAAGTCAATGAAAAAAAAAAAATAAACTGAGCATTTGCAGAAGCCCAGAAGTCATCATCTTTTGGATTTTTTCCTCTTGTTCATTTTTACTTTCTCTTCAAGTTTGAAATATAACTGCTTGCCCAACCTCCATAGGGTAGTGTTGGGGCACCAATTTGTCCCATTGCTTTTAGATTGCCCATGCTACAGATTCCAAGGCAGCAGAGGAAAGAGCTGCTGCTCTTCTTCACCTATCCATGTGGGAAAGAGTGCATGGAGCACTGGTTCTGTGTCCTGATTCACTGACAGCACAGCTGAGCGGGGATGCAGGTCAAAGGGAAATGTACCAGGAAAAGGCTGGTACAAATTACATCATATGTAGACTAGGGAAAGCAAGGGCCAAATGGTGACTGAGTCACAGCTACAGTTCCTTGTTTGCTCTGTGGGGATCAGGACTATGCGTTGCCCTTTATTCAGGGCAGAGTGCAGTGGTGCCAGGCTAGTTTGTGTTTTTTTGCTGCTTCTACAAAGTCTCATTGGTAATCTTGAATATATGTGTAGTTCTGGACAAATATCTTGGCAGAATTGTAAAAATAATTCAGGCACGGTCCCCTACTGTCTCCATATGGTGGTGATATGCTTTACAGTCTGGTGTGTCTTCTTTTTGCCTTTTGCTACATGTTCTTACCAAACACATGTGCTACACTGTGGTGCCCTAGAAATTATTCAGATCATGCCAGAGATTCTGTAGTTTATATCTAGCAGTATAGTACTTCAGTAATACTAAGCACTGCTTGTCTGCAGATAAAATTTAAATGAAAATTGCTGTGAGTTATGATTAATATTTAACTGTTTTAGCAGGGTAGTAAATGTGGTATTAGCACTGCATGTAAAACAAAATATTGTAACTGATCAGAGATTTGCTCAAGAACTGAACCTGCATAAAGCAAATCTTAAACTGATTTCATTAATGTTATTTGTTGATGGACCAAGGTTATTTAGTGTGGGTTCTTTACAAAATTAGCAGTCACTTGAGTGAGTGTTTGATTTAAATAACTATTTTAGCTAATCCAGATAAGCCTTTCTATTTCAAACTACTCCTCTGTTTTTGCCATGAAGTGACAGCTTTTCATTTACCACATTATTTCTTATTCGCAAGCTGGTACTGCTGGGCTCATGTTCAGTTGCTGAATTATCAAGACCTGCCCTGGATCAGAACATTCAGTGCTTCCCAAAGATGAGGTCCTCTCTCTGCCTCCTACTCTTAAAATATGATGTAATAGCCAATTATCTCTTCTTGCCTACTTAACTTGTCAAACTGGAAAATGGAGTTTAATTTAATCGTTTGTTGATATTCTAAAAAATGGTGATTCAGCTTAACTTCTAACATTTTGCCCGAGTTTCAGTTAATTTGATAATGAAAAAAAAAATCTGATATGTTAAATTGTCTTATATCAATTGTTTTTAACTGCCAAAACAATTTTTTCATTCAATTTGTTGTTTTTTAAATTTTTGTTAACCTACAGGTATGAATTTTTAACAGGCAGAGTTCTAAGTTCAAGTTAATTCATGATTAAAGATAAAATATTCATACTAGACACAAAATGTGAGTGTTCTATGAATTACACCATCTACAGTTCAAAAAATATGTCCAGCTATTTCTCAGTTCGGGCATCAAACAGTAAGTAGCTAAAAAGATGCAAACCAAGGGAAATTATGAATATTTCAACTTATGGTAACTTGGGAAGTTGAAATAGTTTCTAAGACAACATAGAGAAGCTATTTATTTCTAATTTAATCAAAATACAAACCCATCTGAAAAAAAAGGTGACTTTTTTTCAAAATTAATAATAAATAAAAACCTTGTAATTAAAGGGTTAGGTGTTCAGAAAACTTTCTGGAAAGTGCCAATCTGTTAAAATAATCCTTAAACTCTGCCCCTTAGAAACTATACATGGGTACTGCGTATCTGCACTTGCCTGCATCCTTAGAGCTCTGTTCACAACTTTGTGCTCAGGAGTTTGAAAATGTTTTGTGGGAGGCAGGTGCTGGTGTGACTAGGGCTGGCTGGAGGGCCAAGGGGCACACAGAGAGGGGAGGACTGGTTCCTCAGGGTGAGATGTTCAGCTGGTGCTGCAGGATAGAAAGGGTTCAGTACCAAAATCTGTCTGTGGAGAAGAATATCAAGAAGTGTTCAGCAAAAACTGGTTACTGAGCCAGACTCCACTTGAAGGAATGAGTGTGTCTAGAGAACCCTCTTTTGTATTCATGACATCTTACTTCCTAGAGGAACTAATTTTATTCATTCTGTGAGGCTACTCATTTTTTCAGGAAGAGGAAAGAAGTGACAATATGGGAGTATTTAAGAGCAAAACAACACTGCATTGCAAGTATTTACCCTACAAGGCAGCTCTTCCAGTACAGAAAAGTAGGCATCTAAAATCCTTTGTCTAGATTTTTCTCCTTTTGTGGAGTGGAGGTGAATACAGTTTCCACACCACAGAGGATACTTTGTGATACTCAGTTGCTGGAATTACCTGAGAGCTTCGAAAAATACATAGTTTGCAACAGAAGTGAAAATTTCATGCTGGTGGCAGGAAATACAGCCCGATGCCATTTGCAGAAGCACCCTTGGAAGACAGCAACATGTCTAGAGCTGTGTTGCTCCTAGGAGCAGGCCATCTTTCATTCTTTGATCATGCAGCTGTTACCAATACTAAGATGTCAGATTATGCAGAAGTCAGCAGTTTTGTGGATGAAAAACAGCTGCCTCAAACTCCACAAAGGGCTACTTTGGTATTTCCTTAATAATAATGTTCTTCAAGAAAACCTTAGACATCGCTTTCTTAAACTCTGCCTTCCTAAGGAAGAAAGACACACAGCTCCAAACGTTAGAGGTGTTAAAAACCTCATACAACATAAAATAATCACCAGAGCTGGACAACCTGCAGTGATAAAATGTCTTGTTTTACTTTCTACCTAAAAATAAACTGCAGAACATGTATTTGGACGTAGCTCTTGGCATATCACATGTATCCTATTCCGTATGCTGGGAGCTGATACATTTCAAAGTGAACACCTGCACACAGGGATTTCAACTGCTTTAAAATGTGGCTGGATATCTTAAGGATTTTTTTGTTTTTTAGTTTTGCAGCATAGCCCCAGTTCTTAGAGTTTTCTTTAGTAAAAATGTTGAAGGACATTTCTGATACTCTTGAGATGCCATGTATTTCCTGAGAACTGCTGGTTCAAAGAGCTTATATAATTTACTTGTACAAAAAGAGAGTGTTGGAAGAACAAGCTAATCCTTTAAAAACTGCAACTATCTGATAGATAATGTGTTCTCTGGGTTGGATAGAAAGATTTTGTACTTTGCTTAATGGTCAGAGCACATTACATATTCATGTACTTACATTTTAGCAGAAAACTTATTAGGGGCAGTTTATAGTAAAGATAGCCATCTTATAAAATACTGTGATTCATCTTGGAGAATAGGTGTTCTGAACCTGACAATGTAACTTAAACAAACAAAGAAAAAAACCCACAAACAAACTAACTTTTAGCCCTCAGTTACTTTTTTATAGCAAATCAGACAGTAAAGGATTGGTTATCAGTGGAGTTTCAAAATGAGAATGTATTTGACCCAGTTTTTCTAACACGCCAATTGACCCAATATTTCCAATTAATATTTTCTTTAATTTCAGCACAGGAACCCAGTGATTTCAATGTGTGATATCTCATGTGTTTGTGGCATGAGTTTAATGCCAAAAATTTTGTAGTAGAAAAATTTTGTCCTGGTAAATTGTATAGAAAATTCTGAATAAGTCACTTCACTTTGGTGGCTTTTTTTTGCAATTGCTAATAAGACTAATTTCTCATGCTGTTTTGTTTTTTTTTTTTAAGATCCACTTTTTCATTTTACTCTATCGCAATTATACTTTGTCCACAGAAAGCTGATTAAAAGAGCCTTATTTGAGTCTGAAAACCAGAGAACAATTATGTATCAGCATTTAAAATGGACTTGGAGTACTTGGTGTTTAGTTACAGCTGCTCTTACCTGATTAAGATAACTTTATGTTGAAGTAATCACTTGAAGAGATTTTAAATTAATAGCTGTTTGCAGTAAGTAGATTATGTTTGTATTTCAATAACTCACTTCCCATTGTTTTACCAGAGACAATGATGCAGTCTTCAGTTATCACAAAGGTGTTTGCTTTACTTGTTTCTTAGTAGTTGTTTAATGCAAGCACCATAGGAGTAATCCCCTTGAAATCAATAAGGTTGTGGTGGATTTACATAGGCATGTGGTAAGCAAGGGAGATGTGGTAATTGGGAGATGCCACAAAGAAGTTTTGCGATACTGACAGCTGAAAATTTGCTTGTAATGCTTGGCAATATTTCTATTGGAGCATGTGAGAATTTTCACCCCTCTTCAGTTTGCAAAGTCATTTGTGTATTACTTGAGTATTTCCCTTCAATTTCCATTTGTATGCAAAGGGTTCTACCTCAGCTCTGTGTATCTGCGAATTTAAGTACAGAGGCAACTAAGAACTAAGAAAAGGGTGGTACCCTAAGATAAGGTGTATTGGGTTTGTATGGCCAGGTTTTGGTAGCAGGGTGGCTTCTGTGAGAAGCTGCCAGAAGTTTCCTCCATGTCTGGCAGAGACAGTCCCAGCCAGTACCAGGATGGATGTGCCTCTGGTCAAGGCTGAGCCCATCAGAAATGGTGGTAATGCCTCTCTGATGACATATTTAGGAGACTTAAAAAAGTTTTGCAGAAGTTTTGTGCTCAGAGAAGCACAGGGTGAGAATATGTGAGAGGAACACCCCTGCAGACACCCAGGTTAGGAGAGAAGAAGGTACAGGAGGTGTTCCAGGCACCAGAGCTGAGGTTCCCCTGCAGCCCATGGTGAGACCATGGTGAGGCAGCTGTGCCCCTACAGCCCATGGACATCCAGGAGGATGCAGAGATCCACCTTGCAGCCCCTGGGTAAGACCTAGGCCAGAGCAGGTGAATGCCTGAGAGGAGACTGTGAACCCGTGGGAGGCCTGTGCTGGAGCAGGGTCCTGACAGGGACCTCCAGACCCATGGAGATAGGAGCCCACAGTGGAGCGGGTTTCCTGGTAGGACTTGTGACCCTGTGGGAAATCCACACTGGAGCAGGCTGTGCCTGAAGTACTGCACCCCATCAAGGGACTTATATTGCAGCAGTTTGTGGAGGACTGTTGCTCATGAGATGGACTCGTGTTGGAGAAGTTGACAGAGAACTGTCTCCTATGGGTGGGATCTTGTGGTGGTACAGGGGAAGAACTCCTCTCCGTGAGCAACAGCGGGAACGTATGATCAACTGACCATAAGACTCATTCCTTGTCTCTCTGCACTTGCTACAGGGAGGAGACAAAGCTGGGAAGGAGGAAAGGGTAGGGGAAAGGTGTTTTTAAGATTTAATTTTACTTCTCATCATCCTGTGATAGGATTGAGTCTGTTTTGCTTGTGACGGTATTTGGTGCATGATCTCTCATAGTCCTTAACTTGTGAACACTTTATTATATTTTCTCTCCTCTGTCCAGCTGTGGAGGGGAGTGACAAGCTCTGGTGGGCATCTGGCATTCAGCCATGGTCAACACGGTCATTCAGCCATGGTCAACAAACCCTACATAAGTTTTTCTTTAATTACTGCCTTTTAATCATTCTTAGGTGTTTATAGTTGCTATTTAAACTCTTGTCAGTACCACATGTATTAACACCTAATGGACAGTGGTGGACAGTGAGGTGGATTGAGAACTGGCTGAATGGCAGAACCCAGAGGCTTGTAATCACTGGCCCAGGGTCTGGCTGGATGTAATCAATCACTGGCCCAGGATCTGGCTGGATGTAATCAATCACTGGCCCAGGGTCTGGCTGGATGTAATCAATCACTGGCCCAGGGTCTGGCTGGAGGCCTGTCACTGGTGCTGTTCCCCAGGGTTCAGCACAGGGCCCAGGACTGTTTAACTTACTCACCAGTGACTTGGGTGAAGGGACAGATAAAAAATGCCTCAGATGCCTCCTGAGCAAGTTTGCTGAGGATGCAGAGCTGGGAGCAATGGCTGATATCCCAGAGAGCCATGCAGCCCTTCAGAGGACCTCAACAGGCTGGAGCCATGGGCAGAGAGGAACCTTCTGAAATTCAGCAAAGGCAAATGCAGGGTCCTGCACGTGGAGAAGAACAACCCCAGGCACCAGCACAGGCTGAGCTGAACTGCAGGGAGGCAGCTCTGGGGGTCCTGGTGGACAACAAGCTGTCCCTGAGCCAGCAGCGTGTCCTGGTGGCCAAGAAGGCAAATGGTATCCTGGGGGGCATTAGGAAGAGCATTGCCAGCAGGTGGAGGGAGGTGATCCTGCCCCTCTACTCAGCCCTGGTGAGGCCTCACCTGGAGTGCTGTGTCCAGTTCTGGGCTTCTCAGATCTGGAGCAGATGTAGTAGAGGGCAGTGAAGTTGATTAGGGGACTGGAGCATCCCTCCTACAAGGAATAGCTAAGGAGAGATGACTGAGAGAGGACGTGATCAATGTCTATCAGTATCTGATGAAAGGGTATCAAGAGTATGGAGCCAGGCTCGGTGGTGTTCGGTGGTGCCAAGCAAAAGGACAAGAAGCAATGGACAGACACCAAGGCCCAGGAAGTTCCACCTGAATGTGAGAAATAATTTCTTTATTGTGCAGGTGACCGAGCACTGGAACAGATTTTCCAGAGAGGTTGAGAAGTCTCCCTCACTGGAAATAATCAAGCACCATTTGGATGCAATCCTGTGCCATGTGTTCTGAGATGATCCTGCTGAAGCATGGAGGTAGAAGGAAGTTGGACCAAATGACCCACTGCACTATCTTCCAACCTGACCAATCCATGATTTTGTGATTTTAGTTAGTTATTTTGTAGTCTTGCACTAGCAAGACCCCAATGATTGCACATGTGTTTCTCCCAAAACTGTGCCCTGAAGCACAGGTACCTAACACCACAGGCATAGTGAATTACAGGAAGAGATGCAAATGATAAATAGCTGTAAGTATCAACTCCTACACAGGAAACAATACAAAAAGTAGCCTTATTGTTAATGTACTTTCACATTCATTGATGCATTTAATTTCTTAATTTCTCCTTTTTGCTCCAGTAGAATAGTGGACACCACAATACAGTTAGGGTTGAATTTGCAGTTGTGAAAAACCAATTAATTTTGCCACATTTAATTTTACTTTGATACCTGCAAATGTGGGTTATAAAATTAAGAAAGGAAATGACTGTTTAAAATGGTTTTTTGCAACACTGTATATTGCATTTGCTTCTGACTTAATTATCTTTCTACTGTGTTTTTAGGAGATTCTTAGGAATGAAAATTATAGAGAAGAAATGAAGCAGAAAGTCAAGGATGTATCTGAAAAGGATAAGCTGCTTCAGGCCAAAGAGTATGAGGAAGGACTTGTTGCTGAACCAAGTCATACTCAGGTTAAAGGCCACGCGTCTGCCCCTTACTATGGAAAGAAGGAGCCCTCACAAGACCCCACAAGCACTGCAAATATCTTCCAGCCAGGTGCCTGGATGCCACCAGGCAGTGGTAGTAGTCAAAATAAATAAGCAATTTAATGTACAGATACTGTTAATGGATTAATATTTTAACAGACAACATGCATAGCTGTTATGTACAAGAGTACAATAAAGTAGTATTAAAGCAGTTTGTTACTTTTGCAGAATTATTCAAATAGGCTTGATCATGACAAAGTATGTAAAGTATTTGGGTTTAGTGAAAAACAGGGTATGCTACTAAGTTTGGTTTTGACAGTTGCTGTTAATCAGTTACTCTTGAATTCATAGTTAAAAGACTATCTAAATTTTCTTAAAGTCTAAATTGCTTTCTTCTTTGAAGACTAATTTAGTTTTAAAACTGTT
Source organism: Anomalospiza imberbis (assembly GCF_031753505.1). Taxonomy (NCBI): domain Eukaryota; kingdom Metazoa; phylum Chordata; class Aves; order Passeriformes; family Viduidae; genus Anomalospiza; species Anomalospiza imberbis. The sequence goes on from NC_089721.1 coordinate 18,592,430, forward strand.
CTTAATGTAAGAATTGTTGTCTATACACTTACATTTTCCCAAGCCTTGGCCAAGATGTCTCTTTGGAATAAATCCCTTGGCAGTGCCAGCATGCTTTCCACTGGCAAGCAGACAGAAAAGTTGATTTCATTAACAGGAATCACTATGACACTACACTGATTACGCACTGTACTCATCGTAGAGACAGTCTTGTAACTTAAAACAGTCAACATATTTGAATGTTTGATTTTAAAACAGTCAACATATTTGAATGTTTGATTTGCAGACAGCAATTTGCACAGGGTAAAATCAGATAAAATATATATAACTGCTATAATAGAAGTACTTGATAAAGCTGCTGGAAAATAACACTAGGTCTGGGACAAGGGACTGTCATGAATATTTAAAAAAAATATTAGTTTTTATTCCTGGTGTATCCATGGACTTCCCTAGATAATTAGATCATTTTGGCCTTAGTTTAGATACATAAAATGTGCAGATTATTTGCTTAGAGATGATGTTTGAGAACTTCAAATAAAAATAAAGACCACACAATTTTTTTTTCAAAAAGTATCAAATTTATTTACAGAGTATATCCCTCATCAGTTTTCCTCCCTGTGTTCCAAGCTATGTAGGTATCAAAGGTCGAACACATACATATTTGACACTTCATACAAAACATGGAGATTTAATCTCACATATTTATAAAATCCCCAAATGTCATATTCTAGTAATGCTTGCTTTCACCAACAAAATTGAAAGGGGATCAACTTTACATTTACTTAAAAGTAATTTCAGTTAGACTCCCCACTTCTGATCCCCCTTGGTGTCAGCCAGCTCTGTAAGTCTCTTCATTTGAACAATGGTATTATTTTAAGGTTTTATTTTAAACCTGATCAAAGAGTAGCTGCTAGAATGCACAAATCCGTGCTGCTGTTTAGAAATATGCAAAATGTAAAATCTTAATGACTGCTACAAGCTCTTTTGAACTAGACTACGTAGAGGCCACCACAGACTATTATTAAAAAATCAGGCTTTGAAAAATTAATCAGTTATATTACGAAGAAATGAACTGGAAGTAAGGTTAAATAATTTTGATATATTTACAGCACAAACCTGACTTTTTTGACTATGTCGGCATCTTGCAACCTGTAAGGCAGCCAAGTTTCAAGGGCCATGAGAACAAAAATCCTACCTAAACTCAAGTCTTAGATCAAAGGTAGCCAGGAGGTTCCTGTCACCAGAAGTACTGTCACCAGCTTGTCCATCATCCTTGCACAGCTTTCTGCTATAGCAGAACACTAGGCCACCTGGGTCTTTGGTCTCACCCAGCTATTCTTTGAGGCATAAAGAATTTATGAAGTCAAAACCAAATTAGTTACAGGTGGAGTATCCAGGTGATTGTTAGGGAAGATCAAACAACAGTACTGTATTTTATAGAACACAAATGCCTTAAGAGAAATGAAGTTAATAAGAACAATCAGTTTCCTGGAACTTGGGCTGAAGTTAAAGGCTGTTGATGGCTTGTAGTACAGGAAACAGGAAAAGCTAAGGTAGGTTACTTCTGCAGACAAGCAGCACCGTCAAAGACACTGCAGCACCCACTATGGGCACACACAGCAGTGACCTTAAATGAAATCAGTCCTGTCTGCTAACTAATGCTACAGCTAGCTTGTCTGCTCAAGGTATGCCAAAACTTGCATTTCTGTAATCCAGTTTCTTATTCACATTTGCCCCTAAACTTGACAATTTAAAGATACTTGTTAAGTCATAGCTCAGCTAAGAGAAAAAAAAAAATCTACCTCCAGAGCCACCAAGAGGTTAATTTTTTTAATTTAACATGCAAATTTAGAAAAGCAACCTGCACTAGAATACAAGTAGTAAATATAATTACTCTAACAAGTGTCACTTGGGCAAATTTTAACACAAATCAGGAGGAAAGAAATACACTGGAAGTATTAAATATCATACTTCAAGAAATAAGAGGATCAAGTGTCAAAGGACAGTTGCAACACAAAATGTACAAGTATTTCATTTTAGAAGAGGATTCCTTGCACAAGGAAGGCCATTTTTGCCCATTTAATCCTTCTTTGTTCGTTTGGCCTTTGCAATGTTCTCCTGGCGTTTCTGTTTCTTCTTCAGCTCTCGTTCCCGGGCCTCAATCATTTTTGCAAGCTTCCATGACAGCGCTGCACTAATTACAAACAGCGGTGTGAGAGCCAGGATCACGGTCGTGAGAAAGCCATAGGGGTCCTTGGCAGCCCACTCCACGATGTACTCGGCCCAAGCCTTAATATCAAGCATCTTTTCTGTTTTCCTATTGAGAAAACCCTGTAGAATATAAAAAAAAAAAAAAAAATTCTGAGTACTCAGCAAAATGAAAGCACACATACACAAGAACAAAACACAAGAAATTCCACCTTCACATGGGGAAGAATAACTTTACAGTGAGGGTGGCTCAGCACTGGGAAAGCTACCCAGAGAAGTCATGGAGATATGCAAAGCTCACATTGACAGGTTCCAGTGACACCTGTTCTAGGTGACCCTGCCTTGGCAGTGGGGTTGGACCGGATGATCTCCAGAGGTCCCTTCCAACCCTACCAATTCTGTCATAGCAAGTACCATTTTAATATAAGTTGTCCTTGTTCACGATCAAAGGGCAAGATCATTTTTGCTAGAAGTTAAAAGCAGTGCATAGTATGTGAAAGTGTAATACGAAGCATTGAGCCTAAGTTAAAGTTCAGCGTTTATAAAATAATTAGGCGTTTAATCCAACAAAGCTGCAAATGCTACCAAGATTGTATTGCTAAATGGGAAAAAAAGTGCCGTGGTTCTCTGGAAGTGAAGGAAAGGCCAGCCTGGTTGGTTTATCTTTCTGTAGGTTTCGCCAGGCAGGCGGGGGAGCCCCGGCGGTGCTTTGGGTACTGAACTGGCGGCAGTGGGGCAGCCAACACCTCCGCAGCGGTGCCGGCCCCGGCGCGCCTCCCTCCGAGCCTCCCGCCCCCGCCTCGGCCGGCACCGCCTCACCTGCGGCCCCGGGCACCCTCCGGGCCTGCCGAGCGGCGGAAGGGCGAGCCGAGCTCCCTGCGGAGAGAACACACGGGCGGGCCGTGAGAGGACGGCGATGTCGCCCCGCCGCCGGCGCCCCCCGCCCGAGCCGCGCTCCCGGGCCGCCCCCCGCCCGCCGCTGCCCCGCGGTACCACGGCCCTGGAAGGCTCCGGGATTCCGAGCGGAAACAGGAAGGAGGCGCCTGCCCCGCCCAGCCCAGCCGGGCGGGAGCGGCGAGCAGAGCCCGCCCGCCGCGGGGCCGGAGCGGCCCTGCCGCGCCCCTGCCGCGCCGCCTCTGCCCGGGCCCCGCCCGCAGCCGGCGCGGGGCGGGCGCTGCTGCCTGCCGGGAGCCGCGCGGGGGGGAGGAAAAGCTGCAGGCCGGGAGGAAGGAGTTTCCGAGGTACCCGGATGGGTCCTTCACGATGCGCTATAGCCTCTGGAAACTGGCATGCGGCTCGCAGCAGAGCTGGGACCCCCTCGGTGTCTCCGTGCGCTCGCCCGTGTTGGGGTCGCTCGGCGCGAACAGCGATCGGGAGCAGACCGCGGGTACCTTGCAAGTACCTCGGCAAGTTGCCACCTGTATGTCCTGGTCCTTTTGGGACTGCTGACCCGCTCCGGTGGGCGCACCGTGGCTCTTTTCGGGGCCACATGGCCGCGCAGGAGCGCTGGCTGTTGCACTGCTCCCCACTGGACTGACCTCAGCAAAAATACTCAGTTGATCGCCGTTTATTCTGAGCCTTTCATGTGCTCATACTGAAAAATCAATTAAAAAAAAAATTCCTGTTTTGCCTTTGTATGTTGTACCAAGCTTTCTCTGTTTGCACAGACACGCGCATGTGAATAAAAACTTCATGATGTTTCCAATGCGAAGATGAGTGTAGATTAGGTTATTAGGTTAATAGATGAGAGGATCTTGCAATCACTCAAGCAGTATTAAGCAATTCAGAATCAATCCTCTGTACTATACCAGCAAATGCCACCGCAGCAATCTGCTTTCATATATCTTTTCTTTATGTGAATATTTATATTATTTCAAGGGCAGAAAACAGGCAAATAACTTTTTGCTAAACAGTTATTGACAAGACACCTGACTAATCTAGATTGCTTTAGTTTCAGTATGTCGAATGCAAGGATAGGATAGTTCTTTTGAAAGGTACCTAAAACTATTAGCTGGTACAACTGCCTGGCTGCTTCAGGGCCAAGCAAAAGGTACAGCATGTTGTTAAAAATTGCGCCGTGAGGAACAGCGCTGGCAGCTGGCCACCAGCCAGATGCAGCCCCAGTCACTGCACCCTGCTGAGGTCTGCACTTCAGCCAGGTCTTCACCCAGCACACTGGGTGAACCCACTGTTGGACAACATGTTCAGAAGGATGCTGTGAGGGATAGCAACAGAAGGTTTAATCCAAATTTAAGAATTCTTAATCTTTCCTAAATCCAGGAAAACTACATCTATGTCCTTCCCTTCAACCACTAGGCAGGTAACCTTGTCAAACAGGATTTTTCTTCTGTGAAACTTTGTTGATTCTGCTTGATGATTGCATTATTCTTCAAGTGCCTTTCAACTGCAGCCAGTATGATCTTCTCCGTATTTTTTCCAGGTGCTGAGATTGTACCAAGAGGTCTTCCTAGATCTTCCCTCATTTCCTTTTTGTAAGTTGAAATAATGATGGCTAGCTTTCAGTCCAGGACCCCCAAAGACTCCAAGATCTTTGGGAGCTATCTGTACATGTATCTCTGTACTTGCGTTACTCAGCCATTTATGTGAGCATTAAAACTCTTAGAGAAGTTATGGGTTCCTCTTTGGTCTGTAGTTTGTAAATCTTGGCAGAGTATAACAATATCAATTTATTGGATCCTAGGTACTGTTTCTGAGATGTTGTATCTAATGGTATCACGATAAGAAGGTTTTGCATGCTGTATAGCTAAGTTAAAAGTAGGTGGGTATTATGTAAATGTATCCTATTTCTGGTAAAATTGTATATTTGGCTAGAGGGGACACAGTTACATTTCTGATGCTTGAATGTCAAATTCAGATACATCTTCCAAAATAAGCACTGACTTAGTCAGCAGCTATATACAAGCTTTTAAATATAACCATTGCAAAATTAATTTCTTGTTCCTATATTTCACATAATAGAAATTGTCTGATCTGTCTGCCTTTTAATTTTTTCTCTGCCTTATTGTTTTAAAAAGGAAAAATACCTGATTCATTGTGGCAGGGAAGAAAGAAAAAGAAGGGATTTTTAATTCACTTTTCCTAGAATACAGATCTTACATAATTACTTTTTCTGCTGTCCTCCTCCTAACAGTTTGTGAAGCTATTTACTGGTTATATTGGCAAAGTAGTAGAAGTCTTGTAAGTAATGATTTTGCTCCTTTTAAGATCTGTGAAAGCCAGCACAGACTACCACCTTGACTGAAAGCTGCAGTGCATCTTTAATAGGAATGAGGAGGTGTTATGGGAATACTACTAGATGAGGAGGCTTCATTTGTGGCTTGCACTTTGTGAAATTCAGAATAATTCAACCACGAGGCCGTGGTAGATTAGGATACTTGTTTTGGTTTTCTGAATTCATCAGCTGTTGCACTTTAGGTAGTCAAAGAGAGAACAGAAATTTCAGAATTAACTACAACTTGCACAAAACATCACAAAGTACATCATTAGAGTACTTTAAAAGACCACACTAAGCATGTTTGATGATAACGATGGTTTTATTGCTGAATTGCTACTTTGCAAATCTGCACTTTCTTTTACATCTAATATAGAATTCCTTTAAATGACCCTGTTCTGTTATTTACAGTTATTTATGTGCCTGTGTGTATTTTAAGACAGTCATTAATTTTATAACTCTCAGGGAAGGATCCACTGATCAAAAATCACAATGAGGGAATGGGCAGGGAAATGGAAGCAGCACTCCAAAAATCCAGAAATAATAAAATAAGATACAATGCTGGGAATGCAATACAGGCATGGAAAATTGGAGAGTTATTTGCATGAAAGCAAAGCTTTTCTCATACCAGCGGTGACTGAAGGGTCTGTGAAGTGTTTGGCTGTGTGTGGTGAAGACAAGCTTTGAGTAAATGTATGCATTTCACTCAGATGTGTTGACATGTATCAGTAGTTCAGAATCTTTCTGTATAAGGAAGCTGCTAAATATTTCCCTCAGTGTAATCTCTAGCTATCCTTCTCTCATTTGTACCCCTCTCTCATTTGTACAGTCTGAGGATAAACTAGTTCCTTGAAGCTAGGGTTTTTTTCTACATACAGAATGAATTCTCCAGTAATCCTTATGTGTACTTCCTGATGTGCTGGGCATGGTGTAGTCCACTTGCTGAATATCTCTGTTTCTAGAAGAACTAATCGGAATTCTTGTGCCATTGCACAATGGTGGGGGTTTTTAGGAGTTTTGTAAAGTAAAAAGACTGTTTATTTTTTTCCTCCACCCTGTTGAATAGCTAAGCTGTGAAAGCTTTATCGACAGTTTTTTGACCATGTATGCTATATTCACAGTATATGCCAGCCAATAAACATTCTGTTTTTTACAATTGTACCTAAGCCAACAAAACTCCTTTGCAGCACTGGGGATTAAGGATTCTTTTTCTGCTACAAATCTTTAAGAACTTTGGTGTTTCATGTTGAAGTGGATTTGCAGTCTATCTTTATTCTGTAAATTGCATGATCAACCCCAAATATTTGTAGTTTGGCTGTCATTCCCTACAGTTAAGTCTGAGTATCCAAGACAAAAGTGGTGAAAATCATGATTAATACTGCTGATGTACTAAATTAACTCCAAACAACCCTTATAAATTGTTCTACTCCTATATATATTCAAGGAGAGGATATGTTGGGACAGTGCAAGACCCAAAAATTAATATGCTGCATGCTTTTGTATCTTAAGGAGGTAACAGAACATAGAAGTAAATTTGCCTAATATTTGATTAAAGAATGATCAAATGCTTCTGTATTCTAGGTGGACTCATTAATGTAATAACATTGTTTTTACTACTGTTGTAATGAAAACTATAACTGAAGAACTGAAGTGTATCGTGCCTTACTCTAGCCTTCATTTGTTCTTATTGAAGGTGTTATTGTAGTTCAGAAAGGGAAATGAATTATCCAAGATAGAAAAATGAGCTTCAAATGGTAGGGATCTGTTCATCTTCTGGATCATTACTGTATTCTCTTATGGGCATGACTGATGCAGGTATTAACTGACTTCTACAATTGTGGATTATATTAAAGGGAAGGAGAAGAAAAAAATCATTATCAATACAGCTTTGTAAATCCTCAGATCCTTTCCCAGAGGTAGCCGGTCAGATAAGAAATGGGAATCACAAGAAAATATAGCAGATGTGACATTAGGCCTGAATGAGAAAATTTTAGCCATCTCTACAAGTCTTATCTCCATTTCAACAAAGTTGCAAAGCACTGGAGAAAGATGTGTAGGTCTGAACAGTAATTCAGGCCCTCCACAATGCAAGTCATTCTCTGAAGCTGTCTGCTTATGCTCACAGACAATGGAGGGCCCTAAGGACTGAGGATTAAACACTGCGGTGAAATGCCAAATTGAAGTGCAAGGAACACAAACCAAACAGCATATCTTCCACTGAATCAACTCCATGTATAGTAGGTGCTAATATTTATTCACCTTCTTAAAATACTTTGAGGTTCTTGAATAAAAGAAGCAGTGTTAGCATGACTATTAGTTGAACTTCTTAGGACTCAGGTTTTGCTTGATTGTGTAGAAGCGTGAGTTTAACAAACAATTTTTGTCTGTTACAAAGCTGTGTGCAAGTAAGTGTTTTAAATACAACTTTTTCAAGTCCAGGGAGTAGGGTTTCACTTCTAAAACTTCTTCTATTTATGTTTTTACCCTATTCCTGTTTATAAATGTTGGTATTTCTATTGTGCAGCTAGACAACTCAAAGCTGTGTACAACTGAGTTAATCTTTGTGGCCTGTCAGCAGACAAGACAAAATTGAGAAGAGTAATTTTAAGTTTAAACACATTTAAGTCTTAAATGACATCCTGCTTTAACTTGACTGATGTACACTCTAAGGTAAAACACCTAGAGTGTACATAAGTCCTTTGTATGTTCTGAGAACTAGAGAATGAGGTTCTGAGAACTAGAGAACAAGAAGCCACACTTCTGTGTAACCACCACATTTCATCATGGGAAAGCTGAACACAGTTATTGTTTTCATATTTTCTTTCCAAGACCAGTAGGAAGTAACAATATTTATTCATTAAGTGTTACAGCTGTTTTCTGCAGGTTACACTGTCCCTAACTGGAGTTGAAAAAATGTCCCAGAGTAGTGTCTGCAACAACCTCTTTTCCTGAATCATCATGATCTGCATATTTCGTAAGAATGAGTTCCTGATAATTCAGTAATAATAATAATATTTGTATTGTTTATTGTTTCAGTACTTTGAAGTGTTCATTACATAGTCAGGGTACATCTCACAGGTCTTCTAGTGTCTTTGCTAAATTCAGGTTCAAATAATACATTTTCCTCAACAAAATTCCTTTTCACACCTCCAGTGGTTTTGATTTCCTTTTTTCAGGACACCAGGTATTCCAGCGTAAAAGTGAAGTTGGAGACTCTCATAATACGACATACTTTAATGAATCAGGACTTCTGTAATAGTAAGGCACCCTAATTCTAATTACTTTTTCATTGTCATGGTTTGACACTGGCGCGATGCCAGCACCCCCATGAAAATGTACTTTTCTAAATAATTGCTGTGAGATGTGATCGGGAACAGAGCAGAGCAGGCCCAAGCTTAGTAACAAAGAAAAGAACTTTATTAAACTACTACTGCTATAAAAACTACAAACACTAAATCCTGGATGAAGACTTTCCAAAACACCCCTCCTCCTCCCACCTAATTTCCAAACAAACTCAACAGTGAGACACCACCCAGGATCCTGATCAAGTTGCCACCCTTCAGATATTCAAATACTCAATCTTTCAAGGGAGACAGGAGTCTCTCCTGTGCCACAGACTCCCCAGGAAACACAATTGCCACCCTTGTGTTTCCATGTCACACATGGCAACCGCCCGGAGAAAATCTGCCATGGTGACACTCTCCTTTCCATGTCACAGTGCTCTCACCACCGTGCATGGACAGACTGCTCACAGGGCTCCTTTAAGGATGCTTTGCCATGGACCAAAAGAGACAACAGTTCAGTTTCTCATTTTGGGACTACAGTCCCCCCCATTTTCCCCTGGGGCTGAGGGTCCAAGAACAGAGGTCTTCTTCTCCTCTTCTTCCTTGAAGATAGAGAGCTTTTCCACACCTTCTCCAACTCTCGTCTGTTCTCTCTATTCCTCTGCTGGTAATCACAGAAACAAGTCTCTTGGCACACCAACACACCCCCCTAAGTGCAGCTTCTGTTAGGAGAATTTGGTTCAGTCTATGGCTAACAAGAAAAGTCCAGCCACAAGCCACTCCATCATCTCCTTCCAACTCAAGAATTTCTTCTTCCATCATCTCGGATCCCAGACTGTCTCTCTTCTACTTCAAATCAAAAGAGGAGTAATATTTTACAAAGACTTCATTTCTCAGGAAAGGGTTAAAAGCTCAGACTCCCTGGACGGCTGATATCTCTGCCCAGCAGCCGATTCCCAAGGCCAAGGCTGGGCACCTTTCCCCCCACCTCCTTCTCCTCCGCGCCAGCAAAGTTACAGGTGCCGTCCAGACTCTCTGTCTCTTCCCTCTCGGGGGGAGGATGACAAAGACATCTCCGCTTCTCTCCACCCTTCCGTCCACAGGAGCTGGCTCGGTTCCAGTCCTTCTACCCCTCGGCTCACCTCGACCAGGCCGCATGGCTTCCCCTCCCCCACCCAGCCCCATGGCTGGGCAGGGGAGATCTGCACAGCACCTTGACCGGAACCAAAAGAGAGCGAGCTCTTGGGAGTTCCTGCTTTTAATCCCCTGTGTTCTCATAGGCGTATCCCTATCTTCAGTGGTCACTTCAGGTGCCAATATCCAAACCTGACCACTGATTGGTTTGACCCAACTTCCTGAAAAAAATCACTTCCATGTCAAACCACGACATTCCTTTTTGGGAAACTAGACCTTATGGTATATTTTTCCTGTGTGTTTTATACCTGTCATTTTCCATCTGAACATGGCAGAATCTTTTTTTTTTCCTTTGCTATGTGTGTTTATAAAGTTTGAACTTTTTATAAAGTATTGTGCTATCTCTGCTGCTGAAAGACACTTTATAAATCTTCACTATTGATAATGAGGGAGCATTTCAAAATTAATTTTGAAAAGTAGTATATGCATCAGTCACAGATCTGAAAGACAGCCAGCATTGTTGGCTGCTTTCTGCTCTATCTTATATAGCAAGAAACTGTTGTCAGTGGAAGTGGTAGTCTGTACCTTGTATGAATTCTTAGCTCTATGAAATGGAATCCTTTAACAGTCTGTAGCATTATATGTACATCCCTCTTGCCTTCTTCTTGTTAGCAAAGGAGTCTTTAGCAAAACAAAAAGAAAATTCTAATAGGTTCCCTTACTTAGTTTTCATGCTAAAATTAAAACACCAAAAGCTAAAAGCTTTTCAGCTCATTCTTAGCAAAGAAGAATGATTAAACCTAAAGAAACATCCCCACAATTAGAATATCTAAACATCTAGTCTTGATGCTGATTTTGTTATCTGAAGTGCTTCAACCTCAGGATCACATGTTTAAATTGTACTGCATGCTCAAAAGATAATTAGAAAAATAATTCCACTACTATGGAATTTGTACTCATTTATTTCTTCTTCAGATTATAGGAAATGGTGTTCTTACTAGAGCCTTCACAGATGAGAAATCTCATGGACAAAAATATACCTTTATCATAACAGTCGGGATCAGTTTTGCAAATGTAAAAATGTCAGTTCTTGAAATTGAATTGTTCATGACACACTTACCATTTTGGGTTGGTGTCAGCTTGTCTCTCCTTGCCAATACCAGGTCCAGTCCTAAGTTTCAAACATATGAAGTATACTTTTAGAATAACATGACTAAGAAAAAACAATGAGCTAAACTTGTATAACTTAGACTGTCACCAAATACAATAGCATACATCTGATTTGTTTAGAATGAGCTTGACAGATTAGCTTACAAAGCTCAGACAGCCAAAAGCTGCTGTCAGGATGTTTTACACTGCAACAAAATCAGATGCTTTTCCCTCAATTTTCTCCATTTAAGGCACAGAAGAGAAGTAGATTCAAATGCTCATCTGATTCCCTTAGTAGCAGAAATTCTATGTAAGGGGTCAGGTATGCTTTTAAAGGTAGAGATGTTCCTTTCTGTACTAATGCTTTTTAAGAGCTCTACCTGCAGAACCAGCATGGGGATTTATTCTGAACCATCCAAAGGATCCCTGCTGCACTGAACAGGAAGAAATAAGGGCAGGCCAGTTTGAGAGCAGGAGAGCCAGGCGTGGAGGCAGGCAGAATACTGGCATGGGTGCAGTCCCACAGTACCTGAGCACAAAGAGCAGAGCAGGTCTAGTGATGGCATCAAGGCTCAGCTCACAGACCAGACCACCAGGCAAGCCTGTAGGAATAAGGCAGTCCAAGACCAAGACAAAATATGAAGTGATCAGGTCAGGATCAGAGCCAAGAAGCTGGAAGGTGGACGACCAAGTCCAAGTAGAGACTGAGGGCAAGAGCCTGAGTTTAGAAGCTGCTCTACAGCAAAAGTGGACAGAACCCCACCACCTACAGCTTTTTCTCACACCACTCTTTCCAGGCACACCTCTGACTCAAGGTCACAGAGATGCATGAAGCCAGTGGTGAGCTTGAGCCTTTGGCAGCTAAATCATAGAATCAGAGAAACACGGAGTATCTCCAGTTGGAAGGAAGCTTGCAGGATCATCAAGCCCAACTCTCTGCTCCTTGGAAGTCTGCTTAAAACTTAACCTAATTATGACTAAAAGAATCATCCATGTGCTCCTTGAACTCTGGTAGGCTTTTTGTCATGATCATTTCCCTGGGGAGTCTGTTCGAGTGACTGGCCACCCTCTCAGTGAAGAACCATTTCATAATGTCCCATCTTAACTTTTCCTTAATGCAGCTTGGTTCCAATTCCTTGTGTCCTGTTGCTGGGACCAGAGAGAGGAGATCAGGACTATCCACTCCCCTGCTCTCCTAGAGGAATTTGTAGTCTGCCAGGAGGTCACACCTCACCTTTATCTTCTCCAAGCCAAAGAAGCCAAGTGAACTTAGCTGCTGCTCCAAAGTTTTATTCTCAGGATCTTTCCCCATCATGCCCACTGTTCTCTGGACATACTCTAATGGTTTGGTGTTCTTCATACACTGAGGTGTGCAAAACTTTGAATACACTTCCTGGAGAAGAGATGCATTTGGGGCCCTAATAAATCTCAATATTCCAAGATCCAATAGAGATCTATTTAATTTCAGTTGCTTTCCTTTGATGTCTAGAGAAAGAAATTAAGATCCACAGCTGTGGTTTTGGCCATAGTAAGGTGAACTGCTGTGCTTGTAGCCAGAATCAAACAGCATGTAAACTAGGTGGCCACAGGGGACTTCATCTGTTGCATATTTAGTGAATATTCTGTTAAATTGAAACTAGTGTTCCTAGTGGCAACAATGCCTGTTGACGGTGGTACCTAAAGAAAATTTTTGTCTCCTATACATAGTTTTTATTTCCAATTAAAAACCATAATTTTATCGCTATTGCTTTTGAAAGTCTTATTCAATATTATGTTACATTGTGCAATGATTCTCCAGATTAAGAGACAGGACTCTTTTGTGAGTCTGATTCACTTTATTTCCCAACAATGATGTCTTTCATCTACCTTGAATGATGAGGTAGGTGTTCATGCTCTGTGTCACACCTGTCCAAGTTGTTTGTTCTTTTACACATTATATAATGTTTACTGGAGAAAGCCAAGGGCTATGACATCCTTTTTGTATGGAAGTGTTTCATAATGTGTTTGGAGGCTGTGATTCAGCCCAGCCTTTTATGTCATGTGGATACTGAATTACTGCTCTCACATTTCAAGACTCTCTCAGCCTAATATGACACAATGTCCTGAGACTTGTCAGTAAACTGTGATTAACAAAGAAACACCTGCATGACTAGAACTATTGTTGCATTCCAAGTTTTGCTTAATTTCTGTCCTTAAATTTTATGCCATTTCCTTCAATTTGCTTCTGAAAGGGAAGCCTTTTCTTCCCTGCTGCCATTGGGCATGCATTATAAGAGGCAATGTTTTTTTTCCAATGAGAGTTTTCAATTCATCAAAAATATCAAGGAAATATTCCAAAAACCAGAAGGCACAATTTTTCCTGCTCTGATTTAAAAGCATTTTTCTCATTAGTCACAGTCTTTTTCAAGGCAGGGAGAGGCATAGCCCGTACTTTTCATTCTTAAACCATTTTTAACCAATCAAGAATATTTATACTCAGTCCTGAAGTTTTAACTTCTCCGTGGTCATTGTGTTTATTTAATTGCTGAAACATTTCAATAGGAAATTTTTCTCTCTCTGTTTTGGAAGACTGAATAGAAAAATATGTGTATTCTGGTGATACCCACAAACTGCTCCAAGCAGAGGAAAGATTAGGCCTCAGACATCTTGGTCAGATGAAGTATATTCATGACTCCTAGTCCAATTCTGCCTTGCCCATGTTGGTGTTGCATTTCCTATTGACTTGATTGGAATCAGAGTCAAACTCACAAAAATGACATTGAGAAGCATGATGCAAAAGATATAAAATCATTGTTTCCATCAGTCTAGGAGGCAGGTATTGAATTGTTTGGCTTTTTTGGGAGCTGCATCTTCATTTTACACCACTGGAGAACCTGCAGAAAAAAAAAGAAGTTGAGATAACCTGCAGGAGAAAAGAAGTTGAAGGTAGAGGAGAGGGCTGTGTGAATTGCTTAGAGATGATTGCTGGATTTCATGTTGGGCAAGTGCTTTACAAAATGCCTGTGCCTCAGGAAGACAACAAATTAAAACAGATGCACATAATTAAGACAGGTAAAACATGTAGAAGGACTTCTTCCTTCCACAGTGCTTTCCTCAAAAAGTTCAAAATAGTTGTGTCCCAATCCCCTCTATCAGGGATTCAGATAAGATCCCTTAATGCTGGTATTGGCTGACCAATGAGGAGATATTCTCAGATAATATTTTCTTTCTTTAACATTCTGGTGGTGCCAGAGAATTATAAAATACCTTGTAACTGAGAATTGAGATGCCACAGTGGTGGGTTTGTTGATTCCTTCATAGTAAATGCCTATATTAATAGTCCCATAAATCATAGGTAGAAAAAAAAAAAGTGTAAGTTAAATATCACCACTTTGCTGCCATGTGGCAGAACTTGGGATTCAGGAAGTTACTTGATATTGGACCTTTGGAGAGAAATCAGCAATCCTTTCTAAGAGGTGCTGATAAGTCACACACAATCAAATCTGATTTTTTTCAGAAATCTTCAGTCCTGATTCCAGTATAGCAACTTTTAAAAGACTATGACTTCCAATCAGCTATAGGCTGTACAAAAGTCTATTGAAAAAAATCTGTTGAAAACAAAAAATATATTGAAAGCAACATTATAAATGCAAATGTAACAAGGTAGTGATTTCATGAAATGGTATAAGTTTAGTGTTCACTTGAAACTAATTTTTTATTATCTGTCCTTTTGTTTTTTTGAAAAGTTGGCCAGTGCAGTTCTGTGGTCAGTAAGTAGGAAAAGCACATGAGGTTTTGAGGTTTTGACATTTACCTTCTGCATTAGAGTGCATCACTTAATTTACCATCTCTGAGACGTTTTCTTGTAAGCAGGTTGCACTTTGATCTTGGTTGCAGATCTCAAATAATTGGTGTTCTATACAGAAACTTTTTTTGCCTGCATCTTAGCCAGGAGCTCTCCCATGGCCCCACTTCTTTTCTAGCTGGGGATGTCTGTAGTGGTAATGCTATAAAATTGTATGTCCTGGGGTGTTATTAAAGATCTAATTTTAGTAACATTCAAGATAGGAAATGTCAAACTTATTTTCAGAGATATCTCTTCTGTCATTTTTCACTTTTACACCCAAATAGGCTATTGAATTGCATAATACCAAAACTTCAGATACCAAGATGTAGCATACCACAGTCAAAACTGAACTGCACTGTTATCCGTAATAAGCCAGGCAAATATATAATTATATGCATATATATTCATATATAATATACACATATATGTATATAAACACATATATAAACAGAATAGTGTTCTATCATGCTGTATTTAGGGATGTGTATTATATGATCATGCAATATGAAAGAACAGTTAATACCAATGTCTATCACCGCTATTTTAAAGACACTTGGAATTATCCTATTTGAACACCAGAGGGAATTCATTTAATGTCTATGCAGAAAGTGGTAAAATAAGAGGAAATTTAATTCTATAAGTGCAATTCTCTGTTAGACCAAAGCTTATTTCAGAGGGACCTAGTCCTGTCTGCATTTATATCTTCTTTAATGCTCTGGTATTTCCAAAATATGGATATGTCTGTCTTTGTAGCTAGTATTACTGCACTTATGTTAAAGGTTTTTATTGTTTTGATTTTGTTTTGGAGGAGAAAATTGTATATAATTGTTTATTACTTGTTTTGTTAACATTTAGAATATAAATACAATGCACTAAATTACTCACATGCTGCTGAAACTAGATACAGCTCAGACCACTTCAGCTTCCAGACCACTTCAGTGTTACTTTAGCATTATTGTCTGAATCTTTCTCAGATGTGATTTGTGATATTTGAGAATGTTATTCTAGTTGACCACAAGTTGCTCAAACTTTGCATGTAACTTTTTCTCATTAGTAAAAAAAAGGACAACATAGTGGGCTGCTTTCTTTTTATAGTCTACATTCATTTTTATTAATTGATTTGATTTCTGCAGCACCAATTTGATTTTGTATAAGGATGTATAAGTGTATAAGGATATACTAGTGCTTCTCTAAATCACTCATGCACCTTTTAGTTACACAGTTTAGTGCTTTTAGTGGTAATAGTTTAGAGAAGCTGCCAGAAACCAGCCAGAGCAGCAGCATGCCTCTAGCTATATCTTGCATATTTGTGTATTATTTAGAATGTGCATTTATTTGGTATATTTGGTTGAATTATACTGTGTTGTTTCTTCATACTGTCTTCATCGTGGAACAAGTAAAAGGTGTACAGTGCCCCACAGCTCTAAGCACCTGTCAGCATCTAGCCTGGTGAAAGCTTTAGAGGCTTCAGTGCATACTTAAGTTCATCAGAATTTCCTGTTTTTGATGCTACTATTGACATATTCACCCACAAAAAACAAAGGCACTCTGGGAACCAGTGTTATGAAACCCCACCTATGTTGTTCTTCGTTATTTCCAGCCCTTCCATCTCTCAGGCCTCATCCTCTTTGAACATCAAGAGAAGAAGATCTATGTAGCATGCCTGCAATGTTTCTAAATCCAGGGGGAATCAGATCCCAGAGCTTAGGGCCTCACTTGAGGAGTACTCTCTTATTCCTGAACTCCCAAGTAGTTTGGGAAGTATCAAATTTGGGGTTCTGCTTTTGGGCCACATCTATCTAACACATATCTAGTGATAACATACAAGAAATATAAAAAAGGAAATAAGGGATATGTAATTATTTTTTCTCAGTATTGCTTAGCATTCCTAATTCTGAAGGCCAGAAGACTTTTCAAACGGAACTACATCTTGACAGAGAATATATATATATATATATAATAAAATATTTTCTGCTTATTAAATACAGCTCACATTGTTTGGATATTTGAAAGAGGAGAGTTCTAAATGAAACAGAAGTCAGAATATGAAGTGTCCATCTGAGAGAAATCATGATTTTTCCTATTATTTGACTGAGATTTATTCTTCCTAGAACACAGTGATAAGGGCCAAGTGTTTGCCCTGTACTTTGGTCCAATACTGAAGATGTGTGCAGAGGCTGTGGCAGACACAGTCTCCTTTGTGGACTTGATTGAAATATCTAATTTTTTACACCTTGCAGTCTTTCCTAAGAGTTAGAATCAGAACCTGGAATTTCCATTTATTTCAGAAACTTTTTTTCTGAAACAAACAATTACATTAGTTCAAGGCAGTTACACTTTGCCTAAAACAGGAATTGAGATGAGTATGTTTTGGGACAGTTTTTATTTAGATTAATTTTTAGGAAGCATATGGAATTTTATATTTTATGTTTTTATTAGCTGTGTATTCTTCCATTTGAAGGACCCTGTATAACTACTAACAAAGAGTCAAAGTATTTTTATTGTAAAATCCTTGGTGCAAGACAAAAGATTGCCTTTCCTAGGTTAGATTGCCACAAGATTTTTACCAGCAAAATAGCTGGATACTTGGAAGTCATCTATTTGTGACTATTAGTATAAAATAAAGTGGGATAAGCTTTATAGAATTAGTCTGTTTGCAGGCACTCATATTGTGTAAATTTCTCTTTACATTTTCTGCTTCCAAAGTGAATTAAAGGCAGCAGTGCTCAGTTTTGTGTTGGATGCTAAGAAATTTGAAACTGCCATGACTTTTCAGTTCTCTGACAAATGTTCAAATAAACTTATTTTTTATAATAAGCTAACTTTCTAACCCATTGTGTTGACAAATGCTGCCCCAGGTGAAGGGCAGGACCTATGAGCTAGCATTTCCCCATGCACACACCACTGCTTCTCCTTCCTTGAGTCAGCAAGATTTTTCCAACACATTTTTCGTGTTGGGCGTGAGATCTAGTAGAGGTGGGGAGGAATTGCCAGTGTTGGTAGCAGCTGGCTGTTAAATTTGTTTGACAGTAATGCCAAGCTACATTATCAGTAACCTATCCATGGAATTAGTCTGTCATACCACAGAAATACATCAAGTCTTTTATATCCAGGTTCTTTAGGGGATGAGATAGGATATGAGTCTCTTAAATAGCAATAATAAGGAGCAATTCTACTGTAAAGCAGATTTTCAGATTGTGGCCCATTGGACATCTCTAGACTTTAGGGCACATCAGCCAAATCTGACTAACAGTTTCCAATCCTTAGAACAGATCTAGGTTGTAATGTCACCCAATAAGTGTTTTTGTAACCCAGCCTGAAAAGCTTCTAGAGGCTCCCATTTGAATTGGCTCTGCTGGCATCGTAATATCTACCACCTGCATTTCCATCACTTCTGAGGAAATGGGTTATGCTGCCAATGGTATTGAGGAAGTCGGAGAAGGCTGCTGAAGTGGAAGCTCACAACACCTTCTTCTGTACAGCATTATAGGCTGAAGAAGACTCATTTGCATTTTGGTGCTATGCCAGAAAACAGCCTTCCTCTGAGAGATCACTTTTGTCTGTATGGCCTCCTCTCTCAAGCTGCTGGCTCGGTATCCCTGCAGCTAGGAGTGGGCCTTCCAGAGACAGACCAATTCTGTCCCTAATGCTGTTCCACCCCATCCCCATCCTGAGTTGCATTCCATTCACACAGATAATTTTCCCTTACTTCATTCACTGAATTTTTCTTCTGTGCTTCTAACTCAGCTGTGTCTCTAGCGAGTATTGGTGTAGGAATTCCTCTTGCCTACCTGCTACAATTGAGCCCTGACTCCACATTATAGCTGCTTGAAAGAAATGATGGTTTAAGGGTGAAATTTATTAGACTTAACTGAAACATTCAGTTTGGGAAAGAATTAACTGTAACTCTGGAAATACCTCCTTGTTTTTGTAGTGCTAAAGGAATGTCATATGAGTAGACCATCCATAAACAACTTACTGTGAATATACAAATCAGATAATCCCAAATGTATGTACTGCTCCTCTCCTCTTTCTTCTCATGATGTAATGTAACAGTCCCCCCACACAAAATGATGTGACTCCCCCTCATTACTCCAGAAGGAATGTAGGTGCTTCAGATGGGTGCTTCATACTCTTCAAACCAGGCGCCTTAAAAATCTTAAAAAGCTGGTATAGCAGTCCTCACAACCAAGAGAGTGGCATTCAGTAGACGCTTTTCCTCCAATGTTAAATGAATTTGCACTACATAATTTTCATTACTAGAGCAGGCTTGCTTCTCACACGGCATAAACATTTAGTAAAAAAAAAGTCTCTCCTTGTCTCCATAAATAAGCACAACTTCATGTTTCCATGTTTTGTGTTTCAGTATAGATATAGATATTTTCTTTACCTGCCTCTTTCCAGCATGAAACTGTGCTTATCTCTGTTCATTTTATCATAAACAACTTGGTATTGACCACACTGCTTTGAAAGAAATTTGTAAACCAGAAAGAAACATGCAGGAGAGACTACACATGAAGATTTTTTCATTGCATCTGGAAATTAAAAGTGTTTGTATTGAAATCATATGGCAGAAATTAGGGAATCAATTTTTAACATGAATACTTGGTTAACCTGGTTGTCCATAGGGAAAAAACACCAATAAGGAAAGAAGAATCTATCATATAAAAAAAATAAAACCTTAGTTAGAATAAAATCAGTTTTATTAATGCTAACATTGTGTATATAAATCTCTATATAAATATGAGTTATTGCACATCACATAAACAACAGTAGTCTGGTCTCTCAAGTGATTGCCATCCCAAATAACAATAAAATTAGGGAAAAAGTGCTGCAGCACCCTGGCAACAGAATCTCCTTGGAGTCATATGATGTGGAGGTGGGATTTTGTGTTCTCATGCATACCCACGAAGAAAAGCACATGGAAAGAACTTCACCAGCTAAAGGAACATCAGGATGCCTGTCCATTTGCTTGTCTTACTATTCTTTCCCTGTCAGTGTGATACCTTTCCAAGTCCCACACCAGTTACTCAGGCCTCTAAGAGCCTCCCTCCTCAGGGCAGGGTATGGGTGCTGTTGTGAGCTACAGAAGAGTTCAAAAGCACTTCCTGACCCTGTGCAGCAAACTGGGATACACGGGTCATCTCACTTAGGCTTGCTCTCAGTTTCCACATGTTTATTTCACAGAAAGTGTGTGTGGTTTTTGTGAAACTTTATGCTTGCTGTAAGCACTGTACCATCCAAAAGTACCTTTGTGTGTAAACTGACAAAAGTTTTTGAGAATCTCTCTGGAATCTTTTAGCCTCTTGACCAATACCATGGAAACACGTAAGTCCAGAACCTAGCCATGGAAGCTGCTATAGCACACATGAAGAAAGTATTTCTCTAAATAATGTTATACTTTTTAAGTATTCCTGTAGGTGCCTAAACCCTCTTCTTATTGGATGTCAGCAGCTTGCCTCAGAATATCCTTGAGGTAGCCCAGGGAGATGTTGCTATAAATTATTCTTATTCCTAGTGAATAAAATGATTGCATAACAAAAGCACGTATTTTCTTTTGGCTTTAGAAGGAATTATTTTCTGTTTCACTTTATTTGGTATTTGTATGGGTAAATACTTAAAATGCAGTGGATGTTGCCTTGGAAAGATACCTTTGGATTTCATGGATAGCTCTCACCTTTGTTAGTAAACCATGATCAATTTTTGTTTGGTTGTCCAAAGTACTTTACTATTCATAAGAAATTAAAAAGAAATTGACTTTCCTTCTCTTCTTCTTTACCAGAATAGATCCAGTGTTGCATTCATTAAACTTGATTGCAGTCCTCTTTCCTAACATGGAAGTAGAAAGCTAGGAAATAAGTATATGACAACCTTTTAAAAGTAACCTCTTTCTTTATGCATTCAGAAACTTTTCTAATTTAGCTATTTTTGGACATGCAAAATGTTTCCTTTAAAAAGATGAATCCCTATTTTCTGTTGAGCATCAGGAAAAATTTGTAAAAGGACTTCACAATTGTGACTAAAATATGAGCATATATATTTATAAGAAGAAACTACCCATCTACAGGTTGATTAAACTCATGCAATGGTGACTGACATCATGATTCAGTGCACTTAGAAGTGAGTGGAAGAACTTCTGTTAATTTCTGCTGGGATGAATTGGCAATATGAACCTCCTTTTTGGGACTTAACCTGGTTTAAGCTTGGGTATATTAATGGATATAGATGTCTTCCTGTGTTCACAAGTGTAATACTTCATCATTTTAAAGAAAATAAAGCAATGGAAATGGACATTTTCTCCGGCATTAAGTGAGGTTCTGTCAATATTTGCTTTGAATGGCTGTTTGCTTAATGCAGTTAACATGGGGCATAGTCTAATTTGTCCACAGAATGACATTTCCAAGTGTTGAGTAAATGGCTAAGGAATTACAAAATTAGTTGTTTGAAATTTAGCCAAAGGGATGATGCCAATTTCTACAGACTGTGTGTGTCTTACAGGTAGAAAGTAGTTTTTATTTTATCACTGAAGTGTTACAAACCAGCTGCAAACAGAAATGTTGCAGATTTTGTTTCCCTGTTTTTAAGAGAAATATCGTATTATACCCTTTTTTATGGCTTTTATTTTTAAGTCATACTGAACAAGAAGTATAAATAAAATCTCACTGAGATTATTATACTTTTTATACTGTGTTTTCCAGGCACAAAAATATGATTGTGAATTCAACAGTGAGCACAAAAGAGAACAGCCTTTTAGAGATTTTTTCTTATCCTCCATGTTTACTTTATAGAGTACTGTATAGAGTTCTATTTGTAGGATAAAGTTTCACAGCTCAAGCTGTCCTGATTCTGTGCCTATAGGAAACTGCTTCTTTTGTTCCCACAGTTCTAGTACTTTATCAATTTAATTTCTCAGCTTTTTTTTTTTTTTTAATAAGGAATAATTCTAGATGTGTGTTACTGACACAGGCCACTTGCAGGCCATTTGTTACTGATGTAGGCCACTTGCAGGCCATTTGCAGGTGATGAAGGTAATTCTTACTAAATGTACTGTACTCAGTACACAAATAATTGCTGTTATTTCATCTAGATGGTCCTAAGGAAGGCCTAATGCGATTGTACCTAATAGTATCAAACTTCAGAAAAATATTCAGATATTATACTTTATTAATAGTCATGTATCATCAGTTATAAATAAAGCATAATTTTGTGGATAATGATTTATGTTTTGGAGTAGGCAACGTATTTTTTCCATATTAACAGGTTATTGGGATGTTATAGGAATATAATCACATATCACTGACTTTTAATTATTGGTCATACTTTGTGTTTCAGTCAATAAATCAGCTTATAAAATAGCTGCAACAGGAATCAAAATGAATATGACTGAACTGGTTACTGCTATTGCTGTTATCACTGAGCTGCATAATGGGACTACCTGCTCATGTGGAAAGTAAAAGCTAAATTCATGTGGATTTTTTTTTTTTTATAATTAGTTGCTGACAAATGAGGCTTGGTGCTTCCTGTGCTCTTCTTCAGGTACTCTTTCAGTCTGAAATTTATGGGAAAACCCCCCATCATACCTTTCAACACCTGTTAGCTCTAAGTATGATTTCATGTTAAACATCTACCCTCCTTTTCTTATAGCCATGCTGACATATCTGTCTCTCTGTGAACTGTCATAATGAAATAATGGGTGGTCCATAACTGCAAAAACTCCTGAGTTATCTTAGAAGCAGGGAATAACCTTTTATGGGGGAGCCTGAAGTCCTCAGCCTCAGTGTACTGCAACTGCATATAGAGTGGATGAAATCTTGGCTCCACTTCATGCAAGTGGCAAAGATCCCACTGCTTTCTTCAGCAGAGCCAAGATTTCACTAACTGAGTGTTTGAAGTAGTAATGCCTCTCAAAGGCTGATTTGTGGAGAGGCATTGGCAGACCAGTGGTGATCCTGCTGCAAGCCCTCCCCTCCCTGAACTGGAAACAGCACCTCCTGTCAGCTCTAAGAGGCATTGATCGAAGAGTTTCAGGGTACAAGAAACAGCAGCACAGATGACGTTAAACTAAAAGTGATAGGATCAGTTTCAACATACAGGCTGATTGAAATTACAGCCAGCATATTTCAACTAGATTTGATTCTAAACAAATATATGTGTTTGAGAGCATTAATAAGGAGAGAGGTGAGAATGACTTGGTGATCTTGGAGGTCTTTTTGAACTTAAGTGATTCTATGAAAGGAATACAGTAGATGCAGTTGTGAAGAAACATGAGAATAAGAACAATGTACTTAAGATTTGTATTCATATGGAGTTGCTTTTAGTCTTTGTACTTCCTCATTCTTACTCCCATTAATGTGGCCTTACAATAACCTGTATTCATCTCATTTTACAAATGCTGAGATTGAAACAAATGAATGGTGAGGATAAGACATATAGTTCAAATTAGCCTTGAAACATTACTTCTCCTTACTGCCTATGTGCTTCCTTGCACCCCTCTAATGCTTGTGAGGCCACATAGGAGGATGACTCAAAGAGCTAATCCAGAAGATATGTAAGCTCCCACAAGTAAGTATTTCTGCCAGTTTAGCCCCTGGCTTTCTGCTGTCAGATCTATCCCTAGAAAAGCAAAAGCAACTCATGGGAGAATCAGGTGGGAGCAGGGCAGCTCTTATACCAGCAGTAGACTGGCTGATCATTTTTGCCATAGCATGAAACCTCACTCTTAGCTGTTCAGAACTTGGCTTGAGATATTTATGACTTCATCCAGATAATATCCCATCTGATTATAGGGAGAACTGCAGGTGTCCAGATCTTTTGGAAAGAGACACAGTGTCTAAAGAAAAGCATCTGGAATTAGAAGCTGCTCTTGAGTATTTGAATCTTTGTGATTCACTCAGAAACTGAAATTCACTCAGAAACTCAGAAGTCTGAAATAGATCTGCTGCCTCCTGCCTCTCAGCCATGTTCCCTGTGCAGTAATGCTCATGGCCAGACCCTGCCATCTCCCACATACTTGGTGACTCATTTTGTCCCTAAAACTATTTGCACCTGCTGTTTTATTAACAGTGTAATGGTTAAAAATATGGCCTTCAGAAAAGTTTAATTAAACCACAATAATTTTCTTATTGTAAGTCTCCAAGCTTTTATCCTTTGTACGTTCCCCAGCTGATGCCTAGTGAGGCTACCTGGAACAGAGACTAGACAGAGTTAAAGGAATAAAGTAGGTATTTATTAAAAGGCCTTTAAAGGATACACTTAGGGCAGCACAAGAGCCTGGCCGGGCCTCTACCCAAGCTGGACTCCAGATGGATCCAAGATGGACAGCGTGTCATGAGTTTTCACACTTTTATAAGTTTTGGTCCATTTACATATTGGGGTTAATTGTCCAATTACAGCTTCAGGTTATGAAGTCCCATCCTCCCAGATTGCTCTCCTCAATTCGCTGTTGTTTGTACTTTTTGGGCCTGAAGCTGCAACGGTGTCCTTGGTTCTCAGCTAAAAGGATTACTTTGTCTAACTAAACTGTGAAGAGAACTTGCTAACACTTTATATGAAGTTCAGAGTTACACACTAAAGCAGTACAGAATCTGGAAAATATGAAAGCTAAAACTGAAGACATCACAGTACCTGCAGTCTTCCAAGACAGTTTACCCTTGACTCTGGCTAGCAGCAGCTACACTCAGATGAACACATATTGGGGGGAAATGTAACTTTCATCTTTCTTACCTGTGTTTCCTCCTTGGTATGTCCAGTGTTTTCTTTGTAACAATTAAATCCATCTCTAAAATTTCATCCTTCCATTAAGCTCTCATCTTGTGCTCCTCACCAAAGATGCTGTCTGTTTTTTAATTTCTGCTCTGTCTTAAATCAGAGCAAATATCTTTAGAGTTGGCACAGCACCTATATGCTTTCCTAGAACAACAAAGACATCTGCAGCCCTCATTTTTACTGCTGCCATGGCTTTCCTTTAACTCTTACCCCCTTTTACAACATAATAGATTCCCTGTGTATGGGTTTTGTATATTTTCTGGCATAAAATTAGGCAGACCTGTGTTTGTGAATGTGAGACACATATCCCAGAAACTGAAAGGAGAAGTAAGCTAGCCAGCTAGCTAGAAATTCTCTGATACAGAAGGCATTTAGGATGCTTTGTGATAAAGGCATAATATTTACAAAGAAGCATAGTGAGAATATTGTGAGTACTGTAGGCCTTCAAATTAGCAGAGTGTGTATGCTTGTTTCACTCCTTCCTCTCCAAATATGTTTGGAGTTTGTAGTTGGAGCTGAAGCACAAGGTGAATTCTGACATTTTTCCTGGGAGAAGACCTGTGACCCACTGCAAAATAATGCCCTTTACTTGCTACTCTGCTGTCCAGTAAAACTTGCTTTTTTTCTTCATAACCTGTGTCCCAGGCCTTTATACTGCCTTCTGTGAAGGAAGATTTGTGGACTCACTGTGGCTAAATAAGTATCTGAACTTGTTTTTTTTTCATTTCAGATAAGTGCTCTAGGACTGAGACTGGACTCATGAGTTACCTGTGCCACTAGGAGCAGCATCTGAAAAGGATTAACAGAGTAGTCTGAAAAGGATAACAAATGCAATTGCATTCACTGAAGGATTTCATTCTGTCATCTCTAGTTAGGTGTGCTTGGAGAACATTTACTGAGCAGGGCTTACGTGTCACTCCATGAGTTTCTAGGTCTCATGGTGATGCTGTAGGCTGATCCAATGGGATTTAGGTAGTGCTTTTGGGATACCAGAGCCCAGAGGCTGTGAAACTAACTTATAAAATTAACACTGTGGGATTGAAGGGTGTCATCACAGAAAAGGACTTAAAACACTTTGGTCATGCCTATATCTCATTCTGATTGCTCACATTCATCTAATTAAAGCTGCAAGAGATAGCAGACAGAAAAGATGACAGCAGAATCCAGAGTGTTCTCTGGATGAAACTCTTCTGCTCGAAACTCTGCTTCATCAAATCTTGTGTATGTAGGGCTCAGTGCTTAAATTTTCCCACTTACTTCAACAGCCTCTTTGACTAAGATAGGGATTTAATGCATTATATCAGTCTCAAATGAATTATTTCTTTCAAGACATTTACTGTTTCTGATTTTGGTTCCTAAGAACATAAAAGAAAAATAAAAACATCAGTAGGTCCACTGAGACCTACTGATGTGACATCAGGCTGTGCACTGAGCTGGTCCAATGAGGGAAAACTGGGTATCACCCAAACAGACCACAATTTATCCCTAGCATTTCAATATTTCCCAGTTTAAAGGGGAGAGGAAAGAGTTTTTTGGAATGAAGTATTTGCCTTTCCTGCAAATTTTCAGTTGCAAAGTACGACATATTATTTCATTAAAAATAATAAATTCAAGTGAAGTACATGAATAACCAGCCTCAGGTGGAAAGATTTTGGAGTGACATTTCACATACTAGAGTTCCATACTTTTACTAGTATGCT
Organism: Anomalospiza imberbis; assembly: GCF_031753505.1. Taxonomy (NCBI): domain Eukaryota; kingdom Metazoa; phylum Chordata; class Aves; order Passeriformes; family Viduidae; genus Anomalospiza; species Anomalospiza imberbis. The sequence continues at coordinate 18,618,707 of NC_089721.1, forward strand.
AAGAAATCTTTGTTTGGAGATCTAAAAATAGCGCTGGGGTTTTAAATGAGGCTTCAAAGTATGCACATAGTTGACTAAATAATAATTTAAAGGACAACAATTTTTTAAATTGAAGTCATATTTAGTGCTCTTTCATCTGCAACCAGTGAATTCAGATCCTTCCTGTCAACCATAAGAGATGAGGGGTTTTATCCTGTTCACCATTTTTTGGGCCACAGCTAGTGTATTCACAGCTGTGAAGGACCTTGAATCCTACCTCCAAAGAAATATTTCCTTTCTGTGAAAATGCCTGACCTATACCCTGCAGATGCAGCTGGAAATGCAGATGAAATCTTTCCTGATCACAGCTGGACTGGAAGCTCATCTTTATTCTGAGTTATAGTTATCTCCTAATTTTTTACTGGTTTCATGTTTTATTTTTAACTTTGGGGGAAATACACACCACACTGTAATGAAGAGTGAAGAATAACAAGTGCTGCTTTGGATTCCTAAATAATTACACCAGTGCTGGTAATGGCAAACACATTAATGATCAAGGAGGGCCAAGAGAGGAGAACCACCATGTTCTTTCCCTTGCATTTCTTGGGTTACTAGCTGTGTGTCCATTTCACTAGGACAAATGCATTCTGTATTTTACAGGTTTAAAATTAATTATTATCATGTGGGATTTTACTCGTCTTGGGACAATGATTAATTTTATATATATATATAATATATATGCTCCTCTGAGAACAAAAACATTAAGTTGTTAACAAGTTGTAAAGAGTGGCTTGTAGAGTTTACAGTAAGATATTGGATGTCTGCCATGAAGTGCCAAGAGTGACTGAGCAAAATCCTGGCAATTCAAGTCAGTGTAGCTTTGCCACTTACTGTGGCAGGTTGGGGTTTCATGCACTGGGGAGGGCTACTGGAAAGAACTGTGAGAAAATTTTCAGCCTGGTCTTCTTTCATTCAAGAGCTGAACCCAAAAGGCTTAGTAGTGACTTTGTGATAAGTGTTTACAAATCTTGTGAACACTGAAGAAGGGAGATATTTAAGCTTAACAAAAAGTCTTAATTAAAAATGTAGGAAGGTAAGAAAATACTATTGCTCATGATCTCTGGGGTACAAGACTGTCCACCACCCTGCATTCCAGTCCAGTTACTTATTTTGGAGAATCTAACTCTCATGAGTTTTCCCTCCTGCATGGAAAATATTTAACAAAAATCCAAAACAAAATTAATAATCACACAAACAAACAAACAAAAATCCCAAACAACGCACAAAAAAAGCCACAAAAGAACCCTTCTTCAATAGAAAATTTATAAGATACTTTATGTTTTCAGTAGCCAACAAGATGTGTCCAACCAGTGTGCTATGGAGTGTGTGGGTCACAGATGTCAAACAGCAGTACTGACTATATTGCTTTGACTTCCTTAGGTTTTTACCTGTCACAATTATTCTCTATTCTCATTTCAGTCTTAGTGATTTTATATTTTTAAATCCATTTGGACATTTAAATCCATTTGGATCAGAACCTTCTCTTTAATACCAGTTTTCTCTATCAATAGAAAACAAGCTGACAAATTCTCTCCTCTACCCAGCCTTTGCCCATGAAAAGAAAGAGTGTTTGTTTGCTCGTGTCAGAAGCCAACGCCACTTCTTTACCATCTATGTAGAATGGCTGCTGAGAATGATTGGATTTGAGACAAGCCAATCTTCTCATCTTCACATACAGTTTATGGCAGTCCCCTGTACTTCGAAAATGCTTTTAAAATTGAGAAAAACATTCTGAAAAGTACATACTCAAAGTTAAATTGTCTAGTCTTTCCCCTCTAAATCAAAAAATCTGGGACAGTTCTGGTAGAAGAGTGCAGCCCTAAAGAAAGGTGTATTTCTTTAATTTCAGGGAATTGCCAGGGAGAAATTCACTTTTCTAATCAAATAGTTTTGCAGGCAGCAGTTAGAGATCATGCAGTACTTTTCTACTGGGGTTGATCCTGGATGTTCTTCATAGCTCAGTATGTCCCTGTGAACAGAGGGGATCATGTATCTCAACAATGTGCCTAAATACCCGATGGGAGGGAATGAAGAAGGAGATTATTCCTAGGTGCTCAATGAGAGCACAAGGGACAGTGGACACAAATTGAATCACATGAAAATCTATCTGAACACAAGAAAACATTTTTTACTTGCTAACACTGAAACCAGTTTCCCAGAAATGTTGTGAAGTTTCTCCATCTGTGGAGATACACAAAACCCAGCTGGACATGGTCCTGGGCAAGCTGCTGCAGCTGACCCTAACTGAGCGCAGGACATGGATCTGCTTTCACTTTGGAAGTGGCTGTTAGTGAAAAAGAAAAATTATACTTAAGAGGGTCACGTATGTATTACTGAAATTTTCATGTAAGAAGTATGAAACATCCCATACAAGCTAATACCATGTAATTCAGAGAGAGGCTTAAGAACAAAATTATAAGATTGCATTTTTTCTTAATTCTTCCCATATCCCTAGTGGTTTTAGATATTTGTGGAGTCTAGATAGAAATGTTAGCCTTTAACACTCACATTGATATTTACTCCATGTGTCATATATCTAATAGATAAAAATTATTTTAAGGTACATTCCATTATTTCAATGAAAAATCCCATGTCTGAATAGTCAATGTGACAAACAAACACAAGTTAATTTCAATTTTTCTAGTATTATTGTCAACAATGAATAAAAAATAAATAATAGTTAGATTCAGTTTGTGAGAATAATAAAAAGAATAATAGACATAGGACTAACAAAAGCCAAGTGCAACATTACCATTCTTGTCAAAGATCTGCTTGCCATTTTTGCTTTTTAAAATTCAAATTTATTTAGCTAATTGCACAATACATGGCTCAGATTCTGGCTCCATTACGGCCTTGTCTCTTTACAACACCAGCAGCCAGTATATCAGTAATTCTGGAATATTGCCAGGACAGAGCCACTGTGGACTAAGTCTAAAACATTTTATACTTCAGGAAGCAGTGGATGTTGAGGTGGAGAAGTCAAAGCAGTCTCAGGAGACTGGGCCATGAGCAGTCTGTGGGCAGTTATGCAAGGTGATCACTTGCTGATCCCTCATCAAAGCTACAAAGCTGTGGGAAGAATCTTAGCAGGATCACCCATATACCTGTATACCTGTCTGAACTCACATGGTGTAACAGTGTGCATATTGGCATTTCTTCAGGATGAGAGGAACCCCTATTGTACCTTCTCTGTGTCATAAATAACTTGCCAAGCATTGCAGTTTTCTCCTCACATGCAATGGACAGTTTATTATTAATTGATAGTGTAATGAATAAATAAAATTTATTTATTAATTTTATTTATTTATTTATTTATTTATATACACATATAATTATATATAATTATTATATTTATTTAGTGTAAAAAAAAATTGTCAGATATTACATTTCTTGGATGCAATGGAAAGAGTGTCTACATGGGACCAATCCCATGTGTCCTATCACTGGATCCCAGGGAGAGGCACCATTTGCCTCTTGATTTCCCCTCCTCAGGAAACTGCAGAGAGGATTCAGGGTACCCCTCAGCTCCTTCTCTACAAAGTAGAAGCCCAAAGGCCTCAGCAGTTCCTCACAGGACATGCCTTCCAGCCCTCGAACCAGCTTTGTTGCCCTCCTCTGGATGCACTCAAGGACCTTCACAACCTTCTTAAATTGTGGAGTGCAGAACTGCACTGAGCACTCCAGGTGAGGCTGCAGAGCCCTGAACACAGGGATAATCCCCTCTCCTGTGGCTGGCAGTGCCATTCTCAAGGCTCCCAGGATGCCCTTTGCACTCCAGGCTGTCAGGGCACGCTGTGGGCTCCCCCTGAGCCCTGTCAATCAGGGCACGCTGTGGGCTCCCCCTGAGCCCTGTCAACCAGCACCCTCAGATCCCTTCCTGCAGGGCTGCCCAGCAGCCACTCCTTTCCCGCTGTTTCTGCTGTCAGTAGAAGTCATGCCACTGAGGCTTGACCAATGTTCCAAGCTAGCTAGATCCCTCTGCAAGGCCTCTGGCCCCTCCAGAGTGTCAACAGCATCGTCCAGTTTGGAGTCATCAGCCAGTTTGCTCACGGTGCATTCCAATCCTTCATCCAGATCAGTGATAAACACATGGAACAGAGCTGAGCTGCACCCTGAGGAACACTGCTGGCAGCTGGTCACCAGCCAGATGTACCCCTGACACGGGCTCAAGTTAGTGACTGAGCCCCCTCAGGCCCATATCAAGTCATACTGTAGAGATTTGCTCTGTATTTAGGCAATAATTCTGCTTTTGACTCTGACAAGCTGGGATTAAACATTTCATGTCTTTGTGGCTTCCTTTCCCACTCTGTTGAAGCAGGGTGGAATGGAACACAGAGACTAGCTCCAACAATAAAAAATACGAGCTTAACTCTGAAGTCCTGCAATTATTTTTATTTAAGGTTTTATTATTAATTTTTACTTTTACTCAGCAAAATCACTGAATCCTGTCATGAATACTGACTGTGAATTTACTGAGTGCACAGACGTTTCATACAGCTATATGTTCATAAATACCTAAAAATTGCATTTTGCAATCACATTTAAAAGCAAATTTGAGACCTTTTTAATGAATGTTTCTTATGAACACTCATAGAAAACAATTCCAAAATATGCCAGTGTCTACACGAAGTTTGTTTATAAAAACAGAGTGTATGAGTACATTTTCAATGTACACACCCAAGGGCAATTGCTAGTTCTAATCATTGTATTTGAAAAAGGTTATTTTTTGTTTTAGTGCAATGTGTTCTTTTCTTTACTTTAAATGAAACATTTACCAACATTACAATTTCATGTTAGTAAAGAATAGACAAAAAATAACTGTAGATAGACTTCTAATGTATACAAATAGCAATTGGATGTCTAGCATATATGACATCATAAAAATACCTAGTCATCTAGGTTGTTTATTAATATTGTTTTGGGATTTTCTTAGTTGTTTGGTTTGTTGTTCTTGTTGTCATAAAAGAAAACAAGGAAATGCCTTTCTTTGTTTTGCAGTTCTACACCAAACGTGTCATTGACTATTTTTTCCTATGTGCTTCTTTGAAGTGTGTATATATATGTTATATATAAATGGTAGGCTAAAAGTGACTCCCAAATATGTCACCTCCTTCAAAGTTATTTTTGCCTTGAAATAGCATGGATTGTGCGGAATTCCCCTGAAGCATTCCAAAAGTAAATCTGTTTTTTTTTTTTTCAGCTTGAAAGAAATAGCTGCTAATTCTAAGGTACCATTTTCATTTTTCTACATCAGGAATGCACATTTTCCCCAACCATAAAATTTTCTCATTATAGAAATGAGCCATTCCCCAAGGGCGTGGTTATCAAAAGATAATCTCACCCAATCTGACTGAAGGCATAAGGTTCATGCATCAAAATGCTCAAGGGTATGATTATCTTATGATAACCATACCCTGTATCATGTCTTATTGATTAACTAATAAAGGTTCAGCATTATTATTTGGGTGAGGAATTAAGATATCAGCAAGAGATCTGATTCTGGAATGGCAAGGATTCTTTGAAGCTCTCCAAATAACCACTCTTGTTCTGATTATAGCATCGGTGAAATTATGGGGTCACCAGATGCCAGCTTTTCCTTCTTATTTGTGATTACATCAATGGTAAGTTAAAACTCAACCATACCCACATATATACTTATGTAAAGACATAATTGCATTGAATTGCATTCAACTGCTCATTTTACATCTATATTGCAGGTGTAGGTTACACAGCAGAACAGAATTCCACTCTCTGGAGAGGATTTTGTTGTCTAGACATTAACTGTGCACTTCATTCACTGAGTGTGAGTGAATGACTCTGAGTTTTGTGAACAGTTACATTGTGGATGGATCTTTGTTCTTACAGGGAATTGCTCCCTCCTTGCCCACACACTTGGTAAGAAAAGGGACAATGAACCCCACCCTTGGGCTCCTGAGTCTCCTAGTACAAGTCATTCAGAGCCACAGGCTCTGTTATTCCTTAAATCTCCTAAACAACAGTATGAAGAGGCCTTAAACTAGTGCTGCAGCTTTAACTGCATAGCCACCTCCACTCTCACTGTAGTGCAGTTTGTTCTGTACGAAGAAAACCTGCTTAATGGTGTGGGACTTGCTTGAGCAGGCAATCTGAAGGCTAATGTTGCAGCCAGAATACATTGCCCTGCTCTGCATCAGTAAAAAGCTGGAATTATTTCACTGACTTCAGTGGAGCAAGCCCAGGTTAATAGACACATCTAAGAAGAAAATGTGTCTGCTGTATGCAACAAAGACTTCACTCAAAATTCCCTTATAATACAACTTCTACATACTGAGATTGAAGGAGGCAATATGCCCTTTCTGTTAAGAGATAGATGTTTTTTTGGAAACAGGAGGGAATATTTACATCTGTATGCAATTTCATTCTTAGATGAATATTTAAAACAATTAAACATTAGACCACACCTCTCATATAGGGCTGTGCAGCTTAAACCTAACAAAGGGATCTATGTGGCAGTGCAATCCACACCACAGTAATCCACTATAATTCTTTGTCAAATGTGCTGTGCCTGTTGTATTGTCATCCACTCTGTTAATGGACAATGTTAATTTCTGGAACTAGCTGGAGAAGTGTCATCCCACCCTTTCATGCTGCATGGCAAAATGGCTTGCTGTTCCTACTTGGCAACACTGATCCCTTTTGGCTACACACAGAGTGAATGTGGATTTAGAACAGGCTTTGAAAAATTCTGGCACTAGCACTATCATGAGCCAGCAGTGCCCAGGATGGCCAGTTGTGTCCTAAGGGCATCAGGGACAGCATTGCCAGCCGGGCAAGGGAGGGGATTGTCCTGCTCTGCTCTGCTCTGGGATGGCCTCACCTTGAATATTTTGTGCAGTTTTGGGTACCACAGTATTGTAAGGATATGAAGCTATTAGAGAGCATCCAAAGGAAGGCCATGGAGATGGCAAAGGATCTGGAGGGGAAGCCATGTGAGGAGTGGCTGAGATCCCTCAGTTTGTTCAGGCTGGAGGAGAGGAGACTGAGGGGAGACCTCACTGCAGTTACAACTTCCTCATGAGGTAAAGCAGAGGGACAGACACTCATGTGTTCACTCTTGTGACTAGTGACAGGACCTGAGGAAATGGACTGAAGATGTGTGAGGGAAGGTTTGGGTTGAAAATGGTCAGAGCACCAAGCTGACCAGAGTTCAAGAACTGTTTGGACAATACTGTCGGGCACATAATATATTTTTTGTGTTGGTTCTGTGCAGGGCCAGGAGCTGCATTCGATGATCCTTATGTGTCGCTTCCAACTCACCTTGTTCTATGAGTCTACGATCTATTATTGTTACATTATCTATGAGTCTATTATATTCCATGACCTGCAGCATCCCGAAGTAGGTTCACATGAAGTAGATTCAGCAGCAAAAAAAAGTTTTCCTTTAGCAGTTTCACAGATGCTTCCACCATTGTGACGGCGCTGCCATTTTTAATTGGAAGCTGCTAAAATCTCTGAAAGAGGCAAGGTGTTAACACTGTAACCTGTCTCAATTCAAGATTTCTTTCAGAATGAGTGATGTTATCCTAAGGCATTTACCTATAAGAGGAAGGATAAATTACTTTTCAGAGTAATTCTCTGAGTCTGTTTCTCACTGTTGACAAGAGGGAAAGAATCAAGATGACTAGTTTGGATGGGATGCCTAGTTTTTATAGAGCCAGAGGGGACAAAGGAATTTCTGCCTGTATTATAGCAGAGTCTCAGTGGAAACTTGTATATTAGTATACAGCTTCTGCTGTTGCCATCCTTTCCTGATCTGCATAGCAAGTACTGCTCAGCCAGACTGCACATCATGGAGCTCTGTGCAGCAGATCCTCCTGTCTCCTGCACTGAAGATTTAGTGCCAGATGCCAACCTTGCTTTCAAGCCTTATCTTTCTCTGTTAAAGGCTCTTCTGAAAAGAAATGTACTGTTTCTACTAGAGACAAATCTTGCTAAGGAACTCTTTTCCTTCAATGGTTCCTTTTTGATTAATTGTTGATTTCTAGGAATAGAGTTCATCTTGAGTCATAGTACATGTTTTGCTTGTCTTGAATTGGTTACAGGCAAGGTGGCAGAAAAAGAGGAGGCAGGGCAGATTTAAAATCTAGAAAATGAAAAGTATGCATAAAGTTCTCTTTTCTAAAATGTCAAGATATTTGATCACTGTCTTTCCACTCCCTATGACAATTACAGCTTTATTTTTCTATTATGTCTATGAAATACTTTTGCAAAAGTGTTTCTGGTTTTGTCTGTCCTTTTGTAGTGAAATACATAATGTTCTCTATTTATGTACAAGCTTAATCTAGTTCCAAGACAGAAAAAAACCCCACGTAGCTATACTGACCATCAAAAATTAAGTCAGTATCTTTCCTTTCCCTGAAACATCTTTGAATGAAAAGGACACCTTCAAGACAGGGCAAATGGTTACTACTAGAACAAAGGACTGCCATGATCCTCATTGTACAGCACACTTTCTACTAATCTTGAGCAAGACCCCACTGCCTGAAATATAGGATGTACTTAGCAGTTCTGCTCCCTTCAATTAAGGTGGACAAGAAACCTGACTTGCACTTGAGGAAGAGCTTTTTTAATAGTGCCAGAGCCCTTTTGAAATTTGAGAACTGATTATCTGTTTTCTACAGAATTACTTTATATGCAGAAAAGATATAGTGGAATATAAAATCTCTACTTCTTCAAAACCTGAGTCATACAATTATGAACAAAAAAAAAATCTTATTTTACTCCCTATCAATTTCAGGCATATATTCAATGACTGGAATGTTTTTTTCCATGCTGCTCACAGATATACAGGCGAACAGCAGATGCTATGAGAATGTCCATTTGCCTTCCTTTCTTTCTGTATGACTTCTCCCTCTCTGCTCCTGTTACTTAGCTGTCCTGGCCCACACTGTGTTCCTGTGTGGAATCAGCCACAGTGAGGCCCTCAAGGAGTGAGCAGCAAGGAGTTGAGAGTCCTGCACAGCCTGCAGAGTATTTCTAGGACTACACAAGATTACTGATCTTCCAGCCCCCTTCATTGCCAGCACAGATCATCAGCAACAAAACTGTTATTTCAACAAGACACAGATAATACATATTGGTGATGGCCTAGAACAAGATATGCTGCATTATCATGAGTCTAAATATGTGCGTGTGTATGCATACAAAGTGATGCCCTAGAACAAGATATTCTACATTATCATAGTCTACATGGTTTTGTGTGTGTGTGCGTGTACACAGTGATGCCCTAGAACAAGACAAACTACATTATCGTGAGTCTAAATATGTGTGTGTGTAATCTTCAGAAACTGGTAGTACCTCAGCTTAAACTTAACAATGCCCTGACTTCTTGACCCATTTTCCCCTAAATACAAAAATATTTTAAGCATCTTGGAAGAGCAGAGCCTATCAAAAGACTGTCATTTCTGCATAATATTTTAAAATAAGCATTTTATTAAATATTTCTATAGAATAAAGACATAAGAGATGCTATATCTGGAAAATATTAATCCATTAATTCTTATGTAGTTTGTTGCCCATTTAAATGTAAGAGTATGGAGGTAACCCATGAGGGAGGGTTTACTATTTGTTTGATGATTTGTTTAGTGGGTTTTTTTTTGTAGTCACAATCCTAGGCAATGTATTTGGTTTGGTACATGGCAGCAGTTCCACTGCTGTAATGAAGGGTTAAATATCAGGATCTTCACTATTCCCAAATGGTGCCTTACTCCACAGATACTTTCACTGATTCAACAGAAATAATTTAGTCCACAAGAAGTTGGAGAGTATTTTTTGAAAATGTGTGTGTCACTTTAATCCCTGCAACAGGAAATGCAACTACTTAAGACAACACATAAAAAGGCATCCTATGGAGTTGAGCATAATGCCTAAAAGTAGTAATGCAAGAGAAATTACACTTTTAAATGCTCCTCAGGGCTATTTTTAGCAGAGGCTTTTGACAGTTATTAATTATTTGTAAAGACCACAAAAGTGTTGTTTTTACTGGAGAAAAATAACAGCTGCTGAAATTCTTTTGGAGATAACAAAGAACAAAGCAAAGACTTTGCATCAGGATTTGTGTCATCTTTAGCATCTAAATTGTGTTCTTAGCTCAGTGAGCAGGATTGCCACTGAATGCATTGTGGGAGTAGGTTAGACCATGCCCAAAGGGAGAATTTGGCCCAAATGTATGACCAAACCCAGGGCTTAGGGCTGCCAGCCAGTGAATGAATTGTCCTTTCGTTGAAACACTCCAGAAAGTGAGGAGGCTTATCCCTAAATCTGTGTGCTCTGAAAGGAATGGCAGCAAGAGGGATTTAAGCTGTATCAGTCCTCTGCCCTGGCTGACAGTGAAGCCCAGAAAACTCCAGTGCAGCACAAATGAGAAAGGAGTACACGGTAGCACAAAGCTGAGTAGCAACACTTCAGAAGAAGTGGGACACAGCCGAATGCCATGTTTAGAGTGCAGATCTGCTTTACTACTGCTCAGAAAATGAGTAGTATTTCTAATTGAAATATTTTGTTTTCAGGTTTAGGACCAAACGAAGGGCAATTCAGTCCCTAGATCCCTAAGCCAGAAATAGGCCTCTGTGTATGATGTGTATCAGTCTGGAAGGTTTAGTCTGTGCAAACAAAAGAACAACAGCATAGAGCAGAATTTGTTGATGCCTTAATAAGTTAGTACATGTGCCCTGATGATATTTTCATCTTGCAGACCTTAGTCTACCAGTTCTTTTGTCAATGGCTTCAGGTAATTATGCTTTTCTAAGTCTTTAACATAATTTTTTAACAGCTGGGCTGGTTCAGAACATTTTGGCACTGCAATGTAGAATGAAAAATATGAATGCTATAAGAATGTATTTTTTAAATTATTAGAATATATGTTTCATTTCACTGAAAAGACAAAAGGCAAAAGGGACTAGCAATGTAGATTTCCCTCAGAAGTTGAAGTTAAGAAGCTTCATATTCTGCCCTTGAATGGTGGCTCTGGGTCATGCTGTCGTGGAGGCCATGGCAGATCAAGCACCACCTTTATGGTGTGGTAGGTTGAGACAGAAGGATGAAACCCCCATCAGACAAAGTCAGTGACAGCAGCCACTCACGGCTCACCAAATCCTATACCAAACTATTTGGATGACTTACAAGTTATATTTTCAGCACAACTTCATCTTTTCCTGGCTTCTGCCTTGACCTGAGCAACATGGACCCCTGTGAGACATAAATCTAAGCATGTAAATAAATAAATCAATCCAGCACAGATAAATGTTACTGCTAAGAAATACACACCTAAAGACAGAGCAAAGAGAATGCATGGATGTACAAATATTTCTTTTAATATGAAAGAGATGTTTATGGCCTTTCTGTTTGCTTCTAACAAATATTCCCATGCTCTCTGTTTACTGCAAAGATTTAATACTACGCAAGATATGAAGCAAAAAAGCCCCTGTACGGAGCCTGTAAAAACAGAAAATGAACCCTTCATGAGCCACTTGCATCTTTCTCCCATTCCTCCAGTTTGAGCCACCATGGATGAGGCCATGAAGTACAGGAGCTGAACAGGTAGGGCTAATGAAGAGGGGTAATGAGCTAAAGTTTCTTCCCAACATGCAAGCATGGAACAATCAAAAACAGCCAGGATAGTTCCTGTGCCTTTGCCTTTCCCCTACAAAGCTAGGCCTCCCTGTTTGGCAATGACGTCCTGATCAGAGGAGCCCTCCAGGGTCTATTGCATCCAACAGTTGGTCTGTGTGCCTTTGGCCCTTAATCTTAATGTAGCACATGCCCTATGGATATTGTTCTAAAACTGGAGTCTTTTCTATTTCTTTATGAAGAGCTGTACTGAACAACAAGCGCATTGCAGATTAGAAGCTAACAACCTAGGAAGAGATATGTTATTGCTAGCTAAAAAACACGTGAACAGCCTCTCTGTTTCTCTTTCTATAAGGCCTTTCAGAATCTTTGGTCTATAGCAAAAGACACTTGGACATTACACTGCTGAAAGTCATAGTTCCTGAGTAGTGGTTATTTCTAACATCCAAATCTGATCCACGGGTATGCTGGAAATTTGGCATCTTGGAGTGGGACTTGTGGAAGGCAGCTGAGTGAGGAGCTGCCAAAGCTGAGCAATAGTGCTGCCAAGGGGATAAGGATATGTTTTAAATTACATCCTTTGCTAAGAATTGACACGTTTACTCTGGACAAAAATTGCCATTTTCTAATCACTCTACTGAGCATTATCTTTTCTGTGAAGGAGTAGAGAACCTCATGCTTGGGTTGACATGTTGTCTTGGTTCTCTGGAGCCCACTACAAATCTCTGTAGAATGCCAGCTTGTCTCCATCAAATTCTTTTCTTCCATGATGTTTGCAAAGGCCTGAATTAGCCAGGCTGCTGAAGCCCAACATGTACTGACTGATAACTTATCTCTTACTGATATTATTCCCATATTCCTCTGTGCCTGCTTATTGTATAATTTAAAAAAAGTATATTAGGACTGTAGGTCATTTAGAAGAAGATATTTCATTTTGTTGGTTTTTCTTGGTTTTTCTTTTTTGTCTTGCATGACATTATTTCACTGTGACCCTAGACCAGGAAAGAAATGCAGATCTTGCTCTGTGTGTGTTCTTGCATCTCTTCAGGAAATAGATGCAGTGTCAGCTGATGTGTAACCAGAAGAGCAGAAATTAGGACTGTTGGTAGTGAGCTTTTTACAGTTTCTTGGCAAGGCAACACTTGCTGGCCACCATCACAGGTAGAGTATTTTGGAAATCTGAAGTGGTGTGTAAGTTCAAAGAGTCTATATACTACATACTGCATATTTATAATACTATATACCCTATATTTATATGTGGCTAGCCACATTTATGTCTGAGCAATTCTTTGTTGTCTGACTAAATAGCAGGAAGTGGAAGAGAAAAATCTTTGTGTTTTCCCCTGGGATGTCATGGGCTGTGATATCTGGAATAGACTTTGATTAAAAGGCTAGCATGGCACAGGATGGAAGTGGTGCATTAGTTGTCTTATGTGGTAAAAAAACTGCTGCTAATCGAGAGAGAGATCTATAATAGCTGGTTTGACCCATTTCACTACTAAATAAATGTTTGGCTCCAGATAAGACTAAACATTACAAAAGAGAAAAAATCAACATTAGAAGAACACTTGGGGGATGGTATTACTATGGTTTTTTTAATCTATATTGAACCCATCTGACTTAATTTTTGCTACCTGAAGGTTTAGTCTCCCTCACTAGTGTGTGGAGAAAGTGGTAGATGGGATGAATCACCTGCCAGGGCTGGCCTCTTTAGATATCTGTCTCAGATGGCATGAATGTGTCTCAGAAAGTGTCTATTTCTCTCCTGTGTCTATTAGTGGAGGCTTGTGACTACCCCAGATAAAAGCCCAACTTTTAAACATAGCTGAGTGAGAGCAACCCCACCCTTCTATGTGGGCACTCCTCATTTTCCCATCTTTTCTCTTTCACAGGAAATGGAAAAGCTTGTTAGGTCTCTTGTGCTTAAGTGGTGTGGTAGTATTATACTGTCTCTCACTTGCCAGCTTATTGTAACCATCAAGTCTGGGCAGGGGAGAGAAGTCCTGGGCTGGTGAGACACCTCATCTCCCATGAGAATTCATGGGATGTGCCAGGGGTCCTAACTGTGCTGGGTGAACCCAGCATCTGCTGGCCTCACAAGCTGGTGGTGGGACCAGCAGGGGTTTCCCAGGTTTCCTGTAGCTGTTGTGCCACGTATATGTACCACATGCACATGTACTACAGTGCCAAGTATAGGTACCACCAGTGCATGTACCACAAGAGCTAAATGAGCTAGGGAAGCACAAGCCAGATTTGCCTAGGGGGTAGGAAATAGATTTTCATCTGTGAACAGTGACACAGAAATGGAAAAGCATGGTTTTTTCATGGGAAAGAGAGAGCTGGCAGAACTGCAGCTACATTCCTTTCTGGAGTGCTGCTTCTTTACACTAATTCCACCTGTACTGGACTCTTAACTTGGGTCCCTTTTAGGAGGTGTGGAAAGAAATCAGGCTGTGACTGCCTCTCATTTCTGCCAATAAAGAAGAGTCATTCAATTCCTAAGCTCTTGTATTCAATGAAGTAACAATTAGTTCTGGACAGCTATGATGATTGTCAATTTTAAATTTTCTTAACAAATAATTTAATAGACAGCATTGTGAAGCTCACATAGAGATAGCCAGCTTAGCCAGTTGTGAAACCTAGCTAGAGAAAAAAAGCAGACTAAATACAAACACATTATTGCTCCACCTTAGCTAGCCTGTACTGCAAACTTTTTCTCTCCACTTGTCTGCCACTCAGACATTTAGACAGGCTGTCATTATAAGCCATTTGCTGCCCCAGCTTCGCCCCAATTTTTTTAAGCCCTACAGCACTGTCATTTGATGTGTCTGGTGAGAGAATTAAAGTAGATGAAGACTGAGGATACCACTCCCTTAGGTAATGATATATTCTGATTCCCTGCAGCTATCTTCCTGACAACTCAGTCCTCCTCATCCTGGCCTTACTTTCCACTTCCACAGACTGAAGAATAATTAAACTCCTCTACATAAAGCATGGCTCCATTCAACATTCAGCTTAGACTCTATTAAAAAAAAGCTTCTGACACATGGAGTACATTCTGTGCCATAGCAATAAGTTAGTTGGCATGCAATAGCCAGCAGGAAAAGAAGACAAAAATATCTGGCATCGAAAAGCCAGGAAGGAAGAGAGACAAAAACACTGAAATAGTACTTGAAATGAGGCCTCATCAGTTTAAACTAAAAAGTGCTAGACCTTGAAATTATTATGGAGGTACTATCCTGAATGCATTCAGCACAGATAAAACTGCTGAAATATATCTCATGATCCATCAAGTATTCAAGGAATTTTAGAATGAGGTAGGAACATTCAGTTATTTAGGAGATCCATCAGTACTACAAGTCATGAGAGTTGCAGCTTGAAGGTCATCAGGAGTGGGTCAAATTTCCTTGCTTCAAATTGTCTGAAAAGCAAACAGTAAATCTTAAATCAAAGGAAGCATAGTCACTTCAAGTCACCTAATGAGGAACTTTGGAAAGAAAGTTTCTAAAATAAGTAGTATTAAACACCATCAGCCTGCGAAAAGGCACATGCTGGGGTGATCCAGGGAATGATCATTCTCACAACTGTTCTTCCTACCAACACTAGCACTGGCTGTCCCTGGTGTAATCAATCATGTTAGGTGCAGCATTTAGCACTTAGAAGCACCCTTTCAGTCTTAAAAACACAATCAAGGGAATCAAAAGTTGTGCCCAAAAAACCCTACAAAACTAATTGTTAACCCAAAGGCATCCACACCCAGTCATTCTGGCAAGAAGATACTCTCAAAAAGCAAAGCTCTCATGACTTGTGTTGTTATCACAGCCTTGGAATGTGTGCACAGTCTTACTTGCAGTGTTACTGGTTTTTTTCCTTAATTGCAATGAATAGTTAATATGTCACATGCTATTATAACAAGAAAAACAGGTTTGAGAAAACAAAACAAATATGCCAGCATAGTTATAATTGCATTTAAGAGATAAAATAGGCAAACATGAGATGTAGGACCAGTATAAGACTGAATGGGCCATGTTTCCCTAATTATGTGGACATAGCTTCATGTTTCTCAAAGGTGATTGATACAGAGGATACACACTGGTTGCCAAATTATTGTTCTCCAAGCAGTTTTTCTTTGTTACATATTGGGCAAGGCAACACACAGGGCTGCAAAGGGAGCCAGGGCTGTAGGGAGCCAGGGACCCCTGCAGTGTGCATTCATTCCGCTCTAAAAGTCCCCATCATTTTCAGTGCAACCCGAAGTGTCCACTTATGTCAGTAAAGCGAGACTGAGAAACAGAGATATTCCCATGAGTGTAATAACCAGTGAAGCTGTCTTGCCTGACAGGTGAAAGCTACTAACAAGTATAGGTGAGCAATTTTAAAAGAGGAAGGAGAATGGCAACATCCAGTAAAGGGAAAGTTCTCCACCACATCCTGGAAGAGTGAGCACAGATACAGAGGAAGCAGTACTGCCCAGAGGTACTGAGGATCACAAAATGCCCCAATTTTTTGTTCAGTTCTGAGGTCTCTCAGGGTTTGTTGTTGTTTCATTTGTTTGTGGTTTGTTCATTTTTTTCTTGCTGACTGCTTGATAGAAAGTTTGGGAGGGCTATAAAAATTCTACCCATCATGTAGTTCCCAGACAATTAAACTGGGAGCATGGACTACATGATTCCCAGAGAGTGTACCTGCTCCTTAGAGAGGTCCATGAAGACAATGAATGCTCAGACACTCTGTTGGTGCAACTCCAGCTGAGCTGTCTTGAAAGCAAATAAAACCAAAAGGCAGATCCTGTACATCAGTCCTGTGACTACTCACAGAGAGGAGCTCAACTGGGACTGTGATAAGACTTCCTGTAGGTAAGAGACTATGGCTGAAGGTGTCAGAGGTTCCCAAAGGTAAGGCAGTACAATCTCTGTTGTTTTTCTTTCTTGTTTCATTAACCTTAATAGATTAAGTTCCTTGGAGGTGTAGTTTAGGTATCAGAGGCAATTATACACTTGATTAAAGTTTATTTGCCTATAATTTTTTTTCATCATATAATTTAGTGAGCTATCAGATACTGGTTTCCCCTTCTTTGATTGTTGGTGTTAACTACAGCTTTGGGTTGCGTGGTGCAGGAACTGGAGGGATCGATCAGGATGGTGGCTGGGTAGAAGTTTTATCACCATTCATGAGGTATTTACTCTGCACAGAGTTATATCTTTAACTAGCCAGTTACAGCAGAAATCAGACTGTTTTCCTGGCTACCTGGTCTTGCTTTAGTGGCTAATCAGAGAGCTTTTCTGCTGAACTCATGAAAAGGAGAGTATATTTACCCTCTTACCTGAGGAGATATGCAGAAAGTGGCTTCCAAGAACAGGATATGTTCAGGATTGCTAAGGAAGGTGGTAGTAACTTGTGGATATGCCAGACAGTTGTGCTGAGCTGGCTGTATTGGGAAACTGAATTTCTCTTATATGTGGACTTTGTTTTGATATTTTCTGGTTCACAGCTGACCTTCTTGCCTGAGACTGGGAGGAGGTTTTGTGGGAATAGCTCTAATGAAAGTATCATGTTTGATGTGGAAAACTGTGTTTCCTTGCTTACATCTGCAACTAATAAAGGAAGAGAAGTCACTTTGCACCCTATGAACATAACACTTTGTTCCCCATTATTCATGGAGAAAAATGGGATAACAAATGACACACTGAGTAGAGAGAGATTGACTACTTGGAAAAATATTCACAGCAGGAAAAGCAAGGGGAGTGCAGGAGACCATGGAATGGAAGAACAGCCTCATTCCCCAAAATGGCTTTTGTAGAAAACCCTTTTAGGTATAGGTAGCCCTGATTATTTTGTTTTTGCATAAGCTACCACAGAGCACACTGCCTATTAATGATCAACTATGCCAGTTGAAACAGATTCGAGAGGATATGACTAAAAAAATTAAAAACAGGTCATATTTTGTATTTTCATCTGAGCACATCAATCTGGGCTTTGTTCTTTAAAAGAAATACCATATCTAATCAAATTTGAATGCATTTTAAACACAATTCTAGTTTTCTGAGCAAGTAAAAAATTTAGCACAGCACTCTGATAACAACCTGAGAATATGACTTTTCAGTAAGTTGTAGTGGTTTGCTTAACTTTCCTTACTTGTGTTTGAACATACAGTACATGAAGTAAAAGTAATATTTGGATTAAGGGACCAAATATGAAAAGTCATAAAATTCTACAAATTCAGGGTTCAGTATTAATTTGTTGGTGTTTGTCGTGTATGTTTTGCACAGGCAACCTAATAACAAACTGCCCTAGGCTTTGATTAGGACCGTATGTACCATATGGTGAGAAAATCTTGGGTGTTCCTAGGCATTGTCAGCCACCTGAACATTCTGCTTATCTTAGCAAAGGTGTCAGAGCACATTTGAGACCAAATGGTTTCTAGATCTACCTTCCTGATGTTACACCTCCTTCTCCACATCATTACTTCCCACCTATCTCCCTGGCTATGGTTTCCCTGCTGGAGTTTTTATCACTGCTTCTTCTGGAGATGATCCACTACATCCCACATCTCTCCCGCTTCCCTCACCTGTCTACCTGCTCTAGTCACTTCCCAGTTCCTGTGACAACCTCATAGCTCCTGGGCTCCAGGGCCACAAATTTCCACCTTTAAGTTTCGTTGCTGAATGCAACAAAAAAGTGAAAACTGAGAAAAACTTTGGGCTGAGTTGTGAATGCTTTGATGCTGTTTGTACAAAAAGTCTCAGTGTGAGCCCAGATGCATAAACTGCCTTCTGCAGTGTGACTGTGAGTGTGTGAATGTGCTAAACCTAATTCTGTCTGCATCAAAGGCTGGGTTTATTTTCATTACAGAGCTATTTCCCTCCCCCCCCCCCCCATAGTCTCCTTTTCATCTATCCTTGCACAGTAGCAGGCACACTTTAAGGCTCCTAACAGAACAGTGTCAAGAGTAATAGAAATTAATGCTGGCTGGAATGAGAGTGAAGTATTGGCAAGAGATAATAAGAAGTTCACTATTTGTGATTTTTTTTTGTTATTTTTAGTATCTGAGTGGCATTTGGAGACGTAGAAATTTATGTGTTCATTGATGCAGCTCTAAAGAGGTGTAAAACAGTGCACTCAAGTAAAATATTGCAGTCAATAATTTTGATAACACTGTAAGAGGAAATATTAAATCATCATTTAAGGCCTCTTATGTGATATAAACATTGCTGCCATTATTGTTGGCACTAAGTTTGGGTTGGACAAGATGGCTTAGAGTGGCATGAATTTTGGGGCTAAAATTAGTGGGAAATATTTTTAAAGATGTCACACTGACTGTAGTTTTCCTCTGGGATTGTTACACACATTCACCTGTAACCTGTTGTTACCACTACAAAACTCAGCAATGACCAAGTGGCAGTGAAATAATTGAAGCATTCTGCCTAGCTCCAATCTCTCTTCCCTACTCTTCTGTTCTTTGTCCCATAACAGGTGATCTGAAAACCATCTGATTTTTATGCAGGACACCTTCCAAGCTCTGCTTGAAAAAATTGCAATCACAGTGGTTTCTTTACCTCTGGGGTCCCCGTTGTAAAGTGATGGGAGGTGAAAACTGTGAATTTGTCCTGTGCACACTGAGATGAATGCAGAGTGTGAAAACAGAAGCAGCTGGTGCTTCCAGTCCTGGAGGTAGTCAGCTACTTCTTGACTTCCACATAGCCAGTCATGTGGCTTCCATGTAGCCAGTGATGTGGGTACCTCAGCTGACTGATTGCACTAGTGTAGTGTTGTGCTCTTGGGTCAGCAAGATCCATTCTAAGGCAAACACAAGGATAAAAATGTGTTATGCAGGTAATAGAAAACTTTAATCCTCAAAAAGAAAACTGTAACTCCTCAGTCCCAGTGAAGAATCCCTCTTCTGCTTACCCAGGCACTGTAATCAGCTTAGGCAATTACTGTACAAATATAAATCAGTGATGAAACATGTATGGCACCTGATATTTATTTATGCAGAGCAACATGTCATTAAGAAAAAAAGATACCTGCTTAGTCTAATTACATATTATGCAGATGCAGGAGCCTAAAAAGTACAACAATAGTGTTTGAATTCCCTGCAAAATACAGAAGGATGCCCTATCTCATTTTCTCTCTACTGATAAGTGTTTGCTGGGATGTAGCCTGACACCCTTCACACCCTGGCTGACCAGCCAAGCTGGTGAATTCAGTCCCATGGTTTGCCACCATTTCTGTTTCTCCAGAAGGAACTTGCCTTATTGGACTTTAGGAGAAATTGATGGTAAATGGAATCCGCACAAAGGTTTTGGCAAAGCAGGACTACAGAAGGGTAACACCAAGTGATGCAGTGAGGGATGTGGTATTAAAATACACCAGTTTGGGGCAATAGGATATACACTTATTTCTCATCTACATCAAACAGCTCAATCTTGCTTTTTAATTTAGTGATTGCATAGGTTTGTGGATGCCAGTGATCTTCAAATTTGAAAGGAGCAAATTATTGCTTTTTAAATGCATTTATCTAGGCAAGAAAGACAAAAGACACTGAAACATTCTAACACTGTAAGGTATTGAGCAATCTACATGGCTTGATATCTACATAATTTCAATATTCCAAAGGTAAAGTGGGCTTGGATTCTAGCACAAACCAGCTACCATCTGCCTATTAAATAAGAAACCTATTTAATGACAACAGGTGGTAGCAAGGATGCTGAAAGTTTTTCCAACACTACCACCTTGTGCATCAGTTCAACTAGGTTTTTATGCACAATCATCTCAATGATCTTCTTTATTTATTTTACTCTATTTTATTTATAGAATTACAGTTTCCCTACCAACAAATCTGGAGCTAAGCAAGGAAGAAAAGGGGAATCATTCTGATTCCTCTTCTTTGTTCCTGTCAGGAGAAAAAGGAGGTGGCAAAACCCAAACCTTAGTAGAATAATTCTATCTATTGTCTGTTGGATCTTTTCTCAGGACTTACCATATCCATCTCAAATCAAGAATTTTTTCTCTCTTTCTTTAAAAATATCTATATATATATCTATATCTAATCTATACCTATATCTATATATCTATATATCTATATATCTCTATCTATATCTATGTCTATATCTATCTATATCTTTAAGAAGATTTTTCATGCATTAAGTATTATGAAACTGATGATTCACAGTGGAAATTATTTGGTGATTTAGGCCAAAACTTGCTGCTGAAATGTTGGTAAGGTGATGCACTAAAACTGAATCTCTATATATTAAAGTGATCAGACCAGAACACCCATGTTTAAACATTTATTAAAGGAGTATTTAGACTGGGTCTTATCTGCAGTGATGCAGATATATGCAAACAATTTTTTTTCACTTGAAACACAGTATATTAGCCTTTCTAATTAATTTGCTATATTGTTAGAAGATGGTCCTTAAGACATGTAAACCAAGCATACCTGATTCTAAATAAATGCTCCTGCTTAGTCAAAGCAGGGAATACTGAAATTGTGGAAAATTTAAATTCTGGGATTTTTGTTGTTGTTGTTGTTGTTATTTTTAACCACTAAAGAAACATTTTTCTCATCTACAGCACTAGTTTTACACTATATATAATTCCATCTTTTTCTGTGAGAAATGTTCTAAAAACCTCTAACCAAAAGGAAAAGAAACATACTAACACTGCATAAGGATTATTATTTTGAACCAATGTGCAGATATTTTCATACCCAGAGACCACAGCAAAGGCAAGTATGTCAGGCTTGAACACCAGCTACATCCTCCAGCCTCCAGACAAGCCAAACTCTAGTCCATCATGCCACTACGGTGTTGTGTACTATAACAGAACCTGTGGATCAAAATCAGAATTGAATGTCACTGACTGCACAAAATAAAAAGTAAAATGCCAGAGCCTATCCTATCTATGTAGATGTTCTACATTTAAGATATGATCTAACATGTTTCCATCTCAGGCAGCTGGACTGTGGGACCCAGACTGTCTTTGCCTTCACTGGATGGCTTGTGCAAAGTGACACTGCCCTAGGCATTCCTGTTCATGCTTTTCTCTCCCTGCATGCTTATTTCTCCTCAGTGCCCACCCAACTGCAGGAACAGGGACAGGTCATGTTGCAGTTGACACTTTTCACTCTAAACTATGTTTAGCCAATTTATACTTGGGCTCTTGACTAGTGCTGGGCTTTCTTCCAGCTAAGTATTTAGAACAGACTCTAAATACTAACACTGTGCTTTGGGTTTTCTATATTCTAAAAGCAGTAATAAAATGTTGTTGAACTTGCTGTGCTGCTATTCCTAAATGCACGGCTCTGTCTCATCTTTCTCTGTCTGACTGGAATAGCAAGAGCAGACCAGTTTCACTTGCAGGTTCTCACTGATAAGTACATCATTATTATTCTTGCCAGAATAGCAGTATTTTTTTCATCATTATAACTGTTAGATTCACCTTATCATCCTTTCACCCTTTCTACCATTAAAAATAACAACAAACCTGAAATGTGTCCATCAAGAATAGTAGATTTCTCCATAGTATCACCAGAGAACTGGGATACTGTGTTGTGCAAAAGTAAGGAAATACAGTGATTGATTTGATGCTTTTAATGGTCTCCTCCTTGTAGTTTTAAAAATTTATTTCTCTGTGTTTCATGTGAAAGTCACAGGTTTTTTAGCATTACTTTCCACACTTTTATGTTTTCCCTGGGTCTAAAGATTACTGTTTTATTAATAAGAGAGACAACTGAAGAAGCAGAAATGTGAAACTTGTGCAGGGTATAGAAGCAGTAGGATGCAAAACTGGCATAGAGATAGCAGATATTTATAAAATGAATTTTTGTTTTGAGTCTAATAACACCTTGTAAAAATACAATTCTTATAAAATTTTCCACAAATTATTTGAGGCAAGTATGGAGTAATCATGTGTTGAAAAAATGTACTGTAGAAACAGCTCTGGACAAGTATAGTCCATATTACTCCAGAAGTTGTAACATGTAAATCCTTAAAGTGCATCTTTGAAATATACATAAATTCCTAGTCTAAGCATCATCAGTACAAAGATGCTTATTGGCATGGGTAGAAACATTTTGGAGATAGGGAACTTCTTTCTTTTCCTCTTTGTTTGGTTAAAGTGACATATAGCACTAAAAATGCTGTGGGGATCCAATTTCAACTTTGAGAATTCCAGAAGGCCTTCAGTCATGACAACAGCCTGTCAGTTTTTGTCATGTTGGAGTCTGGCTAGAAAACAAGAATTTTGTCTAGGAAAACATTCACAATGTCTTTTATTTCTGTATTCACTAGATACTTTATTTCACATTTAAGTGCAAAATTGCACTTTCCAATAAAAGCAGGAAAGAGCAGAGACATGATCCTGCAATAACAAGGTCTGCACTTCAGAAACACTAGGGGTTTCCAGGCATGGGAGCAAAGCTGCCCCATGGGGCTTTAGCCCCAGCACCCGCCTGAAAGTCCAGTCCAGCACAGCCAGGCAGCCACAGCCTCTCTATTGCAGCCCGGCACAGACAACTTGTGATTATTTCTCTAAAGTGGAGTATATCCAGCAGAAAAGCGAGGACAGAGAATGGCTCCACAGCCACTGTCTAGGGTAGTGGGAAAACCCCTTTTGTTCCCAAAGAATCTGATTGGTGTGGGTATATGCCCTTCCTTCTCATCCCTCAGAATTGCCCTGACCCCAGTTCTTCACGTCTGTGTTCTTGTTGATATTGTCAAAACCATGCCATTCCTGCAAAATATTCGGTTTAGCCAACTATCATTTTTAGATGGAAAAAACCTGTCCTCAAAAATGCTTCTACCTGCTGTACTGGGCACGTACTCACTCGTGTACACAACCGTGTTGCTTCAGAAGGATTTTTCATAGCAGGTGGTTTTGTGAAACCTTTATCCTGGCCTGATGCCCCATGATTTTAATTGGGGAAAATAGTAGCACAAAAATGAGGGGGACTGCTACCAGTTCTTTGAGACATTTAAGCTGCCACTCAGAAATCAGACCCTACAAACATAAAGCTATAACAGACATAACTAAAAAAACAGTCTTAAAAAAATTGGCATTTTTTCTTCAGATTTCTCAGAGTTATTAGTGCTGATGACATGTCTGCCAGCTTTACAGAAACAGGAAACTTCTAACACTTGCCCATGGAAAATTTTATATAATTTATTTTATTTAAATAGAAGCATATGAGAAACTACTATTGTAATTTAATATATTTCTGTTTTCGTGCAAATACAGAGCAAAGTTTGCTGATGCCTTGACTGATCTGACAGAAGCATATTCAACTAGGAGAGGACTTCAAATGAAAAAAGAGGATAGGAGAGGTGTCCATCTCCATTAGACACTGTCTTGTCAGGAATACTTTCTCCCTTTGGAGCAGTACTAAGGCTGAGGGGAGCACAGCTGCCTGCAAACCAGCCCAAATTGGGGAGCTCTGCAGATGCAGGCTGATGCCCTGCCTCCCTGCCAAACACAGTACTGCTTCAGAAAGGTGCCCCTGGGAAGGCAGGAAGGGCTGGCAGGGTAAGAGAGGCAATTTAGGCTGCTTTAATAGTCTTTTCACAGAATTGCTTGGTAATTACATAAAATGTGTTCTGATTCAGTATTTATATTTAATTGGATTTATCCAGGAAAATAATTTTGGATTTGGTTTGACAAGGTTTGAATTGCAAAACAAGCTTTGCAACTATATTAATCAAGTCAGCCTGCTATGAGAATGACAACCTATTTTGCCACAGTAGGACTTTTTTGTTGATAGCCTTAAGTGCCAAAATAAGCAGAAATTATGTGCTTATTCTCTAGGGGAAAGTATAGAGCAGTGTGTTTTCAATCCCTTTGAAGCCCTTCTCACGAAATCATATAGATGTAAACTTTGCCAGAAGCTCCTTGAAGCTGAGGGGTGAGCATGGGAACTCTCCATGTCCAGGTCCATGGAGCAAGCAGTCATTCTCTTCAGCTGCAGCTCATCTGTGTGGGAAAGCTTAGTTTAGGCACAGCATCTTCCTCCACTAGGTGTTTGGGAATTCACGTATCCATAGCCATGATGACCTGTGGGAAGAGGGTGTGTAATGCTCTCAGTTCTGAAAACGTTATGATGCTGGGGCAGTGTGGCTGGAAAGCTGCCCAGTGGAAAAGGACCTGGGGGTGCTGGTGACAGCAACTGAACATGAGCCAGGGTGAGCCCAGGTGGCCAAGAAGGCCAATGGCATCCTCACCTGGATCAGCAATGGTGTGGCCAGCAGAAGCAGGGCAGGGATTGTCCCCCTGTGCTGGGCACTGGTGAGGCCACACCTCCAGTGCTGTGTCCAGCTCTGGGCCCTTCACTACAGGAAAGACACTGAGGAGCTGGAGTGAGTCCAGAGAAGGGCAATGGAGCTGGGGCAGTGTCTGGAGCACAAGTCTTGTGAGGAGCAGCTGAGGGACCTGGGGGTGTTCATCCTGGGAAAAAGGTTTGGAGGGGGCTTATCACTCCCTACAACTGCCTGAAAGGAGGCTGTAGCCAGGTGAGGTCAGTCTCTTCTCCCAGGTAACCACTGATAGGACAAGAACACTGAGTCTTAAGCGGCACCAAGGGACATTCAGGTTGGACATCAGGAAAATTTCTTTATGGAAGGGGCTCTCAAGCACTGGCATGAACTGCCCAGAGAAGTGATGGTCACCACACCCAACAGTGTTCAAGAAATGACTCGACATGCCACTTAGTCCTATGGTTTACTTGAAAGGGTGGTGTTTGGTCAAAGGTTGGACTAAATTATCTTGGAAGTCTTTTCCAACACAAAAGGATCTATGAAAGCTGTGGAGCAAGAGTCTGTGAGTGCCTCAGCAGGAAGTAATGCTGCCCATTACCACTAAAGATTAGATAATATCATTACTGCTGCTCTACTGTAGTAAGATGTTATGTAAGCACTTAGAATGGGAATGTTTGCAGATTAAAAAAGGTCTTTGCCAAGGTCCCAACCTTAACTGAAGGAGTAATCCTGTTAACTTCACACATTTACTTGCTAAATACAAACCACTCTTGTGAAGAAAGTGGTATATTATTTATCCCTAAACAAATTAGAATACGCTAAGGGGGTTGGTAGGTGAGGAGATCATTAAAAGATGAAAAGGGATCACAGAGTTTGTTTTGAAAATTTGTTTGATTATTCTTTACAAGGGTACAGAATGGAAGATATTCACATTTATTTTTGCTAAAAGTAATCCAACCCTGTGCTAACTTTCATTTTTGCAGACAGAATAAGCCATTTTACGAAAATGCCTTTGATTAGCCATTTCCCTTCTGAAGGGTGGCTACTGTATATCCCTGGAATGTTGCAGTTCTTTAAGGAATGGTATCACCCTGCAGCAGACCCCACAGACAGGAATGTTAGAATGACCCTTAAACCCTAGAGGGAACCTATTGGCCAGAGGCCAGATGGCCCCAACCCCCCAGAACCTAGATAAAAACCCACTCCGCCATTGTTCGGTCTCTTTTTCCTCCTTCTCCCCAGAAAATAAACACATGGAAACTGAGCCTCTCTCTCCTGGCTTCTGAAGCTCTGCTCCTCAGCCGTCCCCCAAGACTGAGCTAGCATAACAGTTCAGGGGGGCAGTCAGAGGGGATTGCATCACTGGAACACTCTGCCTCTGGAGCACAACCCCACAGTCTGCTCATTTTCCCGAGATGTTCCTGTGGTGCAGATACATCTGAGATCATCTGGAAAGCCTCTGCACAGAACCTGACAGCCTTTTTGAGATATCTGTGCTCCTTCAGCGTAAACTGGATAAGCAGCAGCTAGAAAACAAAACCTTCTTCAGAAGTTTAGATGCACTGGTGGTAATGCAAAATAAAAATAAGAGAGGGAGCATGATGACTTCTATTTAAATCATGGTTGCAGCTCCTCATAACATTTTGTCTAAAGGGATGTTCAAAAAGTTCAAGCATATTTTTTTACTATACAATAAGCTATAGGTGCTCATCAGAGAGATAGAAATAGAGAGAAATAGAGAAGTTAGCACTCAGCCCAACAGCAGAGTGCCTTCTTGCATGTCCCATGAATTTTGTAGTTACTTCAGCTGAATACTCTTTGAAAACTGGATTTATGTATATTTAGTAACAATTGTTCATATAAGCATTTGACAATGACTGCTAAAAGCCCTGCAGTCTGCTTTTTACCTTGTTTATCTGCAATCAGGTGTTTAGCACTCTCAAGCCAGAGAGGTGTTATATACAGATACTTCTGCCAAAAATTTGGTTGAGCATTTTTTCCTTTATGAAATTTTCTCTTTCAGGTCAGTACAGAGAAGGGATGTTACTTGCTGTACATTCCATTCCTTTGCCATCACTGGCTGCTCACAGGCTATCTCCTTCTACCCATGCTGAGAGTTGTAGTGTTTTTTGATGAAATAGGCCTCATAAAGATATTTAACAGTTTATTCTAATTCATTGAGAAAAAGATCACTTATTTCACTAAGGTATGAGCCTTAAACCAACTTAATCAATGATACAGGGAAAGAATATAAACTTAGGTTTCTAAAGAAGCTGACAAATCAAGTTGGAATTAATAGGAACAAAAGATATAATCTAATTTTCTTTCTGTACAATGTCTTTCTCTAATTTCTGGGTCTTTGTTTGAAGCCCACATTCTCTTGCAGTGAATATTGTTGAAGATGCAAGGATAGCAAGGAACTCTTCCATAATATATAACTGAGGTGTGTTTTTACATATACCAGGCATACAATTTACTTCATGTAGGTTTTTAGGTTAAAATAGGAATTTGGACATGAAAGGCAATATAAGTAAAAAGCCCTTCAAGGTAACTAAGACTTCTTTTCAATTGAAGATTTACTTTATTATCACATTGTTATTAACATAATTCTCAGCAAATTTACTTTCCTTCCAACAAACAAAACATTGAATGAAAAGCAATTCTGAATCATATGCTAAGATACCCAGTAGTGGTTAAATTTAATCAGTAAGCATTGTGTCTAATGAGTTCAGTTGTAGAGCTACTCAATTAATGTACCCTTGTTATGGTGGAGTTCATCTGAATTAAATGCAAACTACCAAGAAGGAACTAGCCATTTAATCAGCTCTGTTAAGACACTAGTTTTAACCTAAGGCTACCTAAAGTTGCTACATAAGGATGAAAATATATCTGTTTGTAAAAAAAAAAAACTTTTTGTGAAAGACTGAAAAACCTGTTTTACTACACATGTCCAAACAGCAGGTAAATTTTCTTCAGAATCAGCTTAGCCTAACCAATTTATGTAAAAAACAAAACAAATAAAAGGATGGAGCCATCGCTTGAATGAGTGACTCTGCCAAACTAACACTGAAGAAATCTTATTAATTTAACATTGTTGACGTGGGCTGAGTGACAAAGCAGCTTACAAAACAGAGTGAGTGAAACAGGAAATTTAAAAATGCTGTAAGCTTTAAATAAAACATAAAACCATTTTGTGTGTATGTGTGTGTGGGGAGTACCATTACACACAAGTCGATGTTTGATATATGGCATATAATTACAGGAAGTAAGTAGAAGGTGCCATGATACCTGTCAATTATCAGCATGAAGAAAATGAAGATAACATACATAATTCATCAGCATACTGACCTTTGTTGTTAAGCCAACTGATTTGGCTCCATAACTGCTTATTTTAAACAAGACATTTAAATTCAAATGAAATACTGTTACCTTTTTTAAATGTGATGTTATTATTATTATTTCAAAATCAGTTATTATACTGATCCAGATGCATGTATATGCATTTTTAAATGCTAACAAGGAAGACTACAACTACTTGAAAATTGCTTTTAAAACGGTATACTGGTAAATTCAGATTTATTTCTGTAGCATTTAATTCTGGCTGCAAGTCAGATGGATCCTTAGGAAAACAGCCATGTAGATAAGGGCTACCAGTATGCACTGAACAGATATTAAGTGGAGGGTTTACATGCTTTTTTCTTGTCACGGAATGCCCTCATTTATGATTAAAAAAGAAAAAAATTTAAAAAGCCAAAAGCTACCAATTTTTTTTTTTTTTAAAGAAAACAAAAAGAAAAAAAAGGAAAAAAAAAAAGCCTGGGTATGAAGACACAACAATTCAACATTCAGAGGGGGACAGACCTAAGAGATGATGTAGATTTGTGTACAGTGCAGAAAACATAAAGAAGAAACTTACAGATTTTATTTATTATTCCAGAATACAAGAAGGAGAAGACTCATTGTGAAGTCAAGAAAATATCAAAGAGATATGAGAAAACTCATCAAGGGAAATGGCTTCCACATAAAAGCAGGGTGTTCACAGTTGGAATTCACTTCCACAAGATGAATGGGACCAAAACTCTGTTGCATTAGCAAGATTTCTACAAAGGGTAAGCTTTAGGAGTGATGAATGTATTCACACCCATATATAAAGGAAGCCATGGATGTTCTCACTGTGTATAAAGTTCCAAAGTTCCACTGTGTACCAAAGCTGGTACATCTGGTGAATGCATTTCACTTAGAGGAGATTGTCAGCACTTGTCTGTGCTGGGTTTGATTCTAGACAAGTAGATGTACCGTGCAGCTAGAATGCAGTAAACCCGTGCTACTGCTATGCAAGCATAACAATTTTCCTAGAGGCAAATTGTTTTCATACAGAAAATTATTTTTCTAGGTAGAATAACAAGATCTAATAAAGCAGATGACATGAAGAAACACATGACATGAAAATAATCTGAAAAGGAGAAGAAAGGTAGTAAAATGGGCATGGGATCTGTCCTTTCCATGTAGGCTGCAGTTAACCAAAGACCCTCTCTGGCAGCCTGGCAGTCTGGTCTTGGGCCTGGAACGCTTTCCGAGTTTTTGCATTTCCTACTGGCCTGAATGAGGCCTTGAACGAGAATAGTCTTTTTCACAGCTGAAAGAGAAATTTTATCAGTTCAGCTTAGGGAAATGTTTTGGGTTAACTTTCAAAAGACTGTTGATGAGACTAGCAAAACAAGAAGCAATTAATTACATAAACAGGACAACAGTCTGCAAAACTAGCCTTCTGGGAGAGGCTGACCCCTATCCCCATCTCTGAAGAGTCCCCTCGAGTCCAGGTACTTTCTCCTCAGCTATTAAGGTGTTTATCCTTGCTGTGTGGGTTCTGGAACCAACTGATTACTCAATTACTCACAATTACTCAATTACTGACAATGGCTGGAGTATCCTTTGTCCCTTGAGGAGGAGTTTCAGGTACTGCACCTCATTCCATATTTTATCGTCCAAACTCACCTCTGACATAAGATGTGGTCTATTTTTTCTACCAAATGCCAAACTGAAAATCCATATTTAATATAAGGTTTTGGATATGGTGCTTTGGTTAGCTGCTAAGAAACTCAAATCAATTTGTCATCATGTAAAACAATAAAAAATGTTGCCATATTTGTGTTCAACACCCAACATACATTATTTATCTATCCATAGTAATATTGTAAAAAGCAGAATATTTTGAAGCCCATGTGAAATAGTCATTTCTCATAAGCAGGTAAAACTGTATTCAAATGTGCTGCATAAACAAAATATTTATTATGCTCACAAATTATCTGTATACTCTAAATGTAAAAAATTACTATGCTGCTGATTATTTTCCCTGAGTACAGATAAAACAATGCTGAAGGGCAGAACAGTACCAGACTAGGTCAACTATACCTCCTCAGGCTTCCTGCAGGGGCATTGAAACGATGACATCAACGAATTTATTTTTCTTTGTTGTGCTTTCTCTCATCCTTGGTGATTACTTTACACACTTTACCACCACATGGGAACAAGATGGCAGAGCTGGGAAACAGCTGCAGTTTGGGAAGGGCAGAGGACCTTGTTCCTCTGTAGTAAGACAGAGTCACCCAAACATGTGGATAATTTGGGTGACAGTAGCAGTGACAGTAAAGATATGGGGAGGGCAAGAAAGGAAAGGATAGGAGAAGTTTTGGGACATCCTGACTTAAGTTTTGCCTCCAAAATAGAGACACTTTGGATGCACTTAATGGTGTTTTTTTAACCTTGGTTCAGCTGGGTAATTTTTATCATGTTTCTCTTTGTACCTCCAAAAGCCTTCTGAAGGGAGAATGTATTCCTTTCTCATGTATTTGTTCTGCTGGGTAATGCAGCTAGAGCTCTTCTCCAAACAACCGACCCAGGATCCCCTTAACCAGTCACATGACTGTAGTAGAACTTGATGTATATTGCCATAATATCTGTCCCAATTTGTGATTTCGAGAACCTTTGATTGGTATGTCACAACTACTCATTCTTGTTTACACATTTCTAAGAAAATTTGCGAATGGAGGAAAAAGAAAAAATTGCTTCTTCTGACCTCCACCCAGCATAATCACCATTCTTAGAGGGTTTGGGTTTTTGTACTGGCTAGAAATAAAGTATGTGATAGTGTATTAAACAAAGGGATGATACAGAGCAAACACAAAACAACAAGCCCTATATACATAAAAGATGACCTTCGGGTAGCGGGAAAAGAAATAATCTTAATTACAGCATTCTGTCATTTATCAATGTTTCTATCTCATGCTTAACAGGAAAAGACACTTTAAAAGTCTAGATGAATGTAAAAGAGAACTAAAGAAGTGATTTCTGAGGAACAAGCTGGATTAAATTTTCTTTTATTTTCTTACTGACCTGTTAAGGATGAGTTTAGAGCAGGGACAAACTGCTGTTGTTCAGTAAAAGTACCCCATGGGGTATCAGTCATGGAGTATGCCTGAACCAAATGTGATTTACAGTAGAGATAGTGTTTATTGCTACTAAATGAAAAAACTATAACTGCATATAAATTTAAAAGTAAGGGGGGAAATTTGATACTTTATGGCACAAAGAGTTCTTTATAGGCAACACTGCATAACATACTCTAGGCATATAAAAATGGTGATTTGTTCTGTGTGGACAGTTAAATAAAAAAAGGTAAATAAAAGGACACCTTTTCTTCAAACTATATTTACAGTGTCTCATTATGGAATAGAATCACAGAATGATAGAGTGGTTTGGGTAGGAAGGGACATTAAAGATCATATAGTTCCATCCCCCCTGCCGCGGGTAGGGATGTGGCCCACTAGACCAGGTTGCTCAAAGTCCCATCCAACCCACACCTGATTACTTCCAGTAATGAGGCATTTGCAACAGGTGGTGAGGCAACTTCTTTCAATGCCTCACCACCCTCACTGTAAAGAATCTCTTTGTAATATTTAATACAAATCTGTGCAGTTTTGTCTAGGGTAGAGATAATTTTCTTCACAGTGGCTGGTATGAGGCTGTGTTTTGGAATTGTGCTGAACACAGAGTTCATAATATAGAAATGTTTTTGTTATTTCTGAGCAGGGCTTACACAGAGTCAAGGCCTTTTCTGCTTTTTGTGCTGCCACACTGGTGAGGGAACTCGGAGTGCCTGGGAGGCTACACAGCCAGGACAGGTGACCCCTGGTCAGCTGACGAAACAGATATTCCAGATAATATGACATCATGCTCATTATATAAAATAGGAGGAAGAAGGAGGGACATTTGGAGTGATGTAGTTTGTCTTCCCAAGTCACCGCTGTGTGTGATAGGGCTGTGCTCTCCTGGAGATGGCTGAACACCTGCCTGCCCATGGGTAGCAGTGAATTAATTCCCTGTTTTGTTTGGTTTTGATCTGCTTTGCTTTTATGTGTGGCTTTTACTTTCCCTGTTGAATAGTCTGAACCTCAACCCACAAGTTTTCCAGCTTTTACCTTTGTTATTCTCTCCCCGATCTCACTGGTGGGCTAGTGAGAAAACAGCATGATTGCTGGCTGGCGTTAAACCACAACAAAACCTTTCTAATTGTAGCTTAAACCCATTCCTCCTTGCCCTGTCACTATTTACCTTTGTGAAAATAATCTCTCTGGTACTCCTGGTACTCCCTTTAGGCACTAGAAAGTGCTATAAGGTCTTTCAGAGCCTTTTCTTCTCCATGCTGAGCAATGCCAGCTTTCTCAGCCTTTCCTCATAGAAGAGGTGCTC
This sequence comes from Anomalospiza imberbis, assembly GCF_031753505.1. Lineage (NCBI taxonomy): Eukaryota > Metazoa > Chordata > Aves > Passeriformes > Viduidae > Anomalospiza > Anomalospiza imberbis. Next base: position 18,651,352 of record NC_089721.1, read on the forward strand.
CATCCTTCTGATCATCTTTGTGGCCCTCCTCTGGACCCAATCCAATAGGTCACAGTATGACAGGCTAAACTAAGTTGGAAGGGACACACAAAGATTATCAAGTTCAACTCCTAGCCCTGCACAGCACCAAGCCAAAAGTTGCATCATGTGTGTGAGTGTTGCTCAAATGCTTCTTAAACTCCATCAGGCTGCTTGCTGTGACCACTTCCCTAGGGACTCTGTTCCAGTATCCAACCACCCTCCGGATGAAGAACATTTTCTTAATATCCAACCTAAATCTTCCCTGACACAATTTCAAGCCATTCCCTCTGTCCTATCACTGGTTACCTAGAGAAGAAATCAGTGCCTGCCCTTCCTCTTACCCTATAGAGTTGTGACTGCAGTGGGGTCTCCCCTCAGTCTCCTCCAGGCTGAACAGACCAAGTGACCTCAGCTGCTCCTCATATGGCTTCCCCTCAAGGCCCTTCACCATCTTTGTCACTCTCCTTTGGACTCTCTCTAATAGTTTAGTATCTTATACTGTAGCACCCAGAGCTGCCCCCAGCACTCGAGGTGAGGCTGCCCCAGAGCAGAGCAGAGCAGAGCAGAGCAGAGCAGAGCAGGACAATCCCCTCCCTTGCCTGGTTGTGATGCTGTCCCTGATGCCCCACAGGACATGGGTGGCCCTCCTGGCTGCCAGGGCACTGCTGGCCCATGTTCATCTTGCCATGGACCAGAACCCCAGGGCCCTTTCCATGGCACTGCTCTCCCGCCTCTCATTCCCCAGTCTGTACATCCAGGGTTGTCCCATTCCAGGTGCAGAACCCAGCACCTTCCCTTACTCTTGAACTTCATATGGTTGGGGATTGCCCAGCCCTCTGATTTGTCAAGGTCTCTCTGCAGGGCCTTGCAGCCCTTGAGGGAGTCAACACCTCCTCCCAGTTTTGTATCATCTGCAAACTTGCTTAGCATCCCTTACAGTTCTGCATCCAAGTCATTATGAAACTGTTGAAGAGCTCAGGGCTGAGGATGGAGCCCTGTAGAACCCCACCAGTGACAGGTCCCCAGTCTGGTGTCACCCCAATAACTGTAATCCTTTGTGCTTAACCCATGAGCCAGCTGTTCACCTGTTGCATGATGTGTTTGTCCAGCAGTGGGATGGATATTTTGTCCAGAACAATTTGGTTCTAGGAACTCCAGAGCTGGATGCAGCAGTCCAGCTGGGATCTCAACCAGAGTAGATCAGAGGGGCAGAATCCCCATCCTGGCCCTACCGGCCGTGCTGCATTGGATGCAGCCCAGGACATGTTTGGCTTTCTGGGCTGTGAGTGCCCATGGCTGGGTCATGTCCAGCCTCTCAACCATGACACCCTCCAAGTTCTTTCCAGCAGGGCTGCTCTCAGTCCTGTTATCCCCCAGTCCAGTGCTGATATTGGGGGTTGCCCCAACCCAGGTGCAGCACCTTGCATGTGGCTTTGTTGGACCGCATGATATTCACATGGGCTCACTTTCCAAGCTTGTCCAGGTCCTTCTGGAACTTCTTCCTTAAGTTGCACAAGTCAGAGATCTATTCCAATTCTATTCTATTCTAATTCAAAGATCTATTCCTCTGAATAGGTCCCAGACCATGTTTTCTGTGAAACCCTTCAAAGTCTTATCATAATCTTGATAGAAATAGTTTATATCCACACAATCTCATATTCAAGTTCAAACTCATACTAAACTTTGAGTAATATTCATATGCTTGAAGATGAACACAGAAACCAAAACTAAAACACATTAAAGTGAAAAGCTCAGCTGTCTAAAAATTGCATATATGTAATATATGTAATGTTCATGGTCAGGGCTAAAGGTACATTTAGCTTTTAGCAGAGCCAAACTCTCATGCTTTGCTGATAGAGTATGGGCTTTTGGGTCTTCCCAAAAAAGTTGCTGTCAAAGACTATGGCAGTCTCTGTTCAACTTTCATTTTTGTCAAAATAATGGACAGACTCCCACTTACTCAGATTCAAGGCAAAGAACTTTAAGGCAAAGTTTCCTATAAGTAGGGGTGTGCTGGCAATTGTGTAACGCATTAAGAGAGCTAGACTCAAACACTTAGAATTTTTCAAATCAGTTAAAAGAAGCAGCTGTTTTTCTGTTAGAGTTTTCAGATGCAGAACCTCAGATAGCATAAATCATCAAATCCATTGAAGTCTACTGGAACTAAGATAATTTACATCAGATAAGAATTTAAATTATCATTGGATATACAGACTCACTACCGGAATATTAAATAAGAAATGCTGCCTAGTTGGATATAGCAAAAAGTCTGGAAAACCATTTGATCCTATTGTGTCAGTCAGTCCATATGTTAAAAGAAAGGTGTGATAGTCTTGGGAATGCCTGACAACTTGTGGGTTTAATTGTAATTTAAAGTGCAGATTAGACTCACCATTTTGTAGCAAGAACAAGATTATATCTATGGAGTAGAAACAGACTTCAAGAGTACCTCAGCCAGGAATAGTTTCAGCCTGGAAGAGCAGTTAGGCTTCTACTACAAACACCTGTTATCACAATATTTTGACATAAACTTAGTGTGTATCCCAGGAAAGTCTCATCTCAAGTCAAAGAAACTTGGGCTCTCTCAAAAGAGAAACCTCCTTCAGTCTAAAGGCAGAAAGTAGAAGTGGAGAAAGGAGGATGGAAGAAGCTTTGCCTCCTTTCCCCAAAACCATAGATAAAATATTTTTTCTTCTGATGCCCATGAAAAAGGAAGATATGGTCAAGTGCAGTTGGGAATACACCAGCAAATGCTGTGCTGCATTGCAAGGTTTCTTCTTGTGACCTTGTTGCAACACAAAGAATAGCATCTGAGAGGCAAGACTCTAGTAGGAGAAGGCAAAATTCAGCCTAGAGGTGTGAGATACTAAGCTATCATCTCATAATGTTGTACTTTGAAACCTCCTGTGTCAGTGAGAGCTGTCTGGCAGAGTTTTTGCCAAGGAAGACACACACATAGATTCAAAGTTAAAGGTGACTCTTAGAAACATCTCAATCTTAAAAGCATTTCAATACAGCAATGGAGTTCGCAAGGTATAGAAACATAGGACCACCCACCCCAGAGTTTCAGACATACGACATCAGGAATAGTTAACAGTCTGATTATTTGCTTATTCTGCTGGTTTTGTCTGGGGTAGATCTAATTTTCATCATAGTAACTGATATGGTGCTGTGTTTTGGAATTGTGCTGAACACAGAGCTCGTAACATAGAGATTTTTTGTTGCTAAGCAGAGTTTGCACAGGGCCAAGGCCTTTTCTGCTTTTCATATTGCCACGCTGCCACCCTGCTTCCTGCATAGGGATGTTGAGGGTGCCTGGGAAGCTGGAAGGAGACACAGCCAGGACAGGTGACCTCAGCTGACTAAAGGGATACTCCAGACCATGTGGCATCAAGCTCACTATATAAAGTGGGGGAAGAGGAGGAAAGGGGGACATTTGGAGTGAGGAGTTTGTCTTCCCAAGCCACCATTATGTGTGATTAGGCCCTGCTCTCTTGGAGACGGCTGAACTCCTGCCTGCCCATGGGAAGCAGTGAATCCATGCCTCATTTTTCTTTGCTTGTGTGCACAGCTTTTGCTTCCCCTATTAAACTGTCTGTACCTCAGCTCATGAGCTCTCTCTTTTATCCTTCTGATTCTTTCCCTGATCCTGCTGTGTGGATCAGTGAGTGAGCAGCTGCCTGGAGCTCGGTGGCTAGCTGGTGTTAAACCACAACACTTACTATGGATTCCCAGAGTAGTTTAAGTACAGTCAAACAGCTACACTGATGTGAAGATGATTAGGAAGGAGTTACCCTTCAATGACTGTCTACCAGTGAAACTATAAGGCAATTTGATTAGAAAAAACTACTGCTAATAGAGAAAAAAATAATCTCTTCAAAAGTAAAATAATGTTGAGGAGCTTAGTGAGAAATTGGCCGAAGAGGCTAAGCTCTGGAGCTGCTGATATCAATGGCAGCAACTAGCCCAGCTCCCTCCTGGTCAATGCTGGAATGAGGAGGTGACCAGTGTTACCTATATGGCAGCGTTACTACTGACACTACTGTGGTTTTTCCTTCTCTTGACTTCTTAAGATTATGCAATTTATTAGCTTCTTCAATATGGGACAAGAAAACATACTTTGTGATGCCTTTTTGTAAATTAAAAAAAAAAAAAAAAAAGTAATAATTTTCAACACATCCTTTTTTTACCAGTATCAAAAGAATTAAAGAAGTCCGGAGACTTGTATAGGATACCAAGGCCAACTTTGTACCAAAGACCTGTTGACAGGAATTGCTATCAGGTATAAGGTTTTAGCCTGGAGAAAATGTAACACAAAAATTAATTCAGATGATCAGTCATAAAGAAAAATGAGTGACAACAGAAAAACAAATATTCGGTTCTTGTTAGAGACTACTTGGAATGCTGAGCTCATTGAAACACGGTCCTTAACTTATTTTAAATTTCTTATGTAATTATACCCTGTTTTCAAGTTCTTGTCACTGCACAGAGGTCCCTTTTGTGTAAGTTCATATTCAGGTCAGTTCAGAGAAGCTTCACAGACATCAGAGACAAGACAATGTCCTTCTGCCAATGTGGTTTTGCCCCATGCTGCAAGAAAGCTGAACTAGCCACTGTAAGGGATATTTGTGTCTTTTATTGCTTGCAGAAAGGAAGTTTTCAGCCAAGGAAGGATACAATTTTAGTTTTCTGTGCAGAAAGAGGGAAGTGGCTTGCTGTAAATAATGATAAGGTAATCTTGTTAATTACTTCTACACTTTATTCAAAGAACAAAATACCACTTTACAAACAAAAGACAACATACAAGTTGGAAGTTTTTGATAAGCTAAAAAAACAAGTGTCAATATGGACATACCCTTGTTGCATTTAAAATCATATGAGCATACAAGACTTAATAAAGGATCTTAAACTGTTAATCCAGAATGGGATTCCACTTTCTGTGTATGACTACAGACATATAGTGATGCAGAATCACCAGATAAACTATAAATGCAGAAGACTATTGCTGAGAAACTGGAATAAGCAGAACAAGAGTGCTAAAATTCCATGTGTGGCTGGCTCTCTTCCATGCACATCTTTAGAACAGATTCTCAGGCAGTCTGGATCCCTTGCCACACTACACCATTTACAACTGATTATGTCCTTTCTTAAACAGCTGCAGCTGCCCTGAAGTTCCAGTGCAAATGGTAGCCTCCACAGACAAAAAATGGATCATGAAGTAAATCCATAGGAGAGCTGAAGAAAGAACCAAAACAACTTTGCTCCCCATCAAAGATAAGACTAGAACATCCACTTTGACCATCCACTGGGTTGATCTGTTTTGTCACAGAAGTCTCTGTGCTGTCATGAACTATTGCTGAGTTGAGCTACAATACCTATTTTAAGACAGGTATCTCTTGAGATTAAAAATAAAGATGGAAAGCCCATCATAATTTACTTTAAACTGTTAACTGATCTGTATTTAGGCAAAATCATACCAGTCAGTTCCAGTCTGATTTTCTTCACCTTCCAACATTCAGCAACCAGATCCTTTTATGTCTGTCAACCAGACATAAAAGCCAGGCATCATTTCATTGCAAATACTTTTGAACTGCAGTCTATACATGGTTTTGTTTGATAAAGAGGAAAAGCTTCCTTGTATCATGCCACATGAATCAATGACTTTTCTGGCTTTTCTCTCAATCTTTCCTTTATACTAAGTATTCTTGAATCCTAAACTGCAAAAAGCAAATTTAAAAGAAATTTTCAGTGCAAACATATAACTAGTATTGTCTATATAATCCCCAGGGATTTCTTTTAGCATAGCCGAGATTTACACAAGGCATTTTGACAAAAGCACCATATTTAAGACTCCATTCCTTGTTACCTCTCTTGACAAATCTCTCTGCATCTCTTCATTCCTCCTCCAAATCCCCACATCACAACTTCTGAACAGAAAAAAAGGAAGAAAACCAGCATTTTCAGTTCTTCTTAGGTCCAGCAAAACACAAATTTCTGAAGATGAGAAAGGCAACAGCAGCATCAGCTTTGCAATAACATGACTGATGATTAGACTAAGGGAATTGTCTGCAGATGTGGTTTTATTCCCTTTTTTGTTACAGCTATACATGTGAAAAGGTTATGCTAGGCAGAGAAAGGGTAACAGAAGTAGTGATGAATCTAAGGTATAAGGCATATTTTAAAATACTGGCTCATAGCATGGGGATGTTTTAGCATTACTCTGAGATACCAAAATAAAATTCCATAAGCATGTAATATAATAGAACACTCTAGAGACAATCAGAGCCAAAATATACAAGGAAACACAGGACAACAAATTAGAGCCTTAGACTCACCTAAAACAAAAGGCTGTTGACTAGAGAATTTTACTTTTAGAACAACTTGTTCAACTGGCCTTCAGTGGCTCCATATTTGGGTGTCTTGTGTGTTCTGATGATCTAGAATTTGATGGGTAGACTAAATGTAACGGTCATAAATATAAGAGTAAAAAGGTCATGCTTTCTCTGTTCACAAATGTTTTACTTTAAGAGTTATCCATAAAACACTTGTCTGTTTGCCTCCAACTTATTAAAGCCATCTGGTCTGTATTAATGACTTTGTTGTTATTATATCTTCGATCTTTAAGGCCATCTGTGAGTACCATTAATAGTTTTGTACAATGTTGACATAATTTAAAACAAGCATAAAATAACACATAGCAAAAAATAATTCCTAATATAACCCAAATATGAATCTACTTGCTTAGTTAGGATCCTGCATTTACTGCTCTGTTTCTGGCTGCCAGTTACTCAATAGTCTACTAATTAGCATGTCATATTGATAATTGGATCAATATCCAATGATATATAAAAAGTGTCATGCAGCAGTAAGTCAGAATGTTTTCAAGGAATCAAAACATTACATATTACAGTATTGTCATGTAAACACTATTTGATTAGTGTGTTAGTAAAATTGTAGTCAGATCTGTTTCTCCTATACCCATATTGACAAACATTAGCTCTACTTTAAAAGCTTATATATCAGTTTTAATTTTTGTGCCTACATGGGTGCTACCCAATAATCATCCGGATTATCCTCTTTACCCTTTTTACTGCTAATATTTTTAACAACTCTTCTGGATTGTCTTTCCCAGTTTAAAATTTTTGAAAACAGACAGTAGCAATACAGATAGCTACTTGTTCAGTTATAGTATAAACACTGAATTGAAGTTACCTGAATGTGTTATTTTAAATTCTGTTTTCATGGCTAAAACACTCCTGAATTATTGCTGGAAGAGGATGTGTTTTCTCATGTTGTGAAGTGATAAAATTTTGGGATTTCCCCAGATACTTCAAACACACCAGGGCATTCATAAGCCCTAGTCTTTATGGGGGACTTCAACCACCCCAATACTGGTTGGAGGAAAAACCGGGCATGGGCAATAACAGGAGGTTCCTGTGGTGCACTGATAATAACCACCTTCTCCAAATGATAGAGGAACCAATGACAGAGGTGCTATGCTGGACAACATTCTTGCTGACAAGAAGGGAATGTGAAGCTCAAGCACGGCCTGGGAAGTAGTGACCATGAAATGGTGGAGTTTGAGTGAGAAGGACACACAGGAAGCTCACTATGCTGGACTCCAGGAGAGCAGACTTTGGCCTCTTCAGGGGTCTGCTTGGTAGAGTAGTAGGGTATAGAATCTTGGAGGGAAGAGAGGCCCAAGAAAGCTGGTTAATCTTCAAGGGTCAAGGTCCTCCAAGTCAGGAGCAATGTATCCCAACAAAAAGGAAGTCACACAAAAGTACTAGGAGACCTGCATGGATTAACAACTTGCTCCTGGACAAACCTAAACGGAAGCCTACTGAGGGTGAAATAAAGGACAGGTCCCCTGGGAAAAATATGAAAAGATTGTCTGAGCAGCCAGGGATCAGGCCAGATTTTTTACTAGCATAATTTCCATCATTTCTATAGATCCATGATTCTGAAGACTAACTTAACGCTTCCTAAATGTACCACATTTACCTATGAGGGTAGCAAGGGACGGAACGATGCTGTGTTCTTCGCAGATGTAACTGTCATTAGCACTGTCGCACATGAAGTAGCAACTCCACATAAAGTATTTCATATTTCCAGACTACCTGATGTGTTATTCCAAGGTGGTGTGTTGTAGCAATAAAGAGTTGTCACTGTTCTGAGCATCTGTTTAGAGGGCAGAGTCAGCTTAAAATCTAGTCAACTTTCAGAAGTTAGGTCTGCAGTTCTGCATTTTCCTACACATTTCGTACATGATTTGTGGAACTTATTTATATAAACATGTCTGTCCTGCTAAGTGACACATGCACACAAAAGAAGACATAGACTTAAACAAAAACAGTGATGTTAACCACTGATGAAAGTGTAGACAGAATAACAATAGAACTATTTTTGTTCAGCATTGCTTGCAAGAGCTGGCATGACTCAATGACAAAGGTGTAGTTATGTCGACTCTGCTTCTTCCAGAAAGCAGTGACCTGCAGAGAGACATTATAAGCAAGCTATAATTCAATAAAGTTTAATTCTGCCAGACCACAACTTCCTGTATAAAGGATTTCTGCAAGAACATCACAACATGCGACAACAAAAAGTATTTATTAGACAAAGTTTAACTGGGATACTAGGGGACTAATTCAGATCTAGAACTTTTATATTACTCTCCTTGATTCTCATCCATTCCACAATTTTCTTCTTTATGTACAGGAAGTAGAACCTTCATCTTGTCAAAGAATTGTCATTCTTTACTTTTTTTTCCTCAAGTGAACTTGGAAAAAAGATTTCAACTATCTTTGCACTACTGTTGATCATAAAAAGCTAGTAGTATTTGTATGTTTTAGGTATACTTCACACAAAATTATAGCTGTTATGTGGTCTGAATCACCACTGGATATTAGTATTTATGCCATTATGCTTTCACTCATCAAAGTAAGATCAATATAAATGGTACCACAAACATTCTTGCTGAGATCAGCATAAACTTAACTGGTAAATTTTGCATAAGTGTCATGCTGCAGATAGCAAAGTGTATTCCCATATGGACTGTAGTCCGAAACATTCTTTTTCAGTTCTCAAGCTAGTTTTGAACAGTTGCCTTCTGAATGCTAATTTCAGAATTGCATTGTTAGATCCTTACAGACCACGTCATGAATGTTGCCATGGTTATACTCTTCATTTAGTAAACAGTAAGGAATAAACCCTCATTCACAGGCAATAATGCAATTTAGACTAATCCCCAGGTACTCTTAAAATGGTTCTTCTTCATTTACGCTTCTTAAACTCTGAGTAAGCAGAGATTGCAGGTTTCATTTCCAAATAGTATAGGGGACACCATGCCTTCTAAGAAGTGCTCAAACCTAGTAGCAATTTTTCACTCCTAGGACCACCACTGCAGACAAGACAATACATTCCAAGCAAAGGGAGAAGTTGCCTTCTCCCCCTTAGCAGATGTGGTGACTGCAACTCATGAGTAGCAGGTGGAAGTTGTCACCACAGTATCAATTATTGGAAGAGAAAACTGCAGCTTTTGCAAGGCTCAGAGCTATTTATGGAGGATTTTCCTGATGCTATAATCAGTACAGGGTGAATACAATTTCCCTGATGGTAAATACCATTTAGAGGGTGGAACTAGCAAGGAATTGTGTTTTTACATTTATTCCTCAAATCTTACTCTAGTTCTGCCTTCTCTTCCTCACTTATTCCATCCCTCATATCTTGTTTTCTTTTGAAAGAAAAGGCCTCTAGCTTTTCTAGTGAGCTTCAAAAGCAGCCATTCATCTGCAGCAAGCAAAATTTTGTTTTAAAAGAATCAAAGACTTTATGCTTGCAGAGATAAATCAAAAATCAGAGCAGCATGCAAACCTGGTCATCCAAGTGTGCACATGGTTAGCTTTGGTGCCTGGACTGTCATCCCGAATGTGAAACCCTGCTCAGGCTGGGCTGCTGCTGCTTCTCAGAACCACTGAAATCACAAGAACAAAATTCTTTTGGTGCTGTCTGTAACAAAGCTCTCAGAATCATATACTAAAATTACTGACTGGGAAGCAATTCTGAGTTAGGAGAATACTCTTCCTAGAGATAGTCTTCTGTCTTAGGCTGGAACACTAACGTGACAACTGGACCTTTACTACGCCTGGAGGAATTCAGAGGCTTTGCCCAGAGGCTCCATTTTTGGAACCACTAGAAAATACATTTTATGTGAGACACTAGAAGAGATTTCTACCCCTCTTGCTCATGGATCATAACATCTGCAGGATGACTGATGGAGACATCTGCCTAAGCTTGCAGACACTGACCCAGTATCTCCTGCAGTGCTTGAACCATACCACACACAGTGCCTGCATCTATTTCCCCTGAAGAACCCCAGTACAGCCCAGCAGAGGACAGTGTCTAGCAATAAGGCAGCTGTCCCATGAGTCCTGCATAATTTATTAAAGCAAAGAAGCATGGGAACATATTAATTACCAAGGGGTCCTTTCCTTTTCAGTGGTAAACCTGCCAAATTCTTGGAACTCCTAATACTCCCCTGGAAGAGGCTCAAAACACTAAGTTTCCAGAAGTGTAACACCACATTGTGCCACTATTATTCCAAGTGCTGAAGTGCATCAGAGGTGAATCTTTCAGCTCATCTTAATCCCCGGAGCATAAAAGAAAAAAAAAAAAAGAAAAAAAAGAAAGAAAAAAAAAAAAGAAAAAAAAAAGAAAAAAAAGGAAAAAAAAAGTTCTCCCTTTCTATCCAAAGCAACTTCAAAAGTTACGTGCTTTTATTCAGAGCAACTTCAAAAGTTAAATGTTGTCTAGTCACAGACCAGTAGAAAAAAACCATAAATCCCTGCTCTAAGAAAGGGATTCCAGTGAAGCCTTTGAAGGTAGTGAAGTAAAAAAAGTACTGGTTTCTCTGACAAAATTTTACTGCAGGCTCTAACCACAGCTTATCTCTATCTTCTGAATTTGATTACAAGGCTTAGCTTGACATATTAGCTCCAGTACAATTTCCAAGACTGCAGGACAGGAAGAATAGGAAGAAGGAAAGGCAAGTGGTTGGAAAATTTACCCATTTTGTCTCTTTAATAGGGAGAGAGTGTACAATGGACTGGCAACAGCAAAGTACAGTTAAAGAAAGATGGGAAAGAAAACGAAGGGATAGAAACAGACAACCAGATAATGATAATACTTTCAGCTGGGACACAAAATACAAGTGAAAGTATATGAATGTCACTCAAGATACACATTAGTAAGCTGTGTTTAACCTTGAAAGTTGACTGCTCTGAAAAGATGCAGTATTCCACAGCTCAGTCAGTATTGCAGGGGTAGATCTAAGTACACACCACTCTAATTAGCACTTGGGCTACAAAAATTCAAATACTTTCTAAAGTTTTGGGACAAATGCCCAGGTTTTACAGATATAAGATACAATATGGGTTGGGGAAAAGAAATTGGGAAAACAACCCCTCAAAATGTTATACCCTTGATTTGATCTTTATTAACTATTCTTCAGCATACAGTCCTTTTTGACCACATAAATGACAAAACAGCAGAGTGTAATTCTTTTTTCAGACATAAAACCCTTGGTCTCTTAATTTCAAAGGATGTCTTAACTATGCAGAAGCCCTTGTACTTAAAGCACTATCTTTTAAGTTTTTCTCTGATACAACCCAAGAAAAGAGCTGTCTGTAAATCCTGATTGGGTGTTTCAATCCCAGCAAAGTTAGAGACAGGTTTGCAATATTTTTCAAATACCTGTAAACTAAGAATTTAAGTATCAATTGGAACCAAATTTTAAACAGAGATCATTAAGAAAAAAAATATAGTCCAGCTTATTTTTCCCAGCTTGCTAAATGCAATCAGTAGGGAAACAAGTAAGAGGAAGTAGGTATTGTACCTGAGCTTTTTAAAAGAATAACAGTCTTTACAACAGGAACCATTATAGTGTTGCTTAGCCATCTCAGCCTTTTCTTTGCCTCCATACTTTCTGCAGGTCCTCAGTTATAATTGATGAAAGCTGAAAAGTTCACAGAAAATTGGCACCCAAAAAAATTGCTGTCCAGTTAGCTATACTTTCCTTTTCCTAGGACTGCCTTGGCTGTGCTGCTGAAGACAAGGGTACACCAGCACAGCATGGATCCTACTGAAAGGCACCCTATCTCCATAGCACACAGGCAGGAGCTACAGGTTTTGGCATATTTAAGCTGTCCCCTTGTATGTTCGGCTCTCTTGCCATCACACATTAATTTGGACTCAGACTTCTTAGTCAGTTCTGGCTAATCAGGGAGGTCTGGGGATGTCAGAGATGACCGGAAGTTGGCCAGTGTGATGTCCATCCACAAGAAAGGCTGGAACTCGGATCCAGGCAACTACAGCCGGTTAGCCTGACCTCAGCACCCCACAAGACTATGGAAAACATCATCTTAGATACAATCACATGGCACACCCAGAATAACCAAGGGGTCAGGCCCACCCAGAATAGGTTTAGGAAAGGCAGGTCCCACCTGACCAAACTGATCTCCATTTACAACCAGCTGACCTGTCCAGTGGACAAGGGAAAGGCTGTGGATGTAGCCTACTTGGACTTCAGCAAAGCCTTTCGTCATGTCTCCCACAGCATTCTCCTGGAAAAGCTGGTAGCCCATGGAGTGGACAGGTACACCTCTTGCTGGATTGGCCAGGCCCAGAGAGTGGTGGGGAATGGTGCCAGTAATGGGGCCAGTTCTGTTTAATATCTTTTTTGATGATCTGGATGAGGGAGTTGAGTGCATTCTCAGTATATTCACAGGTAACAAGTTGTGCGTAAGTACTGATCTGATGGAGGGTAGGATGGCTTTGCACAGGGATCCGTACAAGCTGGATCATGGGCTGAGGCCAGTGGTGTGAGGTTCAAAAAGGCCAGGACCCAGGCCAGTGCTGGGTCCTACTCTTGGGTCAGAACAACCCCTAGACAATGCCCCTGGCTGGGACAGAGTTGCTGGAAAGTGCCCAATGGAAAAGGACCTGGGGGTGCTGGTTGACAGCAGCTGAACATGATCCAGGGTGTGCCTAGGTCGCCAAGAAGGCCAATGGCATCCTGGCCTGGATCAGCAATGGTGTGGCCAGCAGGACCAGGGCAGGGATTGTCAGCACTGGTACTCAGCACTGGTGGGGCTGCACCTCAGATCCTGGGCCTGAATGGAAGCACATTGAGGTGCTGGAGCAGGTCCAGAGAAGGGCAACAGAGCTGAGGAAGGATCTGGAGCACAAGTCCTGAGTGACTGAGGGAGCTGGGGGTGTTTATTGTAGAGAAAAGGAGGCTCAGGGGTGGCCTTATCACTCCCTACACCTGCCTGAAAGGAGACTGCAGCCAGGTGGAGTCAGACTCTTCTCCCAGTCAGCCAGTGACAGGAAAAGAGCACAGAGTCTCAACCTGCACCAGGGGAGGTTTAGGTTGGACATTAGAAAGAATCTCATCACTAAAAGGCTGTCAAACATTGAGATAGACTGCTCTGGAAAGTGGTGGAGTCAACATCCATGGAAGTGTTCAAGAAATTACTGGACCTGGCACTTTGTGCTATGGTCTAGTTGACAAGGTGGTGATCATTCAAAAGGGTGGACTTGATGACCTTGGAAGTCTTTTCCAAACTAAATGACTCTGGGATCCTTGAAATGGGAAAAGGAAGGGTTTTGTCTTGTTTTGGGTTTTTGGTTTTTTTATTTAAAGCCATTTTAAAAATCATTCTACCAGCACTTATCATGTGGAAAAGCTCTTCTGAAAATTTTAGTTTATGTAATTTCTCTTTCTTTGCTATAGGTTAAAATTTAAGTAAGCAATGTCTTTTACTGTGAGACAATATCATATCGAGGTTTTCATGTCCTTCATAAGAGTTTCTGCCCAAGAATTACTGGGCCTGATACTGCAAAGTAGTTCCTTGGTCCAATGCAAGGAAGTCTAAAGGTCTAAAGTGCAGTTAAAAGAGAGAAAGCCCAAGAAGACAAAAAGGGGGAGTTGTTCATGTAGGATGCTTATCCACAAGAAGGCAGTGCCCTAATGTTCCCTTTTAAACCACTAGCCCATTTCACTTTCTGTATATGTGTATTCCTACACATGCTGGTAGACCAAACAATGGCATTTTGCACCTGATAACTTCTAGACCAGCCTATCCTGTTTTTTGGTGGAGAATGTCTGACCAGAAGAAGATGCAGTTTAGAGGAACTTTTTTTTTAATCACCTAATCACAATTAAGTGTATGTATTTGCACTAAAAAGAGAGAATAAATGAATAAAGATGTTTTAATATCCAATATTTTCATAAAATTATTTTATTTTGATATTAGGAAAATACTTTTAAAATAACATTTACAAAGACTTGTGAGGATAATATACTGCTTTTACTTTGAGTATTCATAAATTTTGCAACTCAGATCTAAATAAGGTCACAACAAACTCACAGAGACAATAAATCTACAGTTCCCTCTGAGACAAGACTTTCTCCTTTTGACTTTATGCAAATACTAAGTCTGAAGAAAGGTGAGACACTCTTATTCCTCTAGTCTTCCAAGACCTCAATATTCTGAACCATCTAAATGACTGCAACACATTTAATTTTAAGAAGTTTCTTGCACATTGTCATTTTGCTTGTAACAGTGATGCTTTTATCCTTAGTGACTTAGTAGTGAGCTGAACTGTCTCAACAGATAACTCAATACAAGGCTCCTTTTAAGGAAGAAATAATTAGTTCCCAGGATCTATTCTCAATAAATATAAACTGAATATGCTCAGTCCTTGAGGAAATACAGAGCAGCATTAATTCACACAGCTCTGGGACTATGGCACAAACAATGCCTTCCCCTTCAGTCCATCTGAGAATGACTTCATACATCAAGTATTGAGCCACAGAAAGGCAGAGGACACAGAAATTAATGTCAAGAGGATTTAGCCCAGTTTTAGATGTTTGTTTCTTATGACTATTCTAGAAAACTGGCAAAGTATGCTTAGTTATTTAAATAAATTTTCCTAAATGCTTTTAGATTCTAGTTAGTATCTGACTCCAGTTTTAGAATCAACATGGAATTTAATCAAAATAAAAAGCTGCACTTTGAAAGGGCTCATTTGGTGCTGCCAGTTTATTTCCACTTCAACAGAGAAAGTCTAAAGAGCTGGCAATATTTATCCTAGAGTATTTGATTTAAAAGGCTAGCAAAAGGCAAAATTTCCTTTTTTAAGGTCTTAAATTAAAAATAGCTTCTGAACATAATGAATGAAACTGTTTTATGAAACAGTAAAACTGTAAAACAGTAAAATTGTAAAACTGAGGACAGTGACCAACTACACTATTTTCTTCACTAACCAATCTTAAGATAGTAATTTCATCAACACTCATCACTTCTGTCTGCTTTTCATGCATTTGAATTCCCAGTTTCACTACACTGCAAAGTACAGTGATATTCACTACCTTTACATACAGCAGTGTTTTTCAAGCTTTCACACGATGTTAGAATAAATTTGTTATTTGCAAAACCTATAGCCTTCCTCCAAGAAATGAAACCCCTCGTTATATAAAAATGCACACAGAAACAGGTTAAAAAAGTATTGTAAATCCAGTTGTTTCAGTAGGTCTATTATTCTTTCTTGTTTTAATTATTTTAGTCCTGTCTCCTCAATTTTTCTTGCTTTTTTTTCCTTATAGCTTTAGCTCCAAGAACCCTTCAGCCTCTATTCTCAAGACTCCTTCTCTGTCTTTGACCCCCTACCCTCTGAGAGTTTAGAAATATTTTATGCAGTGCATGAATCCAGACCCTTGTTCAGCTTCAATGCAGGAAAGCCAAGTCTCATCCTTCCTGATAAGATTTAACCACTGAGGTGACTTATGCTGGCCAGCATTATGTCGCCTGCCATCGTTTTTAAACATTT
This sequence comes from Anomalospiza imberbis, assembly GCF_031753505.1. Lineage (NCBI taxonomy): Eukaryota > Metazoa > Chordata > Aves > Passeriformes > Viduidae > Anomalospiza > Anomalospiza imberbis. The sequence continues at coordinate 18,667,264 of NC_089721.1, forward strand.
AGACCCTGGTGTGTTTCATACAAAGACAACTGTGCAGCTATATGTGACCTTCCTTTTAAATTAGCACAACTGGTGGAATGCTCAAGCCTTTTATACTTTACTGTAATGAGCAAAACTGACTACAACTGGCCTAATGCTCTGAAAAGATTATTAGGAAGGAATTTCACTGCGCAGTGGCCAAGGGTGTTTTTCCAAGCAGCTCACAGAATAGCCTTTTATTACATGCAGGAAGTTAGCCAAGTTCAGCTTGCTGTTTTGCAGCCATTCCTTCCTCTCTGTGTAGCTCTGGAACAGAAACTTCCCAAAATGGTGACATGGAAACAGAGGCAAGAAATGCTCAGCTCAGTAAGGTCTTCCCTTGAGAACATCCATTGAAAGAAAAACTAACTAGCAATTAAAATAGCTTAGATATGGCTTTAACACTTCCTAATTTCTTCTCTGGAGTTAACACATCTTCCCACTTGGTTTCAGAAAGTGGATGGAACTCGGGGCAAACCTTGAAGGACAAAAGTTCAGCCTCAGATGAAAATTTGCAAGTTGTTAAAGTGCTACGCCAGTGCAGTTGGAGCCTAAAGTGGAGCACATTTGGTGCCTGTGGTGGCATGACAAGAGCAAAGACGCCTCTTCCTTCCTTGTCTGCTCCCTAGCCCAGAAATTAAAAAGATTCACCAGTGTTCTGTGTGTCTGTTATTAGACACAGACTCAATAGGAAGTAGCTACTCCTGATGAGGGGTAGACAGATGAAAGAGGTAGATCTATGAGCTCTTCCACCTGCTTTTCTCTGGTATTTCTTTAGTGAATTTAAAAATTTCTGCCCAGATCTATAAAGAAAGAAGTAAGACTAAGTTGAGATAACTGACACATAGGTTAATCTGCTTATTATGGATGATTTGTTGTTCATTGTCACTCTTCCCACTCTTCTTGGTTTTTATTGTAAAGTTTCTTGACTATGACGTGAAGAATTCTTCCAGTGGCATTAGTGTTATTTTTACTGCAGCAGGTGGCTAGGACTTGTTAAAGAACAGCCATTACCCAATTTGGAAGAGTATTTTTACTGACTTGCTAAATGCTTATTTAAAACAGAAATAGTGGTAGAACAGAGAAGAAAAATTGCTTTGACATGTGAACAATCATTACTTATGCATAAGTGATGGAGTGAAAAATAATTTTCCTCTCCTCTCACACACATGCAATCAATGAAGTTCTTTTTTTCTTCTTTTTCCTACTGTCTACATATTTAATATCTCTGCTCTCTGAAATGTTGAGACGAAAACCATATTAATAGTAAAAGAAAGTACTACAAGCTCATCTCTGGTTTGCAGCATTCAGGCTCCCTAACACTTCCAAAATTCTGTTGGAGTTAAGTTTATAAATCCAGAGGAACATTTATAAAACATGGCGAAAATGAGAAACAAGACAGTTAATATTCCAGCAAGCTATCTATGAATTTATGAAACCGGCTTCCCAAGAGTAACTATTTTGTGAAGTCCATAGCCAGAAACACAAGCATCAGTTTAAACTCATTTCTTACACAGAAGATAGGTTTCATGATCCCAAAGGAAGAAACTCCAAACTTGTAGTATAAAAAAACCACAAAAAACCAAAAACTAAACAAAAAACAAAACAAAACAAAAAAACCCAACCAAACTGTGCAGAAAATTATTCTGCAGTTTAAGCTACTTGGTTAAAAAGCACCCGTCATTTTCTTAGTATCAGCAACTGGCAGCAGGAAAAAAAAAAAAAAACAAACAAAACTAACCCAAAACCAGAAAAACGAACAAACGCAAAAGCAAAAAACCAACCCTAACCCTCCCCTCCACCAAAAGCGCAGGTCTGTACCTAGATGTAAAAAAATTCTCTACCCGTGAAGTAGAGTATTCCAAGTACTGCTACTGTTTAGAAGTTTAAAAGCATACACTCTCCCCCCTTCCCCAATATATGCATATTCTAAACCATCTCAGGTTTCTGCCGATCTTTCTTTAAAAATCAGTCAGCGAGTCTGGTAAGTTTCATTCAATTTCCCACCCACTTTTAATGAAAAATGCAGTTTCTGCAAAGCTTTTCAATCGCTTGACTACAAAATAAGCTCCTGCTCCAGCCGGAGGTCGAAAAGGAGGGATGGTGCAAACAAAAAGGAGACGACAAAGTTTCGAGCCAAGGCGATGTGTTTGCACCTCTTAGATTTTATGCCTGGCCCGCTTGACATTCCTCCGCAACATTCCCTGACGGAACCGCCTCCCCGCTAGGGCCGGCTTGCGCTGCATCATGGAAAATGTAGTCTGTCTGGGAAAACGAGCATACCGGAGAGAAGCCGCTCCAATTACGGCTTCTGCAGGGCATGGCATGCGAGTAAGTGCTGTTTTCAACTGCAAGCCGCCAAAAAATGCCTCTTACAAGCTATAGTTCGAAAATATTTAATTAATTTAAAAAAATTGGTTTTAAATTTGGTTAATAAAAAATGGCGACTGTTCTACCATGAAACATCAAAGGTTAATCCCATTTCCGAGATAAAATTCCAAAATACCAAAAATATTTATTTTAAAATTTAATTAGTGGAACAGAAGTCAACCGAAGTTGCTCTGCAATGACACGCAGCCCACAGCCTCTCTGCGCAGAAAGGTGCTGTGGTCTGCGCTCGCTCGATCCCTTCCCGGCGGCACTTCCATGCAGTCGGTGTTCCAGGAGCGGCGGCGGGAGCAGCGGGGCTGCGGGGCAGCCGTGGCGCCACGCAGCATCTCGGGACCGTCGGCGTATGTATATATCTATATATATATATTTGAGGCGCCGGCACGGACCCGAACGGCACGGTTTTTAAAGATCACCGAAAACACCATGACCCTCCACTGTGTCACGACATCCTCACGACCCACCTGGGCAAACACGGTGCCTTCATCGCCTCCAACTGACTCACTGCGGGTCCGTGCCGCCCTGCCCCGTGTCTCGGCTCTCCCGCAGCGCTTCCAAGCCCTGACATCTGCAGAGCCAACCGGGTACTGGCACCGGGATGACGATCTTTACCGTACTACCGCTAAGAGAAGGAAAATTAAACTCCCCACAAAACTCAACACCAACACATCTTGGAGCGCGCCTCACTCGTGTAGCTCAAGACCTTGTTATATGCAAGCATCGGGGCTCCTGCTCTAGGGGCGGGCGGAAAGGTCTTCGCCCGTTGCGGCCCGCCTCTGCAGCAGGAGCGCAGGTCCTTCCCGCCGACGCGGCCGCAGCCGGTACCGTACTTCCCAGCCGCGAGGCGCGGCGCGGCTCGCCCCGCCCCTCCGGCTTTCCCGGCAGAGGTGACCGGGTTCAGGCCGCGGCGGCGGCCCCGCCCCCGCATTCCATTCCCTATATGGCGGCAGAGCGGGGGGCGCCGCCGGCCGCGCCTCCCTTTCCCACCACGCGCGCGAGGGCGCGCCCGGGCTTGCGCGCGTGACATCAACGGGAGAAGAAGTTGGGAAGGGAAAGAGAGGGAGGGGAGCGCGCGCCACTCCTTCCCACTTCCCCCTCTCCCCCCCTCCCCCCCGCCGGTCTATTTACGTTGTGACGCCGATTTGCATAAGGCTCCGCCCCCCCGTAGCCGGCAAGGCCACGAAGCCCCGCCCTCTTCGCCACATAAGGGCAGAGGGGGGCGTGTCCCCGGGGGCTCGCGGGCCTTCGCTGCCTTCCTGGAGCCGTTTATAGGGTACAGCCACTTCCGCTGTCGGCTTAGAAGCGGCGCGATCATGGCGGAGCGCGGTCAGCTCCCCCACCCCGCCAAGCGCCTCTGCTGCAGACCCGGCTATGGCTCGGGCTGCAGGCCGGGGCAGCGGGCGGGTGGCTCCGGGCCCGGCGGGGGCGCGCTCTGTGCCGGACCCTCCTCCGCAGCTGCCGCCGCCGCCCTGGGGCTGTTGCCGCTCGGCAAGACCCAGAGCCCCGAGTCCCTGCTAGACATTGCGGCTCGCAAGGTGGCGGAGAAGTGGCCTTTTCAGCGGGTGGAGGAGCGGTTCGAACGGATCCCGGAGCCGGTGCAGCGCAGGATCGTTTACTGGTCCTTTCCCCGCAGCGAGAGGGAGATCTGTATGTACTCCTCGTTCAACACCGGCGCCGAGGATCCCGCCGCCGGTCCCGGGGGCGCCGCCGCGCCTGGCGGGGCCATGGACGCCGCCGCCGCTGCCGCCGACGAGAATCGGCTGCCCTTCCGCAGGGGCATCGCTCTGCTCGACGGCGGCTGCGTCGATAATGTCCTGCAAGTCGGTGAGTCACCGGCCGGTTCCGCTCCCGCGCCAGGCCGCCGCCGCTCGGGGCCGCGGGTCTCCCCCTGCGTGTCACCCGCTTGCCGTCCCTCTTTCTCCGCTGCAGCTCACCGCCTGCGGCCCGGCCCGTGCGAACCCTTCACTCCCTGGCTGTACCGTGAGCCGGACAACTTCCTCCGCCGGTCTCCTCCCCCTCGTGCCCGGGACGCGCAGTGGCTCCCTGCCTCCGTGACACGGACACGGTTCCCTCCTGTCCCTTTAACTCACAGCTCCGCACCGCTCCCGGTAATCCAGCCTGTGTAATCCCGTTTGGCTCTGCCCCCCTACCAGCGTCCACCCCCGGTAATCCGGGTCATCGCTTTTCCTCGAGCCACAATAGCGAGGAGATGCCGCCCCCCCCCATCCCAAGGGGGACCGCCGGTGGAAATGAATCAGCAGAAGGGCGGCCGGCGGGGGAAGGAGGGGGAGCGCGATGCGCCGCCGTCCAAAATAAAGACATAAAAGCAGTGCGAGACCCCGGCAGCGGGAGTGCGGGGGGGATCCGCGAACAAAGGCATTTCTAGGGCAGCGGCGACGAGCCGGAGGGAGCGGGCGCGATTCGCCCCGCTGGGGGTGGTATGGATGCGGGGGGGGGTGCTTTAGGATGAGCGGCTTCGTGACGAGGAGGGGAAAGCGAAGCTTTTCCTCCTACTGGAACAATACCCCCCCCCTCCTCTTCCTGACCCCCAGCCCAGCCGCCTGCCGCTGTTCTTCACGCGCTGTAGGCTCCCTTGGTTAACTCCTCCCTACCAGTGTTTAAAGGGCTGCAGAGGTGGGTATTCCCCCACTTTTAGAGGGCTGTCTGCCGGGAGCGGCTCCCCTTCCATTCCTTGAATGAAAGAGGAGCCGCCCCGGGCAGATAGTCCTCTCCGCCGGTGGTGATGCTCTTTGTGCGACCCGGCCACTTTGTTCTCATTTTCATGTTTATTTGCGTCTTTTTTTTTTTTTTTCCTCTCCTTTTTGTTTCCCCCCTCTCAGTTTTCTGTCGTTTCCCCTCCTCCTCCCCTTAAAAGGGGAAGACAAAAGAGGCTGCTGCTCGCCTTTTGTTGACGGCGGCGGCTCGGTGTGTGTGTGTGTTTGTGCGTGTGTGGCGCGCCGGGATTCCCTCCTTCACACTCGCCCAAAACCTCGGTGCTGCTGCTTCGGGTTTGATTTGGCGGGCACCTTGCAAATGTGCCATCAGGTTTTTTTTTTCCGAAGGAAGATGTGACCCTGCTCTTAGGTTCAGTGCCTTTCTCTTCTGCTTAGGAGGACTTTCTTTCTTTTTTTAAAATTTAATTTAATTTTTAAATTTAACTTTCTTTTAAATTTAATCTTTTGACTTTCTCTTTCCAAGGGGTCTGAGGTACATCTGTGGTTCCTCAGGACTGGCAAAATCAGAAGTAGGGCTTTTTTAGTTTGGTTGGCAGTGCTGAGATTTTTTTTCCCCTTTTGCTTGCACTTGATTCTGTTTGCAAGCGATTAGGAGTGACAGGAGTGCACATAGGGAGGGTTTCTTGGCTGATTGCATTTAAGCCAGGAATTCACTGTGAAAATAAAGCCAAGGGGCAATAAATAAAAAACGCAATCTTCTCTAGGAGGCAGGCACCCAGCAAGGACTTCGCTTGCTTTCAGCAGTGGGATAGGCCCCAGTGAGTAGTTGTGAAAGAAAAAAAGTAAGTTTTTGTGTGTATTCAAAGGGGAAGGCATTGAGTAATGTTGGCAAGGGTCAGTATGTAGAAAAAAAAACAACTTAAGTGTTGACTGCTTTTTCTGGAACCCTTAAATGCATTTCAAACAAATACTGTACCTACTGCTGAAAATACATTTGCTTTGTTGTATTTCCCCCCCACCCCCCCCAACCTTATGTGAGCCTCCTTTGAAATTCTGTGCAAAAACAGTAGTGGAAACTGATGATATGAAAGATGTCAGTTTTGTTTTGACAGAACTCCTTTGACAGCTCCTTTGGTGAGGGAGTTGTGGAGGACTTGGGTAGATCCTGCTGTAGGAAAATTCTTGTGTAATTTGGGTAGGTAGCTGTGTCATTAAGACCTGGTCTTGCTGACAAGATATTCCTAGTGAAGGAGAAAGGTGCAACTGTTAAAGGCAATTCTGCTCTAGAGTGAGTTATGTTGGGCAGAGAATGGAATTGGTTCCATATAATACAGCTGAATATGTAGCATTGATGAAAACTTAGAATTAAGTTTATATAAGTGCATGTTTAGTGACTGTATAAATGTGAACTTATGTTCTTTGCAGTATGAGTAATGGAAACTCTAAATGCTTACTGTTGAACTATGGAAAAGTGCAGTTACTGGACAAAATACATTTTATTATATATCAGGTCTAACAGCCCTACTTGTAACCTGAAGTATTACTATAAACAGGGAATGTGGGACTTGATTTGAGAGACTTATAAATTTCAGTTCAGTGGTAGTTAAACAGCACCATTTGCTTCTGAATTTTGCATTTTATGTTTTTCAGTCTAGCCCTGAATAAACATTCTGACTGTTTTATCATGGTAAATAAACTTAAGCAGGAAGATTTCCCAAACCTTGTGTCTAAGGTTTGCTAAAAATCTTCACGTGATCCTGCTTCATGCCTACCAGTTTAGTCTCTTGTGTATCTTGTTGTACAGAAAATCTGAAGTAAAATGAATATGATGTATTAGAGATACACACAAATAACATTCTTGGTAATCAGGCAGTAAAATTGTCTGCTAGCCTATTTTGTAGTTTATTGATGCTGTCCTAGCATAATAATTAGCATCACTTAATTTTGAAAGGGCTTTCTACAATGAAGATGGCTTTGGAATTCAATTTGCATCCAACTTACTGATGTGTTTATATCTTTTTGATATGCTTAACTGGATATGAAAGTTTTTATTTTTTAGTTTATTTCAAAAGAGCCAGAGAATGCAGGTTCCTAAAGCAAACCTTCCCAACTGCATAAAACAACTCTTTTACCATGCATGTGTTTAACTTATTTTGAACCAAGTATTTTTGGAAAAAATCAAGTCTAAGTAAGAAAGCACTTTTTGAGTAAATACAACAATCTGGAAGGAAAATTAGAAATTGACTGTGTTTCATTTGGCCAAATTTTGAAAATGCCAGGAGCAAGCAGACAGTTTTAGATGGCGAAGTGTATATTTGGTTTCTGAGGTTAGTCCTGAATTAATACACAGTACTGTATTGTCGTCACAGCTGTGGCTGTCAAGGTTAGGAAGAGGTGTGATCCCTCAATAGCACAGCTGACCTGGTGAGAGCCCTTAATGCAGCTATTCTAGGAGAAGAAATAAACCCCTGTGCCTCGGCTGGTATGACTCTTGCTTGGGGAAAGACAGAGGTTGCCGTGGCTGTAGTGCTGTAAAACTCAGTTTCACTGCTGCAGCCACATTAGAAGTAGGTTTGTCTTTATTGCATAGACCCTGCTTGCTCATGCAGGCCTTTCTTAAAGGAGTTAGAGCCCTTTCCATGGTAGCATAAGGCTCTGTGGCTGTGGTAAGTCATGCTTTTAGGTATGAATGGCATGGGAGTGAGTTGGAGGGAAGGGACTCATAGGGAAGGAAAATATAAAGAATTCATTGACTGGCACTCGCCGCAGCTCTAGAATATGATGTTAATATTATAAGATAGAAAGCTGCCTTTTCTGTGGAAGGAGGTTCAGATGAAAAGCATTAGTAGCTTGGAGCTGCAGGCTTGTGTTTTGGAACTGTGACTTTTAGAAGATATGGTGATCCTCACTGGTGCGTGCAATATATATGTAATTGTTGATGAAACCTGTAGGACAGATATATTTAGTAAAAGGATTTACTTAATGAAAGTAACACTGAGTTGTGTGACAAACCTAAGGCCGTCATTAGCGGCAGCGCAGGCACTGTGTATAGTGTTAACTCTTTTTGACCTGTGATACCAAATTGTTCTGGTATGTGTAGTGACTTTTTTCCAAGGGGAAAAGGTTGTGTTAAATTCTGCCTATTTGAGGAGGAGAACTTTGTGTGCTTACATGCTGAAAGAACAATCATGTTCAACTTAAGGGGTTTGGTTAGGAATGTATGAGTAAAACAAGTATTCCAGAACTTGTTAATACAATATTATGGTAAGGGTGTAAACAAATGATTTCTGACTTTTTGCTGGACTTTTTTTTGACTTAAGTTCCAAGCCTAGTAGAGAGTCTTGTAAAAATGCCTTCATCAACTGCAGTTTCAGTTTGCTCTAAGAAATAACTACTGATATTTCCAAGTTCCAGAATAGAAACTAGTAAGCTAATTTTTAAATTTTTCTTCCTGAAAGGGAGACATCTAATGCATTGTGGTTTCCTTGTTGGATTTGGAATGCAATGTGTTAACTGGTGAATATGCAAGCTATTTTCTGTGTGTGTGCTCTAATACACTATGCTTAACCTTGAATAATTTCTTTGGAAACCCTGAAAAAACAGCTGGAGCTAGAGAAGCAAAAAAGCTGTCTTTCAAGACCAGATCACTAAAGGTGGAAAAGCTTTGTAAATCAGCTCCTGCATTTAATTCAGGCTTTCTAAAAATAGAGAATCTTGATTTCAAGAGAGTGTAAGTATTTTAGAGTGATTTCAAGTTCTGAAACAAAATTTGTATAGACTATCTTCCTATGTAACTGTTAATAGTAGGATAAATGTAATTGGACAATGTCAATACTACTGTAGAATTAATTTATTTTTAAGGAAAGTAATTGCTAATCACTTGCCATCACAAGTTTTAAATGGAGAAATCTTCCTTTATACAGGAATACAGTGTTGTATTTGGTTCATGTAACAAAATTTTTCATTGTGTGTTTCAGGTCAGTTTTCATGTTTCTTATGTTTCATTTTCCCCTTAATTTCAAGGTTTTCCTAACTTTCAAGAAAACTATTTTCATTTTCAAAGCTGCCATTCCTTTTAGAAAGTGATTCCATCTTTGTATATGATCCGATGCTTTGGTATGTAGCAATGTTTGAATTTGAGCCACTTGTCATGCCAGCAGTTGATGCCTGCATTTGCTCTCTCTCCCTGTATGCTAACTTTCAGAGGTGAACTATTAATTAAATGCAAAATCTGTGTGTGACCGTAGGCTGGGGCTATTTAAAAGTGAGCATCAGACAAACTGGTTTCCTTAAAAATCATTTGCTAGTTGCTGCATTTTGGTGTATCATTTGCTTTTATAAATGAACCTGTTAAAATCAAATCATTACTTAAGACTCTGGTCAAGTTCTAATTTTAAAAATTCAAGAGAAAAAATGTGCTAAACTGTCAGGTGCAGTTCTTACTGTTGAAGGATGAAATATAGTAGATGGCATGCTCTAAGATACGTCTGCATTAGTTCAATTTAAATGACACCTGCTGTGTAGGTCATCTAGTGCTGTCAAGATAAAGCGTGAAGTTTTGCAGTAGTGTAAATATGAGTGCAAAGTTACAGTAGTATAGGAAAGCAGCTGACATTCCTTAACTTGTTTTTTCTTTATTTTCTTGAGGGGTAAGGTAGGAGAATTTACTGTGTCTTGTTAAAAAAAACCCAGAAGTCAGGTCAGAAAAGGACCACACTATTTTAACTGACAAAAGGTATCCTAATTTATGATTATGCTGTCTGTGACATGAACTATTTGAAATCTTAAAAAGCTTTCATGTGTTGCAAGGATAAAGATTTAATGTGAATTCTGATTGCCTGGAATGCAGTCAGCCTGACAGCACGTGAACACTTGAGTGTTGTCCAACAACTGCACTTGTTCTGAGCGATCTGCCTCCTTGAACCTTTAGTTTTTGCTGTTGGTTTACTGTCCAAGACGATGTATGTAAAAAGTTGTCAGCTGGATATGTGTGCAGTCCTTGACATGGCTTCATAACCTTCTGTGACCTGGATCACTGGTGATGTTGGCTGGTGCTGTACACTGGTTTGCATTTTCTTTCCAGCTGCATGCCAATTACTATGATTTATGTGATGGCCTTGTGGCACATTACCCTGCTGTCCTCTGAAGCAGCAACATGCATCCAGTCTTTGTTGCCTTGGCCGTGCTTTGGAGGGCCAGGAAGTCTGGAAAAGCTGTGATATAAATCACCATCTTAAACTAGATGTTTTCTGACTGAATTCTGCAAATGTGCAAACAGACTGGAGGAGTCGAGCCTTCTAATAGTAACTACAGAGTATAGAATTCCTTTGTGGTTAAGTCAGAACTGATAAAAGGCCTGCTGTAAGAGCTGAGTGGGCATACAAAAAAGGCTTCTTCTGATATGACACAATTCAGTATAGACTAAAGAGTCTCCTAATGTGGAATTTATACCAACACTTTATTAAACACCTTTGAAAAGTGAAAACTAAATAGTCAAAGAGGGCAGATTTCAGCAGTGTATAAAGTATTGTGATGCACATCATTACATGCTTTAAAAATGAGAGTGTAATTTTTTATTTGTCGCTTTAAAGGTCATGTATTTATTTTTTATTATTATGTAAGCCTCCATTCCTCTTTGCAAGTGAGTGTATTTGACAATTGAGAAACCTGGAAGTTTTGCTTTGGAAATGCAAGGGCAATGGCTGAGAAAGTCTGATGCTAATTGGAAGGATGCAGTAAAACCTGTCAGCGAGTTTAAATTTGCATTAGTAGAGCTAGCTGATCAGATAAATAGGAAGCTTATGTACTGAATTAATGTTCTAAAAATTCAGGTGATTTACCTTTTAATATAGTTTATTTAACAATTCACCTGTTTACATAAGTCATCTTTCATTGTTAACTGGTGTCAGACCTTTAATACATTTTGGCATCATTGGAAAAATAATGGAGGAAATGGCATAGTAAGATATTTCACAGAAGTACATGTTAATATATCTTTTTATTATATCTTTTTTACTTTATTTTTCACAAAAGTTAATTGCATTCAAATGATTCTTTTAAAGGCCTGAAAAATCATCTGTTGCGTAGCTGTATGACTTCTAAGAAATGAGACACTTTGTTGTATGTGTGCCAAATTTAACTGCTAACTGGTTACTGACAGCTGAGAGTAATGCAGTGACAGTGCAGGAACTATGCAGGAACTGTGCAGCTGACTACAATACTTAATTTACACTGACTAATGGAATGAAAAACATTAGGCCATCAAGGCACTTAAAATTGCATAAACCCTTACAAAGTGTTACAAGTGTACAGCCTGTAACACTGTAGAGGATCAAGTTTGCATGTATTCTAATTATTTAAGTGTTTATAAGGTTGTGTTAAAAGCTTGGCTTTGGGTTAAAGGCTTCAGCAGTGGCTCTCAGATTTGTTTCTGTATGTTTAGAGTTTGACTATTTTCTTCTTTTATGCTAGTGGCCTTCTGCATAGCAATGTTCCACTATGTGTGCAAGGCAGCACAAACTTTCTAAACTCAAATACTTCAGCTTCTAGCTTACCCTTGTCAAAAGTGGCTCCTGAGCTTTATTATTAGTTTTTAATTTCTGCATTTAACTTTGCTGTTTTGACTAGGCTGAAGTGCATGAAGCATCGATCCATATTCAGTGATTAATGATGGGATTCATAGTATGTTTAGTGTCAATAATAGATAGTGTCATCTTCAGAGTTTCATATGCTTGATTGTTGGTCCTTTCTTTGACTTGATGTGCAGCTGTGGCTATGAAAGGATAGCAGATAAAATCTGTGTTAAGAATTCATTACCAAATACACTTACAGATAATCTTCTTGGGATGTTCTGGAAAATGTGAGGTAATCAGTTTAGTGGAGTACTGTACTGTAAGTTGTTGGCTGCTTCCACACCAATTCCATCAGACTTTACTTCTGCTATTGGTGGAATATAATGCAGTGTTTTGGGAGGGTGGAAAGTAGGTTTAGTAAAACAGTCATTTGCATATTTACGAAGCTGGCTTTAGTGACCATGCTTACTGGATTAAACATGGCTTGTTCTCTGGACAATTTGCAGTCTACTGATTTTAAAAATACAAGAACAGGGAAAAATCAATAGTCTAAATTAATTGTTTAATATATTAGCTCAAGAAAAAGAAAAAACTGGAGCACTTTTATTCTGAAATACTGTTATTACCAATGACAGCTGGCTGTGCTGGTGCTGTGGTACATGCAAAATGAGTCTCAGTTCTTCCATTGATTTAGATTGCAAACTGAAAACTTGCAAACTGTCTGCAGTTAGTGTCTTGGGGATAAAATATCAAGTACGTTATATTCTGTTTCTGGATTTAGTGTAGCTATATTATACAGAAGCCCAAAACTTCAATTTTGCTTCCTCCACAGCAGGGGGATGAGGATGACATAAAATGCATGGCTGTTTTTTATCTTTGTTATTGCAAGCCATGATATGTGAGTGCACCATCACATAGCTTTCCTTGTCAAATACAAATACCCGTGAATTAATAGAGGTGACTTCCATTCAATGTGCTAATGCATGAATGGCAGGCAGTAACTAGGACTGGGACATAATTTAACAGATGCTGTCTGGTAGATGATGAAGTCTGATGGAATAAGGAAGCTGAGAAAAAATTTCTTAGTCCTGTGTATAAATTTTAGAAGCAGCATACCCCACTTAGTTTTACTGACTTAGTTTTGAGTGATCAGTTTTTATGTTGTCATGTATCCTGGCAGTAGTTTACAGGTTTGGTTTCTGGGTAATTTTGTAGATGATAAATGTAAATGACTGTTTGGTAGCAAGGAGCAAAGATGTATTTAGGAGTAAACAAGAGTTTGTCTTACTGAATAATACATGCTTGAAGAGAAGAAAGGTGATAAAATGCTGAGTAAAATGCTTTATAGATGAGAGGCCGAGAAGTGGGGAAGTGGTACTTCCTGAGATAATACAGAGGTCAAAGATCTCACTAGATATCTGATGAGGTATATTTAAGGAGGATGTAGTCTAAGTGACTCTTACCTCTTTATGATCTACTTTTAATGGGTATTAGCAAATGCATGGAAGCTTTTTCCTACAAAATGAAACACGGCTTTCAAGATGGAAAATAGGTTAGAAAACAGTAACTTAGATTCTGTAGCTTTTGAAATTGTAAAATAGTTCTAAGTTATGAAGTAAGTGTCCTCTCACTCTTTTCAACCTTTTGTTCCAATTTCAGTTTTATAAATAAGGTATATTAGATGCACAAAGGTAATGCTCTGATTTTTCAGGTAATGACTTTCTGTGTGTTTGAAGGGTGCTTGTCAGATTTTACTTTAGCAGAAGCTGCTTCTGATGGAAGCTTGACCAGTAGTATAACAAAACCATTGACTTCATCTTGTACAACTGTTTCAAAGAGATTTTTTCATAGTGTTAATTATTCTTTGATAGAATTGTAGACTCATAGTGAATGAAATTCAGCTAAAGCTGTTTCCAAATTGTAGTTTAATTCTCCTGAATTGACATGAAATGGCTTAGTTTTAAAGCATTGTATATTGTAAAAAGGCTTGTTTTCTTATTTTGGTCCCCATCCCCAGTAGTGAATATTTATGGTACTCACATTTGTGAAAAACAGATTTTTTTTTTTTCCCAGAACCCATATATTGTCCTGACCTGGGATGGGAGTGCAGGCAGGAATCTGATGATGAGTCCAAAGCTTCATTGGACAGTTCTTCAGACAAAAGTAGGAAGGGGAAAGCGGAAGACAACTGCCAGAGTTGCTGCAGTGGTGATCAGAAGGACTAGAGAAGTTTTTCCTGCTGATAAATGGTCATATGGAATACAAACTTAACATTGGTAGGGGTATAAGATAAGTGGTAAAGATGAAAAACATAGGACAGATGTGAGCATTGTAATCTCAGTATCAAAGAGATCCAAAGTCTTGTACTTGAAAGGAAGGACTTGTCTGCTTAGTAGGACAAGGAAGGATGCTGCTGTTGTCAGAAAGCTCAATATTCCTAGTATGTAGAATATTCTTAAGGGAGCAAGATGTCAGTAAGATCAAAGCTGCTCCTTCCTGATACTCAAGGTGTGAAATGATAGCTATTGAAATCTTAGAATGGATGAGTGGAAAGATGTGAATCATGGGTATGTGCTTCAGTGAATCCTGCCTGTTATGAGGTCCATCTTCCCCTCCCTCATTGAATAACAAAAGGAAGTTAAGAAGTAGAGATCAAATGTTGAGAAACATCTGAAAGGCGGAAGCAGAGGAAGATGAGTGAGCAATGAGACGCTAAGCTGTGATTTTAGGAAGTAAAAGGAGAAGCACAAAAATCTGTAGAAGCTGAAATTTCTGGGAGGGAAATCAGCATTTTCTGGAAGTGCTGAAAGGTACAGGAACCTGAATCCAGAAGACGTTACCACTGGGGACTATGGTGAGAACCATCCCAGTGTGATGCACTGCATTGGAGCCAGCAAGGGCCCAATGGCAGAACCACATTCCAGGCAAGGGCCTTGGTGTACTCAATGACTTAGTTGTGGGATTGAGAGAGTGATGTGGGACAAGATGGTGTGATATAATGAAAGCACCTCAGGCAAAAGTTAATGGGTGAGTGAGATGGGAGAATCAGCAGCATTGGAGTGCAAGGCGTGTCTGTATATTAGCCTGGCATACATGTAGCTTGATTGGTAGGCATGGGGGGTTTTGTATAGCTATGTTTTATTCCAGGAGCCTAGGAGGTATAGCATGTCATACAGCCTTGGTGAGGCAGTAAGTGTTGTGAGCCTGGGGGTTGGGGTATGTGGTGTTCATTTATGACAAAGTCAAGAGCAGATCCACTTGTATTGCAGTTGATGCTGGTTTGAAGTATCAGAAGCAGAGTGGGGATGCTGTATTTGTATAGTGGTCTGGATGTGGGACTGCTGCAGAAGGAGCCTGCAATTTAATCTTGCATCAGTATTTGGGTACAAATAATGTAAGTAAGCAGCAGCATGTTCAATGCAGGTGGAGGGACCTTTGAACCAGCTTATTCTCTGTAGAGCCTCACACCATACTCTCTGCATTGACCAGGTCCTATTGCACAGATTAAAGCAACATCAGTCAGCTGCTTTCTGTCAGGAATGGGTATATTGGCAAGCAGGGGGCTCCTGCGACATTTGTGTGCCGTGTGTACTGTAGGTGTCTTAACAGTGGTGTCCAGTGTGCTGGTGACAATGCGCTGGCCCTGATGTGGTACAGCATTACAGAGCCTCCAGTGACTTGAGCGATGCATGTCAGCTGTTTGGAGGCTCTTGTACAGGCCTGCGAAACCTGTGTAGATGTGGTGTGCTGAACAAGGGCTATGGTAGGTGGTTTCTGGTCTTTGTAGTTAAGAATTTCAAGCACAACTGCAGGCCTGATGTCTGTCTTTTTCTTAAGGCTCATAACCTTAGGTTGCCTGACAAAGGTTATAAGTGACAAAGGCCTTAAACTCTGACAGAAGTTGTAACTATATTTCCAGTTATTCCTTTTCTTAGGGAGGGGGCATATTCCTTGTTGACCAAGCCTGCCGTCCTAAAGAATGCTGCTGGTATGGAAGCACAGTGTGGCTGTGAGCATGAGAATTCTCCAAGAGCCTGTTCCAGCAGGCTTGCAATCTCTTGTCACTCAGTGAGCTTTTCCAAGGACAAACTACAAAACAGGCATATCAAAATAATTGTTTTCCATGGTGAAATACTTGTCATGAATATGGTAAATGAAAGAACTGACTCATTTGCTGAGCCATGACTCATTTACTTCTCTGTGCCTCATTGTGTAACTCTTAGAACAGAAAATGCACATTGCTGTGCTTATAAATTTGTATTTCGGAAAGGTTTTCTGTGATTGCCATTTGCGAACTTCACCCACTGTGATGACCACTGTGTTATTCACCCTGAAGTTCTGTCATTGCTTTAGGCTAGCTTAAATGCAGGCTGCTGTTAAAGGAACAGTGCAGTTCTCAAGATCTGAGCTTGTGCCAGGGCTTGTGGAGCTGCATGGTGAGCCCGACAACTGGCCTGCTTAGGAATTCAGATCTTGCTTGGTGAGTTTTACCTGGTTTATTGGCCAAGAAAATGCTACTTTTGATGCAAGGGAGAGAAGATGGCACGAGGGGGCGCTGACAAAGTCAGGACTCCTTTCTGTGTCAGTCACACTTAAGACTGGTTTAAAGTGGACATGAATCCATAACTGCTGCCTGGGGAAAGGAGGTAGGTGCTGTGTTTGAGTGTTCAGCTGTGGCAAAAGGCAGCCTGTTTGTTTCAGGGCCACTAGGACAAGCCTTTCCTGAGCTCAGGTGCTGTGTTTGGCTTATATGAGTGAGCCATTTTCCATATCACTTCATCCACAGTGGTTTTTTTTTGTGGCACAAAACCTTGTCTAAGTGATGAGTACCCCTTCCATACTCCCATCAGTGGTTAAAAGAAAGCCAAACAAATGTTTACATTAGGAGTACAGGAAAGGGGAAGGAAATACCTAACAATTTAGTCCAGTTGTGCAAATTCATAACTGTCTATATTTGCATAGCTGTTGTAAATGGTACTTTTTGCCTTCAAAGTTCATACATTTCCTCTTCTTTTGTGGCAGAGTTCAACTTCAGCATACTTATAACATAGACTTTTGAAATAATTTTTCTCCTTATTATGCTGTTGTTTGGTGTCCAAATTGTGTGTTTTGTGTTTATTTTCATCATAGCTGTTGCTAAAATGTTCACGGCTTCTTGTGTGACAAGACCTGCTGAGCCAGCATAACTAAGAATGAGAAGTCTATTCTTTGCTTCTTGAACTTTTATCTGTTGCTACTCAAGAGTCACTGGAGGTTGCAGGGTTGTGGTAGTGTAGCAGAGACTTTGGGTGTCTGGCATGGTCTTTTTTTTACTGGTAGTAATGCTTGTGAAAGACCTCATGGAGCACAGTGTGGAGATTTCAAGCAGAATTTGAAGGGCTGGCTTGTCGGTGAGAAAAAGCCTTACTGCTTGTAAAATATATATTTTTGATACGGATTTCCTGAGAGTCTGAAGTAGCTTTGTGGTGTTCCAGTATCATTATTGCTTTCCCAAGTAGAACATTAATTGAGCAGAATGGTGCTTTTGTGCAACTTTGGTAGTGTGGAAGTTAAATGACAACCAGATGCTTCGATAAGTGAGGTGTGTTTACTGAAATGATCTGTTTTCAGGACTCAAAAGTCAATGTGTGATCTATTCCAGATGCAACTAACTAATGCAGAGCTTCGCTTACCTCTAACTGATGGAGGGAAGAAGTGCAGGAATGCCTTGTTGTGCACTTCACAGTGCAGAGGAGGCCATTTTTAGGGCAGAAATAGCTTTCTTTACCATGAAGAGGATTTTTGTGGGACTTGTCTGTCTGGGAGAGGGTACTTTGGCTTTCTCAGCTGCTTGCACGGTGGGTGATCAAAGCTTATTACTGGCTTACTTTTTACAGTAGCCTGCTTCAGTGAGGAAGGATTCATCTGGGTTGCTCACTTCCTAGAGTCTTCCTACAGTTCTGACTAGACAGTTGTGGCTGTCAGACTGTTAAAGGCACTCGTGAGTGAGACACGGGGTTATTAAGTTTTGCAAATCTTAGGCAGGGTTCTTTACCTCTCTGGCTTGTCTCCTGGTAAAAGGGAGCCTACATGATCTCCAACCCTAACTGATGTGTCTTGGTCCTTCCAAACCTCTTCAGCTGGTGTTTATTGTACGTGTTTAGCTCCTAAGCTAAACATTTCTCATTTGAGGAAAGTGAAGTTATATAGTCTGTTATCTTTCCTGCTCTATAGCTTCAATGCTAATGGTATAAAATAAGATGGTTATAAAATTAGATGTCTACTTTCTGTCATATCTTGGTTTCGGTTCATCAGAGATGTTTTATGTGATACTTTGGAAGATGACTATGACTTCTGCAAGCCAGGTTTGTTAAAGAAGTACCAGTTTCAACTCTTGTCTGTTTAGGAAAATGAAAAGCATTCAGATGTATAAGTCTTTTAGGTTTTGTACCAATTAGTGTGGTTTCATGGTTGTCTTGGTTTTGATCCCTCCACCTCTATTCCTACTTCTGCTTTGCTGTTTTGAAGATAAGTACAGTCAGGGCAAATTGGCTCTTCAGAACAGGATTTTGAGCTATATGCAGTGCTATTGCTCATGTGAAATTTACAAATAGGAAAAAGAACAATCCCCGTGGGTAGTGCAGTAGGTTCTTTAAATACACTCAAATACAACAAAAGTGTTCAAATTTGAAGCTTGGCTAGGTTATATTCAGCACAATCCCAGGAAGGATGGGACCAGGGTGAGGGAAGAGGAGAGGAGCAGGGCTTGTAGATGTCCTTTACCTTAATGAAATTCTGAAGTTATTTCCTGCACTTACATTTCTATATTTGCACAAATTCAAAATTGTAATTAATGTAATTCTAGAAAAAGTTTTTTTTCATTTCACTCATAATTGAGTATGTCTTATCTTTAATCTGGGCAAATTTATTTTTGTATTTTTTTTCAAAATAGGGTTAAAAACCTGCAATTTTTATGTGCTGCAGTTGAGTGAATCTCTGTAATGCTGCTAAGTGTAAAACTTAATTGGATTGATATTTCTTGATGGAACAGGTTGAGGTGGATGTTCTCATCACAGCTCTTGGGTTGAATGAAAAAGAGTCTACCTCTAAATCCCATGCACTTAGGTCTTTGCATATAGATTTGCTCGCAAGTTTAGAATTTTATGGAACTAGTTCAGGAATCTTGACTGGCACTTGCCATCTGTGCCAAAGTGCTCCAGAATCATTATGTAAATACCCTTACACCAGCTGTAGGTGAGAATGCTGTCTGTGGGTGCATGGCCAGAAGCTGCTGCGTTTCAGCTGCTCTCTGTCATTTTCTCTCTTCAGACATTTATCTTTCACCTTCCTGAAAGATACCTCTGACCAGTTTCCACCAAGGACTGAAGTCCTCTTGGGGGACTATCCACAGGGCAATTTCCATGGAACAATGAATGTGCCACCAGCTGTGCTTGTGCATAGTTTCTTCTGTTGCCGAAGTAGGTGTGAAGTTATCTAAGGTTGTTTAACCTAACAGAGAAGTTTAAGACAACTCTTGGATTTTAAATTTGAATGTATGGTTTCAGATTACTACCATTTCTGAAATTGTGTAATTTTGTCCCCTTAGGTACTGTTTGAATTCAGGGTAAAGTTTCTGCCAGTTGTGCTGTGCAGATGGTAGGTTTAGTTCATCTAGTAGTCTCCCTAAATGTATTCATCTTTAAAGACAAAATTTTACGCAAACTAGTAACTGAGACTCATGAAATTACTTTTCGCATGCAATTTCTGTGAAATGCATCCCAGAAAAATTTAGTGTGCACAGTGATTTGATAAGCTTCCATAAAGACGAATCTGTCACAGAGTCAGGATGCAAGTACTGGATCTGTTCTAGCTCACAGTACTTGAGCAGAAACAACAGGCACAAAATTAATTACTCTGGGTCTCTGGGACGTGTTCTTTAGTATTATCTTCACAAGAACAGTGCAGCACCAGGTAATAAAATAGAAGATGTTTAGTGCATAATCGTTGAAATCTTTGCTGTTGGGAAGCCTCAGAACATAAAGGTCATTCAAATCAAATATATGAAACTTGCTTTTAGATAGGAGTGTCTGTTCTTGACTTAGACCATTTTGAACACTAACTGCATTGAGGCATTAAAAGCAAAGTGTCAGTTTTAGAAATACTGTCATCCCTCAATGAAGGAAAAATGTATATTGAATGATGAATTATGGTGAGTATAAAGGTTCGCAATGTGTTTCTTACTGAGCTTCATGATAGTTTCAGTTCATTTCTGAACTGAAATCCTTCCCCCTCTCATGTAGTAATGAGGAGATGGAAAGACAAAGATAAACCCAGACCCAAAGCAGTGTATTATGAAAAGACATCTGCAATTTAAGCCACCTATTTGTAAGTGACACTGATCTCTAGAGATGCAGTGGTTGTGAATATTTTGAAATCCTTCAATTCTTAATTGCTAAAATCTTGAAATGCATTCCTGATTACTGCAAGCTTTTTTATCTCTTTGCATTCTGATTATTATGAATACAGTTTGACACGTCTTTATTAAGCCTATTTTAATTTGATTCATACAGAGAGTGAACTGAATGCAAAGGAAGAACCTCTCCCGAAGACTGGAGTAGCTTCATTTAGCCTGGTCAGTTAGCAAAAAATTGATTTCCTCAGAAGAGTGGTTAAAGTATGTGTGCTGTATCTTTGTCATCATTTGAAGTTATACCTGAAATGATATATCACACTGGGGACTGTACTGTAATTGAGAGGTCATTCAAGAGAGAAAAAACATAGCAGGTGAATGGAATCTGTGAGTTCTAACAAGTTCACTGAAAGTTACTAAGTTTTTGAGCATGCCTGAAAAGTAGGATAACTTACTTCTTGTGTTGACAGAGTTGATAAACATCTACCCTGTTATATTTACATCAGTTCACCTAGTCCATTTAAAGCAGAAGCAAGACCTCTAGGAAAACCTTCATTAACCTATGTGCTGATGATGACTGTGCTGCTCTTCTCATTTCATATTAGCAGTTAGCAGGGAGAGTCACTATAGTTTGGAATTCTGAAGCTAATTACATTTACTATGCTGTCTGCACAGGCTAATTTTGAAGGCTTCTAAGATTAGGTGTGAGAGGAAGGGGAAGAACATCTTCCAGAATATATATTGAAATGATTGTGTTTTGGAGACTTTTATGCATTGTAGATATAGAAACTAGTTGCCGGCTTTTGTTTTTTTGCCAGTAGTAGTAAGTTTTTCATACATTCACAGCTGTTTATTCTATGAACAGCTGACAAAAACTCACACTTTCAGAGGTAAGGTGACCTGGCTTCTGGGTAGAACAAAGACCTTTGTCAGAGTAGGAAAGAGATTCCCCCCCACTCCCAGAACACAAATGTAAAGGCAGCTGGCAGCATGAGTGCAGATCGGAAACATATCTGGAAACTTAATTCTCCCAGATGTGGTGTTACTGGAGTGCAAGGATGTATTTTTGTTTACTGTCTTTAAGGATTTTAGTATTTAGCAAATAAAACTGTATGCTTTTGTATGCTGGTTTTTGGGTTGTATGAAAAACTTTAATGCTTAGAGAATAGTTGCTAAAAAGGAGGAATGGACATGCTTGCACATGTTGTGTGATTTGTCTTGTGGTGAGGAATAGAGGAGTCATTTGGGTTAAACTAGATTAAATGAATAAACCCTGTAGGTCTTGGAGCCCTTGGGTTTCCCTGAATACAGCATTATGTGGGAGTGTTATGGAAATAGTCATTCAAAATAAGCAACCCTGATGTTTATAAACCGGTATCTTGTGCTTGCTTTTGTAATCTCCTTCCATAGACATGATACCACTTATTTTGCATATATGTTATTACTTAGATAACCTTTAAGGAATGCTACTTGCTCCCTCATTAATTTTTCTGTGTGCCTAAACTATTACCATAGTTTTGATCTAGCTGTGTGACTACTTTAGCTCCAGTGTTTTGTTTATTCTGCCTTTTCACCCTCTAACTTGGCAACAGTGTTTGGAGAGAACTTTGTGAGAGAGAGATGCTCCTTGTGCTTTGAAGTGTAGGCACCACTGAATCAAATCAGGTTCTCCATACACAAAGAAAAGGAATTTGAATGTAGCAGCATGATAACAAGAAGTGTGCCCAATTGCACTATACAGGGTAAATGACATATAGAAAGTGGCGTCTTCCACAGATGGACCAAGGTAGTGTTGTACTTTCAGTTTGTTTGTTTGCTGAGAGTAAATTGCTTTTCCTTGAAGAACAAAATGAAAAAGTTTTTATCACAACCTTCGTAATTGGCAGACAGTTGTTTTGGTACTTTGGCTTTGTAAACTGTTAAGAAGCTACCAGTCTGAAAAATAATAGAAACTAGTTTCTTCTTTAATTTGAAGAGCATTTCTAACATGCCATGCTACCATTTTTAACTTATGTGCTATTGAATACTTTGGGAGTCTTCCTTGAGAAAAAAGGTTTAAACTTAGCTGAATTGTAATCTCAGACAAAATAACTGATACTTAATATTAAAACAAAAACTACTCAAATTCACTAATGAGAATAAGATATTATACTGTATTAATTTAACTACATTTCTTACCTTGTTCCATTCTGTGCCAGTCATGAAGTCTTAAAACTGTTACTGTTCTCAGTTCTGTCTTGCATATAGAAGACACTGAGCTTAGTTACAGCAGACTTGAGTATTTAGGCTGCTTTTTTACTCCTTTTTTAGGCTTCTTAGAAGACAAGTCTGTTCACTGAAAATAGAAATCAATTTAAAACTGGTTACAGCCACCATTTTCTAAGCCTCTTACACTGTTTTTAAATCACTTTGCTTTGCAATTATTCAACTACATTACCTGTAAAAAGCAAAAGCTAGTAAGAATTTAGGATTCTTAAAGGGCATAGTACTGCATTTTTGAAAACTGTTTAGATTAGTTCAGTGACATGTACAGGGTTATCAAAGCACAGCAGTCTCAACACTAAATGATACAGTGATTTGTACTACTCAGAATGTTCTGTGTTAGTGAGAAATCCAAGCCGACTTTTGACGTATGAAGATAACGGATGGCAATCACTGATCACCCCACTAAGTCCAAATGACCTATCTCTAATTGTAGACTTAACACTCTTTTGTTTCCTTTTTTTTTTAATCTTTCTTGTGGCAAAATATGTCAGCTACTTAAGGCACTTTTTGGATAATGTAGAGCAGCATTTCTGGAACTCAAGGATCAGTTTGGATTCTCTTTGGCTAAATATTGGTATCATAATGTTCCCTTTCCTGCTTTTCTGGCCCTCTCTTCAGATTATTGGTTTGTACTGTGTTCATCTGCTGCAAATAAATAGTGGGATGAAGTTTCTTCTCCATGACCCTTACTGTTACAGTTTTTCATCACTCGTGTAATTTGAGAGCTTCTTTGGGTTCCTTTTTAGTTTGATGCTTAGATCAGTTCTTTTTCTTACTGCATTTGTTATGAATTGGTTTTGAAACTTTGTATAAGTGGAGGAATCCACTAGTCTTGAAATGTGGTTCATTCACTGAGAATCTGTATACAGGAAGGCTTACTAAAAGCTACAGCTTGCCTTTGCAATTTGATTGTGTCTGTAGAAAGATTGTGGGTTGGTTGACCTATGCTGTGCCTGTGTAGTATGTCACTGGACATTCCAGCTGCTAACATAGCTTTGACTGAATCTACAGTCGAAGAACATGAAACCTTGCAGTGTTGATGAGTTTTAAATTGAATTTGCAAGAATTCCATATGCTATAAGGCATATGCTACTAATATGGAACATCCTGAATGATGATTAAGTGCTTGCAAAACTTTAATTTTCAAAATGGGTGAAGTCAGATTTGTAGAGTATTTTGTACCTAAGTTTGTGCACAAGTGTATAGCACAGCAGCAGTTATGCAGCTAATAACTTTGTGCATGTTTGTATTCTTTGGCACTAAAATGATTTTTAAAAAACACAACAAAACCAGGTCCCCATTGGTTTGTTTCAAGAAATTACTGCTCCATGAAGAATAAGATTCTTAAACAAAAGCACTGCTCCTTTTCTTTTGAGTTTTAAAATCTTTTATCATTAGCCATTTGTCACTGTTTTTGCTGGTAGTTGAATTTAAGCTCTAGAATTTTTGGGCAATTATCAGTAGAGCTTAATCCTATTGTCTCCTTGGATTGTGTTGAGGTGTGGATGTTTTTGTGTGTTGTGGTTTTTTGTTGGTGTTTTTTTTTGGGGGGGAGTATTTTAGGTTTTTGGAGTTTTTTTGGTGTTGTTTGTTTGGTTTGTTTTTTGTCTTTTTTCTCTCTTTGTAAGTGACTAGGTGGGAATTGAAACTCTTTAATCTATTTTAATTTTTTTTTTTTCTGGCAGAATTATCCAGGAAGAAAGTTCTGTTTCTGGGATTTTGAACTCTCAGTCAAGGCTGAAGAGCATTACTAGCTTGCTTATGAAACTGTTAGGGCAATAAATGCAAGGTCTTAAGAATTCAGTAATTTTATCAGATTCCTTCCCAAGATTTCTGTCTAGTTTAAAGATGTGGCATGGCAGACTGGTAAGGAATTCACTATGACAGCAAAAAGTGTTTCAGTCTGCTCAGGAGGAACTTCCTGTGTTTTACTTTATCTTGTCACTGGGCATAATGGAAAAGAGTGTGTCTCAGTTTGCTTTATGCTCTCCTTTTAGGTATTTCTTGAGACAAATTGATGAGACCTCCCTGAGCCTTCTCTTCTGCAGGCTGACCAGACCAAGCAGTCACAGCCTTTTTTTTTCTGTGTGAGGTGTTTCAACTCCCACATCACCTTTGTGGCCCTGTTCTGGACTCACTTGAGTAGGTCCATGTCTGTCTTGTAATGGGGAGCCCAGCCCTGGACACAACACTTCAGGTGTGGCCTCAGAGGTGCTAAGCAGAGGGGGAAGATCACATTCCTTGACCAGCTGGCAGCACTCCTTCTCTTGCAGCCCAGGTATACCACTAGCTGCCTTGCTTCAAATAACAGTCAAAAGAGAGCATTTTAACTGGTTCTGGTTTCAGACAACCCTTAAATCCAAATAAAAGTGGAATAAAAACATTTAAAATTAATCACAATGCTGCATTTGTCCTGTCAGTGTAACTGGAACAATTTCCTTCTTAACAGGAGTTACTTTTCAAGCTTGAATTCTAACACCAGCCTTAACACCATTCTCTTAGTGGATGGAGATCAGAATTGGTGCTGCTTTATTTGTGATGAGCTACAAAATAATTAATGAATTGCGTATTCTCTGCTAGCATAATGTTTTCTTGCTATTTTCATGATTTGCTTGGATTTCTGCTTACTAGAACTTGGTTGCTTTAGTTCACACAGATAAGACTCTTGAGGCATGAGGGTACTCATGTAAGCTTTACCTGGATTGCCTCTTTTCCCCACTTCTCTGGTTCCCTCTGATTATCTTGAATAGAGCAAAGTGTGGGTAAAGAGGAATTGAGGCTCTCTCTTGGATAAATTTTGGCTATTTCGTATCTTCTCTATGCAATGAAAAAAACTTGCTTTGCTTTTTATTATGCACTTTTAATAGAACAAGAAGAAAGCTTTATAGGGGTTTACCTTCTGGTTTCATTACTGACCTCAGCTGAAAATGGAAACAGTGGTGTAGGTGGAGAAAGCTATCCATCAGGATCTGTTCCTTGCCCTTTCTTTCCTCCCCCTTTCACCAGCAAATGTCAATATAGCTCTGACTATTCCAGAATGTACATAAATGTTACGAGGACTCTCCTACAACTGCCTATTACCTAAACTCAAAAATTACAGCTGCAAAATATATGAGTGGCTACTTTCTGGCCAAATATTGAAAATGTTTCAGCATAGAACAGAGAATGCTATGTAAGTAAAGTAGTTTTCAAGTCAATGATTATTTACCCTTAATAAGTATTATTTTTTAGAGATGCAGTTTATCACAGTTAGAGAAAATGACAAGCAAGATAAATGGCTGCAAAATTACATTTGAAAAGTGAAATTAAAATTTCCTTTCTTAACAGCAAATCTTTTCTTGAAAGTTGCCCAGAGGCTCTCAGTTTTCAGTGTATGTGACTTCCGTGTACAGCAAGACTTGCAGCATAAGCAATTTCATACAGATGAAGGGATAACTAAATACCAGCTGTGTACTGATTAATTTTTTCCCTTTTATAATGAAAAGTTGGGTTTTCTGTTTGCAGTTCAACCTAGAAACTTGTTTTGAAATGGACCAGCAGACAGCTGATCTGTGCTCACTTCTACTCTTCCTTCCTGCTGTTTGAGAAGTCACTTATGCTTGCAGAAGATAAATAGTGCAATAGAGTTTAGAAAAAAATAAAATGTGTTTGTTTCCCAAAGTTCAGGTTTAGGGTGTGCTATTGTTTCTGTTGTTCTTAAAATAAGCAGATTTGTTTTTTCTGGTTTTTGATTGTGCTTAAAAAATTCAGGTTATGTTTCAGACGTGTATGGTTAGAAGTCCAGAAAGTAGGGATTAAATAGATACAGATACCACCTTGTAGTAAAAGTTTTAGTCAATACTCTCAGAAGAAAATTTGAAGTGCAGTAATGATAGAGCATCACAGATGTTTGCAGGTAATTCCTCCTAAATAAAACAAAAGGAACTTGTTTTGCAAATAAGACATATTGAGCAGGTGGAGATAAACTTGAAGGAAAATGTCATGCTAGAGATGATAGTGCTTTCTAAGTGCTTTGTTTAGAATACACTGAAGAAATACTAATAGAAATAGATGCTGTGTTGATCTTGAATGTAATACAAAGAATGCATGATACTTAAAGATAAGTTCATATATTGTATAGTAAATAATTGAAGATGTGAGACTAAGTAAAAATGCAAAATACTTAGTATGATGCCAGGCACAGGAGAGTATCTCAAGTATAGCAGAGGACTCATAATTATTACATTAGTGACAAGTGAGCTTTGTTCCTTCATGTTCCCTTCATGCTGTGAACAGGTTGAAGAAAGTATTTATTTCACCAATCCCATCAACACAAAATTTTGCCTTGCCTCTTCCTTAAAATTCAATCCAGTCATCAGAATAGTTAAGAAAATATCTGAGTACAAGGCAGGTAGGCAAATTAGATTCTTTGAAGTAAGAATTGATTAGGGAGAGTTTGGAGTTCTACAAGTCCACACTGAAATTAAATAGTACTGGAATTTATGGATTGGAGAGCATGTTAATGGGTTTGAAATTAATACCCAACCAAATGAGGCAAATGTATACTCTCAGTCCAAAAGGCAAAGTTATTTATGTCTGAGAAACTTGGTTTGACAGGGCTATTTGTGCAAGTATGTCTGTAGAGTTTTTGTTTTGGTTCTTTTCTCTTTTCCCCTCTTATGAGGAAATTATCAACAAATAAAATTAATCTTGGCTGCTTCTGTTCTAGTCCTATACTTCTACAGGACACTACCTTTGTCACTAGAGAACAGTATAATTGAGGCAATATTGGGGTGTTTCGGGTCATCTTTAGAAGTTCTGTACATTTTTATACAGTTTTGTTTATAAAGATCTGTTTTGGCAAGGTGACAATAGGATTATCATGCTTCAGATCATTTTCTCTAAGTAGAAGTGACAGGATGGGCTAACTTCTAGCTTTTTCCTAAAATATTTGGAGGACAACATACAGCTTGGTGAGGTTCGGGCTTTGAGCAGTTTTGTTTCTGTTCAGCCAGAGCTCAGTCCCTGTCTTTACTTCAGTGTCTTTACGTTAAGAAGTGGTTATTTTGTTAGTTGATTAGACCATGTCTCATGAGGCAGCTAGGATGAAAACATATTTCTTTCCCAGTTCCCTCATTCTGAACCAGGCAGTGAAACAGCAGGAGAAACTGGCTTGTGTACATCAGTAGATTCTACCTAGACAATTTATTTTGACCGGGAAGTGACACTCTTGTTCTAGCCAACATCCTCCTGGAGGGAGAAGATAAAATAACTTTGAGAGGTATTTCCCACCTTGGAAGTAGATGTTAGTGCAGCCAAATCTGTCATTGTCACTGCAACCAAATTTGCCACAGCTGTTAAATGTGTTATGTTAAATGTGTTATGATGTTAGTGCAGCCAAATCTGTCATTGTCACTGCAACCAAATTTGCCACAGCTGTTAAATATTTTGGTTTCACCTGTAAAACATTAATTTCTTCACCTTCTACAGTACTTAAGTTGTCTCTTCAATCAAAAGGCTTGGAGCATGGGACACGGAGTGGATTCTCAGTAGGAGTTTTGGCATAGCTTTGGCTAAGATGTTATAATTTATGCCCTTACATACTGACTTAAGTATTGTAATAGATAAAATTTAAGGTCACTACCACCTCATGCGACTTGAGAGGGTGCTCTTTGAAAAATACTTCTAAAAAGTTGCATTCTCTGAAGTAAGAGTGGTGAAGATTTGAAGTAGAGAATTTTGATTATGATGTTATCCTTAAGAAATATGGTAGTTGAGGAACAGCAAGAAGCAAATTCTTTGTAAATGTTGTTTGTATTTCATTATTGCTAAACTCTTTGTATTAAAATGTAGGATCCTTTTCTCCAAGGAAGTTTGCCTAAAGATCTTTGGAGAAGGTGACTTATACAAGGGTGGGTTCTCAATTTTGCATGCCCAGTTTCTGACTTTTTGTCTGTTTGGAAGCTTCAAGAGGCTTACCAAGAGTTGCTATTTTGAGATTACTAAGAGGGTGAGTGGCTGCTAGTGTGCTTTGAACTTCATTTTCTCAGTGGGACTGTCCCTTAACAAAGGCAGTCTGGATCAAACTCCCTGAGACATCAGTACTGTTGTCATTAGCTTCGATGGTCCTTTCTGTTTTTAACAACCTATCCTGAACTTGGGACAAAATCTATTAGTGTGCCATGATACTAATGACCCTTCTTCCCCACACCCTGCCCCAGCATTTGTAAATGGAAGTTGAATTCAATGTTGGTTATTAACTGAACATTACCACTGTAGGTGGTGGTGTAGCTGTCATGACATTCTGCAAGTTTTGGATTTTTCTAGTGTCTCTTTTTTTTTCTGTAATGGTAGCTTTTCTTGGATTGTAAATATTTTGCATTTGTTGAATGGGCTTTGAGTCACTAATGCCTCCGAATTTTGCCATATGAAAGTTACCCTTCAGTGTTTCAATGCACTTTCAACATTGTTAATTTTATGTTTTGTCTCAGCAATACCATTGTTTCAAAAACTGGCTTTTCTATGTTGGTGCTAGGCAGGAATATTTCAAATTTTTTGTAAAACCAGTAAAATGTCATTAAGAAGGGGTAATTGCTCAGAACAGTCTGTTTTAAACAGGTAGTTGTCTAGCAGTTAATGAACTGTGTTTATTTTAAGTATCTGAAATTTCGTTTTTGTTTAACGATTTGTGTTGTTCAGTGTACAGTTTTAGGACTGTACTGCTGGAGCATAATATAATGTTATTGTATTTTTGCTTTCTTTTTTTAACCCTGTGATGATGACGCTCTTTCAGTTGCAAGAGTTACAGTCCTGAGTATCCTTACAGGATATTGCTCTTTATCATGAGCACTATATTATAGGAAGAAAATACAAGGAAGTTTCTAGTTTGAACTAGGTCAGCTTTTTGTAAGGGACAGAAGATAGCACAGTAAACTCCAGCAGGTTGCATAAGTGGGGTTCGTGTCTCTTGTAGATGGTTGACATTTCAAGAAGAAAGGCTTAACTCTTGTTAGATATTTAGAAAACTGTTCTGAAAGAGAGTAACTAGCCATAAATATACCCTGAAGCATGTCATAATAAAATGCAGAGGTCGAAACTTGGTGTTTTTCACTTGAAATTGCAAGGAGTTTAGTTGTGTATTTAGAATGTCTGTAGTCTGTGGAAGTGTTCCTGATCAGTACACGGTGGTGTCTTGTTAGCTGAAGGTAGTAATGAGAGTAAAAACCATTCAGGGACAGTTGTTTTCTTGTCAGGTGAGTAATTTAACTAACATGTAAGTTCTGGGCTTTTTACTTCAAAATGCACTAGAAAGAGAATGAATGTTAGTGAGGTGTGTGTTTTCACCTACTGTCATAGTATAAAAGCTGTTGCATTTTTAGTTTAGCCAAAGTTTTACTTTGAAATCTACATTTTTAAACTAATGAAAATCTTTTAACATGGCCAAGATGCAAATGTTTGCAAGTACACTTTACCATGGCCTGTGGGACTCTGTATATATTTTATGATTCAGACTGTGGTTTCACTTATGTTTTTCTCAATGTGTGTATAAGCTGGAGTTGCTCTCAGCTGCTTTCTTCTGTCTTTGTGCTGTTCTTTTACTTATGCAGAAGTGTATGGGTCAAGGAATAACTAGTGAAACATAGTGAGGATTTTTTTTTTTGTTGTTGTTTGGTTGGTTTTTTTTTTTTTTTTTTTTTTTTTTTAATTTGGCTGGGGTTTTTTTCCCCTCCTAGCTGGGTCATTCCTTGATCAGATAAATGACCATGAAAACTCCACAGAGAGGAGTTTTGGTCAAACTTGATAAGACAGAATAGGAACAAAAAAAATTGTCAGTGGCTGGACCATCTTCTGCCTTTTCCCTAAGGCTGAAAGTAATGCATGAGGTCATGCCTGCAGGTATGTTAGCCTGAGGTGCTATGGGTTTTCCAATCCTAATCCTAAACCATTAATAAAACATTTTATTACCTTATTTCTTCTAAGCTGTGCTTATGCTAAATCTTTGTCCCAGGAGAAGTGGGATGTCCCCTTTGTGTCCAGCTTACCCAGTTTCTTCTAGCCAGCTCTTAAATTACATTAGGTCTGGCTGATGAAGCTTTTATGAAAGACAAGATGGAAGGAGGAAAACCACATCCTGGCACCCAAAACTAAGAGGACAGACAAGTTTCCCTTCCCTTCAGGTGACTCCTTCAGGGTTGATTTAGCTGATGTAGTTCTGCATGTTAAAAAGTCCCTGTAAAAGTCTTACTGGATAAGCTTCTCCCTATTCCTGTCTTTTGCTGGTAGAAAGAAAAAAAAAAAAAAGGAATGTATGCTGCTTTCCTTCCTCAAATATATTCAAGTTGGCTGGAAAATGTTCCCTCTGTAGTATCTGTCACTCTTTAGCATGGTTCATGAAATAGCGTAATGCTTAAAGCTTTGATATGCCACAATGCAAGCTGGTAACACTTGATTGAAATCACTCGTGTTTTCGTACTTGACTATCCATTGCAGGATACCTGTAGAGGTGGGAAAGGAACAACTTAAGGTTTTGTCAAACTCCCTTTTTAGACCACTTATGAATGAAAATTGATTTTGTAGATATGATCAAGAAGAAGATCTTCTGAAAGTGCAGAGCTCACAGGAGAAAAACACGTCTTAGTCTGCAAAAGTGAAATGCAAGAGTTCACTTTGTTATTAAATAGAACTCAGAAATGCCAGCTTTAAAAAAGGGTGCAGTTTAGCACTGGAGTTTGTCTTTAAAAATATCAGCAAGGCTAGTGATTTATATTTAATGGCAATAAAAACAGAAGCTATTTCTTGATAGTAAGAGCTGCTTTAGTGTTTCTCTTTGGAGGTGAGAATGAAGCTCCTAAATCAAGGGTTTTGGAGATTTTTAACTATATAATCTTTAAGCTAAATTGTTGTTTTGCTTCCCTTCACTCCCTTCTTCGTGTGTTAGGTTTTTTCCTCTCTGGATTTCCTTTTCCATTAGAAGCTTTTTATAATCATTCTTGTCTGTCTTAAAATAATAATTTGTTTAGACTTCAGTCATCATCTTTAGCTGATAGTAGAGATGTCAGTAGATGACTAAATGGGTTTTTTCAGTACATTGTCACTCCAGTATTTCCCATTCTTCTCTGCCATTACCCACCTGTACTGTAGTCTACAGTATTTATTATTTTGTCTGCTTTGTGCAAGATCCTGTGTAAACTCAATCAGTGCTAGCTCTGAAAAGTTTATTCTTAAATTATAATGCAAAAAGGTGCAGCAAAACAAAAAAAAAGTGAGAACAAAGATGTGAACGTGTTGTTTCTTTCAGAGTCTAAATAGGTACATAATTACAGTATTTTGTAATTGGCAACTAAAGTGTTCAAAAATCATGATTAACATCATCTGAAATCAAAAGGCTTAAAAACTAATTGGAAAAAGCTTTAGAAGACAATATTGAAACTTCAGAGTTACTTGTTGTAATGCTTTAGGGGTTTGAAGTTTTCAAACCATCCTCTACAGCTAAAAATAAAAGCTTAAAACAATCCAAGGGGGAAAAAAGCAGACAGAAATAAAATTTATTGTTTCGAATGAGAGAAAATAGCAAGCTGAAAACCATGATATATTTAGGAATGTGATTATTTTAAGAAGAGTTCTGAAGATAGTAGCAGCTGTCCATGTTACTATCAAGATGTTCAGCTTTTTCAAGTGATGAGCTGGTAATGAAACACAAACCTAGTGATACTAAATGTGCTAGAATCAATAATTTTCCTGCCTTCAGATCCCAAACAGCAGCCAGAAACAGCACATGATGTGGTTGGCTTCTCTGCTGATGACCTTTTTTGAGGGCTACTGAGATAATTAAAATGGTGATACAGTAAAAACCACCCAATGGACATAGTTTTCAATGACAGCACTACCTGGAATCACCATGAGGAGGAAATGTTATAAACATGGTGAAAAGGTAAGCCTAGATGGATGATGTCTCTCCACTACTACATCCAAAAATAATTGTTACTTCAATTTTGTAACACTCTGTAGTGTCTCAGGCTGTATTTTATCAGCAAAGATGATTTTGGGGCATTATTGTAACAGAAGAAATGGGATGTTCATGAGGAGGTATTTTTTAAGAGTTCATGCAAGTGTCACAAATTAAAACTTTAAACTAGGAAGATGGAAGCTCAGTGATGGAAATCTTTTCAATGCTGCTGTCAGTTACCCAATGGACTATTTTTTGTCAGTTTTTGGAGTTGGCATTTTTGAAAATTGTCTCAGTAAATCTATGAATTGCATGTTCTATCACTGCAGTGATAGAATAGATAAGGTACAGCAACAGATCCTGTCCAACTCAGTTGTCTGTTAAAAGAAGTACAGAGCCCATGTGTAAAGCAGAGACCAAATTTGCAATCAAAGAACCTAAAAGCCATGGCCCCAACAGCAAGTATTAAGTCATCCCCTGGTGTGCTGGAGTTTTGTGTTGTATATGCTGATAAAAATCTTTCCTTAAAGTGTGCATGTTTTGGCAATTATAGTAGATATGGGGAACTTTCTATTCAGATAAGTGCCCTGATGCTTTGAAGGCACTGAACTGATTTATTCCATGCTTTATACACTTGTGTCAGTTATGCATTCAGACAAAATACTTGTTGTAGTTAGCTTCTCAATTGGTCCAGCTTGCCATCACATGCAATCGGGGCAAGATATATAAACTTAAGGTAAAAGGAATTGTGGAAGAGATGGGTATTTGTCAGTATTTGAAATTCTTCATGCCACCCATTAAAATTGTGTATGCCACATGCGTTGTAGTCTAATTATGTCTCTTTTGATGGCTGGAGCTTCTACACTTCCTAGAAGTGGTGGTTACAGAAGCCTGTGAAAGGGACTCTTGAAATCATGCTTTAGACTGCATACATGGCATGGGGGGAGTGTGAGGAAGAGATCTTTTCACCCATCCTACCTGCTCATTCAATTTAGAAGCTCACTATAATGTTCCAAATAAAAATGTAGCATGAAAGTACTATGGCGCAGAAGTAAAAGCTTTTTTGTTTTTTAAAAGCTTTTTTAAACTGTCCCTGAACAGTCTTAGATCTGAGGAATGTTAGACGAGATGGCTGTCTCCTTGTTCTGTTTTCTTGAAGTGGGGAACTTTAAAAATCAGAACTTCTTTTCTGGTTAAGAGCATGAACATTCATTTTAGGAAATCTAGTTTGTAATTAAAAAAAAATAAATACTGTAAGCTTAGGAGTTCTTGCCAGTGCTGTACTTGCCCTTCTTCAGGAAGTACATAGATTTTTTTTTTTTTTTTCCCCTGAGGATATCTGACATCGTTACCAGAATATGATTACTTAGGTTGTAAATTACTCTGGAGCTGGAAACAGCTGATGAAAATATCTGTGAAAAGGTTTCCTGTTTTTATAAACATTTTTTTGATAGTTGTACATTGTTAGCAATTTATTTGCTAACTGGATTAAAAACTATAGTTTTATTATCAGATTAGTTAATTTAGGTGGGCAGTATCTGTAATGTTATGGTACTGAGGTCATGCTGACAGTCAGAGGAAAGACTTCCATATGATATTTCTTAGGGTGACCACTACTTTAAAAGAAGTGCCTCTTACTGGGTAAGGTAGTGTGTACTGGATAGATGTTCACCTAAAACAGCAAAACCTCTAGAAAAGTATTTTTCCATGGCATGCTCTCTGAAAACCAGAGCTTAACTTGATCAGGTGGAATACGAATCTGAATAGGAGAACATGACCGGATAGTACATTGTGAGTTCTTTATTTGGGAATGGTTTCATGCTGTTGGTGATACTTGAACTTCTCAGTGTTAAACTAGCTTGAGCACTTGTGTTTAACTTAGTCTTAAAATATCTTTTCAAAAGAGGTTCAGGGATAGTGAAGCTTTCTTTTATGCTTGTCGTTATTCTTGGTCTTGCAGCACAATTGGTGTGAGTTTGTAGGGGGCGAGTTTGAGCAGCAATAGTTCATGGATGTAATGGAGCTACAGTCTGGGACCTGAAGTCTAAAAATGGGTTGTTATCTTCAGAGCGTCCCAAAACTGTGTGGGTGGAGTGGTGGGAAGGAATTTACTATACTGCCTTCACAGCTCTAGAATAGGAGCCCTCTCAAAAGTAGCAGGGCTCTTGAAAGGAAGGTGAGAACTACAGTGACATGGCCTTCAGAAAGCTTCCTTAGTTTTCTTCAGAATTGTAGAGGTATTTGGAAAACATTTGCACAGCAGATAGAGCAGGCTGTAATAACCATAGCTATTCTTAGCTTCTTTTCCACCTCAGGTTTTAGACGTCGTTATTCTGAGCCTTCTCTCAGGCCTCCTTCCGTGTGACCTGGGTGCATAGTTCCACGTTCACCCTGTGCCCAGCTCCCGTGCAGAAGAGCCAGTGGTGCTCGCCCCGTTCTGTGCTCGTGTGAATCAACCTGCGCGACCGGCGGCACCTTCAGACTTCGTATATATCATATATGAGAAGGTGATTAAAACCAGAGCCGCTATTGATACAGTGTCGTGCCTGACTATCAGCATGCGGGTTTGGGTAGGACCGGAGGAAATCCCGGCTGTGAGTAGTCCTGCCCGGTTTGCATCTGCTGGGCGGTGCTGGGGCTGGCGCCTCACTTTCCATCCCGCAGTCACGGGCGACCGGGACGGCGATTCCCTGGTCGGGACAGCCTCCCCGTTCTTGTCCTGGTGTGCCCGCGGAGTGGGGCCGCGACCCCAGTGCCGCAGGGGTTAAGGGCGGCGGGGCCGCGGCGTTACGCAAAGCCGTGAAGTAAAAAGGAAGTGCATTGCAAAATGCTGAGCTCAGTAGCCTGGCTCCCGGCCAAGCCCTCGCCTGCCTCGGCACAGCTGAGGGCTCGCTGTGCGCTCGCTGGCGGCGCGGGCCCGCGGCGCTGTTGAGGAATGCCGCCGCCGGCTGACGTCAGCGCGGGCCGGCGGTTCAGCCGGGGGACAGGCGGGCGGGCCCGGCCGCGCCCCGCCCCGTCACACCGGCCGCCGGCGGGAAGGGCGGGGTGCAGTTTAACGGGAAAAAAGGAGGGGAGTGCTCACGCACCACCCCCGGCCCTGTTGTATCTCGTGCTCTGTGCTGCAGGTGAGCCCATGAAGAGCTCTGAGCTGTCGGCGTTTCAAGACTAGGGGTTTTGGGAGGCACTGTTGGCTCTGCTGCCCTCCCTCTGCTGTCCGTCGGGTGAGAGAAGTACTACAGCAGTAAAGCAGTCAGTGGTGCCATCACAGCCCCTTATTTCATAAATCATGGGAGAGCTTATGTAGGAAGGTATCTTGAGGGTGGCAAGGTGTTAAGCTTTTTAGTTAAAAATTAATAAAATTATCCAGGTTTTGTGTTTGATTGGGTGATAAATCTTCTGGTGGTACTCTCTTCAGCTCTATAACCAGATTTCAGGGTGGATCTACACTTTTGGATTATGGTTGTGAAACAAATGCAGAGAAAAAAAAAATCATACCAAGACAATATCCAGGTTTCTGCGAGAGTGACAGAAAGCATTTTCACTGTCAGGCTTACCAGCAGTATAGGGAAATGGAAAATGACTTAAATGTTTCATCTTATTAAAAGGATTTTGGGGTACTTGCTGGCTGCAGAAACTTCTGGGCTGCCTGGATACTTGCTTAGCAGATCCAGGCAGCTTTTTGTGAAGCTGCTCTCTTGTTTGGTGTTTTTTTTTTTTTTTTTTTTTTTTTTTTTTTTTTTTTTGTTTTGTTTTGTTTTAATTCAGTATTTTGGGGTCTACCTTTCTCTGCAATAATGAGTCTTGCTGCTTGTAGTCTTCACTGTTAAATCTCCAGAACTTCTGGGGCAGTGCTTCTCATCACATGTCTCTGGTCAGTGTACACTTGTCACATTAGTATAATGCTTCTATATAAATTAGAGTTACAGGTTGCAGGACTCTTCTCAGAGTTTAAGTAGAAATACATGATGGAATTTTTAAATTAATAGTAAAGTGAAGGAGAGGTGAGGTAGGAAAAAACTTCAAGAGAAGCCCTTTTCTCATTCCTCTCCCATTTTGCCTGCCTGGTTAATAACATTGCAGATATTGGTATAGAATTGTTCCTGGTAGAGCAAGTTGTTTTTGCAAGGCAGGTCTAGTTAATGAAATTCACTGTCAAATGGTATTGGGGCCAAGTCTTAACCAGAGCCAAAAAACATCATAAGTAGTAGTATGGAAAACATCTTTTAAAATTTGATACATCATCTAGTGGTTGGTGTTTTAGGGGTCAGAAGTAGTAAATTTATTTGGTATTATTGTGGTGCTCCATGACTCTGTATGAGTCACTCTGCTTGTGTGCGTTGCTTTCTCCACTGTCTTGTCTGCTGCAGATTATTATTAAATTTTAT
The DNA here is from genome assembly GCF_031753505.1 of Anomalospiza imberbis. Taxonomy (NCBI): domain Eukaryota; kingdom Metazoa; phylum Chordata; class Aves; order Passeriformes; family Viduidae; genus Anomalospiza; species Anomalospiza imberbis. The sequence goes on from NC_089721.1 coordinate 18,703,881, forward strand.
GACTGCTACTGGACAGTGCATACCTTAGTGGTGCCTCAAGTTCTGTCTGGGCAGTAGTGACAAAATGTGACTATGAGGAAGCCTCTGGGTTCCCTCTGTGAATCAGACTAGTTTGTACCTCTCATTCTACCGAGCACAATATGGGATTTCCTCTTGAGCTATAAAATGACTAAGTCTAGTTAAATGCAGCATAAACAATATAAAACAGGAGTTTGGATCTTTCAATCTTTCTAAATATTGCAAGCTGTTTAATACGAATGGCCTACACTGTGCTTGAGCCCTGAGAGACTTATTGTGGTTCTGCATTTCTAAAAAAAAAGCACCAGATAAAGCTTAACATAATACTTCTGAAATTCACTGTCAGAGGTTTAATTTGATATGTGGAGATGGATTTTTCTACACTGCCTATTTTTTTATTAAATCTATGAATTTACATGGCGGAGGCAGTATTGTAGTGTAGTTGTGTTTTTTGGTGTTATGGTATATAAGTTCCTCATATTTGATGTTTGACTTCTCTTCAGAACCTGTTTTTATGTGCAGTATGCATGTTCCCTGAAGTATCTTGTCATCATGACTCATAAGGAAAGAAACCTAGAAGCAGTTCTGAGAGAGAGGCCTTTTTGCTGTTAAGAAGGGACATGAACCCAGTGCTGTATCCACTGAGAAATCCTGTGCATTTACTATAATTTTGGAAAAAAATCCAAAAAACAAATACCCCCACACACTCAAATAGCAAATAAACAAAACCTCCACAAACAAACCAATAAAACCAACCAGCTAAATCCCAGAACTATAGAGTGGTGGTGCAGCACTGGTGCCTGAGTGGCACACTTTTCCATTTCTGCTCTAGTGGCTGATGGTCCTGTCCTGTATAGGTTTTTTCCATCCATACTGGAGCAGTATTACCAGTTCAGTGCAATGTCAGTGTAAGTGTGCAGGAAGAAAGCCGCAAAAGACTTTAAAAAAATCTCAAATCATACAGTAGCAACCCCTTTGCAATTACAGGCATTGTGTCATTCTGATAATGGGCAGACAGTATTAATCAAAAGAGATCAAATCTCCAGTAAATGCCTTGTATGTACTAACTGATTTCTCAGGATCACTATTTCCCTGACAGTGTAATCCCTGCCATGTTGGATTTCTTTCCGGTTATTTTGGCAAAGGGGTGAATTTGTGTCCTTAAGTTTTAATACCTAAAAAAATTAGAAACTCATCATGTTCTTGCCTCACTTCTTTTCTAGAGGCATTAACCAGAACATAACTTCACATACAGCATCTACAGAAACTACTTTTGCAAGGGCTGGGATTAAGGCACCACATCTTGTTCCCCTACTTCTCCCCCACTATATCAGTTTTTTGGGACATCCCATCTAGTGGACTCCTGAACTCAGAGAGCTGACAGTAGAATATTCTCACAGCTAGCAGGTAAATTAAGAATAATAAATTAGGTAGCTATTTGGGTAAGAAAACAACACCCAACATAAACCATTTCCTGGGAGTTACGAGTAGCAAAAAGTGATTGTTATTAGGTGCAGCAAAGGCATTTCTAATGGTTCTGAAAGGAATCCTTTGCAGAAGATGAGTATAAAAGTTTTCCAGATGTCTCCTATCCATTGTCCCTCCCCCTTTTTTTCATGTGCTGTATTACAAAACTGGCTTTTGTTCTGCAGCTGTTTTTTAGTTTGCATGGAATAGGAAAGAAAATGCCCATCTACCTTTAAAATATCAGAATTTTTTGGTTGGTTGATGGGTGATGTTTCTTCCTCCTCTCTCTCCTTTTTGGTTTGGTGAATCAAGAGAATGAAAATTGCTCTTGATGATTGTCTTGATGGGATTTGGATATGGTAGTGGTGACAAATAACTTTTCTTTGTCATCCCATTTGCTGTGTATCATTTCCTTTTCCACTTCTCCTTCTCCATCTTTCTCTTCAGGTCTGTCTGCTCAGCATCCCATATCGTGCTTATATCAGAATGTGAGCCATTGTGTGGGACAGAATTATTGGTGCCCTTTGCCAGGACATTCTGGGGGATTGAAGGAGTCTCAACTGAGCAGCAACAAGGAGAAGCTGAATGTTAATGTCTCTGGAAACTCTATATAAAATGTAGCATGTGGCTCAGAGAACTCTGTTGCTCAGCATAGACTTGATTTAAGTAACTAGTGTGATGATTGTAAATTATGTACATTTTTCTCTAATTATTTGAGTAACAGTAAAATAACTATTCTCAGGGACCTGTGGTTAAATGTGTAGAACAAGCATTTTCTCAAACATTTGTTGAAATCAGTGCCCATAGAAAATTTGTTAACTTTGAACTCTTTTATCATTTTTATCCAAACCTTGTTGTGAATCTTGTGTCTTTTTAGTTTGAATTTTGATTTGGCTATGTTTCACACTTATACCTTGTACTGTATAATATAAACTGCATTTTATTACCTTTAGCATGTAAATGGCACTGGTCATTGTGGTGGGTGTATCTTTTATGTGCCTACCAAAGCAAGACACCAGTTGGTGTGGTTTGGATGTGGCTGGCCAGTGCTAGCAGGAGGCAGAAAAAGCTGGATTCTGTTCTCTTAGAAATAATTTGGTTATACCAGGAAATATAATCTTGTTCTAGCCTTGAAGCTTATCACAGAGCTGTTTGGTGATAGCTGGCAAATTCTTGTAACATAGTGTGATACTTGTGTCACAAAGACACTGTAAGAGTACATAGAGATACAGCAGTGTCTGCATTTTTCTAGTGCTTTGAGATTTGTTGTATCTCTAGGAGCAGACTGGAAGAGTACAGATGAGGTTTCAACTGGCTTAATGACATTTTGAAAACTTTCTCTTGAGGCTATGCACTTTGAAGTGACAGTTGCTGCAGAGATCCTTATAATCGATATTATTGTTGTTGTAAAGCTAACTGAAATAAAAAATAATAAGAAAGAACATTCACAGGTTGTGATATAATTGCTCCTGCCTGTCTGGAATTACATAGTGTTTTTAATAAGAATCTATTAAAAACCTATTAGCTGCAAATTGAGTAATGTAGAAGTACAGTATCTGGGTTTTTATGCTGGCACAAAAAGAATAATTCTGCTCTGTTCAGAAACATCTTCTGTGGGTAACTATGTGATAATACTCTATTTTTCATGCACTGATGTTTCAACAAATAACACAAAAAACAATCACAGAAGAAAAGTGACAAAGCATTTATAAGCAGCTTTATGCAGGGTGAGTTTTCTTCTTTGTATGCTGCTTTTTCCTGTTTGGCAAAAAGCAGTGGCAGATACTCTTCACACTCCCACACAGGTGGGAACATGAAGAAAATTTTGCCTTCTCCTGCCTGTGTAAGGATCCGTTGTTTGAATTTTTTTGTTGCCTTCAAAACAACAGCTGTGTTTTATATTACCAGTTTACATTTTTTAATGTGAACTAGTGCCTAGCCGCTTTTGCTCCTATAGTTACTCTGTCACTGAGTGTTTACTATCTGTTTGTTATGTGAAGCAGCATTCTTAAAGATACTGTGAAGTATCTGGGTTTCTCTGAGTCTTATGCTGGCTGGAAGTGAATTTTTACATTTGGTAATAGATATTTGAGCTGTTCCCGAGTCTGAAAAAGTTCAACAGGTGGTTCTTTTTTGGCAATAAAGCTTGGACAATTCTGAATGCTAAATGTTGGCTTGTTCTCCTTAAATAAAAATTACTCATTGAAGGAAGCATTAAGACTCAATTCACAGTGAATTCTAGGTGATATTTTTTGGCAGTCAGGGAAGTATCCCAGAGAGATTGCCAATATAAACACTGTGTGCGCGCTACCATGTGCTTCTTCTATTTCCTCCCGTCTTTGGTACAACTACGGGTGCACTGACTTCATCAGCAGCTATTGTTCGAGCTGCTGGAGTTGAACTGGTGCTGCCAATTGTTTGGGAATTACTATCTAAAATTAGAGTCTCTTTAGCTAGCAAGACCTCCATGTGGCAGGGAACATTATCTGCAGGTGGTTGTCCTGCTTCCACCCACTGGGAAGGGGATATGAATGCAAGACAGCCAGATAGGTTTTGGAGAGTTGGAGAAAAGCAAATGATGAGGTATGAGCTTATGCTCAAACTGTGTCCGACCGATGGGCATAATCTGAGTTCAGCATGAGATATTTGTGAATATTATTTTTGGCTTTGTGAATGGCTTTTTAGCTTGTAAGGTTTTCATAGAAATGCAGTTCATAGTTTATTTCATGCTAGTTGTGAAGAGTTGGTGGAAGCCACAGGTGTTTTCAGAGGTGGAAAGCCTAGTTTTAGAGAACCTGGTCCCAAATACTTCCAGTTACCTAGTTTAAAAACACATAGGATTTGCTTATTTCTTTTAAAACCCCCAACACCTATATATAATTGTATTTGTGTTACGAGTTATGATGTAGTTTATTAAAATCAGGACTAGCAAGATGAGCAGTATTGTGTCAGTGCAAAGCATGCTCAAAAGCTGTCTCTGCTGGTGGGGATTTCACATTGTGAATATTGAAGCTTGTCTCTGTGGACAGGAAGGAGAAAGTTGTATATCATATGCCAAGAATTATTTAGTAATTAAAAACTAGTTTTATTAGACACCTTTTGAACTATCTGGTTAATTTCTTAGGTGTAATTAAGATATAGTCACCTTGTACTGATATGGATGTAAAGTCAATGCCTAATTTGCCTGAGGAAAAGGCTGTTTTTCCTTTGAAGGTCTGGCTGTGTATTTCCCATTTCCCCTTTACTTCTCCCCCATGTTAAAGAAAAAGTCATTATCAGTTTAGAGAGGAGAAGCAAATAGCCAATTTTAAAATTAATTCCTCAGATGTTAATTTGATGCTTTGAGGCATAAATGACTTTTTTAACCTGCCCAAACAAAGAAACTATAGAAATAAGCTGCTTTGTTCTAATACAACAGGCTACTTCTCAGGGAAAATTTCTAAACAATTCTGCCTCCCTCTTATCAACTACATTAAATTAAACTTTGTCCTTAGCTAAATTTGAATTTAGATGTGTGTATGTGTTGTTGGAGAGATAATAAGGGAATCTAGACAACCTGTCCAAATTTGTCTAGGGATTTCACTTCCTGAAACCCAGGGCAAGTGAATAATGCTTTCAACCACAGCTACCCCAGCTGGTATTACTTAGCACTGCAAAAGCAGTTAAGTGTGTGTCAGAAGCTGAGGGAAGGATTAAAAGGGGGTTTTGTCTTGTTTCAGAACTAAGGAGTGAGGGAGAAAGAAGGGGGAGAAGAGAAATAAAACAACCACCATTTCTTGAAACCTTTCATTTAACTGTTTAGGTAGCTATATACACCTTGGAGGTCAGATTTAAAAACTAAATATAAAGGTTTCTTAACTTATAGGGATTTCATTGAGACTGGAGCTGTGATTAAGTGAGTACTGTACAAACAGGAAAAACATTTGGTGCATCAATGATTGTCATTATCAGTTTTGCCAGACAAAAGAAATACATAAAAAGACAAGGTGGAAGATGCAAAGCAATATTAAAAAAAAAGACAGGTCTTTAAACCAGAAAATGTTTTCTTTTCTACTTCTATCCAAAAAGAAAATAAATGAAATTTGATACTTGAATAACAGTCTTCTCTGCCATCTGTGTTTGTAACAATTGAAAGTAATCTCTTGGAAGAGTGACATGTTTCTGAAGCAAGCACTACATTGCAGGCTTTTTCTATCGGACATAAGCAGAGTTAGAGTAATAGTCTGGTGTTGCAGTTCTAATAGCTTGTCTCTTTTTGTTTACCCATATTTTTTGCCTTTTCTAACAGTGACCTGCAACCCAAAAAAAAAAAAAAAAGGTGTATCTAATTACTGAATTTGTTCTGACTTCAGAAATTGAAATACATCCTTTAAATCCTTTAATTAGTCACTATTTTTTCCCATTACTTACCTGTTCGGATATTTTCTTGGCACGCTCTGCTGTATAAGCTGTATTGGCCCTGTTTATCTACAGCTCAAGCCTGCTGTAAGAGTCAGAGACAGATGTAAGAATGCAGCACCTGTCATTTTGAAATACCCAGCAGGTGAGCAGTATCGTAACATCTCAGGATCACATTGGTACTATTCATTAATGTTTGGCTTGAATCTTTTAGTTATTTGGGTACTGAAGTGAATAATGGATGGAGCATTAGGTGATGTTTTCAGCATGGCAGAACTTGGAAAAACACCTTATTGTAATTATACTATCATTGGCTTTTATCCAGCCAAAGCTTATCTACTCTCTGAGGCCACAGCCTTTATTTAAAGATTGAATTCTGCCATATACCTATAAGATATCCACCAAGTAAACTGCGGAAAATGCTTCTTCACCTCTTCAGCCTTGAGTGTGTTTTGTGCTACCTTGACAGCTCAGTCACAAAGAACCTTGGGTTTGTGGCTTCCAGGCCTGATTAATATAATGTACTGTAATTAAAAAAAACCCACAGGCTCTTTTCCAATTTAAATATTCCCACTGCTCCCAGGACTTCTCCAGCTTTCATTGAGCATTGTTTCAAATTAGTCATAATTTAAATATTTGTTTTGTTTACTATGGCCTGGACACTGGGAAGAGCCCCTGGAATAAATCCATACCTTCAGTGTGATTTTGGAGTCTCTTTGAAAAGCCTCTATGATTTGCTATGTACACCAAGAACGACCAAAGGTACTGCTTTGACATCATTTTCTTGTTGTATTTCTGTAGCACTGGCACTTATCTAGAATGGAATTACAGATAATACAAGATATATTTTTCTTACTTGCTCTTCACATGTTCTTCAGTCACTGTTACTTCTGGACTTTGAGAGTGCCAATGGCAAATGAGTTGTTGAAGAACATTAAAGCACTGAAATGGAAAATACAGCCAAGCACAAAGCTACCTATATTTAATTTTTCCAAGTACAATGGTAACTGGCTTGATAAAATAGTTTTAGACTTTCCCAGTTTTTAATGTGAATTACCAAATGGCATTACTTATTTTTTTTTTTTTACTACAGCTGCTGTAGAAATGTGTCCACAGCTACTGTTTTGGTAAATAAAGCCTAGCAGCCAGATGGCAGTAATATTTAAAAAGTTGAGTGATATGGTTTGGGAAGCATCCAGCTGGAATATGCGTTGTTTTGCTAGGTACTGTAGATTTAGTACACCGTGAAAGACTTTTAAATGGGTTATCACTGCAGTGGCTTGAAAGAACACATAGACTATTATGTAGAATACAAATAATGCTTATTAAGCTTTCAGTTGATTCATTCTGATAGGTGATCCAAACTGCTGTCAGACTCTATTTACTTGTACATAAACAAATGTGATTGTGTTCTGAGTATAACTGTTCTAAACCTAGTTATGCATATTTTAAACAGTTGTTAAATACTATATTTCAAATAATTTCTGGGTTTGTGAAGACTTAAATTATTTAATATGTCTTTTCCTCACCCTTACTCTGTTGTATTTTCCTGTTTGAAATGTTGAGACTTGGTACATTTGGCGAGCTGCTGTATGGCTGGAGAACTACTCTTGAGGGAAGATGATAGGCAGGGCATAGATGCTTAGGGTAGCTTGCTGTTCTTTTTGTATTTTTAATTTGTTGGGTAAGTGTTTACCATGATGCATTAAAGCAGTCAGCTTGGCGGTTTTGTCTAGTTTCTGAAAGTAAGTTATAAACTGGAAGGTTCTTAGCATCAATTTAGACACAGTCAGACTTACTGGGAGAGAGTGAATTGGATTCAGTTCTTGGTGACCCATGTATGGAAAAATACAGTCCTTGAGTTATTAAGTAGCAAATCAGCTTTTCTAAGACATGAAGTAAGTATAATGAAAAAATGGTGGCAGACTTCTTTGTGTCTTTTTTAAAAGTGGAATAGGTCTTCCTGCAAGGCTCCCTGTCTCTTTCCCCTCCCTTCCCCTGTTTTTGATGTGGGAAAAGCCTGCATTGTGGAACAGTCGAAGCAAACAAGCTGCACACCCCCCGCCCCCATCCTGTCTAGACTGCCTGTTCCTCATGCACTGCATTTCTCTGGGGCTTACATTACTCACAAGTTGTGCTGCTCTCTCCTCCATGAGTGGCAGTGTGGACTCTTTTCCACTTTTTGTTAGCTAGTTCATCTTCTGCTGTGCTAGACATCCTTCATCTGAGGTGGGTCAGTCTGCCATGCAAACTATTTCCATACAGACTTCTGCTTGTCAGCGTGCACCAAATAGGAAGTCGTTTTTTGGCAGCTGTAGCCTGATGCCTGTCTGGGCCTAGGGGCGCAGGCATTCCTTCAGTATAGCTGTCAGCCTGGCTGTGGCTTAGCTCACTCTGCTGCCGAGCCTTCTCACCATCATTTCTCAACGGGATGCTGTGCAATCCATGATAGAGGAAGAAATGTATCCCTCTGCCTACCCCACCCTCTGCAGATGACTTTTGTGGATTATGAGTAAAAATAATACTCTCTTGCTGCAAACATTAGCAGACTGCCTCTGGTGAGTTAGAGCTTTTTCTCTGCCCTTTGAAGTGGTAGTGACTAGTGGTGTGCAGCATCCAAATGTTGGAATGAGAGGTTTCCTTCCAGCAAAGCCTTTCGAGTACTGAGGAAAAGAGAGCAAAACAAATTTCATAATGTCATTGAAGGCACAGGTACTTAGTGATACTGCAGTAATTGTCTGTTTCTTCTTTACCCTTTAAATATGGTAAGAAGGAAAGATGTTTCAAGAAAGATGTTTTCTTACTGGAGAACTCCAGTCAGGAGCTCTGAATTCAAACTAGTGTTCTCTCTTTATTAGGCTTTTTTACTTGCTTAAAGTAATTACACTAGGGAAAGAAATTGGTTAAGTAGTTTATTTTCAGGTCAGTGTACTGCTGATTTCAATATGATCTCTGAAAGAATAACTGCAAGTGGTATAGTATAGTAGTATTTGTTTCAGCCTGGTCAGATTGTAGAGCATTTTAAAAGTATTAATTCCTTTACTTAATTAACCACTATTTCATTACAGCAACAGATACTATGAATGCCAGTTACTTCCTATGGACAAGTTACTTTTTTTGTTTGGCATATTTCCAGAAATTTAAAAGGTGGCTTCTTTAGCTGTCTTGTTTTTCATGGTCCAGAAGGTTTATAATTTGCATTGGCCTCTCAAAACAAAATGTTCAGATGGTGACATGCTTACTCTTAAAAAGAAAATGAATTATTTTTCTAACCAGTTTTATCACTAGCAGAGATACTTTAAAATCATAGTAAACTTCCTATGCAAAATTATAAATCCATTTCCTGCTTTATGAATTTTGTGTAGATGAATTTAAATATATATATATATTAGTCTGTTTTAGGAGTGTCTTGGTTCTGTTTCATTATTTTGGAATTCAAATTGTTTCTCTTCATGTGGACTGCATGGGGGTTGTCTTTGTTAAATATAACTATGATGGAAGAAATAAATTTTGTTTGTTTTTTTTTCTGAATCTGGCATAACTTGAGAAATTATTCTGCTCACCCTCATATGCTTTATAAATGTCAAGCTGTGATGGCCCTTCCTCAGTAACAGGAGAACCATTGCCTCATCTTGTGAGGTATTGATGGGTTATTTGAATAGCTTACTGCTTTAAAAAGAGAAACTTCGTATATTCCAGTAGCAGCACAAAAAATGAAAATATTCTTATTACTTTGTATAATATCTGAAGTAATCCCAAAATGTAGAAGATTAACTGAGAATTTCCCCATTGTTCTGTTTGCATACAAACCCTGTGCATGTGCATATGTGTGTAAGGAGCAGATGTTGGTCTTTACTTCTGGAGTTCCTTCCAGGTCCCGTCTTCTCTGCTATCCTTATTCTCATCAGCAACGCATTGCAGGCAGCAACCTGTGTTAGCCTCCTGATACCTTTATGCTCTCATTCATTGGGGTGATGCTTAGTTCTACAAAATTCTCAGGGCAGAGTTTGAGTTGCACATCAGAGTAGCCTTTGTGTGTATTGGGTGAGTAGAAAGGCTCAGTCCATTGGAGTCCTTTTTGTCCTTAGGAATGAAGTTTGTCTACTCTGTAAATAAGGAGAGTTAGGAAAGTATTGGGCACCCTTTCATATCGAAATAATAGGCTAATTGACTATTGAATGCTCCATAGCAGAAAAGAGATTACTAGACTGAGGCTCTGCTTGGCCAGGAAAAACTGTCTCTGCTACTCCTTACTCATCTATAGATTTATTTGTAGTACCTTGTAACAAGGAGAATGGACTGGTTAGAATTTTGTTCCTAAAAGTATCCTGTGGGTACAGTTAAGTGTTGTTACAGCTCTCAAATCTTTCTAACATCAAAATGGTCTGAAGACAAATTCTGGAGCAAATGTCTACCTGCATAACTCTAAATGCCTACTTGAGCTTGCTTTAGCTCAGAATAATGGAATCTCCTTTGCTTTGAATTTATGTTCGCCTTCCAACAGAGAGCAGGTTATCACTTCCTCAAAATCAGATTTAAAGTAGTATTTCCCAGAGGACATCACTTCAGTTATGCAGAGTAGTTTAATTTCCTATACTTTGATTGCTTTGGAGGTATGTAATTCAAGTTGAAATCTGATCTGGTAACCATAGATGCTAGTGCTACTGCCTTCTATACTAGATGGACAGTCAATCTGCCACCTGTGTTCATAATCACTTTTCCCTGAATTAGGTGTTAGGGAGGATTGATGAGATTGGCTTAAGATTAGCATACTGAAGTTTTTCCTGTGGGACATGAAACACCTGACAGGTTGGTCCCACACCAACATGACCCCTAAACCTCTAGTTTAAAATTTTGATTTTTTTTTTTTTTTTTTTCCTCTGAGGTAGTTTGCTCTGTGAACAAAATTATTAGTAACTGCATGTGATGGAACTTAATGTTACTTCTTTGAGTGTCTTTCAGTAAAAAGAACAAAATCTGTTGCAAAGGCCGCTTCTCTTGCATATTCCCAGTGGAGTAGTGTGAGTACGTATCACAAGAGTAGTGTGGAGTACATATCTGACCAGTTGTCAAGATAGGATTCCCTTTCCAGTTCCCTTCATATTGGAACAATGTAAAACTATAGTCTGGAGTGAGACCCAGGAAATAAACTAAATTATATTAGTAGTGCAGGCAGAAGCTTGTCTCAACCCAAGTCATGGGGGTTTTTGGTCTAGAATAGTGCACAAACTTCTTGTTTGGGGCTCTGTTACAAAGAACACCAGGGAGAAAACCTAATTTAAAAAAGACAGTGTTTTTCAAACGGAGTAGTGCTACTTACGAGCATGTAGTATCTGAACAAACAGGCAGTGAACAGCATATAATTCTGCACATTATGCAGTGGCATTAAATATACTTATTAGTAAGGTAGCAGATGCTATAGTGCAAAATTGCCATGTAAAATAGCAGTCTTTAGCAGCAGGGTGCTGCTCTATGTGAGACTCCTTCTCATGTAATGAATAGCTAATTTCAGCTTGATAGTGCATGAGAGACCAGAGGGGATCGGGGAGGGGGTAGAGTGTTCCAGCAGCCCTAACCAGCAGGATGTGCTGAGATATGCTTTTAATGGAGCAACATTTCTGAGCTCTTGGGGGTAAGTTCATAAAGAGGGTTGCTGTCATGGTTTAGGCTTAGCTGGCAACTGAGTCCCACATAGCCACAGCTACCAGCTCAATTGCTCCCTGTGGGATAGGGGAGAGAATCAGGAGAGTGGAAGTGAGAAAACTTGTGAATTGAGGCACAGACAGTTTAGGTAAAGCAAAAGCCAAACACACAAGCAAAGCAAAAGAAGAAATTCGTTCACCCCTTCCCATAGGCAGTCACATGTTCAACTATCTCCAGGAAAGCAGGACTAAATCACATATAACTGTAATTTGAGCAGACAAACACCAGCACTCCAAATGGCTCCTCCTTCCTTCTTCCCATGTCTTTATATGCTGAACATCATGTCATATGTGATGGGATATCCCTATACTCAGTGGGGGTCAGCTGTCCTGACTGTGTCCTTTCACAGCTCCTTGTGGCTCTCAGCTTCCTCACTGGTGGGGTGGGGTGAGGAGCAGAAAAGGCCTTGACTCTGTGTGACCACTGCTCAGCAACAGCTAAAATATCTCAGTGTTATTGACACTCTTTCCAGTGCAAATTCAAAATAATAGCCCATGCTAGCCCAGGTGTCTTGGGAAAATTAGCTGTGCCAAAACCAGCACAGATGCTCAGTGGTTTGTATGCAGATTGAGGAATTGTTGTGGCAGAGGGACAAGTGGACAAGTGAAGTACCTGTTGCATGGATGAGATGGTGATTGATTTAGGTTCCTCATCAGGGATGGTAGATTTCTTCTTGTCTTTTCCTTCTTTCCATGTGTGCAATTAGCAGATGAACTAAAACCAAGCAAACACATACAGGAGAATTGAATTCCCTCATCCCTCTTTCAGAGCATATGAGAATGCTTTTTGATCTGATTAATGTTGTTCACAGATTGAAAGGTTCTGCTAGCACTTGCACAGCTCGTGGGCTTTGTCTTGTGAGAACTAGGAGTTTTCTTTCTGAGAAACAGGATTTTCTTGCTGAGTAAGCAGAGGCCAACAAGCTGGGTATTCCGGGTCCATTGCTGACATTGTTACATGTTCTCAAAGTATTTTAAAAACAGTCAATCTAATGTTTAGATATTTAGGTAGGAAACTGACCCCATTTAACCTCAAAATATCCACATTGCTTGTTAGAACCAAGCTAGGTCTGTGAATCTTAAATTTAGCTTTTAAGACCTGCTTGGAGAATTTAAAGAAGAAGGAGATACCGTATAGGGCATATGGCACATTCTCATCCAGAGATTCAGATGACAAAGAGAAAAGACAGATTTCTAAGGAAGTTGCTGATAATGCTTGTAGCTCCTGATACCAGTCTCACCCCTTATCAGAAGGGGAAGCCTCCAGTTTGACTAAGTAAACAGGAAATGCAAGATGTAGGAAACAGTAATCCCTGCTACATAGTCTGTCATGGTATAGTGAATGATTTATTTTAACCATTTCTCAACAAATGAAATAACCTAAATCATAACTGACTTTCTGGAAGCATAGTGCTAGTTAAACAGTTCTTATCTTTACCGTTTATCTCAAGAGGGTATGGATGGACTTGTTTTGGGCAACATTGTAATTTTAAAATCTGGACAATCTGACACAGTACCCTTCCTTCAAATTATTCTGCTCAGAGAAAGCAGGGGACATTTGCAGAAAGGGATGGGGATGTTGTTGCAGGGGACAAGATGAGAGCATTTTTTCTAGATACTTCAAATTTCTTTTGAAAAATTTCAGGTATGAAGAAAATAATTTATCTGCTTTTATGTAAGGGGCCTGAGTTTTGAAGTATTTATTTTGCTAAGCTGGGATACTGATAGTCTTAAACCAAGTTTTCAGGTTATGGTTCTTTGTCACTAAGAGATGCCAGATGCTGAATTTAACTACTCTGTTTTTTTCTCTTATTGTGGTAAAGATCTACTTCAAATAGTAGTAAGTCTCTCAATCCAAGTGTATTAAGCAACACTGAAAACAAATTCATAAGTGATCTTGTCAGTGTCTTGCTATTTAAGTGGACTTTGACAATACAACCTTAGGTGACACTGGTTTTGTGTAATAATCCAATACCTCACTGAATTTAGTCTTACTTTAGTCTGAGCTAGAAAGCAATCTTTAATTTAGTAATAATATCAACAACTGATAGAGGCCCAATTTCTGTTCAGCTTTTCTGACAGTCTCTGTTGTTACTTGGATCTGTTTCACAGTCCAAATCGACATGATTTTCTTCAAGGACTTGAAATGGTCTTCCCTTTTTCCCCCTCCCAATTATAATTAGGTAGGTTATGATAAAAGTTAAGAGCATAGACAAAGAGCCCTTCATTATTGCAAAAGGTGGCCCTGTAGGCATGAGACTTGCATGTAAAAGGATATTTAGTATCCCTACAAGAGCACTGTCTGGTTTGCAATAAGTAAAATCAACACACAACATTGAGTCACCAAATTATTCAGCAGTGTTCTTAGTCTTGTGGTTTGGGTATCATGTTGATCAGCAAGTCCAGCTCTTCACTACTTTAGTAGGCAACCAAAGTTAACAAAATGAGGCATTAACCACACCTCCACAAGTACACCACCTGGCAACTTATCACAAATGCAAAAACTTGTAGTCTAGATAGGTTATCAGAAGCTGAGGCCCAGGAAAAAATTAACACCAAGAAACTGTAGAAGTCTCCTGAAAGCAGCTTGTTACTTGGCTTACTGGTAGAGACACTTGCCGTCCTTTCTGTCAGTTTATTTTTATGTCTCCCTGAATTGCACTATAAAAGTGAAATAAGTTGTAGAGGTTGTATAATTTTTTCATTTTTCTCTGTTGAAAGATAGTTCTAAGGTGTTCTTTGGCTTGTTAGTGAAAGTTAGAAATGTTATATGTTACCAGACATGCTTTCTTGGTTTTTTTTTTGTCAATCTGATAGTATATGTACTATTAAAACCTGGTCTTTAGGCTGAAATACAATGTGAAGAATTCCAGTAATGTGCTTAATAAATGACAAATTAAATTGTATTTTGCTGTATAAATTTATTCTTCTTTCCTAGATTGCTTTTTTTACTTAATCATGGAAGCTTTGCTTTCTTGTTCAGTTCTGATTTTGTTCTTCATCCCCCTTTTCCAGACTTTTCACTATCACGTTGTTGGTGTCTAGAAAGTTTCATGTTTTGTAACTGTGGGGTATGAATTAGAAAAAGTCTTTATCTTTCAACCCCGTGCATGTTATTGGAGGCTTGAATAGCATGCATGTTACATGCTGATGTACTATTTAGTACCTTTGCTTAACAGTCAGAATAAGTGCAACTTTTTAAACTTTTGAGGGCTACAGGTTATAGTTAAATATTACTGAAAAACCTCTTGGCTTTTGAAAAGAAAAAAGGTATACCTTGCTAATTCAAGGAGAAGTAGTATGTGGCTTTAGAGGATGGGGTAGGCTTCTCAATTTTATCTTAAGGAAAATTGCATACTAGTCTTACTTCTGTTGTTTGAGGAGCAGCCATCTGCTCTGAATGTGCTCATGTTCGCTTAGAATTTATGTAGGGCTTTCCCACCTGCACACACCTATCCTTGTTCCAAGTCCTTGCTGTGCAGACAGCTCCCAGAAATCAGAAATGCTAAGGACTTCTGGCCTGGGAACAAACCTTTTTTTCCCCCCCTTTGAGCTAGCACACATTTCCATTTTTTAAATATGAACAGATACATGAGCAACTTACACTCAAAATGTTGGTGCCTTTGGAAATCTGTTTTTCTTACATGAAACCTATTCATTCTTCATCTGATGTCTGGAGAAAGGTGGTGCATGTCAGTATGGAGGAATACTTGCCAGTCAGCTTTGGCCATGGGGTGCACTTGCTATAGCTACTCTATATTGATTTGATTTTATTGAATAATAATTGAAATCGTTTCAATGGAGGGAAATGGATTAGGATCTAACTTAGCAACAGTATGGAAAAAGTGTGAACCACAAGAACCTGATTTCATACAGGATGTCAGCTTGTGTGGGTTTAGGCTGTGTGCCAGTGTTATCAAGGATGTTCTGGTTTGTAATACAAGTGACCTTTTCTGACCTTTTCCTTAAAACACTTTTATTGTTATCACAGTAGTATTTTTGGGATTCCAGTCCTCATTTGTGACTCTACTGCAGCTGGCACTCAAGAGCTAAAAAAAAATGCTTCCAGCAGTGTTGACTTCAGCCATGGAAGGGTGACTCACTTGTGATTTGGGTGGATTTTAGACTTCAGTTTTGGAACTCTTTCAACACTATGGTTTTCATGGTTTTTTCTCTCTTGCTTTTTCAGGAAGTACTCTGTTGTACTTCATTATTTTTGCTGGAATCCTTTGTAATGCTTTGGTGACCAGAGAAAGTTGCTGAAAATCTTTGTCTTGTAAAATTTATAGTCCAAAATTAACTGAGCCCTTCTAAAAGTCCTACTTAGTGACTATTGTTTTCACACTTAAAAGACTATTTTTCTGTTTTCTCCTCTGCTTTGATTATTGATAAAATAACAGTTCAGTGACCAACCTAACACCTGCAGTGATCATAAGCATTTGTTAAAAAAATAAATGTGCATGTTTGAAAAAAATAAACTGTGAATGTTTGTCATGGTGACTATTTAGTATATAATTGCAAAAACAGAATTCTGGCCATAAAGAAAGGGTTTCCCTTACATTCTGTGACTTTGAATGCCATTTTTCATTTGGCACAAGTGCACCATTGAGCTCTTTTTTCCCCCTCCCGTTTTAAACAAAAGAAAATTATTTATTCCACAGTTAGTAATGGAAATGGGAGTGGTAGTTTCCTCTTTTAGGCAAAGTATAACATTTCCTGATGGAAGGTCAAAATTACATTGGCTTGTGCTTTTTCATAGCCTAGATTTGAACTGTTTTGAGTGCAGTCTTAAATTACTCAATCAGTTAAATGCTTTTTGTTGTTGAAATGACCTAAGTACCTTTTACTGCAGGATGCTTGTGTTTCAGACATCCTGGCTGGGGCTGGGTTTTTCAAACTATAAGTATGGCTGTGGAAATCCAGACACACTCTTTCCAGGAAGGAGTAATTTTCCAAAATTTCAAAAATTTATTTTGAAGTTTATATCAGAGATTGCTGTCATCTTCCTTTTTAGGATTTTATCTACTTCCAATTAACAAATACAAATTTGATTGTCATTACCAAGCAGGTAAAAAAGAAAAAGCAGTTTCTCCTGATGATAAAGCAATGAGTCAGACAGGATGTAATTTCCAGTTTTTCCATCTTGTTTTTCCACATCTTCTATTGAGGTTTGTGCTGTTCTGTGGCCTGTGTTAGTCAAATTCAGTTTGTCCTTGAAAACCATGTAGACAGCTACTGCTAATGCTTTACTAATTAGGATGAACCCTAACTTTGGACAATAAAGTGAAGCTGATATAGCCTGTGTAACATAAGCAAAGAACATGTGGTAGCAGCAATAAAGAATGTGGGTAGGGCAGAGATGTGGTTGAACTGGCAGACAGGAATTAAAAAAAAAAAAAAAAAAAGAAAAAAAAAAAAAAAAAAAAAAAAGAAAAAGTTGTTTTACTGGGTTTGTCCTCTTTCTCCCCCTTTTAAATGAGTAGGTCTTGCAGAAGGTTTTCTTCAGTCTCAGGTAATTTAATTTCTGTTGTTTTCTTTTGGTGGAGACAGGTGATTTGTAGTTGAAGATAAACCTTAACTGTTGACATACAATACCAACAACTTCTGCTGTTAGCAGTAAAGCAGTATATGGAAACTTTAAAAAACAGTCGCATTCTATTTATTTGACAGGCAAGAGATCTTCTGAATTATTCACAATAACTGATAGTCTCTGGATATTTACTTTTTTTAATGCAGGAGCAGTCCATTTCTTGTATGGCTTTAAGGATATTTTAATAGGGGGTTTAGTCTGCTCAATTTTGTTGCTCTTAGTAATTTGCAGTTACTTTCTCATATGTGATACTTTACTTGTGCTCTAGCAAGTAATAATAGTTTCTCTCTGCAAATGTGATTAAAATCCAAAGTTGTATTAAAAGCTGAAATGGTATCACCTTGGGAGATGGATACCTTGGGCTATGGGAGGAATCTGTGTTGCCTGGTGGTTGCAGGAAAGATGGCAGCTTCTCCCCATCAGTGCAGGAGTGAATTCCTTCTCGAAAGCTAGTAACAAATACCTGTGCTCTGGTCCTGTGAAGACTGGTTGCGATCAGTTTTTGTTCGTAGGCACTCTCAATGTATTCTCAGGGTGCAGCTCCCTTTAGACTGTTGGTGCATTCTCCTGTCTCAAGTGTTTCCCTTTGCAATAAACACGGGCCTGTGAAGTTTGCCAGCAGAGTGAAGGTTTGTTTATCAAAGTTCAAATGTAGATTAGTAGTCTCTCCTAACCTCTTGTTTCTAGTCTTCGTTATGGATAAATGTAAACTTAATTGTGATGCTGGCATACATTTATATTGTATTAAAATCTACCTATAAACATTTTAAGTGTACATTAGGTAGGTGATGTGGACATCATGGCATGTGAAAAGCTCACACTTCTTGCAACTGTGAGTGCTAATTACCCTTTTGTTACTCTTGCTTTAATTTTAAATTTATTTCCAGTTTTTAGTCAGCATCAGAGTAGTTTTGATGACTGTGATTCCTGTTTTGCTTTAGCAAGCTGCTGTATGACAGATCCAGGCAGTTCCTCTCACCTCAGCTAGGCTATTAAGTCTTCCTCAAAAGTTTGAGGATTACAATATTCCATGCATTCTAAATTACAAAATGTTGATTTTCCTACGTTCTACAAAGATTAGAATTTCTTCACATTCTTGTTTTTGTAAATTGCTGTTGCATGATCTCTGTGGGTTATATTATTTGAAAAAATGTCATATATATAAATAAATCTCCTATCTGCTGCTTTCTCACAGTAAATTGTACTTAGCTATCCTTGGCTTTGGGGTTTCCAGGCTCACACTGAGATTTTTTGTTTTGATTGCTGGTGCTCTCAGAATATGTGGTACTGAGAGAGGAGCTGTTAAACTTGTAGGGTAGAGGAGCATAGTTTCTTTCAAACAGATGGCCTTTGAAAACAAAACAACATGGCAAAACTGGAAAACAAAACCAAAAGAAAAAACAAACAACAAACCAACAAAAGGCTTGATTTGTTTACCTGAGAGAGGGTGACTTGCAGTCATGGATTGCTAGCCTTGTGACTTCACAAGACTATCAACATTGACAGTTTTAGTGATTCTTGGCACTGTGTTTAGCCTTTAACAGAAGAGACTTGTCTGCTTCATCTCTGCTTCTGCTTTTGGAGCCATAAGCATCATTTGTCACAACATCCTAGATCACAGTTTGAGCACCACTGTGCTAGAAGAAAGCTCTGTTAACTGCTGTCTGGAAAGCACCATTCTAAATATATCTCTTTCTTATACCAAGATTTTGCTGTTTTCCCTTCGTCTACAAAGCCTAATGCTACGAACACCTAAAATGGGCTTGGCTATATCTGTATAAAATGAGTTGAAGTGCAAACAGCTTTCAGGTTTTGCAGAGATGTGATATGAGGCTCTGAGCAGTGCTGATGAGAATGCCATTTTGTGGTTTGAATGATGTTCCTGGGGAGTGGGTTGCAAGTTGTTTAACCACAGGGATAGCAGTGAGACCCTGAGGTGCCCTTCAGGCCATGTTCATTTAGTGCATGTTTTGTTCCAGACAGCGTGAGCTGGTGCAGTCTGCATCTGTCTTTAACCAGTCCAGGACTGGTATAGCTGTTGGGCAATGGAACGCATTTTCCTGTGTTGCTTGCTGTTTGCACAGCCTTTCCTTCTTTTAAGGAAGAGTAATCTGGATGGATTTATCCACATCATCCATGACTCCTGCTTGGGCTGCAGTGGTATGTGTCTACTTTTGAGCAGCAGAGATATGATCAAACTTGGCTTGGAGGTTAGTGGAGACCTTCGTCTAACAGACATAATTAGTTGACCAGTTGTCAGACTTGGAGGTTTGGGCTGGAAGACCTAGAAGATTGGTCTTTTTAAATACAACTGTTGAACTCAGTGCTGGGACAAATAAATCTTTTTGTTCAAGCTACTGCAGCTGCCTCAGTTGCAATGTGCGTGTTCTTGGAAGTGTGCCAGTGCTAGTGAACCTTCAAGTTGTCAGTGTCGTGTCTGTGGACTTAATGCTATTCCCACTGTCTTGCTTGCAAAAGTACTGAAATACCAAATCCTAGTTATTATCTTTATGAAAGGGAGTTGTGGAATCCAGGTAGTTGAGACAGATCCTCTGTTAGTGTTTGGGTGCAGAGGTAATGCTAATTTTTTAATTGTAGTTGACAGTGATGTCAAAACATAAATTTGTCCATACCCTATGCATTGATCAGAAACCGTAAACATCTTATGTATTGCTCTTAATTTATTTTCCAACTCCTTAATATCTTTGTATTGGCATGTTTAAGATATGATGGGTGAATATTTTTCATTTAAAATCAATATTTTCTCTGTTTTATGTAAAGGTTGTTAAAATTAGCTTCAGGCTAAGGTGGTGTGCAAAGTTTTGACTTCATAATAATTTCAAAGTGCATTGTTGATCTGTTCTTAGAGTGTTCCAATGTTCAGACAGAATTGAATGTAGGATGCTACTTTACCATCGCAAAGGAAAACCACTAATAAAAAGACAAAATTTGAATGAGCTAAATATGGTGTAGACTTATGCTTGTCTTGGGGAAAAAAAAAATGTGACCACTGATGTAAGTATGAAAAAATAACTAATGGGCATGGTTGGAAACTACTTTACAGAAGCATTTCTGCCTGTTGTTGTGAGGTAGGCAAGATGAAACAGGTGTTTACATTTTACACAGTGATTATGTGTTTGCCAAGTAATATAACAGTCTGAATAAATGCGGGCTGGTAGCTGCTCTGAATAAAAGTGAGCTGCAAATTTAAAGATTGTTAAAGACAATTTTGATAACCAGTGTAAAATGATATGTGGGGGAGGTGCCTGCATAGGTCTTGCATGCTGAATTACCCAGCTCCCAGAACAAGCTCTTCTGTTTTGTTTTGGTGGGTTTTTTTTTTTTTTTTTTTTTTTCAGTAAGTAACTTAATCTGCTGTCCTCTTCTGTGAAAGTAGAACAGCTCTTGTGTGATCCTGACCAGCAGGCAGTATATATACTTGGGAAAGGAGTCAGTGGATCAGTGCTAAGGAGAACATTCATTTCCAAATACAGCTGGTAGAATACTTCCTGATTTT
Source organism: Anomalospiza imberbis (assembly GCF_031753505.1). Taxonomy (NCBI): domain Eukaryota; kingdom Metazoa; phylum Chordata; class Aves; order Passeriformes; family Viduidae; genus Anomalospiza; species Anomalospiza imberbis. The sequence continues at coordinate 18,724,573 of NC_089721.1, forward strand.
AGGAAAATGTGTACATAGTGGATGAGGCATGGACAATGTTCTCAAAAGACACGTGACAGAAAGCTAATCAAGAGCACCATTTCTAAACTTTGGGGTTTTACTGTAATCCAGTTCTGATATTTTTGTATTTTCTGTTAAAGATGATGGATCACCAATGGTGATCCATGGATGTGTTTCAATCAAATCCCTCAATTGCAAGTATAAACTTAAAACACTTTTTTGGTGTTTTTTGCTTTGGTGGTGGTGGTGTTGTTGTTTTTTGTTGTGGTGGTGGTTTTTTTTTTTTAAGCCACTGAGTTACTGAGACATAGACCACACCACCCCCAGCATTTTACATGGCTACTTCTGATAGTTTTTGTTCATTTTGGTCTGTATGTTTTCAAAATGCCTCTTTGGACTTGGACCTATTAAGGAGGATGTCTTTTAACACTGACATTAGAGATTAATTAAGCTCATTAGATGTCATTAATGATGCTTATTTGATGCAGTACCTTTGCTACTTATCCTGTTAAGTAGTGAAACTTACTGTTTCAAACTTTGCTTCTGGCTTGAGTAACTAAAAGCCTACCTGCTGCTGCTTCTCCACATGCCACTGTTTTTTTCTACTCCTTAGTGAGTTATAGTTTGAACTTGGTTTTGTTTTACTCTAAAGTAGTGGGTGTTTTTGTTATGACAGGCATATATCCTTGTGCTGGCAAGTACTACATTGTAATAGTGTGAATTTCCAATTATCAGGTGGCTTTAAAGTCCCAGAATAATTTTAGTCAATGGAATGCTGTCTAGCAGATTTTGGCAAAAGTTGCTTTGTAAAAATCAGACTTTTAAATGCTTTCTTCTTGATGGCACTTTGGCACAGTTCCCTTCCAAAAGTGTGACAGCTGAGAACACTATTTTATTGGCTATTAAATAACACTTAGGTGTTTTTAAAGTGAGTGTCTAACAGAAGCAAAGTTGTTTTGTAAAAGAGCTTTAGTTTATATATTGTCTTAATGCTTCAGCTGCTTTTCTAAACGCATTTTTGCAGAATGCAAAGCCTCTGTTCATTGGACATATTAACTGAGCTTGAGTTACTGATGACAAGCTGGTTTGAGAACAGTAAAACATTTCAAACTGCCACCACTAAAGGAAAAGATGAAACGTGCCTGTTCTATAAATAGCTCCTGTAGTGAACACACTTTTCTGCCTGCAATGCTTTTGTTGTCTTTAGCTAATAATGAATGAGCTCTCTAAGTAAAAAGTGAAATATCGTTGTTCTTGGAATTGTTTGGAATGGATAAATATTTCTAGCAAAGTTTCTGTAACTTCGGGTAAAAGAGAAATTTTTCCCTTGAAGGGAGGTATTTGTTTAGGGTGAGAGCTTGGAAGTTTTAGCTGAAGAGACCTTTTCTGCGCCTTTGGACCTGTTAGTGAAATGTCATTTTCTTCAAGTCTCCACATACGTAATTCCTTGTGTCTTTTTCCAGGAGTATATAGCATCTTGCTTCTTGATAGGCTGTAAGTTACTGCTGATGAACACTTTCTGGCACAGCACAGTGCATCAACTTTTTGCCTATTCCAGCCTTCCATATTGTAGTAGGAGAATATTAGATGGTTAGCTTAAAAAAAAAATAAAAGCTGTGTGTTCAGTACTTTGTAGTGTTGAGGGTCAGCGATGAAAGTGTAATTTGATTTCTGGTGGGTTAAATTACAACAGCCTTACCAGTGCTTCTGAAATTAAATTTCCTGAATTGTTTTTTCTGATATGGTTAAAACTTTTTAAAGGTCATATTTACTAACAACAATTTCTTTCTTTTAAAATGCAAACAGATAAAGAAGAGCAAAACAGTGTTTCATAATTAGGATGCATATCCTGGTGTGATAGTTAATACAGAGCTTCTACATCTTTAGCCTGCAAGAGCAGCGGGTGTTTTTGTTTCAACTCCCAGTAAGTTTAGAAGGTTAGGTTAAGTAAGGTGACTGTATTAGTGCTGTCATTGTTTAGACCAGTATCTGTGTTTCTAAATGTTTCTAAATTTTGGTGCTTGTAACATGAATTTTTAATAAAAAGTCCTCAGTGGAGAGGGAGCTATGACTTGTGTTTCTATCTAAGCAGTGCAGGGATTTAAGGGCCGGCCTGATCTTAGATCTGAGTATTTCTGGAGACCTTCATGTTTCCAGGAGGGTTTTAACTTTTTTGAATGCTTAAATATACTGATGAATTAAAAGTGGTAATAGAGTAGCTGGTTAGTCTGTTTTATTACTACTTTGCATCAGTTCAACAGAAAAGCTTTCACTGGGGATTTTTCTACTGTAATTAATAGGAGTCCAGGTATTTACAAAGAGTAGGAAGGAGTAGGAGCTCATGATGTGAGGGGCACTTCCACTCCTTTTCTCTCAATAAAGGATGAGTGAGAGCAAGAATACTGCTTGATCCTGGTCTTGTTCACCCACTACCTTTCTTCTCTGTGCACTTTACACTGAATGCCTCTTCAGCCTTGACTCCTAATTACCTGGGAAACATCCCGTGTCAAAGTCAATGTTAGTCAAATACGCATATGACTTTCTCAAGTAGTCAAAGTCAATACACATAGGACTTTCTTCAGGGTAGATTATGAGAGTACTGCAGTCATGCTGACTGCATAACCTGCTCTGAAACATACAGTGTAAACAAACGGAAAAAATAATGGATTTTCCTTTTTGTTTCCTGTAAGATGAAGAGCTTTTTAAAAATTATTTGGGATACAGCATTTTGGATTAGAGCTATGTATATATTGCTTTCTCCTCTCCCCCCATGTCTCATCTTCATGTGATAATGCTTCCTGCCGTACACTTCTTTGGTGTTTCAAGAATATGAGATCAGTTTTTGACATTGGGGGAGGGTGGGTTCATATTGTTTCATTTGTAAACATTTGTTATATAACACCTTACTTGTATACATCTCAGATTGTATATGTACTTTCCAAATGTAGTGCTGGTACGGCATATGAAATTCAGTTTCATTGCCCTGTGTCTCTGATTTAATGCTTGAGCTGAAATCAATATCATGCTTACATAAAATCCAAAAGAAACCCCTGTATTCTGCTATTCAGTGATAAAGCATTGAGAGCCAAGTCTGGGCCTTCATGTTGGACAGACAGGTGGGTTTAGGTTGACTCCTCAGCATTTGAGATCTTGTACTGCAGTGACATATTTGCTGAAGGAAATATCTTGCTTAGGATATACCATGTCCCCTTACAGTACACACAAACCTAGCTCTTTTGCCTTGTGCGTACGAAAGCACAGCTTATCAGCTTATTATGCTGATGAAAAAATAGGACTGTAATGCAAACTGCATAAGCATTTGGATCAGTGCATATGTGTCTCAGTCAGTGTTACAAGTCTGACATGCTGTGTATTGGTAACTGCAGCAGTTTCCATGTCCAAAATGCTGCACAAACATAGCCATTCTACTGGATCACTTGGGTGATGGTGAGTTTTAGCATGAGCTCAGTGGTGGGAAAGGTGAAAGCAAAGAGGATATGTGACTTGTCAGTGAGTCAGCTGGGACTAGAACCCAAGTTCATGCCACTAGAGTGCACTACTTCCTTCTCACTTACTGAGACAATGCATAAATGTGGTAGTGGATGCTGCAGGCTCCCTGGTGGGGGGGTTTGGAAAATTGCTGTCACTTTACTGAGTAGTTTCGTGTTGGTCTTGATGGAATGTTGGTCTGCTTCTGCAGCTGTCATTACCAAACAAGTAGTTCTATTGCTGTCAAACTTCTGTGAATGTTGTGATGGAATGGCAGAGGGCTTGTAAACTAACTTCTTACTCCCCTTTTGATTTTATTGGAGATGAAAGAGGTATGTATGGAAAAAAGTAGTAATCATATTTGTAATTAAAGCAAATTCTTTGAGATGTATCATTTTCCATTAACAAAACTTCCTTGATAATGAGAGATAATACTTTACATGTATCATTAAGTTGTCTTTTTTCTGACACAGGTTTCCACTTGAGTGGCACAGTAACAGAGCCTGCAATGCAATCGGAGCCAGAAACTGTTTGCAATGTAGCTATCAGCTTTGATCGTTGCAAGATTACCTCAGTGACCTGTAGCTGTGGAAACAAGGACATATTTTACTGTGCCCACGTTGTGGCACTCTCTTTATACCGGATCCGCAAGCCAGATCAGGTCAATCTGCATCTTCCCATTTCAGAGACACTCTTTCAAATGAACAGAGACCAACTACAAAAATTTGTGCAGTATTTGATCACAGTACACCACACAGAAGTTTTGCCAACTGCTCAAAAATTAGCAGATGAAATTCTTTCTCAGAATTCAGAAATCAATCAAGTCCATGGTGAGTTTGATACTTGTCCTTCCTTTTGCTTCATTTCCTCTTAGGTTTTGAGCTTTTTTTGTGCATTAAGGAGTGTGACCTGCCTAGCTGTTTTCCATGCTGAATTATTCTGTGTTTCAATGGTATTTGCTAAAGTGGATTCTTCTATTGAACCTTCATTTAAAAATATTTAGAAAATGATACTCTTTGGAATAGAGAAAAGAAACATCAATGAGCAATGACCTTGATGTTTTCAGCGTTCAGTTAATAAGTGACCTGCTCTGCTTCATGCTTGTGTTTTCCAACTAGTTAAAACTGAGTAGAGGTGTTCTTTGTATAGCCATATTGCTTAAAGGAACTCTTTTATCAACTTACAAGTGGTGTCTGGTTATTTTGTTCTTTGTACTAGTTTTCTGACACTTGGATTGTGGAATTTTGTTTTAAAAACAAAGCATAAAAGCGAGGAGATGTTACTGTTATGTCATTCATTAAATACAGTTCTATTAACTTTTGGGATTTGGTTTATTTATGATGTCAGAAGAAATAGAAAAACTGTATTTCGATGCTTTTTTCCTGTTGGTGCTGCAGCAGTTACAGCATAGCCAAGGTCTTGATCTTTCCTGCTCTCTCTGCTGCACATGATGTTAATGGCTGTTTTTTGCTGTGAGCAGCTTGTGTGTGTTAAAGGGTGCTGAGTTTGACTTGAGGCTTTTGATATGGCTTTTTTGTGGGCCCTGCTGAAACTGAGAGTGGGTAGTTGTGGGTTTGAGGTGACCCAGCTAGTTTATTAGAGTCCTGTGTTCCTGTAAGGTCACCTGATAGAAATGTCCTCTCAGGTGGCCAGAACTGTAAGTATAAGGGCAACTTAGTGGGGAAGGATAAGTTACCTAATATCTAAAATTACCATCTTTTCTCTCTTTTTTTTTTTTTTTTCATTGACAGGACCAGGTCTTGTGTTAAATATTTGAGGTATGACCATTACTCAAAGAACTTGCAATACAAACAGAACCAAGATGCTTAATATTAAGATAAAGAAAACCATGGATATATTAGTTACAGTGTAGGCAGGAAAAAAGCATTGTTTTTAATAACACAATTCATCTGCAGCTTAAACGTTTTCCTTTTGCTTCTGTGACCCTAGCAGGCCCAGACACGTGATGCTGCAAGAAAGTGAATTTCAGGAGCAGTGGTCTTTTTTGGCACTGGGGGCTATGGGGATGTGGTCAGAGGCAAGGCAGTTGCTGTAGTTGTTGAGTGTAATGGTGATAGTGGAAAGGAAGTGAAACTAAAGGAGAGGCAGGACATTAAGCGGCAGCGGAACATGCTTAGATTTTATGAGCTGAAAGTATGTATCATATGAGAAATGCTAACAACCTGAACATTAGTGAGCTAATGGGTAAGGAAGAACTAGGGTAAGAGAGGGCTACAGAAGATTCAGTCAAGGGTGATTAGAAAAGGGGAAGGCAGGGGTGGGACACAAAGGACAGGTGTTACAAATGTCTGTATACTATGGCTGATGTAAGAGAAATGACAAGCTGTTACAGACTTGATAAATGTGAAGTCTGTAAATTAGACTAGTCATAGGCATGTTAGTCTTTGTCAGCTATTTACTGTCAGAAATTTGCTCTGACAGTATGGCTTATTATTAAGTAGTTTTGGAGAAAGATTTGAGATTCGTATCACTGAAAATAGCAAAAAGTTTTTTTTATTTCCTATTCTAAATTGATGATCAGTTATGACATTTCAAATATAATTTGAGTAGGTTAGTTTAAAATAATCCAAAAAACTGTAATGTTTCTTCCATATGTTTCTGTCTTCCTAGTAAGTGAGATTGCAGCATGTCTTTATTGACTTATTTTCTACAAAAATGCCAAAAGCCAAAATAGAAAATCCAGGAAACATAAGAAAATGAACTGCTATTACCAAAGGAGACTGGGTTATAAAAGACTTCATATAGTTTTCTGCTTTTCCTCTCAGACACACATAAAACTATGGTCTGTAATTTTTTTGTGTTCACAATACTAAAAAATTACATAGTTCTTGTAAGGAAAAAATGAGTTCTTCGGTAGAGAAGTGTTCTTCTGGGATTCATACTGTAATTCTGTTCATTTGATCTTTAATCAAATTCCCTAGATTAAAAAAAAATACAGTTAACAAAAGAAACTCTATGAAAAGTAACCAACTAAAATGTTTCTGATTCTAATATCATAGGGTGATGAATGTTAAGATCACCATTTACTCTATCATATCTCCTGTGCTGAAGATACTGAGTTTGTAGCACAAAACTGCCTTGTATACCTGTCTTGCTTTGAACAGTTTGACGTCACTGAACTGGTGTTTGAAGAGAACTTATATGAAATTCTACTTCAAGGCAAAGATAAATGAGAAGAAAAACTTGGAAAAACTTGTTTATTGAAAGTAGAGGAGACCTGGCTCAGAAACACCTGAAACAGCTTTGATTAAGAGAAATTTTGAATCTGGAGTTGTATGGGAAATTCTTTTCAGTGTTGCCTAGAGGTAGTTTAATTTCAGTATTATTCTATATAAGACTTCCATTCTTTTGGTGGTGTGTTTTTTTTTTTTTTTCCTCTGTGGTCACTGTACTAGTTCTAATTTTCATATATATTCAATGATATACAAAAAAGTCAACTCTTGAATAGTATTTATTTGTATGTTTGAATAATCTGGGACTTGGAAGAGCTTTAACCACAGTTGTCTTGTCTTCCTTATAAGCTAGCTGATGAGAGAGATGATTAGATGGAACAACATCAGTGCTCTCCTTTAAAGAAAAAGCTAATTGGATAATGTTTCACCTGCTCAAAACTGTGTTATGCAGCATTCAATAACTGTCTTTGGCCACCTTTCAGGAGGCTACTGGGGGAATTAGTGAAATTACTTACTTAGACATAGGTTTAAGGTAACCAATCCCTTTGAGTTTCTTGGTAGACACAAATGATGCAATATCCTTTCCTGCTTCATGGATGAACCTCATTGCAGGAAGAAATAAGAGGATGCTGACAAAATCACAAGAATGTGTTGGCTAGTCGCTAACTTCTTCAGGAGAGACAAGTGATTTAATGGGAATATTTTTCTGTATTTGCCATGCTATTTTCACTTGGTGGTCATTGCAAGAGTGCTCTGCATATTTTTAGAGTGCAAAAGCACCTCTTATTTTTGAGAAGATACTGTGCTCTGTTTTCATGTGACACTGTCACAGTTGTTCATGTTATTGATGATCTCAGAACTGGAGTTTTGTGGTGTGTAATCCATACTGAAGACAACTGCATGTATTGATACTCTTCCTGGTGTTTGTACTGCAGAACTGCTGGCTTCACATTGGATTTTGATTTAGGTATGCTCTCACAGGAAGCTGGATGTAGTTTTTGGTCTTGCTTAGCTGAGGCTTTTTTCTCCCTTTTAATTTTTGTACCATTGTAGGAGAGAAAGTGTAGTCTAGGAAGAGAGCAGTCGGGATGACAACAGATTGTCAGCTGGATTTGTTATTTTATCATAGGTATGAAACTCTCACTTCATTAAATTGATTGGAAGGCCAAACTGTGTTCATGAGGATTTGAGTAGAAATAGCAAAGTAACTGTGGGATGGGTGGAGGGAGAGAGGGAAGGTCTGTTTTTATATTAGTCTCGTATTAACATTGGGTTTTTATTATGTGCATAGTGAAAAAGGCTCTGCTGGTTTTGGTATAAGGACAGCCTGGCAAACTTACTTAATCTTTACCTTTTAAGCTGTACTCTTTCTTTTCCTGAGTGTTTACTGCTGCTGTTGCAATCTCTGCTCTTGGAGGAACTATATAGGTATCTCTAGACTTTCTGCCATACTCTGATTCTCCAATTCGCAGTAAAAGTCAATTGCCAGCACAGACCCACATATAGGTGAATTCAAATTTAAGAGGGAGGTTCTGGGAAGAAGCAGCTGAAGTATATTCATCTTCTGAGAAGGACAGGCACCTTGTTTCTCTACTTTTTTCTCCATTTGTCCAGGCAAGTGTGGGTGCATCCTCAGCAAATGTTAATTTGCAATGTATATTAGCGGTGCTGGAGGAGGCATTCAGGAAGAAAATGTCTACAAAAAAAGCTTTCAAAGAAAATTTCTGAATATCTAATATTGTTCCTATAACTATTAAGTTCAAAGGGGCAATCTGGAAGTACAGGTTAATATGTGTTTAGATGTACTTAATGTATTTAACTGGAATGATGGAGGTTTTAGTAGAAAATTGTGCAGTAGGGTAGGGCTGAATAAAATGTATTGCTGATCTGCTAGTAAAAAGATGTGTAATGTTAAAGAAAATAAATTATTTTTAAAGTTATGGAATCTTTCATATGCCCCTGCCTAAAGTGCAGAATTGATTGAGAGTCTAATTGCAAAAGAAGAATGCAGCAAATGTCAGGTGAATTTTCTTTCAAGACGAATGAAAGTGAAGTGCTTAGTATGAGAATTATTTGATGAGCCAGATCTGGAGAGGAAGTAAAAATAAGAGTAGCCAAAACTAGAGAAATTCAAGAAACCTAACTAAATGTAAATAAGTAGTAGAATGTAAAAATAAAGACTGGTAGCTGTAAAGTAACATGAAAAATAATTTATGAAATTAATATTTTAGGAAAGGTTTTTTCAGGTACACTAAACATAAATATAAAACTTGTTACGTGAAAAATAGTGAGATTTTGCTAAAAGACATGGAAGGTAAATAATTAAAATAAAGTATGCTTAACTATACTGATAAAGTTCTCTTATCTGCCATGCACAAATAAGTTTTGAAACATACTGCTTTATGATGATGTGGATTTTTGTGAGATGTGGATTTTAGCAGGAGGGTTTAGATATTGTTAGTAGATAATACAGCATGTTTGGCTGCATATACAGAGGGAATGCAGAATTTTTTGAAGTTAAAAAACCTTTTGGGATTTAATTAACTTTCCTCAGCAACTTAGCATCGCCTTCACATTTTGTGTTATCACTGACAGCTTCATAGCATTTGCTGTTTTCCTTTGGTGCTGCGAGCTGCTGAACAGGTGTTAAATAGTTCACCCAAAAGTCCTGAAGTTATGTGACTTACGTCTAAACTTGGAATCATTTGGGGAATTAAAGACATAATAATATTTTTGAATAATTATTTTAATGATCTTTGCTATTATGTTATTATTGTTTAGAATAATTCAAGTACACTGTGTTTTTAAAATCAATCACTATTCTGTTGTGAATCAGCATATAGCAGCATTGGTTTCTAGATGGGTTTCTTTAATTCTGTCTTCACATAATAGTCATTGTCATGTTCTTTATTTGTAATAATTTTTCCATATCTTCTCCTTAATGCTACCATGGGATGACATTTAATAAAATGTAACTGATCTACAGTTCATTTGTAAACTTAAATTAATGACATTTTTATTAGAAAGTTCAAGGAAATATCAGTGTGGATGGCTACAAGTGAATAATTTGGCATGGTTTTATTTGAAGTCAACTCTTGTGATGCTTCAGAAATAAGGATCAGGGAAGCAGTTTGGCTTGTTTTTTCCAAATTTCCCTGTTGATCTGCCAGTGAGTAATTGGTTCTTAGTCTATTTTTAGTCATTGCTCCCTGCTTGCTTCTATTTTGTAAGGTTAAGTTCTCCATGTGCAGCATCAGTTCTTAAACATGGTTGCTCATTTTGAAAGCAGTTGCTTTTAAATGCAATGTAAATGAATGAAGTGTTTGTTTTTTAAATGCTTCTGCTTCTTAGAACTTGGGAGTTGATTATATTAAACATGCAACTTGCTATGACCCTAAATGTAAAAAGCCGGTACCCTGTTTTCAAATACTATTAGGTGTTCAGTGTCACAAACAGTTGTGCACAGTATTCCTGCTTTGACTGCTGAGATTGCAGTTTATTAATTATAGTAAAAGAGCATGAGTAAGTATATATGGTTGTGTCTGTATACTGGGTATGAAGACTTTAGTTACTGTGTTTAACTGTATGTACATGATGTACAGTGTATTTCAAAGACCAATCATGGCAGAAGTTTAAAAAGCCAGAGGCTGGGGAGAAGGAGATTAATATGTTAGTTTAGTGTCTATAAACTGACACACTTTAATTACAGGTTTTAATGTTAGTAAAATTATACAGTACTTCTCACTTTCATAGTTCAAATGTGAACTCATGTATCCTTATGACATCTCTCTAAAGCACATGAGTAATACTTATCCCCAGGTTACAAGGGGGAAACAGGGTTTAGCCTTGGTACCAAAGTGCCCTGCAGAGTTTAAATTCAGGACTGCTCATGTTCCTCGTTCCTCTCTGCAGCCAAGTTGTCCTTCTGCCAAAGCCTTGCCAATGCAAGGGCTCGTTCAGGGCTCTGCCATGCCCCGAGAAGCTGCTGCCTTTGGGTTGAACCTTCAGCTCTGCCTATTCAATGCTGAGCCTGAGCCTTCCTGACAGCTACTGCTAGGGCTTCTCATAGCCCCTAATGCAGCTTCCTCCTCTTGCTCATTCAGATAGCTCTTTACCTATTCATCCAGTCCTGTGTTTTCAGAAGAGAAATGCCAGTGTAGAAATCCCATCCATGATGTGTTTGAGTGGGAGAGGAAACAGGCTAGATGAGTCACCTGGATGTAGGTGACCCTAATGTACTTGAAAAGTGCCTAGTTGTGAGAGGTGGAGGATGGTCATGTCTTTACCCCAAAACAAGAATGATAAGCAGCAGAAGCTGAGGCCTCTCCAGCAACATCAGTAGAATGCCTGGCTGCTGCCTTGGTGGGAAGGTGGCTGAACTTGTGCCTGATCAGACACAGTGTCCCCATGCCCACAGCTATTGCTGAAGACTGCCAACAGGGTTGAAAGATGAGTGAATTGCAACTGTAGCTGGTGCTAGTTATATATACACTGAAATTTCTTTAGAATTAAAAATTTTGATCATACTGAATGTTGCCTATGTCAGATCTTGTAAGAAAGAAAATCATTCTGAGTCAGAGTATCTGTATACTGTGCTGAAGAGCACAGCAGGGAGCAGACTTTTGGCACCTTCAGCTTTTACAGTTGTCTGGCCTAATGGCTTGCAAGTAACAGTGGTGTGAATACAGTGATCCTGTGCTCCTGTTTAAGATATATTTGGGACTGTACTGGCAGGAGTAGCCTTGGTGGAGGCAATGCTGGTGCCCCTGGGTAACAGGCATACTTATTTTTGTGAAAGAAAACATGTTGTTAAAGAATCCGTGGTAGCTCTATTGTTTTTCTAACCTTGTAACACAAAATGACAGTTGAGCTTTTGATAAAGTGTAAATAGTTTTAGAAGGATATTTTTTTCACTCCCTAAATAGGGAAGCTTAGCTGAGGAATATTGGGCTATTTTTGATTCAGTTTGAAAGAAACCATACTAAGATTATTTACAGATAAATCTCTTGAAGTAAGGACAAATTTAAGTGTATTTTGTATACTGTTACTTTTATATTCCTCTTCACCCTCTTTGTTTTAGAGCAATGAAATATTTAAAGTATTTGCAAGGTGATACTGCAAACCTGGGTCTGTCCAACAGCTGCACTGCTTATCCTTGTGTGGCTTGATTTTCCTTTTTATCTTGTTCTTTGCAACCAAAGACTTATCAGTATGTGTTTCATGTAGCTGACAGAATTGAAGGCCCTTTAAAATTAATACATTGAAGACAGAAACATTTGCAGAAGAGCAAGTTTTTGATTCCTTGTTTTTTATGCTGTCATCTTGATTCCTGTCTTCTGAGACACTTTTGTATTCTTGTGGAAAGCAGGAGAGTTTATTCACACCTCCAAAGACACAATTTCTTATTAATTAAACACATACATGTATATATATACAGCAGTGCAGTGTTCCCGGCTTTAGGCTGTGAAATTGAGGCAGTATAGGAAGTTACTGAGCTGGAACATCTTTTTGTTTACTGTCTCAGCAATTTGTAGATAAGACATCCCTCTGACCCTCTAAATCTTCTGTTCATATTTTCATTGAATAAAGAGTTCAGCATTTCCTGTGACCACTTAAAAGCTTCACCTTCATGGCAGAGCTGCAGTTGTGAAACAAAGGCTTGAATCAATAGAATCAATGGGGTTTTTTCCCTATACATCATAGAGTTGTAGCTATTTTGGTTTTTTAAGTTTTTAGAATTTCTATTAAAAATCACAGCTCTTTAGAAGTTTGTCATTTTCCTTCCCTGGCAGTATTTTCTTTTTTCTACAGAGGTAACGTGGACACAGATTTCAACAAGAGTGATTGTTGAATGTGATTCAATTTCTGTAACATCTTCATAGTTAGAGATAGAGGTTATGCAGCTGTGATAAGTTCAAAATTAAAATGTGAAGTCAACTTAAGTCTCAGCCATGCTTAAAAGAACTGATATGTGGTATGGTGATGCCCAACCTTGAGCTGAGTCCAACACTCTAGATAAGTACTTTTCATCCTGTTCAGTTTGAAGACCTTTTAAAAAATGTCCAGTGGAGGTGCAGGGTTCTTCAGAAAAATATAGTTTACTAGATGGTGAAAGAACTTGTTTTAGTTAAGTTTGTAATTTTTTAAGAGAGGGAACATCACTGGTCTGGTCTGCAAAAGCTGCATTATGGCAATCTGTGGCCAAAGCACTGCCAGATGTGAATCTAGTAATTTCATTTGACACTGGGCTAATTCAAGTAGAGTCGCTCTAAACTGACTCTGTGCAGATGACATTGCCTATGTAAAAAAGCTTCCTTTGAAAGCAGCATAGTCTTAAGTATCTGTAGCTCTTACTTATGTTGGAAATGCCTTTAGTGCTTTAAGACTTTGGGTATGTTTGGGGATTTTTTTTACTCTTTGTTTAGCTTTGCAGAGCCATCACAGCTCAGAGGCACCAATGTGATGATTCTTCTCATGTTCATCAATAGCAGCGCTCACTAGCAGTCACTTAAACCTGAGCAAGATTGCTGAAGGTACAGGAATTACACAGGTGTTTTGGGGAGAGTGGTTTTAACATCACAGTGGTAGAAATATAATTCAAAGTCTTAATTTTCTTTGTAAAATCATTCTAGTGTAGCTGCTGAGATGGGAGGAAAAACTCTTACCTTGATTCTAATATTTTGTTAGAGAAGAGAATATTATGTATTTAAATGCCTTTTCATAGGTATAATTTCTAAGTGCTTAAGACTACTGAGAAGAAATTTAAGTTTATTTTAAAGACTGTTTAGATTAAAATCAAGGCATCCAAAACAGAAGAAGAAACAAAAAAAAAAAATCCCCCTGCAGTAGTCCTCTGCCCTGGACTCAAGAACCTCTCTTCTTCATATAGAACATAATGATTTCTTTTCTTGCTGTTTGCAGGTGCTCCTGACCCAACAGCAGGTGCTAGCATAGATGATGAAAATTGCTGGCATTTGGATGAGGAACAAGTCCAAGAACAGGTTAAACTCTTCCTTTCCCAGGGTGGATACCATGGATCAGGGAAGCAGCTCAATTTGCTTTTTGCGAAGGTGTGTTGAGTACTCTGAACCTTTTTTCTTTCCCCTGTTCTCCAAACCAGACTGTACTTGCTTGCATCTTACTCAAAGTTCTAGATTCTGCTGTTCTAAAATAACACAATGTCTTGGGAGTACAATGGCAACTTGACAAGAGTTGTACAGCAGTGGACTACAATCTGATGTGTCTTGATCAGTGTAAGGATATGAAGTACCATTTCAAGCTTCTACAGCTTTACTGTTATCTTCTTCCTTCCTACCCCCAAAATGTTGGAAAACCTTACAGCAGTTTGTATAATACACCTGTGGATTGCTTGTGGAAAAATTCTCTGAAGAATTGCAATTGGATACTAAGCTCAAAATTTTGTTAAAAATTGGGAAGGCAGACTGTTTTTTCTACTTAATTTCCCATCACGCATATAAATTGCATTTCTAACTTAGCAAAAGGGGAATATTTAACACTGCAGCATATTGTCTGTACTGCAATTTCTTTGCTTTTTTTCAAGTTTGTATTAAAAGACTCGTTTCCTAGGTGCGAGAGATGCTAAAAATGAGAGATTCAAATGGAGCTCGCATGTTGACGTTGATAACAGAACAGTTCATGGCTGACCCCCGTCTGTCGCTTTGGAGACAACAAGGAACTACAATGACTGACAAGTATAGGCAGCTCTGGGATGAACTGGGTAAATTCACAGACTCATTTAGGTGTTCATACGTATAATAAAAAAAACAATTACATACCTGGAGTTGAGAAAAACTTCTGCTATGGTTCTAGGCTTAGCAGATTAGAGTTTTCTGCAGTTTTCTTTTATTCAGTTAAGTTTGGGTAAAATCGAATTTCTGATCTACAGCTTGAGACAGTTGCATTTGAAGGAGAGGGAACGTGGTGTAAAAAAAGTTCAATTCCAACACTAAGTACTAGAGGATCTAGAAAGAGTAAAGCAAAAAGTGGAAATGTAGCTACACAGCTTAGGTGAAATACATAAGCCTCTAGTGCTAAGCTGGAAAGAAACCAATTCACAATTAAGAAATCAATTGCTGAGCAAGAAAGGAGACAAAATACAGAAGACTAACATTTAACATTGCTGTACAGAAGAGGTTACCTGATACATGACCTTGTTGGTCAATTAATAGAATAACACAGGCTGAAATGGGAAAGGTATATTTGAACTGATGACGTCTGAGGACACATGCCTGTAAAGTGTTCAGGACCTCACTAATACAGTTTTGAATTACTAATTCAAAATGTTTCAAAATCTTTAAGAATCTCATCACAGGATTGTAAAATGGTTTGGGTTGGAAAGGACCTTAGAGACCACATAGTTCCAACTCCCCTGCCATGGGCAGGTACAATTTTCACCAGACCAGTTTGCTCAGAGCTTCATCCAACCTGGCTTTGAAACACTTCAAGGGATGGGGCATCCACAGCTACTCTGGGCAGATGGTTCCAGTGCCTTACCACCCTCACAGTAAAGAAATTTTTTTCCTAATACTGAATCTAAACTTTCCAGCTTTCACTGTAAAGCCATTCCCCTTTGTCTGATCACTACATGCCTTGTAAAAAGTCTCTCTTCAACCTTCTTGTAGGTCCCCTTTAGGTACTGTAAGGTGCTCTAAGCTCTCCCCAGAGCCTTCTCCAGGCTGAGTAAACCTGACTCTCAGCCTTTCCTTGTATGGCCAGTGCTCTGTTCCTCTGGTCATCTCTGTGGCCCTTCTCTGGACCTCCTCCAGGAGGTCCCTGTCCTTCCTGTGCTGTGACTCCAGAGGTGATGCAGCACTGCAGGTAGGGTCTCACCAGAGCAGAGCAGAAGGGCAGAATCCCCTCCCTCTCCTGCTGCCCACACTGCAATGGATGCAGCCCAGGACATGTTTGGCTCTCTGAGCTCTGAGTGCCCATGGCCAGGTCATGTCCAGCCTCTCATCCACTAGTAACACCAAGTACTTCACTGCAGGGCTGTTCTAAAACCCTCCCAGCCTCAGCCTGTATTGATACAGGGTGTTACCTGAAGGAAGAATCAATATAACTTGAATGTAACAGTATTTCAGGATGGCACAGTGAGAGGAAAGATAGAAAGTAACCACAAGCATTGCTTTCCTAGATATAAAGTACTGTAACAAACTACTAACTAGTAGATATGTAAGTGTGTGGAAGATTACAGACAACTTGAGTTATTTAAAATATAGTGGTAAACCTAATTAATTCCTCTGAAAGGTAATTCACTGAGTGTATGAATGAATGTATTAACATGTCTGTCTTAGCATTCTAAACCCTACTACAAACGTCTTGGAGGCTTTCCTAAAGCAAACTGAAGACACACATGGCCTAAATGGAACTGCGTTGTGATTCATGGAACTTGGAGTAGAAACCTGTGTTCTCATTCTGGAAAGGCTTTTCAAGTGTAGACTGGAAGAAGTCTGTTTTGATGTGTTCTGATCAATATGGCTGTGCCTGACTTACATGGCAGAAAACATAAAAACATTTAATAACAAGCAAAAGTTTACAGTTGATGTCCTATGAGACATTATGTAAGTAATGTAAAGAAGAGAGCAAATATCATAATGCTCTTAATGTAATTTAAAGGTCCAAAATCGAGCTAAATGAAGTCAAATCCAAGTAATATGCTTTATTTAGAAGTCTCAAATTCAAAACTTAACTTTTGCACTCTTAGAGGTCAAAAATGATCATGATTGAATCACATACCAACTGGTGCTATATAACCTGCAGAGCAGGTTATAACCTGCTGCAAAGATTGGATATAACTTGTATAGCAAAAATTATGTTCACTCTAATAGAAGCACTAGGCTAATAAACTGCTAACTATCTATACTTCTGTGATCAAAATCCTTAATATCATAGCAGGCAAAGCTCTGTTGGAGTCTAGAAACAACTGCAAGTTTAACCACCATTTTTATGATCCCTTGTTTTTGCCAAAAAATAACAGTTTTTGCCAAGCAAGGCACATACCTAGTTAGACCTACATGGAACAAAATTGTATCCCATGATACTGAAACCTGGAGAGTCTCATGCTTCATTGCTCATGTGTGTTGAGTTGGTAGGTGGTGGGAGAGGCAGAAATGTGTTCTCCATCTGTTACTTGTAGCAGTCTTACCACATGCTGTCAATAAACAAAAAAAGTTTTTTTTTAAATTTTTGTAGGGACTCCTCTTGTTTCATCAGTCTTCTTTAATATCATTTTCTTGACAACACCTGTCTGAAGGTAGAGGAGGTAGAATCTATGTCTACAGCATCAAATAACAAATTCTTTTGGATTAATTGAATTTAGTTTACCTCTATTTAATCAGAATTCTACATGTCACTTCCAAAAACCAGCCTTACCGCTACCTGAGCTGCTGTATTTGCAGTCTGTTTCAGTTCTGGACTGCTCTTACACCTCTTAAGAGAATCAAAATATCTTGATCTTGTACCATGGTTTCAGTTGCGAATACACTTCAGTCACATCAGGTGGGCAGTAGGCAAAGGGTAGAACTTGGTTCTTCCATCTCCAGGTAGTGTCTGTGATTCTAAACTGTCTGTTTCTTCTCCCCACTGATAGGATATCTTGGTTCCTTCCACTAGTGCATGGCAAGTTACCTCCAAAATGCTGTTAATTGTGTGAATTGCTCCAGATTAACTTGTACCTGATATGAAAGCTACAAGCTTCTGCAGTGTTTTTGCTATGATCTTATTTTGCTTGACTTTCCCTGTTTTCACATTAAACATAGCTTTTTCTGTGTGAAACTTGCATCTCAAAAAAAAAAAAAAAAAAAAAAAAGTTCAAATAGATTTTAAGGGAGACCAGAGTTAAAATAGCAGACTGCAGAGGGAAAATCAGGGTGGCCCCAGCAACATAGGTCTTCTACTAGAACAGATCATAACTCAGACACTGAGTTTAAAGCAGTTGTGCTATCATGTTGTTACAAAGTACTGTTGTCTTGTTATCTCCTAGAGTGTCAGAGAACCAAAATAGTAATGGAGGGTGTGAGACACGGGCCTCTGCATTTTTAACGTTTTTTATTACCTGTTCAGAGTAATCTGGGAGAGGCATATATATATATATATATATATATATATGTCTTTTAAAGAAATCTTTTAGCTGTACTCTCACGTATGTCACAGGTAGGCAGCCAGGGAGAATTTTAGGATATACAAAGTAAGTATAAACTCTGCTTAATAAAGGCTCTCTTGCTTGCCTTGGTATGCTGTCTGCCAACTGCTGGGCATATGGCCACTTAATCAGTTCCATCTTGGCCTAGACTTTTAAGCATACTTAAATAACTTCAGCTTTGCTCCTTGACTGTGTCATTTGAATCTTTTGTTAGAATTTAAGTGATGCCTCCTGCCTGGCATTGGGTGTTGGCAAGGGTGGTGGAAGGATCACACTGAGCTTTGATCATAGTTCCTGTTCGAGTTTGTGGTAAATTGCCGATTTCAGTAAGAGTCAGTTTGGGTTTGAATGAAGGTGCTGATTTAAAAACAACAACAACTGTGAAACCTTGCACACCTAAAATAAAAATGAAAAACCCCCTAAAAATCACCAAAATGTCCACTCAAGACCCCCAAATGAAATACATTAGGTGTAAGTATGAATCTGGCAATTTTTTAGTACATTCGTAATTTCTTGAGCAACTCATGATTCAAAAGCATCATGTTAACAAAAAAAAGGCCTTCCACATAACTAGGCAGTTGTTTTTTAAAACCTCTAGATAGGGAGTATGAATATAATAATTGCCTAGCAGATTTCCCTGTTCTACATCAAGAAATGGGATGAGCTATATGCTGCTTATTGAATATCAGAAGTATACTATTAGAAAGGTTACAGGTCAGAGCTCTAAGGCTTGCTCAGATACTTTTCAAACTGGGAGAATTTAGATGCAGTTTCAGTGATGCACTGGTGATTACTTCCAGCTTGCCACAGTAATACATGAATTGTACTTTGCAGAGTTTAAAGCAGAGTTGGAATTCTTCATGTTGCTGTTTAAGTGGTATCCCAGTATATAAATTTCACATGCTAATCTTTAGATGTTTGACTCATGGTGACCATGGTTGAAGAGTTTAGGAAGTCATAATGATTAATTATCTAAAGCCCCTTGGTTTGCCTTTAAATTAAATTGTATTGGTAAAATGGGAGTATGGATATGGAAATGCACAGTAAATACCTGCTGATACCTGTTGAGCTGAGATCTCTGATTTGAAGGAAAGCTTGCTTTGTAGTCTAGAGAGGAAAAAAATGGACTGTGTAATCTTAGTAGATGGGTAAGTCATTAATACTCATCCATGAAAAATAAAAGTTGCTTGTTCTCATCAAAAATGAAAAGATTTCCCTAAGAGAAGGGGGAAAATTGACTTGTACTCCAAACCAGTGATCATGATGGCTATGAGGCTCTGCTTTGGAATTAAATATTGAGCTCTGCCAGACACTGGGAAGAGACTGTTTTGTTGGCAAATAGGATCTGCAAGTAATTGGTGTTTTCTGCAGGCTTCTGGCTGTGAAGTGAAATTGGAAGCCCTTTAGCCACATGGATAATACAGGACCTGAATACAAAAGTCGCATGTCACCATCAGGGCCCACTGTGAAACACAGTGTTCCCACTTGAGCACTGTGCCCTTACAGATCATTTAAATATGGGGATTGCATTTAAACTAAAAGCCCCATTGACCTCTTACTGCAATTTAACAGTCCTCTTAGCAAAAGCTAAGTGACAAATTAAAAAAGTGTCCACCTGTTGAAAGCTGTAATGCAAAACAACTTTTTATTACTTCTCATGTGCTGTGAATGAATCATTGTACTTGTCAACCCTAAACCAGACCATAATTAGATCATCTACTGTTATCAGAGTAGGGCTGCTCTTGTGACAGCTTAATAAAGCTGAAACTCTTAAATTAAATCCCAGATGCTTAATCTGATGAAAGCAGTCAAGTAGAAGAATCTAAGACAAGTATTTACTGCTTGATGGAGCCCAACACCTTGTCAACGTGTAGATTACAGAATCAGGTTCTTTCCTGTGAACTACCATTTTCAATATCTTCATATCCTATTGCTTATCTTCAAGGAAAATAAACTTTGAATAATTTGCATGTTTCAAACAAACACTTCTAGTAGATTTCCTCCATTTTGATATTTAACAACTTCTAAAGGGGGAAGAGAGTTGGAGTTTTTTAAAATCAAGGGTTAGTTTCTTGTGAAGTAAGATGGTATTGTCCTGGAGATGAGGTTGTGTCCAAAGAGGTCCTTGGCAAGGTGGGGCAGTGAGCAGAATTGGTGAATGTGTTCTGGTTTTGCTTCATGCTGATGGAGGTCTCTCTTGGTCATCTTATTTTATGATGTTGATGAGAACTTAAATGGTACTCTCTATGTTCAGCTGGGTACCTTCCACATTTATTGCATAATCTCTCTACGTCAACCACCTATTGGAATCTAAAGTGTTTTAATTGTAGGAATCTTATGGTATTGAAATGAGCTTAATTCATGTGATAAAGCTCTTCCCAGTAACATTCTTGCAATCCTTTCTGTTATATATTAAATATATACTAGCATATTAAATGGACTATTTCTATAAAGGAATTTCTTGGGTGGATAACATAGCTTTGTTCTTAGTAGGTTTTCACTAGTACTTTGTTGTATATGACTTTTTAATGATGGGTCAGGCTGATAGTCTGTTTTGATTTCACACTTATGGGTATTTAGACCATTTTCTGTATTAGAATGATATAGTTTTGTCTTAAAAGTTAAGTGCCATTTTACAAGGTCATTTGATACAGAGAAATAGTACAATATATTTCTAGATGGATCATGCCTAGACCTTTATTAGTAACACTTTGCTTCTCCTCTAAAGCTTAATTCTAAATGTTGAGGTTAGGAAAGGAATCATTGTAGGCTAATTAAGAGAGATTCAATTACCATTTTGCCATGAGCAAACTAATGATCAAGTGTTAAATAATTTTTTTTTTTTTCATTTGGAAACCACTCTGAATTTTTTCTTTGTAAAAATTTATAGTCATCTCTAGAAAACAGTACATTAGATTCTTTTAACCTTAACTGAATGAAGCTATTTTCTATCTATATTTCTGTCTCAGGCATTCCTTCCCTTTGCAGTTAAGAGACAAACTTTTATGAATGGGACATGTCAGCTGTTCTGAACAGATTATCTGTGCTTAGTGCTTAAGTGGAGGGGGAAAAAGGACAAAAGCAGCTAAGGTTGTTGCCAGTGTGCCTCTAGAGAAATTCCTTCCTGGTGCCAGATTTAATGACTACTCCAGGGCTGGCATGAAAAAGAATGGATAAAGTTAAGCATTTGTTACAGGTTTGGTGCTCTAGTACCATTTTTCTGGACCTGCATACTTCATGCAATCCATTTTTAGGGTCAACTGTGTAGTAGAGATATTTACTTACCCCTGTATTTTATTGTTTTTATAAAACAGTACCACAAGACTCTTAAGTATGAAATTTGACTGCCAAGTTTATATGCATATTGTCTTTATATTGTTGAGTATCCCCACTTAGAATTGCATCACGTATTGCCTTAAAGTTAAAGAAAGTACCCATGCCCTGCACTTGTAGAAAATAAAGTTAACTTCAGATTTCTAGGTATACATTAGTCAGTTGCACATAGGGCATTTTTGGCCTTGAAATGAAAGCTGTAGGAAGCCCTGTTTTTGAAGGAAGGTTGGAGACACCCTTTCCCTTGGTCATTCATTGTGGAACCTTCTAGGTAGAGTGGTATCTTACACGTATTTGTGTCTTAAACTGTATCATATCCAGTCAGCTGTCTTTGCTTAAGTAGTGGTTACATTAATATTGTTTGGTCTCAGCTGTCATGGTCTTACGAAACACATGTACCCTCAGGTCATGCACTTAAGGTGACACCTGATTTATCACAGAACAAGGTGTTGATTTATGTCAGTGTCTTTGAATGATTTCAGTTGTTGGAGGTGCTAAAGTAACAGTGGGTCAGAATTAGCATCGCAAGCAACAGTTTTGCTGTTCTAAGACCTGAGTTATGGATGACAACTTAAATTGCTGTCATGGCCCTACAGTGTCTGGTTGGTGCTGTCACCTTCATCTCCTCAGTGAATGAAGCCAGGCTGCTGTTCTGCAAAGATGGATTTTGTCCACCTTCTCTGGGGATCATTTCCTTCTTTCTCCATTACTGACATTGCCATAATAGTATTTGAAATGAGGGTGTGTGTGAGGCCGGAGTATGACAGTAAAAATGTTTTTAGGTAATTTCACAGAATATTCTGAGTTGGAAGGGACCCAGAAGGATCATTGAATCCAGCTCATAAGTGAATGGCCCATGTGGGGATCAAACCCACAAACTTGTGTAATTAGTATCATACTCTAATCAGCTGAGCTAATCCTGTGGCATTTATCAGATTTCAGAAATAAGGGTCACAGTAATTACCTTTAGTGTGTAAGCATAGCTTGAGGGATGTCGCACTACGATACGAAATAACTCACACACTAACATTAAGATCAAAAGAGCAAAAGGAAGTAACTTTTATTTCTGACCTCACAATATATAGAATTGCAAAAGTGACAGTGGATTGGAGGATGAAATTGCTACCTCTCCAACCACATTGGTCAAACCAACAGTCTGTCAATTCTCTCCTCTCACAAAGAAGAATACAAAACAATCATTATTTACATAAACAGTGCGTAAGAACTCCAGTAAAAATCTGTAAAGATCAGAAGGCTTAGAAAACTTTTAAAAGAACAAAGCAACAGAGGGGTTTATTTTTAATGCTATACAGAAAGTTGCATTTCCATTCTGTTTAGTTGGATGGATAGTACTTCAGATTCTTTGTAAGTACCCACATTAAAGCAGTTGTTGTTTTTATTCCTGTGATGTTGAACTGATTTACTTACAAATGTCCTAAAAACTGTTGTGTATTGAAGCTGGTGTGCAATTCATTGCAGCCCTAACTGTGGAATCATGTCTGGAAAGATTAAGGACAGAGTTTTACTCTAAGCCAAGCTGATAACTAGTGTTATTTTTTCCCTAGTGTGTTTTTTCATACTTCACTAACAACAGGCTGCCATTCAATTTTCCAATGCCACTTCTAGTAAATACCAGAGCTAGAGATAAATGATTGATTCATGGGGAGGAATAACTGAGTCTTTACTGACTTCTGAGCTTTACCTGTGGTTCAGCCATCTGGCTTTGTGCAATTTTCCTTTTTTTTGTCTTGAGTTAATACTGGAAAAAAAACTCAAAAATTGGAAGTGAGAGGTGCAAGAATATCAGTCCACTTTGGTGTGTCAATTCAAGACAAAGGAAATACTTTTTAATTTATCTATTACATAGACTAAAAATTTTATAGGGAAGACAGTTCTAAACCCACAAAAGATAGCTGAAAATTGCAATTGGAGCTGGATAAATTTAACTAAAAAACTAGAAATAACCTTAGAATTTTGCATTGCGGTAAGTAGTCAGTAAGCTGGTCAGGTGTTGTGCTAGATTAGAAGTTGTATTTGTTGTATGAATTTGTAATTGAAGTACGCTGTTTTTGTAAAAACTCATCAGTCATGTTTGGACTGGCAGATTAAAGTGACACGGGAAACAAAAAGTTTAGGAAGGAATTCAAACTAGACAATCAAAACATATTCCTTTGGTCAGTTAAAGTGCATTAGTTATGTTCGGTGAGAATAGTTGTGGCAATTGTAATTCCCAGTATGCAAGGGAGTGTTTGCACTTGCTCTGTGCTTTTGGTGGGTTTTTTTGTGTTTTGTTTAGTTTTTTGGGGTTTGTTGTTTGGTTTTTTTTTTTTTTTTTGGGTTTTTTTTTTTTTTTTTTTTTTTTTGTGAAGGAGAGGTACTTTCATGTCTCTGCTTTATTAATACCTTGTTTTATTGGACAAACATCTCCTCTTCTGCCTCTTCCTTAAAAATTAACTGTGAGAGTAATTAATTCATCCCAAGGATAAATTTACATGGAAGTAGCTTAATGCATTTATAGTTACAGTCACATCAACTTTCTGAAAATCCTTGAAGTCTCTGAAGATAGACTGTGACTACTGAGAGTGTATAGCTAGGTAAAGTAATTGATAAAATATCTGATACATATTTTGGTCAGGAGCATACTTTGTGTTCACCATCTAGCTGTAAATATTGGCAGTTAGTTAAAATTGTGGAGAGTTATGTTAAGATAAAGGACTATTTTTGTACTGTATATGTTAGTATTAGCAGTGTTTTTGCCTTCAGTTGATTGATTGTAAACAAATGATTAAATAGTTTTCTAAATATTGAGGAAAGTTAATCAGTGAGGTTCATCTGCAGGTTCTTTATACTTTTCATTAGCTTTGTAGACTAATAGCCCTGTCTTGCTACAGTGGTTAGGTTATAGAGTGCTATAGATGCATACAGGGTATCTAATGAACATGTGACATATCCTTAATGTTCTACTGGGGAGATCGTAGTCCACTGACACACTGTAAACTGTACCTTTCAAGTAAATTCCTCTTCTTTGAAAACCTTTGGTCAAATGGCAGAGTGTCTGCAAAAATGCAAGAATTTTTAAAACATTCTTTAAAGGTCATAACCTAGAACAACATGCTCATGCAAAATGTCAGAAGTGTGTGGTTAGTTCCTTATTCCATTGTGTTAAAAGTTGAAAACATAGAAGGAGAAAGCAGAAGTTTGTAGTTACTTGACACAGAAATCAGACCATGTGGTTACTTACTGATCGCTTAGAATAGAATCTCCAGATATAATAGCTGTTTCAGCCAAATGCACATGTGTCTTTAACCCTTATAGCAGCAGCAGGCAGCAAAGAAGATAAACTTAAGGAATTGGGCATTTTATTTTGTCTCTGTTTAACACTTCCCCTCTCTGAAATGCGTGCTTGGAGGTTAGCCTGCAGAAGGGCAGTGATTCCCTCATGCCATCAGTGCTGCAGGTAATCTATTGTGTTCATCAGCAGCTAGTGTGAAATGCAAGGGGAGTGATTATGCTATCATACACAATACGATCAGCATGAAGCACTTGTCAAAACCAGTACATCAAAGTTTAATTCAGTAACAGAATGAATTACTGCAAAATGAAACGCTCTGTTCTCCAAGAAACAGAACACCCAAAGAAAACCTTTTCTGAAGGCTAAACATTGAAACCAGAATGCAATAAGGAATTTTTGTGAATAAAATTGCAGCTTGGGTGCAGCTGAGTGCTGAGAGTAGTTTTCCTTGATGTTCTAATTGAAGAGGGAACAGCCCTGAAGCACTGTGCCTATCTTTACTGTTCTATAAAAGCAACTGTTAATTGGAGCAGTCTCCAGTGGGACTTGTGATTATGCTTTATTCTGGTGGAGATCTCTCCATGCCTGGAGAAGGGCAGTGGCTTTGCCAGTTATTCTGAAGGCACTTGTCCTTCTCATTCAGAAGCAATAAACACCACACAGTACCTTCTTAGAAGTTCCAAGTGGCTGTCCCAGTGAAAGTGAGTATGTGTTAAAAATGCAGATGTAAACCACTTTAAACTCCTTTGCTGACACTTGTACTTCAAAGCGTTCAAAGGTTCTGTCTGCCAGTATTGTTTTTCTTCTGGCACTTTCAGTGCTGGAAGATTATGCTTTTGTAATAGAATTGATTAGTCTCAAGTGGGGCACAGTGGCAAGTGTGCAGCAGGTGCTGAAGCTGTTTTGTCTCTTGGCAGAGGGAATGATTTTGATTACCTGGCTTCATTTTCTTTGAAATGGTCAGATACTACTCCTGTAGCTTATTTTTTACGATGAAGTTGTGCATTGATGGAAAGGGCAAAGAAATGTTACATCACCTGTTTCTTGAATATTTTAATTTTGGAAATGCACTGTTTGATCGAAAGTATATGAAATGTATAATTCCTAAGCAAAGGCCAAGTCTTAGCAATTGATTACACAGGTGTTGTGAGTGTGGAAATGCTGACCCAAGTTCAGCTGTACAGCAGCCCTGACGAAGATAGCATGGTATTTTTAGGAAAAGCATGTAAAGGAGTGTAATCAAACAGATGAGCAGAACTATATGCTGGGTCCTCGGTAATGATCAGTGTCCTAGGACCCCCCTAATATTGTTTCCATCACCACCTTCCCACTTACTGGGGCAAGAGTAAAATACAATGGGGTTTATGAAAAATTGAGCGATGCTTAATCTCTTGGGAGAGTCTGTACACATCCCTTGCACTCACTTCCTTCAGCTTCATGGATACCTGTGTACAGAGGATGTGTAGTGATCCTACTGTTCTATACTACATCTGCTTTTACTTTTACTTTTTAATGCTCTTAATGTTTTTCAGTTTGTGTATTTAAATCCTGATCAATGTAAATACATGGTGTCCCATAAATTCAAAGGTATGGTTGTATCCAGAGAAACATAAAAGTACTGGTATTCCCTTGTACATACAAGGAAGGCCTGCATGTAAATTTTTCTCTTTTTTTTTTGGTGGTGTGATGAACACTAAAGATGAATGATAATTATTCATTTTCAAAAGGAGGTCTATTTTGGCAAAGCTGCCTTTTTTCAGGTCAGGAGATTAGTGTTGAATCAAAATAGGCAATTCCTCACTGCAGTGTGACAGTTCTAATACCCTTTCCCATGTGAAATTAGTATCAAATTGCAGTTGCAACATGTAATTTTTTCCAAATATTTTCTGGGGAAAACTTCCTGTATATTGAATTGTGATTGTTCTAGCACCATACTGTGAGGAGTTTCATACTGAAAAGACATAGGTTAGAGTCCAGGAATTTAAACAAGAACTTCACTTGTGTTCTAGTATCATGCAGTTTGGGGTGGGGGGCAGATGTGTCAGCCTGCTGAGAACAAGTATGGAAAAAAATCTGGGGAAAAGGAGATAGGAATGAGAGAGAGCTATGTTAGAGAGAGGCAGTCTGTAAACACAATTACTTTCTGTGGGGTTTGGTGTCTCTTTTTAAAAAGTATTATTTTTTAATGAGACTTCTATTCATATTGGTGTTTGTATTGGTGACATCATTAAATGTAATCAAACATGTAAACTTAAGAATGGTAGGAATGTATTTTGGAATGTGTTCCAATTTCTTTGGAGCATGAGCTGTTGCCAAAAGCAGTTTTTAGGCTGAAGTCACTGGAAATTGATTCCGATACCTTTCTTGCAAATTATGAATACCTGTCCTTCATTTTTTCTGTAGGCCTTTTCTGTATTAAAGGGTAAACATGATCAGCAGTTTCCCCAAATGGGAGCAATGAGAGTAGAAATAGAAACTCTCTTGTTCGAGACTAGGGCATACCTTCAGGTTGGTGTTGACATTTAAGGGCTAGTTTGAGAGGGCTTCCACTGAGCAGCATCAGAGTCAAATGAGATTATCCTCCAGGCTCCTGTCACTTGACATGTGATAAAGTCTGGGCACAAGTGAACATTTTCCTCAGACTTTTCAGTGTGAGGAGCAGAGCAGGAATCAGTGAATTGAAAAAGCCAAAATGGAACACGTGTCAGGGGAGGGGGAAGGTGTTTAGGGAGCAGAAGTAGGAAAAGATATGAATAGAGGTAAATGCGTATGCTTGGGGCAGGGACAGAGAGAGGGGAGAAGGAAAAAAACTACAGCAAAAAAAACCTTACTAAAACCCAAATTAACCAAAAAGACCTAGAAATCCAAATAGATTGAAGAATGTGGGGTCATTGGCATTATGCATCCTTCTTCCAGATGGTAGGCTTTGTAGTGCTATAGGAGCTCTTTCTGTTCCCTTTTTTCTTTTGGTGGAGGAGTTTTGTCTCACACTCCTCTTCCTGCAGGGAATCAACAGCCATCAAAGCTGTTTGAGACCTCAGATCTTGCATGCAGCTTTCTCTGAAGTCATAGGGAGATGGGTGCAGTTGTGGGTTCTATTGAAATTTTAAGTGGATTTTGAGGAGGTTATTGGAAATACACTCGTTCTTTACGTGAAAATTGCCTGAGTTTCAGGGACAATGACTGCTAACAATGTAGTTAACCTTGACATAGTTTCCCACATGAAACTACAGATGTTTTTAAAGAATTTTAGTCCTTTGGGTTTTCTTGCCCTCTCCTGCCTTATATATGTACCACATGGGTAGTGGAGCTTCCTTAGGAGGCTGGTGAATTGTCTTGCCTCTAGTGGTGTTCCTCAGATGTAGAGAAAAAGAAAAGGCCACTTATGCTGTAGGGGTATGGTGCGCCACTGTTGTGCGTGTTCTCCCTTGATGGATGATTGAAATACTTGCCGAGTGGGTTTAAGATATTCCATTTTGCTTTTCCATCAGTCTGACTACACTGGGAATCTAGTTACAAAGCATTACAATGGTGGGTTGTTGGGGGTTTTGATTTTGTTGTGTTTTTTTTGATTGTTTGTTTTGGGGTTTTTTGGGTTTTTGTTTTGTTTTTGTTCGTTGTTCTTCGGTGTTGGTTTTTTGTTGCTGTTGTTGGGTTTTGGTTTGGGTTTTTTTTTTTGTTTTGTTTTGCTTGGGTTTTTTTGTTAGATGCTGAGAGGTACAGTGTAATGCCTTCAAGTAATACTCAATTTTGAAAATATATAAGCACGCCCACAACTGTTCTCCAAGGCTTTCCGATGTGCTGCATCTTGTACTTTGTCTTTCAGATTGCAAGAAATGTAGTCATTCTGTCTTGGGCAGTACTGAATCATTGATGCTTAATAGTAAGAACCAGTTGTAATTTGACTCCTTTTGGAGAGTGAAGTGTGCTGGCAAGTGTGTCTAAGAAAAATAATATGTTAAAATGAGAAAATAAGTTTTTAAAAGTGGAATTGGCCTTTTTCACCCTCATGGCAAGTTTCAGACACTTCCTGAATCCAGAAAAATTGCTGTACTCTAATCTACTGTGCAGTAATAAACTGCAGTAGTTTAGTGTCTCTCTGGTGTTTTGAAGAGTAACATACTGTATTTTGTTTTGGTTTTCAGATTTTTTTTAATATTGCTTCCCCCAGCATGTTTGTGTTGAATAGCAGGAGTAAGAATCATGCTGTGTTTCCACTGAGTTCTGTGCTGTGGCCTACCTGAGTTACTTTAGAAATGAATGTGATGTGATGGCCTTTGCCCTGGGTATCAATTTTGCATTTTTATTTAGCAAAAGAATCCCAGAATGGGAGGCATTTATTATCCTAGAAGAACCAGCAGCATTCTTATTCTTTTGGGTTTTTTTCCCAGCCTGTCATGAACATTGTATAGTCTAAACATATTCTCATGAACTCTTTTACTGTATAAAGCATGTCCTTAATGAGCAAATGAACTATTGCTAAACAATACTTTCAGATGTCTTTATGCTTCTGTCGTGGTTATGGTGAAGGGACAGCTGATCAAGAGAAAAACCTTTCCATTTGAAAATTGCCTCTAGATACTCAGATGCATTTATACCTGCTGTACTAGATACAGTCTCAGGGAGCAGTTTCCAAAGTGGTGGTATGTGATATGTCAGCACAAATTAGCCTTCCCTTGGAACTCCCTAAACATAAAATGTAAAACAAATTTTCTAGAGTAACCAAATTGCTGAAATAATTGCCATAAAAATGTCTTATTCCTATCACACTGCACAAAACTAGTGTGTACTGGTTATCTGAAACACAGATGTGTTTGGGAATGAATTACATGAGTACTTCTGATGGGTTCTGAGTGTGAAAGTATATGTCTACAAGGTGCTTGCCTTACTAATTTGTGTCTTTGTTTCCTGTAATGTGAAGTTGAAAGATACATAGTTCTCATTAATAAAAAACAACATTCACTTCTGTGACAGGAATTAGAAGAAAAACTTGGTTAGTGTAACTTCTGTAACTTCGTGTGAATTCTTTTTTACCTTTGACTGATGTTCCTGTCTGATAAGCCGTACACTGGGTACTCTGGATTTCTAATGCAAAAGACCTACTACTGCCTTTTAATTGAAAAGGCTGGCTTGGTACCATCTTTCAGCTTCTTCAGATTGGCCACGCCAGCCCAAGTGCCTGTGTCAGGAATTCAATCTGTGTGGTGTTAAGTGTAGCTGGGAAGCAAGCAGTGTAGCCTTTGAGTGGAGAAAAAGTATATGCTGTAGAAATTTACAATTAGTTATTGGCTGCTGCATTTTTAATAGAAAACATAATTTAGCAATTTTTTTAAAATCAGGTGCTCTGTGGATGTGTATAGTCTTAAATCCCCACTGCAAGTTGGAGCAGAAGTCCAGTTGGCTAAAACAGCTGAAAAAATGGAACAGTGTGGATGTTTGTCCCTGGGAAGATGGAAACCATGGAAACGAGCTGCCCAATTTAACCAATGCTTTGCCTCAGGGTGCAAATGCTAACCAAGGTGAGCCTAAACATATGCACTGACTGCAAAATATAACTTCTTTCTTAAACACTCTAGCCTTGCAGAATTCATCACTCTTTCCTGGGACTAGTAACTTTCTTGTTGAGGACTGACTAGCGAAAATCAGTTGTACTAATGCTATCTTTGCAGAAGAACAAATACGTGTTTTTTTGTTGTACTGGGGCTGTAACACTTTCAGAGCAGGTATTTGTGTGTTATTCGGTCTTCTAACTCTTCACTTGGTGCTTCTAAATATTGTTGCATGAAAATTGGATGTCTTTGAAGTGTGTTGTGTAAAAGCCCGTTGTTTTTTGCTTGACTATACTCTAGTATTCCTTCTGCTATTGAGGTTTTTATTTTGTTTGCAGTTACAAAGCCTTGGTAGCTGTTTAAAGAGAGATCTTTTTAAGCCACATGAAACTTGTATGTGAGGAACTGAAGCATCTGTCTGTAGGATGTGCTCTGTATGTGCTGTCTGCATTACTAGGTGTGTGGAACGTGCAGCTGCAATGCTGCTGTCTTGGAGGAGGCGTCTTTGTACTCAATACCATGCTTTCTAATCTAAAATGTGATTGTCAAACCTGACAGAAGCTTTGTACAGTCATCTTCAAACAAAGGTGACTGCTAATAACTAGGCAAAGCGCAGGGTGTTTTTGCAGGTAAAACACTCATAAGCAGTTTTCAGTAATTTTAAGTAATAATACATACTGCATACAATTGCAATAAAGTTAAAATTAAAATTCTTGGTCGGTGGCAGATCTGCACTTAATTGGGTTTATTGTTGTTTCTTTTTTCTTGGAAGATCACCTGTGAAGGAAAAAACTTGATTTGTTATTAAATTTCACAGCTAGCCAGGAAGATAAGTTCTTTCAGCAAATGACCCCTTACCAGAGGTATTTTGCTTGCTCATCATGTTCAGACCATCCTGGACATGCTGTTGATACCTCTGCCATAGCTTATGAGCATTGATAGATGCAGTGCCATGTCACTAGAGAAATTTTGCCATAGGAAGATGTCCAGTGAGGATTGTGTCAGCCCCATATCTTCAGGACCTCACTCTATTAATAGTATTTGTTTATGTTCATGACCAACAAAGTTATACCAGTGCTCAAAGTTAGTGTCACTTCTCAGAAAGAAAAACTACAAATCTTTTATGCAGTTTATCCCTCCTTTATTCTGACAATTGAAGATCTAAGGAGAGACACTGGGAATGCTTGAGTGCCATATACTTTCTAGTTTGTACTTGCTGTTGAAAGTCCTTCACCTCTAGGAGTTCTTTGTGCAGAGTCCTGTCTGCCATCAGCTGTGCTGCTTTCTAGATCTCTCTCTGAATGCAAGATGAATGGCACACACTTCATCTGAGCTGTTGGGTAATACTAGGATGTGAAATGTCATCTGCGAGCTGCTTGGTGGAGAGAGGGCAAGGCAGACTGCCATTGGCTGGGGGTTGGTGAATAGGCAGAAGACAGGAATACTGTGATGACTGATTAATGTATGAATGAGTAAAAGCTGATGCAGCTTTCTAAACCTGTGAAAATGACAGATTCATCAAACAGGCCACATCGGACAGTGTTTACTCGAGCCATTGAGGCGTGCGATCTGCACTGGCAGGACAGCCACTTACAGCACATCATCAGCAGTGACCTATACACCAACTACTGTTACCATGACGACACTGAAAACTTGCTCTTTGACTCTCAGGGGTGGCCCCTCTGGCATGGTAAGTGGCTAAACCGGAAAGATGTTTCCGTGACTTGGTGCTTTGTTCATTTTCTATGGCATTATTTTGCGGGGGGGAGGTGGTGGGGAGATGTATGAAAAGCCTGGCAAAAAGAACAGAGGCTCCCTTGAAATGTTGGCTCAGAAGTAGTCCTTTAGGTCTCTCCTGCATAGTTTTAAAAACAAAACAGAAAAAAATGAAACAAACTTTTGCTTTTGAGTAACCTAGCAAAACAGGCCATTGCATTTATGGAGGCACTGCTATTCCTCAGCTACTTTTTCTGTTTTAGAACATGTTCCTACAGCCTGCGCAAGGGTGGATGCATTACGATCTCATGGATACCCACGAGAAGCACTGAGGCTAGCAATAGCTATTGTTAATACACTAAGGAGGCAGCAGCAGAAACAGCTGGAAATGTTCCGGGCTCAGAAGAAAGGTAAATGTGGGGAAGAGGAGGGTAAAGGGCATGTAAGTTGACAGTAACACCTGGAAGTTCGCATGAGGAAACTGGTTTTGAAACTGAAGTGAAAGAGATGGCTTTCAACTCTTCAGTCTGGATAGTGGTGTCACATTCTGGATGTCACAGGTTTTCTCTAAACTGTGTTGTGAGCTGTGCAGGGCTCTTGCCGGCCTTCTCCAATATATATGGCATGATATGGCCTTTATTCCAATCAGAGGTTTTGGTTACACAATGAAAATAGTCACCCTGTTTACAGGGTGACTTTGCATTTGGCATGTCAGGTGTTTAATTTTTTTTTCTCTGATGTATAATTTTGCTGAGCTTTATATTCTGAAGTGTAAGTTTAGAGGGTACAATGAGGCAAAGCCTGAACTACAAAAATCATCAAATTTGGTAGTGTGTTCCAAGGAAATCTCTTATAACACTTAAAATTCTAGTTTCTCTATAGAGAAGGGATTGAGTTTTTGTGGTTTTTTTTCCCTTGTTTTATTGACTGAGCTTTTTTTGGTTTTGTTTGGGTTTTTTTAATGCCGTTTTAATAAAATATTTTGTGGGATTTTACTGAGCACTACCATTGTTTTTTTTTTGAAGGGGTGTTCTCCTTCAGATACAGTTTCTGTGGCACATGATTCTTGCAACTGAAAATGATTCTGCTCTGAACCTTTGTAGTTTGAAGAGGCAGTTGAAGTAGGGGATGGCTTTGTGAAGAGTAGAGTAGAAGAGTGTATGTGGAAAAACTGGAATTATTTTCTCAGCTGCTACACTAATCCTTTCATTCAAATTTTATTTCAGATCTTCTCTGTTATTCTAAACTCTGTGTATCCTCATGCATTGTAGTCAAAAATACCAATGTGAAATCACATTTGTAAATTTTTCAAGTGTGTGTTCAGATGTTTTCCCAGAAATAAGCATTTAGAAGATATGCACCTAGCTGAAAAAAATTTAGCTGCAGTTCCTACGTATTTTTTGCAGTTCCTCTGAATTTTTTTCACACAGAAAAATGGAGTGGTTTTTTTAAATGTTTTTTTGTTAAGAAGGGTGGTGCCTGTGTCAGTGTGTGTGTTTGTACCACTGGCAGGTGTGAGGAATCTTTTGCAAGCATGCTGGTTGTAATAGTGCTCATTTTCATTCCCAGCTGCTAGTGCAGCATGTAGACATTCAGTAACTCCATTAACAAATTCCTTTACTTGTGAGCAGTTTCTGTAGCTATCATCTAATATTCTATTATAGTTTTTAAAAAGTGCATGAAATGTGATCCATCCTGCCCTGAAACAAAGTAGTTTGTTGTTTCTGTGTTGTCACTCACTGCTTTTTTATTTTTTAATTTCATGGGGAATATTTAAAAGACTCTTTTTAATACCATAAAACGTGCTGGTCTCTATAGCCAGAGGCAAACTGCAGCTACAGCCCAGCTCTAGGCTTTTTGTTCAGCAAACACCCCATGCTTCTGCTTAGCTTTTATTCATGTGGCTGATATGATGTCCATGGAGTCCCTTGTGTGACTTTAAGTCAGATATGTCTGACAAGGCGATTGAAGCCTTTGGTTGGCATGACACAAGAGAAGCTCATAAGTAGGCACAACAGAATAAACAGAACAAAGTGAATCACTAAGAAGTCACCCTGATGAATCCTTCTTGGTAATATTCCTTACTTCTACCTATTGTATTTACTATTTGTTAGGTAATGCGATGATTTACTTGGGTTTTTTTCATATTACATACCAATGGATTCTTAAAAAAAACCTCTACCATCTTGACAGTGTGTCTGTGTTTAATTTTGTAGCCCCACACATTTAAATAGGAGAAAGCAGGACTTAAAAGTTTAATGCATATAGTTACATATGATGCTTTGTGAACAAGAGAGAGTGAAGGGAGGTACAAGTTACTGTGTGACAGGCAGAGAAGCAGAGCAGCCATAATGGCTTGTATACAGTTTTTAGAGGGTAGTCAATAATGCATCTGATCTCTCATCATTTACTTGTGTTTGTATGTCTGAGAGGAAGAAAGCTGGGAGTGTCAAGGGGAGTTGTTGCCATATTATGTGGATTTGGGGAATAGCTAATACCTGTTACCACAATCACACTTCCTCCAATTCATTGCACTTAACATTTTTTCTGTGTTCTAACCATGTAATGGGTAAGGGCTACAGAAAAATATTG
Source organism: Anomalospiza imberbis (assembly GCF_031753505.1). Taxonomy (NCBI): domain Eukaryota; kingdom Metazoa; phylum Chordata; class Aves; order Passeriformes; family Viduidae; genus Anomalospiza; species Anomalospiza imberbis. The sequence continues at coordinate 18,758,899 of NC_089721.1, forward strand.
ATGAAGATATTTGTGGACTAAAATCTTAAAATGACCAAAAATACACTTGGTCCTATGAAAAGACAATTTTTTCTTGTATACCTTATTTAAACATTTGTTGGGGTTTTTTTTAAGTAACTGTCGTCCTGAGTTTAGTGCAGAGAGAGAAAGAGAGAGAGAGAGAGAGAGAGAGAGAGGTGCTGTATAAGCTCATAATTTATGAACTTGGAACATATTTTAGAATATTTTAATTTATTTCTGTTCCATTGGGTTAACTTAAAAATGTAAAAAGGGTACTGTGTCTTTTTGAGTGAGCAAATTATTGTAAATATTTTACCAAAAAAGTCCTTGTTGTAATTCTTCAAGCAGACATTTTCAGAAGAGTTTTAGCAGTATCAAGGAAGAGATTTCAAAAGACATTGCCATTGAAATTTTTCACCCATGATATGCTTTGCTAGTGCCCAAAAACTTTGGCTTCTATTCTTTCTCTTTTCTTATTCTTATTTACGTATTCACCAAGGGCAGTAAATTCACCCTGAAAGATATTATTTTCTCTTTCTATGCAGAAGCTGCTGGAAATGCTTTGAATTCTGTAGTGAGGGCATTTTCAGCAGTTTCATTTGTGCAATTGTTTTGATGGGCTTACATGAGCTCTCTTTCCCTCCCTCTTTCCTCTGTGTGTGTTTCTTGCCACAGAACTTGTCCAAAGGGGAGTAACCTCAATAACGAATCTTGAAGGCTGGGTGGGACACCCTTTGGACCCCATTGGCACCCTTTTTGGTAGCCTGATGGAAGCCTGCAGGGTGGATGATGACAGCTTCCATGGATTCTCCGATTTCACAGGTAAGACCAAGAAAATGCAGCAGTCTGGTACATTTCTTCTTTTACTGGAGGTATTTTTCTGTCTTGCCTTTTTGAATCAGTTTCAAAGTCACTGTTTCTATAGTATAAGAACTCACATTTGCATACATTAGGAAAGCACGAGGAGAAAATGTATAAACTAAGAAAGCACTTAAAAGTTACCAGTTACTCATTCTTGAAGAAAATTCCATATTTCATGGTTGAAATAAAACCCAGTATGACTTCATAGCAGCAGTCTTCTCCACATACATTGCACTGTCCTCGTTCTGAGAAATTGCAGGAAATCACAGGATCACAGAGTTGCTAAATTTGGAAGGCACTTCTGGAGATCATCTAGGCCACTTAGTCTGCTTGTAGCAGTCACCTAGAGCAGCACATTGCTCAGGTCTGTGTCCATTTGGGTTTTGAACAACTTAATGTATGAAGACTATACAACCTTCCAGGGCAACCTCCTCCAGTGTTCAACCACCCTCATAGTTAAAACGTGTTTTTTTATGCTCAGGTGGAATTTCCTGTATTTCAGTTTGTGCCCATTGCCTCTTGTCCTGTCACAGGATACCACTGAGAAGAGTCTGGCTCTGTCTTCTTTACATTCTCCCATCAGATATTTATACATTTTGGTAAGATCCTCCTGAGCCCTCTCTTTTCCAGGCTAAATAATCCCATCTCTCTCACTCTCATTATATGAGAGATGCTGCAGTCCCTTAATTATTGTTGTGTTCCCACACTGGATCTCCTACAGCATGCCCATGTGCTGGGGAGCCCACAGCTGGACATACCACTCCAGATGTGGGCTCACTAATGCTGAGCAAATGGGCAAGATCACCTACCCTGACCTGCTGGCAACGCTTCTAAAGACAGCCCTGGATGTTATTGGATTTCTTAGCTGCAGTGTACATAATACTCCAAAACAATGACAAAACTCTTGAAATTAGTAACATATATAGTCTATAAATGGTAGGAGTTGGAAAATATTGTTGCTATATCAATACATGATGTAGGATAGGGATAGGATATGTACAGCCATTTCAATTTCAGTATTTGCTTTCCAGGATTTTAACTGATTAATTCCTTACTCTTAGTCTCTTTCCACCTTTGGGGTAACTTCTTAACACAACTAGTGTGGACAGAAACTGGATTAATTACTTTACCTGAAGCTCTTTTATATACGCATCCACAATCTTCTTGGGGTTTTGCCTCAAAAATCCTTTTATTCAATTAGATTTTCTTCAATAAATCTCTACTCTCTTACCCACCAGTTCTGGAAAATCTCTTAATTAAAAAAATTGGAAATCAGATTCTCTGCTGTTACTAAAAAACAAAACAACCCCATGAAATAAAAATATTGTGTGCTGAAAAGTAATTTCCTTTTGGTCACACACATGCAATGTTCCAAGTGCATTCCGCCTTTCCATTTTTGCAGTTGCCCATCTCCTTACTTCTGACAACTACAACTTTTTGTTCCTAAATTAGACTGTAAAATGCTACAAGCTGAAATAGCGTTTTGTCATATGTTGTGTTTATGAAGTGCCAGATGAATTGATAGCACTCTTTAAAAAACAGTTTATGGCTTGACCTGTGTGGGATTTGCTTGTAATTGTTACTTAAAATAGGACTTCTAATGTTAACAATATGCATTTTTGTCATAAGCACAAGTGTAACAAATTAAAAGCTTGAAAAGAGTGCTAGCAAACAGAGCATATATTAAAGGTGAGGAGTTCCCGGGCCTATTGTATTTGCACAATTCTAATAACTTCAGCTGACATCTACATAGGTGTAAAAGCACTTCTCCCTTCCTGTTGCGCATCAGGGCTTTAAGGAAATACAGAAATGGGTAGGGAAAGAAATTGTAATGGATCTTGTAATTTTGGCCTCATTAACACAAAGCTGGAGGAGCTGCCTTTTTTAAAATTGTGTGGTTTAAAAAATGAAAACCTTTATTTTTACTTGAGTGGATTATTTAAAACCAATTTATTTTTGTGTATTTCTGCTATATGGAATCAGATGATGTATTTTAGATTGGAGTGTTGTATTTTGAGACTAGCTAATAATTTAAATGATTCTGAAATCGTAATACTAATGGTGGAAGCTTTTGTATATGTGGCATTGTAGGCAGATTATGGGTTAAAATGGTTTGCTGATGTGTTTTCCTTTCTGTGTCACTCCTTACAGAGAACCTGGGGCAGTGCAAATCTCTGGAGTACCAGCACCTGCCTGCACACAAGTTCCTAGAAGAAGGGGAATCTTACTTAACGCTGGCTGTGGAAGTAGCATTGATAGGGCTGGGACAGCAGCGAATAATGCCAGATGGCTTGTATGCACAAGAGAAGGTTTGTCGAAATGAGGAGCAGATCATTTCTAAGCTACAAGAAATTGAATTGGATGATACTCTGGTGAAGATTTTTCGAAAACAAGCAGTCTTCCTATTAGAAGGTAGCTGAATATAGATGCTAACTGCTTCTCTAAACTGTCTCCACTGACACAAGTACACAGAATTAGTGTTCCTGTAGAAACTGCCTTACATGCTTCAGATGGCTTTTTTGCTTAGAACTCCATGAAAGTTTTTATCAAATCTCCTACAAAAATTGCCGTACTTCAGATATCACGTGACTGCGGAGATAAGGCATATACTGACCTATAAACTTTTTATTTTAATTTTGAATACACTTTGTTCTTTACATTTGTTGCGTGTCATAATCTCAAAAACCTGATTATACCCTCCAGGCTAATTATTATATAATACAGACATCAGTTATCAACAGTTCCCAGATACCAAAATTCCAGATACCAAGTATTTCTTGTATCCTGCGAAAGGAACTATACTGAGAGCTTTATAAATATATGAAGATTTTGACCACTGTGCCAAAGTGAAGAGCTCAGAAAATTCACGTATAATTGCTGAGGCAGAAATGCAGCATTTTATTTGTGAAAATAAAGAAGATTACTTGCCTTTGAAGTTTATGTCATAGGTGGAAATTAAAGTATTTGGTCAAATATTGTGGCTTCAGGTCTGTTCTTGTGCCTAAGTTATGACTGTGACACACAATTTTGTTTCGGAATTAGGCAGTGTTGAAATAACTTCTGTACATGGAAGTGCATACTTTTGCCTTAACTTTGAAAAAGACTTGACATGTAGCACTTAAGCATCATGTTCAGAGAGTGATGTCATGGATTCCAAGGTTGTCTTTCTGGTTTTTGTTCTTTTTGAATGGAAGAAAAAACTTGTGGGGAAAAAATTAGCCAAAGGCATAATCCAGGTTTTTTGAAGGCTGGGTGGGACACCCAGGTTTTGAGTGCATGCATGTGGCTTGAAGGCAAGTGTGGTACTGCCCTAGTTAAGTTGAGAGATGGTTACACATCAGTCAGGTTTTGCTCTATTTTTGTGACATGTTAGTCTTTTAAAACGTTGTATTTTATGGAAGAGGTGCAAGATGTTGCTTAGGGTTCCCAGCTTTAAGTCACTGATTTTGGCTAGATTTGAAACTGCACAGAAGCTGCAACACAGGAAAAGTTTCCGTCATGATGTGTCTGTACTGATGCTTTATGGCCTTTGGACAAGAAAAGCTACTGTCTTGATCTAGTTATTAGCATGCAGGATTCCTCTGCATTATAAAATCAGTTTGCCGCATCTGTTTACTGGTAAGGATGCTTTATGAGGAAAAGGCAGGATTTTTCTGACATACTCTCTGATAATTCAGTTTACTACTTTGATCACTGAATATTTTCTTAGAGTAGTAAAGAAGTGATCATAGCAGGAACTCTGCTAATAAAACTGCCTAAAAAATTGGTGTTGTGAGCAGTGTGCGGCAGTTGTCTTGTATTATGTGTGATGAGAAAGCTGGCTTTTCTGCAGTAGTTTGTTTGCTCCACGGTAAGCAGAAACTGCCAGTTTACATGGAGGAAAAGCTGTGCAGTGATTTAAGGTGCCGATCATACCAACTGTGAGTTTTTAGTTGAAATTCAGTAGATACAATAAAGAAGATTCAATCCAATATTAAGCTAATTTCTCTGCTGTTAATGCAGATTAATGCATGCTGTGTGTAGCTACCATTTTAGTGTGTGGGAAAGTAGAACATAAGACTGTTTTGCAAGAACTGTTACGATTTTTTGCTTGACTGCTAAGTTAATGGCAAAATATATTTTCATATAAATGCTTTGTCATGTGTACATTGTGTCCTGACTGAGTTTTTGACTGGAACACCAACTGGCAAACATACATGAAATGGCTTCTTTCATTCAAGCAATGCCAGCTAGATTTGAATGGCTTTCAACTTCATTTTAAATGGTTATGAGACACACTGTCACCTATTAAATCTTCTTTGACATTTCCTTTGCAATCAGCCCTGGTATTTAGAAATGTCCACCTATGGAGCTCAGAATATTTTCATGCCTAGTAAGGCAGCAGTCAAAAACTTTGCTGAAACAGAAGTGCATTCACACAGCTGGCCATCCATCCATCCATCCATCCATGCATCCATCCTTTCAATTGTGATCGGTTGGAGTCTTAGTAGAAGTAGCAGTAGCTTCTGGGACTGCTGAGTGCTATTTGTGCAATAATTGTCCAGTAATATTTAATACAAAATTCTTATTCTGTATCTTGCAGTATTTAATGCCTGAACCTCTTGTCACTGAAGTCAGAAACTGTTCGACATAGTTTTCCTATTAACAGGAATAACAGTCTTAAGTGTGCAGGAAAAAGTGTAGAAATGGGTTCTTATGCACTGTGAACATTTGAAACTCAGCAAGTAAATAGTTGTATTTATCTTTATTGTTGTCTATCATGATGCTGCTGTTATCAAATTGAAATCTAATTGAACCTTACTAAGAGAGAAAAATCCATTGCCCCAATAATAGGGATAGTTTTCACCTAAATAAAATGGAATTTCTAAAATTATGTGGATATACTGGACTAACAGCCAGCTTTGGTGCATGATCTGACCTTTTGTTCATCATCATAGAATTGTTCAGGTTGGAAGAGACTAATAGTATGATTGAGTCCAGCCATTAAAACAGCCACCACTATCTTCACCACTAAACCATGTTCCTAAGTGACAAATCCACACTTAATTTGACCACTTTCAATGATAGTGATTCCACCACTGCCCTGAGCAGCCTGTTCCAATGCCTGACCATCCTTTCAGTTAAGAAGTTTTTCCTGATATCCAGTCTAAACCTTGCCTGGCACAATCTGAAGCCATTTCCTTTCATCCTGTCTCTGGTTGTCTGGGGCTTTTCAGGCAGGGGTAGAGAATCATAAGGTCTTCCCCTGAGCCTCATTTTCTCCAGGATAAACACCCCAAGCTCCCTCAGCTACTTCTCAGGACTTGTGCTCCAGACCCTTGCCCAGCTCCATTGCCCTTCTCTGGCCTCACTCCAGCTCCTCAGTGTCTTTCTTGCAGTGAGGGCCCAGAGCTGGACACAGCACTGGAAGTGTGGCCTCAGCAGTGCCCAGTATAGGGGGACAATCCCTGCCCTGGACCTGCTGATCCAAGTCAGGGTGCCATTGGCCTTCTTCGCCACCTGGGTACACCCTGACTCGTGTCACCAGCACCCTGCGGTCCTTTTCACCTGAGCAGCTTTCCAGTTACTCTGTTCCCAGCCTGTGGAGCTGCCTGGGGTTGTTGTGACCCAAGGCTAGGACCTGGTACTTGAGTCATGACTGCATTCAAACCAAAGGTTTATTTGAATGCCAGTGTCAGGTGAGACATGTGAGGGATCAGGTGCTGCTGTGGTGATTAGTCATGTAATTTCAATTAAATATGCACATTTTTCTATGGTCATCATTCTTTTTTTACTGGTGAATTTGTGATGAAGCAGTGGCACACCGACAGGATGCATGGGTATTGATGTCCATAATATAACTCTTTGGAGACAAAGCTAGGATTATGACTTTCTATTTTTGCATACCAGGCTTGCTGAATGAGTCCCATGAAGTATGGTAATCATTCATTCATTTGTATAAGCACTGGCAGTGTGCTTAGTATTATACAATTTGCATTGTGTTCTTGTTTTCCTAAATAATACATGGTATTTAATATAACTGTAATACATTGTGTATATATGATGTGTTATCTATTTCACTGAAAATAGCAATGTAGCTTCAGCTTTTGTGAAGGTGAAGCAGGAGTCTTTGAATACCACTTCTAGCTAAAGGTGTACTGAATGCTTTTAAAGGTTCAGAAGTTGGGGTCTAGCAATTTGTAAAAACTGACATTCTGTTTCTCTTTCCTGCAGGTGGACCATATAGTGGCTTAGGTGAAGTCATCCATCGAGAGAGTGTTCCAATGCACACATTTGCCAAGTATCTCTTCACCTCTCTCCTACCTCATGATGCTGAATTGGCATACAAAACTGCACTAAGAGCCATGCGGTACGTATTCATGAGTAGTCTAAAAAGAGCACGAGTACTAGATGTGGAAAGGCAGGAAAGGTTTGGTAATCAAGACCTACTCTCTTTTTCTAAAATATGCATTCTTCCATTCAAGGAGTCAAGGAGGTACTGTTTTGGTTCTGTCATCTATAAAAGTACATGGTCTTTGTAGTAACTGTATTATAATAATTTATAAGTTTCCAATTAGTGTTTATTTAGACTTGTAAAGCAGGATTTTCTGTTTCAGATACTTCTAGAATCCCACACGTGGGGTACGAGGTTTTGTGTTATAAAGCCACTTTAGCATATGGATTCTCCCACCCATGTGGTTGTGTGTGCATGATGGTATCAGTAATGAAATAAGGAAAGAGCTATTTTACCATAAGTCTCAGGATTGTTTGCTGCTTAGTCTGCTCAGCTGGACAATTTGTTACACTCGTCTTCTTTATAAATTGACTCTCAACAATAGATTTGAGAGGTGTGGTCAGAGCCTGTGCATTTTTAGTGCTTCATAACACCTTAGCGTCTTCTGGGTGAATGTTGGGATCTAAATGTAGTACATCCAATGACAGCAAAATGTTTGGTTTGCATCCTGTTTGTCTTCAGTAATCAGGAAAAAGATGTTTCTCAGGCAGTATTCAGTGTGTGCTGTCTCAGGACAGATCAGATTGGTAGTGATATCTAAGAAATACTTCTGAATCAGTTTTCAAGGACCTAAATGATCAGTGATAAAACTGTTGTCCACATAGAATGCGGGGAAGAAAGTGGTCCTATCTGAATTGTCTGCTCACCATCAAGAATCTAGTAGTTGGTGGTTAGCAAAGAATAGCCACAGCTGAATACTAAGAGCAGTCAAGTCTTAGATTATAAAAAAGAAAAAATGCTGAGTTTTCCTGGTCATTATCGCCAAGCGTGATTGCAGAGTGATTGAAGGATGCCCTATCCACATGAAGAGTATTTAGCTTCGTCAAACAGGCTGTGTGTGTATGGTTAGGAGGTGTTTATTCTGGAGCTATTCTCTCCAAAAAGCTAGAGTGAAAATAATTTCTGTGTTTGAAGGACTAAATGGGAGGCCCTGCATAAGAGCAAAATATAGCTGTCATTTTAAGCCAAAGGTCTGCTTAGCCTGTTGGGTATTTTTCTGCCTCCAAGAGAGTCTAGTAATCGATGTTATGGGAAGAGTCTAAAAAAATGTGAAAGAGTGACCATGCATACTTGCTGGTTACAATTGGCATTTTAGGAAATAGATTGAGAAGATAAAAGTCCATTACTGATGAACTATTGAGAACATTAAAATGTGTGATCAGAAAGCCTGGGCCACTTAAGTTTGCTAGTCTTCTTTTATCTCAAGGTAAGTACATTATTTACTGATTTTATCAGAACAGGAAGATAGTACAAAATTTGGTACATGGTGTTTTTTTGGTTAGTTTCATTTTGTTTGTTTTTTCTTTGGTTGGTTCGGTTGTGTTTAGTTTGGTTTTGGTTTTTTTTAAAGAAAAAAAGTTAATTCTTTCATAAAACATACTTGTCTTGTATTTACTTTCAGTTACTACCTTAAAGTATTTCTCAAGAGGTATGATTTTTCTAAGAGTTTGTATGGATTTTTCCTCCGTAAACTAAGCTATTGAAATGATCCTCCAAGGCTGGAGCAGTCATCCATCAGCAGCTTTCCTGACTGCCTCAGTGAACATGGAGTAAATATGCAGTTTCGTTTGAGCAAAGATTTGCCCAGAAACCAGTCAAAACTGAAAACATTTTTGGAAGTTTCCTTTCTCAACTAGAAAAACAAGCAAGACATGGAAAGATCCAAATGATAAAATCTCCAGTTAGTCTTGGGTAGCTCCAGCCCTCATTTGCTATAAAGCTGTCATCTTAACCAAAGAAATTACTTCTTAAATAGACCAGCATAAGAAATAATTGTCTTTTTGTTTCCGTCTGGTAAAATCACAGGAGACGTCAGTGCAATCAGGGCTGTTTTCCCTCCATAGCTGTTTTTTCATCACTTTATAAGACAGATGAAGGTTCAGCCCTAGATAGTAATCTTTCTTTTTATAGTTTGATATTTGGCACTCTTCAGAAATGTGGACTGCTGTCTTGAAGGGTAGTGATGGCAGATTTAAACACTTTCTATTCCATGTCTGTCTGCATTTGTCTGCACTTCTTAAATTCTCCTGAAGAAGGATGATTATTCTTTCCATTCACACCAGAATGTTAATTCAGTTAATGAAGGACTTCCAATACAAACCAAATGAAAAAGTAATGTAATACTGCCTTGAGGAGACAAGAATAAAGCAAATATGAAGATTGAATGTCTCATGGCTGAGAAGTTGAATGGGTCAGAAGATGAAAATTTGAGCATCTTGTCTTCCATGGGAGAGAGGAAGTGGCTGTGGCAAGGACAGAAAGCCCATGTGGAAGTTAGTAAAGGTGCTGCATGGAAATCTCTACCGCTGCTCATGCTTTTAGAAGTGAAGCATATTTCTTAACTCACATTTGTTAAAGAATTTAATTTCGCAAGATTCCAGGTAGTTGCTCTTCAGATAGAAGTGTTCAGTGTCAGTCTGCATGCAAGTCTGCATGGGTCAATTACCCATGGCAGCTCAGGAGTATTTAACCTCTCTGTATTCAAAAATACCTGTTGCTGTTTAATTTTTTGAGTCTTATTTTAGTGTATGGAACAGTTAATATGAAATAAATGGAAACCGAGACCAGAAAGCCGTTCATGTATGCATCTCAGGTCTGCAAGGACAGGGTTGTGCAGTCCTTGATGGTCACTTGTTTCTAGTTTTCTGCTTGCAGCACTGAAACATATGGAGCATAGCCTTGGATAATGTGGATCTGCCGTTGACTGCTCACTTGGAATCTGAGCTTGAATGTTTGGCTTAGTTTGGTTTGATCCCTTGTTAAGCCTGAATTTCAGCCAGGCTTTGGGACCAGACTTTAATGCTGATGTTTATTCACAAGGTAGCTTTGCTAAAACCTACCTAAATAATTGATGTTTCAAAGGAAAAAAAAATAGAGTGCTAAATCTACTTCTGCTTTTCTGGTGTTCCCTAACCTTGCCAAAATTGTGTGAAAGCCACCAGTTCAAAACAACACATCTTTTCGCAGCAAAAGAGCACAGAAGCTGGCAGTGAAATGCAAAGTGACAAAAGATTTCTCCGAAACAGCCTTTCTTTCATGCTTTTTGTCTGTTTACTCATAACCTACTAATCCCTTTCTTAATTTAATAGTTAGGATCTTTTCTGTTCATTGAAGCTATCTTATAATGCACCTCTGCAACGTCACTCTATGCTTGGAAAAAATCATCTATAGAATATGTTTATGAAGAGATGTCTTTGTGCTGCTGGGGAATAGATTTGACTTGATACAAGGGTTTTTTTCCTATTTTCATGCACTTGCATGTGTGTGCTAGTTATTTGGGTGGTGTGTTGTATTTTTATGTGCCTGCTAAATGCCTTTCCATATATTCAGAATTACCTTTCTCAGTGAATTCGTAATTATATTATTATACTGTATTTTTATTTTACTAATATATGCTTCAGGAATCTAAAAAAAACTGATGGAACTCAAATCCATCTTAATGCAAAAAAAAAAAAAGAAACAACATACTCCACAGCTGCTTACAGAACTTAGGTGTTTATTTAAATATAAGAAATTGTAACTTATATTTAAATGGGCTTATTCTATAAGAAACAGTCTATCACAGAAAAACACAATGCATTGGATTTTCAATGTTTGGTAGTTGCAGTTTTGTCTCTTTGCAGGACAAAAGAGATGCAACTTCCTTGATCCTCACAGATCACTTCCTTCTAGAAAATCACATGCATATGAAAGCTGGTAGAAACAGACCTCAGATACTAAGAGACATCAAGAAGCTAAGCACTGGAAAAGCTTTTCTTCTGCACACAGCCTTACTACTATTTCTTTAACTGTTCATATGCCGAAACTATGGTTAACTATATTGAAAAAAAAAACCTATTTTTGTTCACTCCTACTTTTTGTGCTGACATTCATAGAGTAGCTGATGTACTGTCAGTATTTAGTGTATTGCAAGGGCAGTAAAGTTATATCTTTGCTATGGGCTGTCATTTGGATTGTAGTAGTCAACAACACATTAATTTGAATTTTTTAAGTATGAATGCTCCTTGTTGGGTAAGACTGTTGTTGACTGATGAGTACTTGATGAGAAAATGGAGTCTGAAGGTCATATTAAAGGAAACTTCTCTATCACTGCTGTTTGGGACCCTAACATCTGATTAGGGTACATTATAAAATACCGGTAGGTTAAAAATACCTATTGATATAGGAAAGTTTGGCAAATGAACTTTTGATATTCTCCAAGAAGAGAAGTGGTTTTCCATTTTTTTTCCTGAAACTGAAAAAGCATATTTTATAGACAATACCAAGTATTCTTGCAGCTTTAGTTTAGCTCATGAGCAACCAAATGTAGTAGTGGTTTAAAGAGAGGATTTCTTTCTTATTTCAGGTTGCTGGTACTGGAATCCACAGCTCCTTCAGGAGACCTGTCCCGCCCTCACCACATTGCATCTGTTGTTCCAAACCGGTATCCCCGTTGGTTCACCCTAAGTCATATTGAATCCCAGCAGTGTGAGCTGGCATCAACCATGCTGACAGCAGCCAAAGGTACATTGCTCTCAGTTACGTACTCAACTAAATGTGTGCTTTTAATATTGCATGGGTAAACAGATCATAAAACTCATGCTTAGGAGTCCAGGTCATAGTCTGGCAGTAGTTTGAAATGGGCATAACAAACCGAACTGGCTTAAATATGTCATGTAATTTTCTAGCAAAGTAGTTAATTTAGTTAGCTGGTAGCTAGATGAGCTTGGTATGAGGCTGATGAGACACCTTTTTATTCTCCTGACACATGACATTGACTATGAGACACAAAAGTGGACAAGTCAGTTCTGAAGTTCACAAATCAAAGTGACTTTTGGCCCTGCACTGTACTAACACCTTCAGACAGAGCAGTTTGTGGTCTCTTAAATCTTTCATTCATATGCAATTTAATTATTGAAGGTTTCCAAAAACAGAGTGTGTGTAACTGAAACATCATACTATTGCATAGCAATGTCAGGCTCAGTTATAATGGATCTCTGGTTGTTTTGGGAGCTTGTTCCATTTTGGTGATTCTGTTTACACCTTGCAGGTGATGTTCGGAGACTAGAAACAGTGTTAGAATCCATCCAGAAAAATATCCACTCCTCATCACACATCTTCAAACTTGCCCAGGATGCATTTAAAATAGCAACACTCATGGACAGCTTGCCAGATATAACTCTTCTGAAAGTTTCTCTGGAGTTGGGCCTTCAGGTATTTCCCTCATTTGTTGTTACTATAATAGAAGAAAGAAATTTGATGCAGTGTTGGTGCACGTAGCTTTTAAGCACAGGCAAGGATACTGTCTTTGGGCTCTATCTGGACTTGGTTTTAAGTTCTATTTTCTACTATAAAGCTTAATGTATTGGTAAACACAGACCAAGAATCTGCACAGTCCCTTGTGCCATTCAAGTGGAAGTTAGAGCTGGCATTTGTTGGCTGCACTCTTCTGTTCAGGGGTGAGAGAGGACCAGTGTGGTGGGTTCAGGATTATATGTAGGACTGGCTAGAAAGTAAAATTACTCTGCTTGCTGGAAATGCACTGTATTTTCTGTGTGGTCTTCAGGGTTTTTTCCTTTTCTTTCTCTTCCTTTCCCCTAGAGGAGAACTGGTACATGCTTGTTGAAAGCCAAGGTCAACCATAATGACTGGTTGCTAAGGCAGAACATGTTGACAGCAGCCTTCTCACTTCCATCAACATCCTGTACTCCACAAGCTGTGTTATAGTCAGATGCATCTGAGTGTGCTTGAGGTGTACAAGAACTGCAGATCAGTTTTCAGGCTCTGACGAGAGACTTTGCAAGCTAAAAGGAGACAGCCAACACTGACACTTTTGAATCTTAGAGTTTCAACAAAAGCAAATATCTTCATCCCCCATTAGGGAATTCTTAAAAAAAAAAAAAAACCCATGCAAAGATCAGAAAACCATTTATTACTTTGCTTCAGTAAAGAAAGCTCCAAAGACTTTTGGGAAAAGGATATTTTCCCAATTTCTTCTTATGCTGAAGAAAGGTACTAAAATCTTTAATCAAAAAGATGAGGGTTCTGTATGCTTTTTTAGGCTTTCATATTTCCATGGTCACTGTGGAAATCTGTTTCATTTGCCTTAAATGTTTATGTGAGAGAGAGAAAAGTCCTTAAAATTGACCTGTGTGTCAATTCAAGCTTTCACTAAGCATCATTCAATGGAAACAGCACATTTTGGGTATTCATGTATTCATGGATACTCTCTTGTGGCTGACAGTGTCATCTGAATGTCTTCAGCGCAGTCTAGTGAAAGTTATGTCACAAACCCAACAAACTGGAACTGTTGTAGAATTTGCCCACTGTTCTGTGTTCTGTTCCAAACTTACTAAAGGTGTTTTAAGAATCTTAAATATTTGTTTTCCAGAAGGAAGGTGCATAGCAGTGTAATTCCCAGCAATTCCCAGCTGTGTAGTTTCTTACAGTAAGGCTTTCCCTGCAAAAAAGCAGTCTCAGTGCTGTCTTTAGTGGCCTATAGATGATTCCCCCTTCTTTTCTCCTCAACTTAATTGTAATTTGGTTGTCTGTGTTCAGTATCTAGTATCTGACTACTTACAATAATTATATGCCCTGGAATATCACACGATGATAGCTGATACATTTGTGCATAGAGGGAGGAGATGTTACGTAATTTAATTTCAATAATTGGTAATTGATTGTTGGTTGTTGTTGTTTGGGAGAAGGTTTTTTTATGGGACAGCGTTTTTTCTTACCCTCAGATAAAACAGTCTTTGTCCTCTATCCTTGAAGGATGTGCAGGTGGAATTACTGTCTGCATACTGTTCAAAAAATACCCAAACAGTGTTTTTCAAATTGTTTGACATGTCAGATGAAAAAGAGAAAATGGAGTGGAGAGGGCAAGAGGCTGCCATTTTTAACTCCAGTGTGTTTAAGTACTTCAGAATTGCTATCTGTTTGTCTATGGCCTTGGTTTGCTATTTAATTTTTATTTTCTTTGTGTTCTTTTAACAGGTGATGCGGATGACGCTGTCAACACTGAATTGGCGACGGCGGGAAATGGTGAGGTGGTTGGTAACATGTGCAACAGAAGTAGGTATGTTCTGAAATGTTTCTCTTGTCAGCTACTCTTACAAGACTTGATCTTCCTTGTCAACACCCAAGTTCTGCAAATGCCTCCCACTTCATGTTCATCTCTAAAATTCCTTTGGTGAGAACACATCATGGCAGTGATTAGTGGGTGTTTTTAAGCACAAAGCAAGTGAGATAATAGTTGAGTAATGCAGTGTGACTTCTTTCCCCCATAAGGTGGAGGTGTGCATAACCTATGGGAAGCATAGAGATGCAAATACTAATACCCAAAAATACTTAACAGAGAAGTGGGAGATCAGTGCTCTCAGGTAGCATGTTTGGATCATTTTAGGCTTTGCTATAGATTTCTTGCATGTCTTCTCATAGTTTATGAGGCATCTCATAAACCTTCTGTGTTAAGGTTTACCATCTTCAAAATGAGGATACAGGGTCTGAAAATGAAGATGACTGCATTAAAAGCTGTATAGCTGTTAAAAAATCAAAAATCAGCAGCAATGCTAATGGGAACAATCTAAGTACTTATGATAATGGAGCCATTTTAATTGCCAGTAAAGTTTTTTTTGGTATTTCTGAGTTGAATTGTATTGCACAGATGCTTCTTGAGTTTCAGGACTTAGGAAGATTGCTGCTGCTTATTCTCTAGATTAATTTATTTTTTGCTTTATGCTTAGCTGGCCTTATATTGGTGTCAATAGCATGGGGAAATAGAGCTTGCCTTTGTATGCTCTCAGCTAGAAAGTGGTTTGTGTCTGCAAATTTTCATGCAGTCGTCTTGTTTTATTGCTTCTATATCTTTGCTGAGGTAATTTTTGCTGAGGTAATTTTTGCTGGGGTTATCTTACAGATATTAGTGCCTGAGTATTATTTTGTGCAGCTGCATCTCAGGAAATAAAATACTGGATTTAAAATTACTTTAAGTTGGTTTACATATTCTAATAGAAGTGTCCTGTAAAGAACCAAAATGTTGTGCAAAGTACTCTTGAGACTTAATCAACACAGTAAAGAGTAAATATGGTAATACTAGAAATCTGTTTATTTAAATGAAGATACTGCATTCTCTGGCTATGCTGGTTTGCTGCAAATGAGTGATGGGGTGCTTGGGAAGTATTAGAGTCCTGCAGAGAAAATATAGACCTCTTTGTGTGGTTTAGGTGGGCTCACAAATGTTTGTAAACTGCCTCTAGCAATAAGGCACTACAGTTAATTCTAGGTTCAATTTATGGAACCCATCAGTCAGTGTTTCCTCCGCCTGCAAAACACACTGGGAATATAATGGCGCTGAGAAATATATCCAGTAGTTCATACTGCTCATTGTATTTCTCTAATAAGGATCTTGATGATCATGTACTTATGAATTTGATTGCTTTAAGGTGTGCTTTATAAGTTCTTAAAAGAACTTTCTTAAGTTCTCTTAAGAAAGCCATTTTGCCTACTTTTCACATGTGCTGTGCCTTGAGATTCACAGTGAGAAAAGAGGTTGCAGTTGCCCTGGTGTGCAAGATGAGGGCTGTTTTTGAGTAAGATGATATGAGCCAGAATATTTTACCCAAATTGTCTTAAGTAAAACAGCTCAGCTGTCACAACAGGAGATTAAAGCTTATCTTGCAGGCTATTTCTGCTATTTTCTGGGTTTATGTGATTGCTGCAGAGTTTGTACAGTAGTCTTAGTTTAAATGTTCTTTTCTAGCCTTGTTGTCTGTGAGCCCTTCTTGCTGGGATGTACTGGTTACCTCTTAGACTTTGTGGGAAGTATAATCTGCTGAATATCTCTATGTGGTGGGTTCTGTCAGTTGTGGCTAATCATTTCTTTCTCTCCCCAGGTGTTTATGCACTGGATAGTATAATGCAAAACTGGTTTACACTTTTCACTCCAACAGAAGCCACTAGTATTGTTGCTACAACAGTGATGTCCAACAGCACCATTGTCCGTCTGCATCTGGACTGCCATCAGCAGGAGAAGCTGGCCGGCAGTGCTAGGACGCTTGCTCTACAATGTGCCATGAAGGATCCTCAAAACTGTGCCCTTTCTGCACTGACCCTATGTGAAAAGGATCACATAGCTTTTGAGACGGCTTACCAAATCGTTCTAGATGCTGCTACAGCTGGCATGAGCTACTCGCAGCTTTTTACCATAGCACGATACATGGAGCACCGTGGTTACCCCATGCGGGCCTACAAGCTTGCCACTTTGGCCCTGACACATCTCAACCTGAGTTACAATCAGGACACACACCCTGCCATTAATGACGTTCTGTGGGCATGTGCGCTCAGCCACTCCCTTGGGAAAAATGAGCTAGCAGCTATAATACCTCTGGTGGTCAAAAGTGTCAAGTGTGCAACAGTACTGTCAGACATTTTGCGAAGGTGTACTTTGACCACTCCTGGCATGGTGGGACTTCATGGAAGGAGGAACTCTGGAAAGCTCATGTCACTGGACAAAGCCCCTTTACGGCAACTCTTGGATGCCACAATCGGAGCCTACATTAATACAACTCATTCACGTCTCACTCACATCAGCCCACGACACTATAGTGAGTTTATAGAGTTCCTCAGCAAGGCAAGAGAGACCTTCCTAATGGCTCATGATGGTCACATCCAGTTTACACAGTTTATTGACAACCTAAAACAAATCTACAAAGGCAAAAAGAAACTGATGATGCTGGTTCGTGAACGGTTTGGTTGATGAAAATGCGTGAATGGGGGACTGGGGGGGAGGGGTGGTTTGTTTTTACTTGAGCCTGCCTTTGTATCCTTTTTAACTTAAAGAAACAGAGCCACACCGGTATTATATGTGTATAGTTATATTGAGTTTGCAAACTAAACTGTCATGTTGTGAAAGTTTGTGTGTTTAATTTTCTTTTCTTTTTTCTGTTTTGTATGAGAGAGAGGTTAAAAAAGGTTTGGTTTACACTGAGTATATGTTGTCAAGTGGCAAAAGCCCACATCGCTCTCCTGTTCTTTCTGTATATGTTCACAGCCTCAAAAACAAATATATATTGCAATGGCTTTAAAAACCAAACAAAACACCTCCATCCTGTGATAAGTACCTCGAATGGATTCAGCTTTACTCCTTTGTAACTCATCCTTACATTTCAGCATATTTAAACAAACCAACAAATGAAATACTAATAGCTAAAAGGCTGACCACGTGGCTTTGCAGTGCTGTTCATCCAGAAGCATGGCACACAATGCTTGTGCATGTGGAAACTTAGCGACTGTCAACATACATTCTCAGGGATTTATCAAAAAAATTAAAAAAAGAATGAGAGCATTTATTGTACTGTATATATATTATAGTATATGTCTGAATATTAAAAAATATAACATTAACTAATTTATAAAAAAATCTATGTAATGCAAAATACTTGAAGCTGCAGTAGCTTGGTTTTAAACAAAAAAAACCTATCAGAAGGACTAAAGTGCGCCTTGCTTCAGGGTTGGCTCAGGTGGTGAACTATATGCT
Source organism: Anomalospiza imberbis (assembly GCF_031753505.1). Lineage (NCBI taxonomy): Eukaryota > Metazoa > Chordata > Aves > Passeriformes > Viduidae > Anomalospiza > Anomalospiza imberbis. Next base: position 18,776,769 of record NC_089721.1, read on the forward strand.
GGGCATCTATGCAGAGCCACCTTTTGGATTGCATGGTTGGACTGATACCTATTGGGGAAAATTTTATATATATATATATTTATACAACCTGTGTATACATATATATGTATACACACATACACACATGCTTGTAACAGGCACTATAGTAAAGAGGGACAACAAAAAATACACAGCCAGAGCAGCAAGCCTTAGCATTAAGAATACAGTATGCCAGAATTGGGGTTTGTGCCTCCTAGCCTAGAAAACTTAAAGAATATCCTTTTTGACACAAAACGCAAAATGTTTTCCAAAATTATTGACATAATACGTTACGCCTTTGCAGTGAGCTAATAATAAGCTAACCTTTGTGCACAAATAACATATATATATATAATATATATATATATTCTGCATAGGTATTTTGACTTTGTGCAGGACAGAAAGTTGTGTAGGTATGACTGTTCTACTTTTCAGTTTGTTTTTTTAATATATTTTATTTTCTCTAGAATTACTCAAACAAAAGCAGCCTTCTATCTTGCCTTGTCTTAATGCTTTAAAATAACCAAACTGGAGATCTAACTACCAAACTGTTCATTATATTATTAAATACCAACTTTGGTTACAGTATAGTGTCTTTACTTTAGCTGATGGTTCTGTATCCTTGTGCTTTTTAAAGCAGTTTTTATGTTTTGGTGCAAAAGTTGTCCAGTGTCTCTTGTTCCCTTCATTAGAGAACATGCTAGAGGTATGTTTGTAGGTATTTTTGTTTAGAAAAACTATTTCATGCTCTCCATTTTATTTATTATAATAGGTAAAAAGGTTGTACTTCATCACCCATGTAAACATGCTCATGAAGTTGAAAGTAATTAAGATTTGATACACTGATATCAATTTATTTATGTAACTAAATCACTGTTTTATAAACTTGTTAATGATCAACAATTTTTTTGTTTTGATTAAAATTAGTTTTTTGAAAGTTGATTCTGCCTCCTTTAATGGTGTCTGTTACTGGAATTGAATTGTGTTCATAGATCATGAATGCCCATCTAACGATTTCACTGCGGTGTGGTGGTATGCAATGCAACCACCAAGTCCAGGAAATAAATGTTGTGTTCCTCAAAAGTTCTGCTAAGGAATCATAGTGTTCACTGCTGCTGGTGGAAGAAGACCTGGTAAGGAGAGAAGGGGCCAAATGCTGCCTTTGTCTGAAGAGGTGTGTTCTGTACATCAAACAGTAAGCCTTGATGTACTGTCCTGGTAGGATTCTGGATTGTGTGTGGGTTTCCACTCTGGATTATTTGGGTGGCCATGAGAGGTGAGATGTGCTGTGGATGTATTCAAGGACAAGTAGTCCTGTTTATCGATTGGCTTTTCTAAAGTGTTCTGTGTATTTTGAGTCATGCAGCTCATTCCACACAGTGTGAAGTTTTTGCTCATCAGCTGATAGGTGATATTTCTATTTTTTGGAGCCCTTACTCCATAGGAATTGTGTGACTTTTCTAGCCCTTGGAGAATAATGGAATATGACATGGTTGCAAATTGAAGAGGAGCTTTGTGCTTTACCACTATTTAATCATCTTAGGAATGTTACTTGATGTCATACTTGATCTAATCATTTTCAATTCCTTTTTTTTTAGTATCTTCAGCTGAAAAGAGAATTAGTATTCAGCAAACAACCAACAGAGATACCAGTGTAAACATGAATTCTGACAGTGAGGCTCGCATCACTGAAGATTAAGAAGGAAAAGGTCTGAATCTTTGCACAACTTGTCATGTAAAATATGAATCTTTTACCAAGTCTTGCTAACAGCTGAGATGTCCTGACCTAATGGTGCTAACATTCTGTGACATTCTGTGACTTCAATTCCTTCCAAGAATTGAATTCTCATTACATTTTTGGTTCATTACTTTGTCCTAGATGAATTATCTGTCATGGGCAGTAGCACAGGAAGGAAAAGAGGAAGTATCACTTCATTTTGTAATAGGGTTTGCATGGTTGCTTTTTTCTGTAGTTGTTTTAGTTGAGTTTTTTTCTTTTTTTCCTAATTTTACAAATAATGCCACAGTAAGGATCATTCTGGATTATATAGATTGTAAAATTGAAGCCTCTTTGAAGACCAGGCGTTAGAATTAAATGCAGTCAAGGTAGTTGTTGCCTGGTTTGGACAAGCACGTCGCTGCTTCTTGCAGAACTGATGGAATTCTACTTGGCTTATTTTCTTGACTGAGTAAAATCTTTTCTGTGCCTGCACTGGTGCTGTGCAGTGCAGTTCACACCACATTACAAGCCCTCAAGGACTAACAGAGACTTGGCCAATCTCTCTAGTAAACATGTCTCAATATGTCCTGCCCTTGGTTTGTGAAGGCAGGAAGACTCCACCAAAAAAAGAAAAGCCTCAGAGCTCTTGCTAAAGGCTTTCAAAAGTCTGAAAGTTACTCTTTAATATTTCTTCAGTATTCTGTCAAATTAGTTCAAGCTTTTCCTTTCTGATTTGGTTTTGGTTTTGTTTTTTTTAGCAATTCAGATTTTCATGTAAGTGGGTGTAAGTTACAAGTGGAGCAAAACTGGGGTGCTGCTTACACAGAAATTTTGTCTTCTGAGGTGTAGTTAAGAGTGAATTTGCAGAAATTTGTTTTCACTTAGATGCCTTCGTCTCAGTGATTTTGTAAAAATGAGGGGGGTTTTCTGCTGAAAAATCATACAACCTTCCATTTCTGCTTTAAAAACAAAAGTTCTAATTTTAACGGAGGATATGATTTGGAAAAGTAGCAATATAGCTTATACCTTTACCTGAATTAAGAAGCCTCAGATATCCTCTTGCTCTGCAGTTTTGAGTAGAGATAAAGTACTCAGGGGCAAATATTTTTCCACTGTTTTAAATGCTTGCCCTGTGTGAAGTATGTACTTTGTGCAAGAATAAGTGGGGAAACAAGGAACATAAACCACAAAATGTTTTGCCAGCCCTTGCATTGCAACAGGCAAGACTATACTGAATGTAAAATGAAAAGCTTTGTAAGAATCTTAATTGGAGAGACAACAAAGTGTCAGATATATCTTTACTTGTGAGAAGAGGTTGGTGGGATCTGTCTCCTGTGGAGAAGTGTACTCTCCATACTGCACATGGGGAGGTCAGTTTTGCCTCGGCTAACACCCTGGGCAGTTAGCATCAAGTAGCACCTACCTGACAGCTGAAATGTTTGCAGTCCACATTTATGGTGTTGTCTGTGTCCCTGCTTTTACTAAAAATAGAGAATTGTGTACTCTGAGAAAAAGAATCTGTCTTAAAAAGAAAATCACATCAGCTGCTGTATTTGCAGACAACTCCAAGGTCATAGGATCTAAGATTTCTATTAACAAATATTGACTACAAAGCACAAGTTATTTCTAAAGCCAACCTTGACTAATTTCTGTAGCTTTTTAGGTAGAGAGCAATAATGACTAGGAAGTACCACAATTAAGAAGCCGCCCAGTGAGTCACCTTTTGCTGAGTTTAGTGACAAATGCATTTAATTGTTGGGATTTTTTTTCTTCCTCTTTAGCTTTTGTCCTTTTGCATATGTAGTTTAAAGAGCTTTGTATTTGGAATCACATGAAAGGTGATGTACTTGTGGTTTGATGATGCAAAATGAGCAACAGAGCTATTGGTAACCATGGTCCATGGTGTTGGAAGAATCTGTGGAGCAGTGAATGGGAAGGGCAAGCTGATGCAGGGGCTGGAGAGCTCAGTAAGGCCTAAGGGAGCAGCCTCAGCTGACGTGCAAAATCAACACTGTCTGCCTTTCCACCACTCTGACCTTGGATTTGTTTGTCTAACCACAGGGTCTTGGTTTGGTGTCTCAGGCATCAAAGGCACATCACTGTTCACAGAAGGATTCTGCAAAGTCAAAAAATGGATGAGGGTGATTAAGGACAGAGCTAAATATTCCTCTGGTGAAGCTGCTGGAATTACATCAAGGTTAATGTTGGCAGACACTTTTGAGAAGCCTGTTATAAGAAAAAAAGTAGCAAGAGAAGTACTGCCAAATTCTGCCTGGTTAGTGGGCAGGAAAAATCATTTGAGGTTTGTGGCCTTCATTTCCAGACAATCTATATTGCATTAAGCAGCATAATGTTTACTTGTAACACTATAGTGCCCGGCTTTTCCAATGCCCAGGCAACAGTCAGGCAGATGGCAACTCATCTCTTTCCCAATGGTGTCCCTGAAGCCTTCTGTCACCTCTGAGAAGGCAGGGTGTGGGACAAAGGGTGGCCTTGCTTGGGCCATCTTGCCAATATCTTGAGGAGCCCTGAGCAGTACAACCAAGCCAATTTAGGAGGCCAAGGTTGCAACAGGGAAAATTACATAAAATGCTTTCCCAGCAAAATCCCATTTGTAAAATTCTGAACAGCAGTTGGTCACTTAAATGAATGGAAATTCTGGGTTCTGAAGAAAACATTATTTCTTTTGTGCCTCTAAGTGATGCTTCAAACATGTTTTGTAGATCAGTAGATTAATTAAAAATATCCCAAATAAACACCAAAATGGAAGACATGTTAACTTGTTCCTGAAATGAACAAATGTACTTGGAGGGGAATTTCATCACACTCATACTCTGCCTGTTGCATTATGAACATGAAGGTGTGAAAGGCAGCTCTCACTAACACCATTGTAACAACCATCACCCCTCTCCAGCTGGTTTTGGTGGGAGAGAGGTAAGGAGGTATTTTTGGGTGGTGTTTTCTTTCCTTAGTTTAAAACCTTTTTCTCTCTAGCCACCTGATGACTGATTCCAGGTATGGCATAGATGCATCTTGGGAAAACTCTGCCTGGTAACTTAGGATGTGTTTGTTCCACCAATTCTCTGTGTCAATACAAATGTCTGACCTAGTACATACTTTTTCCTCCAGCAGCCTGCAATTTTTACATCTTTCAGGAGATTGTCTCCACTTCTGTCATGCTGCCAGTTCTGGGGACTTTTTAGTTTTGAAAAATGGGCCTCTCTAACCAGTCTTGCAAATGTGGAGTCCAATTTAAAACCACTGTGTGCTACAAGGCCTTTGGCTTGGCTGCTACTTAGCAATTTAGCAGGTCTTTCATATTCTTTGTCTAAATCACATAATTAGAAACTGAGAAGCCTAATAGACATGTTTGGAAATTTTAATGTGAAATGATACCAAATACTGAAAAAGAAACTTAAGCATTGCCTTATGGAATGGTGGTTGTAGAGGGAGACTGTTCTCAAGGGTTTTTATCTGCTCTGAACCTCTCAGTATTTTATGTGAAGGAAACTCCATGTGAGAAAGACTTAACTGTTGTATGGTGACTTTGGTTTCGCAGCCTGCATTTTCCCAGGTATCACTATATTCTCCATATGAAATGATCCAGGACTTTTTCCATATCTCAGCAAATCCTTTTTTTTTTTTTTTTTAATCTCACCAGTCACATGGTGTATACATGTTATACCATGTTCCTCTTGTAACTGCTGGACTGCATTACCTTAGTGTAGCAAGCAGAGTTTGTCCAGATTGAGTTCGCTTTGACTTTGGAAACCTTGAGCCTAACACAGGTAAGTTACTGCCCCTCACAGGTAATTAGGGGCTGTATGTGCTATTCTCATTTGTGGAAGAAGTGGCCACTGCTCATGAGGAGGCAATATGGCACTAATCACAGTTTGATGTCATTAATTTTGTGAGCATTTGGACTTCCTTGCACAGCAAATGCAGGCAATAAAAGCCAGAAACTAAAAACCAATTTTTTTTAAGGCAATAATTCACAAGATTTGGTCTTTCATCAGAAAGAATAAAGTCAAGAAAACAGTAATTACTGGCAAGAATTGGAAGTGCATCCATCATTAAGCATATGCACAGCCAAGGCACAAATTCTCCGCTTCTAGAAAAGTTGAGGCAAATCAGACAGGATGATTTTTCTTTTAGTTGCCAGTTTTTTAGCACCTGAATGGTCTGTTTGTGAGTGTGTGTGTGTGTGTGACTTAATTGGGTGAACTAAAATGGCACTGACTGTTGAGCCCAGTATGAAAACACTAGTTTTATGCACTTTTTTGTGCTGCTGAATTGGAGAGCAATTTGTTTCTGGCACTCTTGCCACACTGGCAATCACACTGGGCTATCTCATTGCTCACCCTGCATTACTTAAAATACATCTAGGTTATCTGTTACCAGCAGCAATCCCAAATTTCTGTTTTCTGGTGACAGGAAATAAAATGAAAGACATTTCTAGCATTTGGACAGGTGCTTAAGAAGTGCAGCTAGAATGAGAGCTCTGAGCAGAAGCTTGAGCTTTAGTATCTGCTGAGTTCAGGACCTGAATTTGCTCCTAATTTCACAGCGGTTTTGTTTTTGCTGCCACTTGAGTGTGCAGTTACAAGTGAGTGTGTTCAGGGGAGACAAATGTAGACTCACCTCATGGTGTGGGGCCAATGTGTGTGTGTGTATGTAGATGTCCAAGCCCTAACACGGCTATTATCCATGGGCCAAAGCTTTTCTTCAGATGCTGCAGTTGGGTGAAGCATTTGTGGAACAGTGCGTGGACCATCTGAGTTGGCTAGCTGATACTTATATGCATGAACATCCTGCAAGGAAGTGCTATGACCAGACCAGAGGACAGCAAGGGGAACAAAAAAATGAGTCAACATGTTTGTTTCTGTCCCTAAGTCCATATCTCGATAAGCCATGGGCATAGGTAGCCCTGGAGAAAACGCTTCTTCCTTCTTTTCACTACTGCTCATTGCTTCTCTGCTGTACAAATTGTGGTAAAGATTGAGGCAGCAGGTTGAGCTGCTCCCTATGTTGGGTCCTCCCATCCTATCCGTGAGCCTGACTGACTGCTGCCTTTGTTTGGAGTCAACGCTCTTCTGTGCAGCTCTTGGCTTTCTGCAGATGTTGCAACTCGCTAGCAGTTCTGGCAAGGTTCTGTAGGTAAGAATTGGGAGTAATTAAAATACATACTGAATTGCAACACTGTGGATTTGTGGTTCAGAAAGCACAGAGTTTTGGAATTTGACTGTAAAGAATATTCCTTGCCTAGTGCAATGCATTCTTGATGTCTGGCTTTTCCAAACAGTGGTGGTTTTCAGCTTGCTACATTTATGTAATGTTTAGCAGCATAACTGCAGAGCCCCTTTAATGTTACAGAAAGCACATACAATACACAGATCTCTGGAAGCTGTAATTCAAGAAGATTAAATACATCTGTTTTTTGTAGTTTTTTCCCCACAGATTCTTACCCTATACACTAGGGAGTAGAAGTCCTATGGCAAGGATCCCTAAACATGGAAGACCAAATGTAAGTCTGAAATTGTCTTTGGATTTAGCTCTATTTTAGTAAGATATGGAGTCTTTCAGCTGAGGTTCTGTGTGCATTCACACAGTGAGGTCGATGGTTAACGTCCATAAAGTACTTCAGAATCAAGAGGGTTTAGAAGCCCAGTGGACTGCACAGCTCACAGCCTGTTCCTTCAGCAGCTGGTGGGAGTCCTTGCAAAGTGATGCTTTGCCCCCCACCCTAGGGGACATCTGTCCAGAGCCACTGGGGTGATCCCTGCTTCCACCTCTTTCTGCAAAGCTCCATTGATGGAACTTGGGAGGAGCCTGTCCTGCTCTGCCTGAAGAGACCCGTGCCCATGTGAGACACAGCACATCTCAGAAACAGGCTGCAGGGAGTGCCAGGGAAGCTGGAGAGAGAATCTCCAGGTTTTCTGAAATCAAGAAATTTTTCATTTAATTTCCTTTGTTTTCATTATAATAGCTTAAAATAAAAAGCAGAATAGGAATGAAAAATAAAAAATTCAATAAATTGCTTCTTGGCAGCTCTTTCACTCACTGATGTTTTGCAAATCTATCAAAGCTCTTTTCATCCAAGTGCTTAAAAAACTCTCCAATTTAAAGGTAGCTGTTTTAAGTGCCTACTAAAGTAGGTTTTCAGACTACTGCTTGCTTGTTTACCAAATGGCTCACTCACCTGATGCAGAAATGTGCATGGGGAGGAAAAGGGAGATTCCCTCTTCAGGTGAAGCTCCTGCAGCAGTAATATTAGAACTCTCAGAAGAAGTGGTTGTTGTCTAGCAGCAGCTGCTTTTAAAGTTTGTAAAACAAATTATAACAGACTACAGCATGAGAGCAGTGAAAATAAAGAGCTATGATGTCAGTGGCTAATTTTGGACTACAGAACTGCATTTAAGACTAGGATGCCACCATTGTTTTAGGTATGTGTGTATGCATGCACACTTCTTTAAAGTCCTGATATAGAAACAGGACTATGTCTGTTTGTGTCTGTCCCTGCACGTGCCATATGTTTATAGCTGAGTTATAAAACACTTCAAAGCAGGGGTTTATAATGAAAATAGTAGCACATCCTTAAGCATGTTGATACTAACAGGCACCACCCTAAAAGGGTTTAAAACAGACATCTGCCTTTTTTTCTGGAAGAGGATATACTGGCTTCTGCCTGAAGTGAAGCTTGTCATTTTTGTTTTTCAAACCAATTGAATCTTCAATGGCATCTAAGAAACCCTGGGTGTTGTCTGACACTTCAGTTGGTGCCAGTATGTGGCAAAGTAATGTGTTTGATATCTAAAAGCTTTTACAATTGCAATACAGAAATGACAGCCCTTTTCAGAACATGTAGTTTTTCCTATGTGTGTGTGATACAGTGCATATTTTTTCCAGCTTCTTCCCTATTTCTTATGTCCTGAAATAAATCCAAATATGTAGCGCTGTTCTAGTTCTTTGTGTGCCAGGTGCAATCACTACACCTGCTTTTGTTAAAATTCCTCCCATGATAAGTTTGGCTTCTGATCATTAATGTGTCTTACTCATTTTCTTAAAGATTTTATTGGGCTTCTGACTTTCTTATGGGTAACAATAGGCATTTAACATTGGCTGTAGCTAAAACCTTTCACCCAAGCTGTTTGTGAGCACTTTTGGAGGGGATCCTTCTCTTTTGCTAACAAGCTGCAGCCAGCTTGGGACTGGAGCAGGGAAGCTGTGCAGCATTTCACAACTGCTCAGGGGCGTGAAGCTTGTCTGTCACACTTGAGATGGCAAAGCAGATTTATAGCCTGGATGAAGTGATGTAGTTCAGACTTGAGCTGTGATCCCAGGGGATAACATACTCTGCAAAGCAGCACAAGCAGCAAACAGCAGCCTTAAACACAGGAGTGCTGCTATTCTGTTGGACATGGCTGAGCCTTTCCAGGGGTCACTACCACAGTATTTCCATGCTTTTGCATGATACATAGAAAGAACATATGTTTTTCAGTGGTTGGTTGTTGTATTTCCTTGTTGTTCCCCGCAGAACATGATGTTCTCTGTCACAAAATCTCCTGGTGTGTGCCAGCAGCCCACTGCAGCCTGGTGCCCCAAGTGAACCATGTGGGATGAAACTATGTTGACTGTAGAGAGAAAAGTATGCCTGAAGAGGCTTGAAGACAAGACAGGGATTGTTTATGGTCAGACTCTGGGGCCACACTTTTACAGGGAAATTAAAAGGGGACTGTGTTGCTTTGGGGTGAGATGCTCAACCAGCTACTGATGGGAAGGAAGATACTGAAGAAATACTTAAAAAAAGAAAAAAGTAGGTTTAGATTAGATATTAGGAAAAAATGTGAGGGTGGTGAGGCACTGAAACAGGCTACCCAATGAAGTTGTGGATGCCCTATCCCTGGAAGTGTTCAAGACCAGAGCAACCTGGTTTATTTGAAGGTGTCCTTGCCCACAACAGGGGGGTTGAAACTCCATAATCTTCAAGGTCCCCTTCCAAACCAAACCATTAAAAAAATTTAAAAAGAAAATCCCAGTGATAGAGAAAATAGAGTGGCTTGTCTGTATCTTCTGAGCTGTGGTGTGATCTGTAGTTTACAACTGGGCCAGTAGAAAACAGTCTGATATAAGACGGACTGCTTTCCCCACTGATGGAGGTGCAGTATCACACAATTCTTTTCATATCTTTAGCAAATCTCTCCTGCCAACCTCCCAGAAACTTTCAGTGGGCCCAAGAAGGCTTGGGGAGGCGGGTACCGAGTCAGCTGATGGGCAGATTGGAGAACAAAGCCATCTTCAGAACCTCAGGCCAAGGACACAGGCTGCAAGTGGGACAGCACAGCACAGGGCGACATGAACTTGGGTGCCCTCAGTTCATAACCATGGCAGCTCTGTCTTTCAATAAGCCAGACAGAAGCTCAGCTGCTGTACTTCTAGCTATGATTTCAGATCTATGTGCATGAGGAATGCCTTGGTGCAAACGTTAGGTGAGAGCAGTTGTCTGGAGCATAACCTAGACAGACAGTCTCTGCAAAGTCACCATTTTCCTAAAAGTCTGCAGTCCACGCATGGGAATCTAATACTCTTTCTTCTCCAAAAGGGCACCAGAACATTTAACTCAAGATCCTGAAGCTCCATGATCTTATTTATTAGGTTTTGCTCCCAATGACTCAGGGTTTTTTTAGGTTTCCCTCTAACCTGCCTTCCTTCTGCATCAGTCCCAGGGAGAGATGACTTTCTTAGGTTAGGGCCCTATTCTTCACTATAATGGTATCCCAAAGGGGACTCAGAATTTGTAACTCAGGTGGAAACCAAAAGCAAACTCTGTGAAATGTATCCAATCTTTATACATGACTGTACTTTTGTGAAAGGTGGGAATTTACTTCAGTAAACTTCAGAACTGAAAATAATGATGACAAACATACTGTTTTGTTTTAGATTAAACGCAAATACAGCAGTGGTGTGTTACCCAAATAAATCACTCATTGCAAGTTGCTTTGTGGCTTCCTTTGATAATTAATAATACCTGAATTGAAATTGTCAGGTAAATGTTTTTATTACACTGGTGTCTGAAGACCACAGTGTGGCCCATATCTCCTTGAATCACCTGTGCCTTCAGAGTAGGTATTAGAATCGGCACAGAAATAAAAAGATTTCTCCTATTTAAAAGTATATGGCACTTCCCTGGTGGCTCTTTTCCCTCCTGAGTCTGTTAACTGTTCAAGAAAGGGGATTGGCTTCTGCTGAGCAATATATTCTGGCTAATCAGTCTATGTTTCCATAGCACAGATAGTATCAATGTGGTAGCATATGAACCTCAGATGTAAATTGCAATAACAATTTATGTAGCATTTGGAAGGAAAATTAGATTATACGTTTATAATACTTGTGAGTTTGATTACTGTCTTCCACAGAGCAGAATAAAATTGGAGGGATCAGAAGCAGCAAGTTGTTGAACTTTCTGACACAGCTGGAGAAAATCAACTTTATTTGAATAACATTGCTGTTAGTACTAGGTTTGCTATCCATGTATTTTGCTCCTCAACAGTGGGACAATGGATGAGCTGGATCCTATTATTAACTTGTCTCAAAGTACCATGTAAAATTTATAAGTATAGAGAAAAAGTGCTTTCAGATCTTGAGAGAATTAAAGAGTGTCAGAGACAACATGGATTTAAATATGTAATGGGAAGTAAGCTGCATTCAGGGATTTCTGTAATAAAGATAATGGAATCTTGAAATGCAAGAGGGTCAGCAAGCTTTTGTTTTAATCTTATCTGCTCTGTAGAAACTGCTCTAATGATGGATATTGTTACAAAACATTAGTATCCTATTGCGTTTGCAACACGACTCAGGTAATATTGATAGGAACGACCTCTGCCTTGACCACATTCCCCATCTATGACCCCCTGAGGTCTATTGTTAAAATGCAGATTGGGAATTCAGTTTAAATGTAGTCTGGGCTCAGTAAAACTAAGTGATGCTTCTGATTCAGTTGTACTGAGTGACTAGTTGGTCTTCTAAACCATTGTCTGCTAGGATGACATTACAGTCAATTGTCTCAAATATGGCCTAGCTGAGGTAATTTCTCCAGATGATTTTGACTACTGTTTCCCTCCTGTGTGCCTTTCCAGAAAAACCAAGTTTAATTTCTTGTTCCTAAACTATGGCAATTTGCTGCTGTCAGCTCATAGCAGAACTGATCATGGGAAAAAAACTGTTATTGAGCAGCATTTTCTGAAAAGGCAAAAAAAGTTCCATGGTTTCCTTTGTAGAGACTTTTTAATTAGCATAATTTAATCAGGTGTTTTGTTTTGTTTTGTTTTCCCAGGGTAGCCCTCTGTAATCTACAGGACACAGCAGAGGGCAGCCAGTCAGGGAAGTCTTAAGGTTTAAACTTTGGGCATTTCCCCAGTTTGAGTGCTGACAGGAATCTTCCAGGTGACAGCAAGATTGAGACATGAGAGAAGCACTTTGATATGGCTTCTAAATAGGCTGGTTGGAATGGAAATTTTCCTTCATCCTGCACTCTTAAGCAAATTTCTTACAGGTAAAGCAAATCTCTTACACATTATATTCAGTACTAAATACGGCATTGTAAACCAGAAACCTGGAGCAACTGAGGAATCTTGTCTGTTCACTCAAAATGTTTTAATGTCTGTTGACCTGAAGCATGTATTATCATTCCTGATTCAAAAGATCTCCAGTTGAAGTCATGTGCAAAAGAGACTGTTCCCAACAGTTATCCACAGAGGAGCCTCTACTTTTCCCAAATGGCACTACAAGTCTCTCCTGAGGAAGCAGAGGCTGCCCGTAGTGATGACTTCTGAGCCAGGTGGTGGCAGATTGGAGGATACTATAGGTTATTTAATGCCCTTTTTGCAGAAGCATAATCACTCCCTTGGTGATCCTTTAGCAGTATCTTTTTTTAAGATAGAGAACCATCAGTGTGACCTTCAGCTCACATAAGAGTTCCCAGGATGAGACAAAGGGGTGTCTCTGTCACTTGGGGGTGTTATGCTCATCCATAAATGACCCAACAGCCAAGATCTTACAGGGAAAGGAAGCTGATTGCACCCAAGAGATTCCTCCCACAGCAGGAAGTCAACAAAAGAGCCATGCCCAAAGACCCCTAGGCTGTGTTCTGGGACAATGTGTAGTTTCACTTTGTAACACTGATTCATGAGTGATGTGAACTATGCTCAGAAAGACCAAAGTCAACACAGGCTAATGAAACTTGTATTAGGACTGGGGCAGTCTTACTAGCTTACTAACTCATTTTTGCATGATAGCCTCCATTGAGTGCAAGAAAATGAATAGCTTCTCTCTTTCATTATATTGATGTATGTCTCCAGTTATTGCAGCCAGTTGTACCCAAAATGCACGGAGCTCTTCCACTGATGTTCTTTTAATATGCAGCATGAGTAAAAATATTTAATTTATAATTGCCACAAACATAGCTTGCAACTTTTTTGAATGTTTGAATATTTGCACTAGCTTTATTTAGCTCAGGAAACAACGGTAAAATCACAGTCTTCAGCACAAACTACCAACAAAGTGGTCTTGCTCCTTGTTTACTTACATGGTTACTTTGGTGCCTAAGTTCAACAGAACAATGAAAAATCATTTCTGTATAATGTTTCCCTTATTTTCAAATATTTCTGTACATTCAAATGGGAAAGAAAAACCACTGCAATCACAGTTAGAGTATATGAGCAGAATACAGTATGTGTGGCACTGAAACAGAATGGTCTTCATACATGAAATCTGAGAGATTCATGGTCATTGTTTAGGACACATGCAGAAAACCAGACCAAAGGCAGCAACTGGAATCACTGGAGAGCTACACAGGAATTTGGAGTGGGGGAAAAAAGTAAACAACATGTATTATTCATCGTTTGCCATTTGCAGTTGAGGAAATGGAATGCCTCTGACACATCCGAAGAAGTTCATGATTTATTTGAATTAGTGAAAGAACGATGAAGCTAAATAGTAATATAAACCCCTGGGGATGTGTTGCTACAGTCTTTTACATAGCATTAGAGTCACTATAAATAGTTGTACTAAGATAAAAATCCTGAAAAATATTTGGTATTAAATGCTATTAAAGAGACATGAAACTCTTCATTCTTTGAAGTCAAGAGATGTTAGTCTTGTCCAGCACCATAATACTAAGAACTTCTACCTTTATTTGAAAGTAATTCCAATTCTCTTTCACCCTATGTCCATCCTCTTTTTACTTGAGATGCCCTAAATAATAGTGTTAGCTACAGCACCTAGCTCTGTGGACCTGTTGTTGCAGCATAAGAGTCCCTTGAATTTACAGTAGGCATTGTGATGTTTGCTTTTGACCTGGGAGAATACTATCATAATTCACTTTCAGTAACCACTACAAAGAGAAGTATTCCATAGAAACTGGCCAGATGGAACAAAGTACTCAATAGCTTAAAAAAATAGTTGTTACCTATATTCAGTAGTCATGGTAGAAATGGGGTGACCTAACTGAGTAGTTTTTTTCCAAATATTGCCTATTAACTTCATTTCTGCGTGCAAGCCCAAATAAGCAAACGTGTACCTTCCTGAACTGGGAATGGCAACTACTCCCAAGAGGCAGCATCACTTCAACAAATTATAAATATGCAGCTATTCATGTCTGGACTTGATCCTGTTCAACCTGACATTTGTGTCATGAACACTCACTGTTTCCTTCCTCCTGCATTGCAGGTTACTTGCTTTGCTTTGTAGACCAGGAATTCCATGCGTTAGAGCATGGATGGAAAAAAGAGGATGAGGATTTAGAGAAAACTAAACCAAGAATTCACCTGTCATGGGTCTAAACTCCAGAAAGCACATGCTCTCCAAGTATGCTTGCTATGGCCTTTTAAATAGCACTCATGCCACTGAGAATAACTGGGCTCAGAGAAAAGTAGGTGTCACTGGAGAGGTAGTTTGGGGCTGTTTGTTATGTAACTACTCCAAAATTCAGTTCAGTCAAGAAAGTGCACACAGCAAGTAATATGTAATAGTGCTGTGAGGAACCACATGTCAGCGTGACCAGGGTTAAGCTCAGGTTTTGTGAGGTTTTGGGTTGGTTTTTTTTTTTTTTTTTTTTTTTTTTTAATTTTCCTTCAGTTTTAACATGAAGTTCCTTTCTCTTTTAAATGTCTCTTTCTCAGATATACAAGCACGTCATAATTAATATTAGACCTTGCCATGGTACCCATCATTATTTTTCTCCCTATAACAGATGATTTTAGCAGCTAGCTTCAAGAATGAGGGTGTACATTTCACCTGGCTTTAGACACAACAGTTCCAAATTCCTGCACAGTTCTTGGTGCTGGGTTCCCACTCTGGCAGTTTGGCCATACAAATCACCAACCATTTAAGCAGAGTTCAAACACAGCTTGGCAATACTGCTTATAGCCTAGAGTGAGAACAGCTGAAGCTCAGGCATGCCTAGTGAGTTATTCCTAGGCATGCTGCCGGGCAGGCACATCTGTGTTTTGCAATGTGTGCAGCCAACTAGCCCAAATGAAAGATAAAATATTCCCTTTTACCCATTGCCACTGAATTCTCTGCCACCCTTCACAAGTGACTCAAAACCTACTAACATCTCTTTTCTGTGAGAAGAGTATAATGCCCTGGCTGGTCTATTCTCATATTTTTCTCTAATTTTTTTTTCCCTTCCCGAATAATAGGTGCTTGCAATGCCGTATGATGACTTCCCAGGTGCTTATCTCCTGTGCAGTCTTTAACATGATTCACATGAGGTTTTGTTGTCCATTGTATTCTTCTTTTGTTGAGGTTTTGTTGTCCATTATATTCTTCTTTTGTTGTCCATTATAGTTTCTCAACGGTTGAGGTATCTTTCATTATATGTTGCTGAAAGCAGGAGAGCCCTTAGCCTTCCTGCCAAAGAGTTACTGTTTCTGAATGGGTCCTAGCTTCCCCTTTCTTGCCCAGCTGTTTTTTCTGCTGTTGTGCTGGAATTAGCAATTGCAATGAAGTTGCTTACAGATTCCACTACCCTGGTCCCTTGTGGGCTATATGCCACATACATTGCCTTTCAGTGCATGCATGCTAAAGATTTTGTAGGACAGAAAAGCTCTAGAAAGGTTCTGCAGAGACTCTGAGTGAAAACATAGATGAAAGTGTAAAAGCTGGATTGAAAGCACTTGTTTAAGCTCATGGAAATAAACATATACAGCTTTTCTGACATTTTCCTATAGATCATCTCAAGCCCTTCATCAAGTTCATTATGATTTAAAATTTAGAGGAATGCTTCCTTTAGGCTCTTACATTTAAGTTCAGATGTGAGTGAATGTTCAGACTCAATATCAAATTTTCCACCAACTTCCAAATTCTTAACCTGCAGGCAATTGCAAGAAGGTTGGCTGCACTTGCCTAATCATTGATCCCATACAAAGACTCTTTGTATGCAGTGGCAGAGGGATGATGTAGTTTCGCTACAGAATTTACAGAATTTAGAGAATTTGCTAACAATCTTTTGAGACCCTGCTTTTGGCATATTTTATTCTAGTCTTTGCTTTCCAGGATATTTTCTTTTTTACTCTACTGAAATACTATCCACAAATAGGACACAGAAATATTTCTTACTGCCTAAAATTTATACTTGTGCTGCAACATTAAATATTCTGCATCTGTTCTTCACTTACACTACAGACCTGTATCACAATGACTTGCATAGAATCCCTTAGCAAGGGTGATGCAAATAGGACTTTGGCAAACCAGTTTTGACTTTAGTCGAGAAGGTAGGACAGAATTTAGGAATATAGTTTTGGAGAAACAGCTCACATTGCTGCAGGCCCAGGGACAGGAGTAAGCACGTTTTCATGCTGTACTCCTTCTGGGGAGAAAGAGTCTCCCCCAGCCTGAGATGCAGCTGCTCAGCCTGACCAGCAACACTGTTTGGCATTACTGGGCTACTGTGCTTTTCGCAGCCCCAGCTCAAACTTCATCCTCTGTTTCTACTCAGCAATGTCCTTTCCTGCTAAAAATTTGTCCAAGAACTCATATTTCTACCTCCCCAAATATGTAATTTTTTTGTCTACAGGGTCATTCATAGACTAGACAGCTGTGCTGCACATTCTTTGGTCACCATCGAGCGTCATGCCCATCTCAGACCTGTTGGCTGTTTTGGCTAAGGCTATGAACTCTGCTTCTGCTTTTACATCATATTCAGGACTGAGGAAACCTGGGATACATCCTGAACTCATTTGTGTATGCCATTAAAAGGCATACAGTGATGTAGTATGTTTATTATTGTTACTAATTTGCTTTAACCTGTAATGTAATGTAACAAGTTTACCTGGGTCTTTTTCGTCTAATTTTCTCATAAGTGTAGAAGCACATACAGTTGAACATCTCTCCACAAAGAGTAGAAATACACATTCTTGACACATGGAGGCAGGAAAATAGTTCATGGATTCTTCAGATAGCCATGCTACTTAGAGATAAGAACTTTAACCTTAAATCTTTGACCCCCGTCCCACCACCCCTCTCTTCTCTGAATGTTTCAGGAGATGGAAGTTTGTGGGTGGGTGTTGCCTCTTGACCCTTCCTGCAACTTCACAGTTACCGGAAAGTCACACTGAATCACTCTGTTGGTGCCTCTTGCACATCCTGTGTTTCTTTAAACTTCCTGATTCCCTTTCTTTCTTCTTCCACCTCCTCAGCCCCATCCAGCATCGCTCAAGCTTTTCTGAGGTTGCACTCCTTGCTGCACACTGGTCCAGCTGTTAGGCCATGCTATACCCTGGGATTTCTCTCCTTGCTCAAAGTCAGCAGTCTTTGCCGGAACTCAGCTTTCTAACTGAACACTAGCCTGAGCTTTAAAATTATGTGGAAACTTTCCAAAATCAGGCACATTTTAAACCCTTTGAATTTCATATGAGAATGAATCATAGAAAGAGTAATTTTGTTCTCATGCTGAATAGGGAACTGCATTAAAATTGGGAAGGAAAATGACTTGTAAAGCAACTTTATTTGTTTCACGTTAAGGCAGCCACTGTAACCTTTTTCAACTCCCCCTCTATCTTTTGTTGCCTAATTTTGAGAAAAAGACACAATTCTCCTTCCCCCACTCCCTCTCAAGAATCTTGTTTTGAGGTCGGATTAAACATTTTAATCCACTTTTTAAACATTTTAATGGTAAGGGAATGCTCCCTTACCAAAAACCAGATTAAATGTTTTTTTAAGTTGACTTGTAACAAAAAACATCTTCTCAGTGTCACCAACAAACTGACTGAATCCATAACTCACACAGCTCAAGGGAAAGGCCTATTTTGAGTCCAGGAGTGGATAATTGACTTGATGCTGCATTTGACTTCAGTGATCCTTGGAGAGAGAGGACATTTGAGTCAGCTACAGCTCGGTGACATTCTCAAGCACCCAGCCAGCCACACTGGGGGCACAGATGTGGTTGGCAGTGCCTGTTCATATCCAGTTCTTAAGCTCTACCACAGCAGCCTCTAGTTCCTGTGCCCAGGGTCAGGTGAGCTGTGGGTGTGGTGTTCTTTCCAGAAGTGATGATCACCACCTCAGCTCCCAGCCCCACCAATTCTGTGAGCAAATGACCCAAGGCAGCTCATCTGAACCAGGCCTGCCATTTGTCAGAGCCCTGTGTTCAGTTACTAGGCTGGAGCCTGCTGCTTCACTTCCAGATTGTATTAATTTCAGTGCATATTGTTGTCGGTTGCGCTTCTCAGCAGCTGGTGGGTTTTGTGCTACAGATGGGAAATGGGGGCATGCAAGGAGCTGTCTTCAAATAAAAACCTTGAGGGGCCTGAACTTGGGAGCATTCCTTTGCACTTGTGTTTTGAAACCAAGTGCAGGTGGCAATTTAAAAGCATCTTTGTTTCTGTGCACAGGGTTGTGTTCTAGGACTTCTCTCAGTGAAGGGAAACAAAGTGACTAGAACCTGCACTACTCAAGCAGCTCCTTAGTGCTTGTGTCCCCAGCTAAGCAGGAGAGCATCCAGGCCTGCATGAATATTTGCATTTTAATGTTGACACACAATACATCTCAATGCCAGCAAAAAAGCAGGAAGAATGTGCTTGAGGTAATGCATTTGATTATCCTAGGTGGGTGGCAAGTGGCTGGGCAGGACCCCCCCAGCTAATGGAGATGTGGGCTCTGTGCTGCCAACAAGTTTGACATGCCTTGTAATGTCACTGTAGCTTCACCAGCAGTAGTTATGTAAGTTGTGATTGTCCTATTGTTCCCAGCCCCTAAAGAAGGGATTTCTTCCACTGTCTCTGAAGCAGAATGAAGAGTGTTTTGTGATGCTTCCTTTGCCCCTCACTCCCCATTTTCACTGGGACACTCATCTGAGAGGGGTCCTCGGCCACAAGGATAGCTCTGGGATGGCCACTCTGTCTCCTGGCTCTTGCTCAGTGGCAGGCCTAGAGAAGGGAATCAGCTACTGCCATGCTTACATTACACTGAGATTTTAGGGTCTGTACAAAAAGCAGTGAAGTCTTGTAAAATTTGATTTTGTTAAGCACATATTTAATTGAGGTTATCCAATGTATTCTTCTGGTTCTTGGGAGATAAGGGAGGGCAACATGGCCAGGGAATGACTCATTCCATCCCCTTTGAGGAAGGAATAAGTCAAGTTGAACCTTTCCCTATAGGAGTCTTACCATTCTTCTGAAGGACAATAAACAAAGAGAAATCCAAAGTGCAGAAAGGAAGATGTAAGCCAAGATGAAGCAGGGAAAAAAAGATGGAGGAAAGCATAGAGGCAGAAGGAAGGACTAACTGCCATAAGGCAAAGGTATGACTGTGAAAAGAAACCCACCCAATGACAGAGGGAGCAATACCAGGAAATCTCTGTGGATATGGATTTGCTGCAAGGGCAAATCACTGAGTAGCTCTGCTCCTCTGACAGCAACTTCTGCTGCACAGCGTTGTCCTCATGTTCAATATTTCTTGTTCAGTGGATACCACAGGTGAAGGTAGACAATGGAAAATATGTGTGAGTTCAGTTATTCAAATCCGAAAAACTGACACCATATTATACCTTCTAGTTCAAATTAGTCGAGCACACTTGGAGAAAAAATACAGACATGTTTTTCAATGTCTCTTTCTCTCTGTCACTGTCTTTATAGTTGGATGTTTTGGGTAACAAAGCACAGAATATAGTGCAGAAACCACCATAATTTTTTGAGGCTAAACTCCTGGTACCTACAAAATCAATAACTTTTGTAAGAAACATGGGATCTTGCACAGGGTTTGGGTTTTGTCACATTCCACTGTTTTGTTGCTTTTTTATAATAAAAACATATATATCAAATATTGCTTATACTTCTCCCTCTCTATAAAACTTTTACCTTCAGAGCTTCTCCCTGGCATTTCCTCACCTTTGGCTTTTCTGTTTTTATAGAAGGTCTGGAAGACCTTCCTCCTCCTTTCAGAAAGGTATTTGTTGCCAACTTAACCTTACTTTTTCATTGGAAATGTGAAGGATGACCTTATACCTTTCCTTATAGCTAGCCTTGGAGTCCTCCCTGTCCCCTTCAATGCACACAGAGCTGGAGGGAGGCAAGGTTCCTATCAGGTCTTCTGAGACCCCACAATGTCCTGCACTTCCCCTCTGCTGCCAGGGAGAGTCACATGAGAATTATTTCCAGAAGAGGTAAGTAATTGAAAATAGGGCCAAGGGGCCAGGTACAGAGTTTAGGACTTGTGTATAGACCATGCATTATCTAAAGATCTAGGTGTCCATCATGGGCAGGCTGTTTCAGAGTCAAAACAGGACTTGTTTGGTCAATCAATGAGAAGGATAACACAGCTCCAAATTTCCAACACTGGCTAAGCAGCAATCAGGAGTCAGTTGGAGGACATACTAAGCTAGTTATTCTCCTTTCTACTTGCTCCCTCCCAGTGCCTGGATCAGAGCTATACCCTGGCTGTTCTACATCTCCTCAGGACACAGAGAACAGTGACCTCCTTTGTCCTGGGGTGAGCAGGTCTTGCTGCTTAGAAGATGTTTTTCACCATGCCAGTGCTACCCCTCTGCCATTGTCTCCTTACTGCAGCTCAGAGGGTTTCTCCAGAAAAGTGCCTTGGGTCTAGGTCTCTCACCAGCCAGTTACAAAGTTACAAAATCAGATTTTCTTTATTTTTAGTAGTTTTGGTGGTTAGATTTTTTTTTGTTTGGTTGATTGATTGGTTTTGGGTTTGTTTTGTTGGCTGGATTTTGTTTGGTTAGGGTTTTTTCCCTTCTTTGATGTGTTTTTGTGTTTTTTTACTGTTTGGGTTGGTTTTTTGGTTGTTTGTTGTTTTTTGTTGTTGTTTTGGGTTTTTTTTATTTGGTTTTCTTTTTTGGGTAGTTTTGGTGGTTTTTTTTTTTGTTTTGGTTTTTGGTTTTGGTTTTGTGGTTTTTTTTTTTTTTTTTGTTTTGTTTTGTTTTTTTTTTTTTTGTTGCCAGCCCCTAGCTTCAGGAAACTCATAATTTTGACTCATAAGAGGAAAACTTTCAAAGTCCCTACCTGGAGACTCAGCTGGGGAGGAATGGACCTGCAGGAGATGTAGGGATGTGACTGCATTGCCTTTAGGCTGAAAAGGAAGTTGATCACAGATTTCCCATTTCCTAGGTAAGCATTCTGCCACTAGGCTAAAAGCTGACTTTATTTATTTACCTACAATTGCAGTTTTGTTTCACATTTTATTGATGGCATATGTAAACACATAAAATTTATTTTCTTAAGAATGTGCAAAGGAATTGGAAATGTTACAGGTATTGGTAAAAAATGCATGTGACTGATTTTTCTCATTTTTAAAACATGCATCTTGAAAATACTTCTCGGTCTGGGGATAAAAATTTTATTTTAGTTTGGTAACCAATCACACAGTCCAGCTATTGAGCAAGCAGTAGTTGTGGCACAGCATTCACAAGTGAACACATAGTCTGCAAGATGTTCCCATGCATTATTCAGTGAATAATTCTAAATAATGAAGACACTGAAATCTCTGTGCAGATGTAATATGGGTGACAAAATTAAATGTGTTATTTAATAGAAGAAGCTGACCTAGCTCTAGTGGAGACCAGCACCAGCTGTTCAGAGACCTGTGTGTCTTTGTAACATGAATTTATTGTGTGCTAGCAACAGTAATCCAAGTCCAGCAATCACTAGTGGATGGTAGGTATCATTCACAGTGATGAAGCAGCTTCCAGAATACACAAGCTTCACCCACAGGCTACCTTCACTGTAAAGTCACCTTCTGAGTGATTTCCATTTTCCAGGTCGGCTCCTTGGGAGCTGACTGCAGTCATTGGGAACCTGTTGGCATGGCACCCGCCTGGTGTCTGCAGCTCGCGGTGACCCTGGCGGCGGCTGCTGGGCTGGGGGCACTCAGACTCCAGCCTGTGCCCCCCTTCACACTACATTCGTGGGCAGACCAGCCTTGAGTTCACAGCAACATACAGTTTGTAATCTAAATTGATTCTTAAAGGCAGTTGTAGGTGCTTATATGTATCAGTCTGGATGATACAGCTTTGCATGCATTTGGTGGTTTTACTCTGAGCTGCAGCACTTTTTCAAATACTGCAGAGCAATAACTCTTTCATCCCTTAAGGCACCCCTCAAAGTAATCATATGAATAAAAACCCTTGAACCACTGATGCAAAAATAACTGATGACCAACACTTTCTTGGAATTTTATTTGCCATATTATGATATAGAGGAGAGGGGCTAAAGCTTACAGCTGTTGTAACAAATTTCCCTGTTGCTTTCAAAAAGTTCCTATGGATGCAAGGCAAAACTTCAGGAAAATTACTGAAGAGCAGTGGGCAGTGGCAGTAGATTTAGATGTAAACAAGAAAAATCAGACCCTGGTAAGATGTTTGCCAAGCCATAACTTGTCATAAAGCTAAACACAGATAAGTGAATTGAAGTAAAAAACTGTACATATTTTTATTGATTTTTGAGGCATTGTTAATTTTGTCCATGCAGGCAGGACAAAATTAACAATGCATCAATGCAGTATTTCAGGCTGCAAATAAGACCTGGCAGTGGAAAAAAGAACAATAACAAGAAATTGAATCAGTCATTTGTTTGAAAATAAGACAAAAGCAATGGTATGGCAAGAAAGGAAGGAACTTGCAAAAGATCTACTTACTGCTTTATTTTCAGCATTCCGCTGCTCCTTAGTTTTAATGGTGTTTAAAATACCAATCACAAGTCACGGCTCTGAAGGAAAACACACAATGTTTTCTGATGATTGACAGATTTATTCTAAAGGCACCACAGGAAAAAAAGGTCTCGAGGGTTCAGCAGGTTTGAAATATTGTACAAGAACTCAGAGTGAAATTGATCTAAAACATGCAGTAAATGGATTTACAAGTC
The DNA here is from genome assembly GCF_031753505.1 of Anomalospiza imberbis. Lineage (NCBI taxonomy): Eukaryota > Metazoa > Chordata > Aves > Passeriformes > Viduidae > Anomalospiza > Anomalospiza imberbis. The sequence goes on from NC_089721.1 coordinate 18,799,878, forward strand.
TTATTGACTACCCTGCTGAGTTGCTGCTTCCAAAACGCTCTGAACTGCAAGTCTATAATAATGGTTTTCCTTTCAGATATTCAGCCTGCACAATTTGCTGGCATCCAGCATTGATACAGGCTTTTATTTTTACTGGAAAAATGCAAGGGGCAGGTTGATGCAGTTTTTATTTTCTCAGGCTTTGGTGATCTGAAATCATAGGTGGTTTGAAGTATCCAGGTTATTTTTATGAATGCCCGTGAACTTTTGAGATGCTGTAGCATGAAGCACACTTTATTTTACTTTGGTTGTTACAGAGCTCCAAAAAATTGTGGGTGCATAGCTGTTAGGTTTTATTCAAAACATTTCAGAAATCTGGATCAGGTTGTGTTTTTACCAGAACCACAGAGTTGGATGGGAAAAGCTGGATGATTTTGTTTCCCTCCCCCCTCCAGCCTCCAGCTTTTTCCTGCTGTGAGAAAGCATGTTTGTTATCTGAATGTGTGTTGTCACAGGCTGCAGTGCCATGAAGCCACTATGGGATCTTTTACACCTATGCCTGTAAAAGGCATGTCAAAATGAAGAATGGTGTGCCGAGTGGTTTGATGAAGAAGCCATGTCTATAAATTGTGTTTTGATTTGCAGAATAGCTGTGACCTTCACTTGAGTTTTGATACTGAATTTGTTCTGGCCAGTAATGCCTTATTTAAGAAGCTATAGATGAAGGAAGGGAGTTTGGATTTTTATTGAGGGAGAAAAGTGTCTGAGGGGAAGAACTTGGGTTTTTGGAAAAACCTATGCTACTGCCTTTAAGAGGGCTTTAAGACTATTGTTGTCCCAGGAGTCTGGGCCAGAGCCCACATGGCCAGTTCTGGAAAATTCTCAGCTGCTCTGTCACTAAAATTGTGGGCAGCATGGATACCTCTTAGAAAACGTGGTATCCTGAGCAGCTCTGGCAGTTGTCCTTGCTTGGAGAAATTCAGCTTGGGACTGAACAGAAATAAAACAGCAAACTCTGAGGAAGCCACAGAAATACAGAAAGGACCCATGAGTCTTCTAGAAAAGTGCAAAGAAATATCCCGTACTCCTACCCCTAAAGTTTGTTTCCTAATCAAAACAGTTCCTTTGCAAACTCTCTCCATGGGGGTAATAAATAATCTTAAGCTGAGAAGAAAAATAAACTTTAAAGTTATTCCAGTTTATTTTGGGGAAATTACAAAGTCATGGTCTATCCTTTCTTTGAACTTTCAACATGGAGAGAGATTGGCAGAGTTCAAGGCTTAGCAGAACTTTATCTTGTTGGAGGACAGCCATTATTGAAATTATCAAAGTCATTCTGTCAGGGTTAACAGGGTTAACATGAATTAAAATATGAGACTAGGTATGGAATCCTTAATATCAACCCTCCTTTCATTTTCAAAAGCATGTTTTTTAACCAAACAGACATCAAAACAAGGTGTAAAAAGAAAAAGAAATGTCTGTTTTCTAAAAGGCAAAAGTTGTGAAGAAAATCTCTCCCTTTTGTAACTCTTCTATCTCCTAGTTTAAAATAGCTATGATATTTTGGGAAGAAGGGAAGACAAGAGTTAACTTCAAAACAATGCAATATTTCATTGTGGGATTTTTAAGCTGAAGCAATCAACACCTTTTTTCTCTATTTTTTCTTAGTAACATCCTTTTCCTTACAAGGAAGTTATCACTGTCAAATTTGGAACAGGTTAGCCTCCTTCCTATGGGCATTCCTTCAGTGCATTTCTAGCTTTGATGATCCTATGATGACTTTGACCAATTTCAAAAAGATTGGATAAAGCCAACAGAGTGATTGAAAAACCTGAGAGCTCTAACCAGGTTAGCTGTGAACCTCACTGCTCACCCAGGGCTCTCATGTTGAGTTCCATGTTACTGTGGCACCCTGCTGGCTATACCCAAGTCAAACTGCTGTCAGACTGCTGTGCCCATAGGTGTCTGCAGGAGCAGCTGGTCTCAGCATTGATTGCCACAGTAACGTCCCCACAGTGCTGGCACACTTCTAAGGCAAGATCTTTCCCTCACCACAATCCAGGCTTGCATTTTGAAGAGGGAACACTGAAAAGCTGTTATTGCAGAGTACTAGTTTCCAAAGGTTTGCTATCAACAGTGTGGGAACAGCATATTGAGCAAATTTAGATGAAGATTAGAAAAATATTTACTGACTGTGAAAGAAGAACAATATGCCAAGAATGTATATGAAGCCCATAATTTGGTGTTTTTCAGCTCCAAATGGTAAGGAACAGCTCTGCATAGTCATAGAAGGACGTAACTGCTCTAAGTTATTTAGCTTAATCTCTGCTTTTTAAAGTCTGTATTGTTTTTATGAGATACCTAGGAACACACTGGTGTTAACTCTGTATGTGAATAGACTGTGAAGGTGTGTGGGCTGGTGCAAGCACGCCTCGTTCTGAATGCTATTCTATACCCTTGCATGGTGGCTCACATGATGGGGAAAGGCTGGTGGCACACATATTCAGCCAGAAAGAGGCACCAGCATCTTCCCTTTCCATTCCTTCTCCCCTGTGGCTGCACTGGGCCTCCTGTGTCACCGGTGCTGTGCTCACCTTCATGGATATTTGAAACTGGGGAATTGGATACAGACTCATACTGTGCAGGGCAGGGGGAAGGGACAACAGACAGGGAACAAGAAGAGAAATTAAATCCCCCCTGGCGCCAGGGTAAATCTCTGCCTGGAATACGGTCCAGTACAAAGCTCTTCTGGAGCAATTTTTGGCATGCAGATAGCCCACGTCAGCTGTTTCTTGATTACAAGCTTAGAGCATGCTCTTGCCTATGGACTACGTGGAGCAACTCCTTCCTTGAGCAGGGAGAGAGACTTGTGTATATTTGCCCTGGAGTAAGAGCATCCCCATGGGTGGCTACCAAGAGCAGCTGACAGCACCCTATTTGTTCTCATCTCAGCTTAGCCTGTGATAAGCTGTTTGTGAACTATGTGTGTGAAGATATTAAGAAGAAAACTGCCTGTCTAAAAATTAAATATCATCTTTCTTTTTCAGGAGGAGAGAGGATTTACTGTCATATTTTAATATGGAATTTGTTTATGCTATTTACATTTGTATTCAGATAAAATTATCGACATGAACAATGCAAAATTAGTGGCTCTACAGCAGCATCTCAGACAATGCCAGGAGGGCCTTTGGCATCACATGATATGATTAATATAAAATTCTCTGCTGTTGCAGTACATCACTAGAGTGCGATACACTTTTTTCTCAATAGATGCTTAAAGTGAGCATATTAGGAGAAAATTCATTATTCCAGACACAAAATCCTCTGCTACAAATCACAATATACCATCATTCAAATAAGCCACTTACAATATAGAAAATATACAGAGGGAAAAAAATATCTTCTTCAATTTTTAAACATAGCTTATATAATTGCAAACATTTTTGGAGGCAGATATTTTCAATACTGAGTTATATGGGATACAGGAATGTCCTGTTTTAGTATGTACACAACTATTCTGCAATTATGATAGCAGCAGGGGCTCTAGTCAGCCTTGTGGCACAGCAACCTTTTTCTTATGGTGCATGTTTTTTTCAGTGTTTCATACTGAAAACAAATCAATGAAGTAAAGTTTTTGTCTAATTTTTTCTGTAAATTTTAGCTTTCAGAATTTTCTTTTGACCAGTATTAGCCCCTTACATTTTGTATTTTAGCTTATTTCAGCATTATTATTTTTTTAACTTTTCTTTTCTATGCTATTCTGTCTTTCATTCTATATACCATATTAGGGGAATACATTTTCCTGTAGTATTTTCAGTGGCACAAGGAATGGAAAACACAGGGCACTTCATGCTGGTTTTGTGTTCTGTGTACAGGTGGGTAGGATGATAATATACATTTCAGTGGTTAATTATAGGTTAAGTCATTTTTGTCTAACTAAAATCTAGTCTATTCTATGAAGATAACCATTGTATAACAGGAGATGTATGAGTGGAGAAAACAACTGCTAAACAAGTAAACCTTGAATGCATACATCTCATTACAGGATTCCTTTTGTGCCAGATCTGCTGTATTACTCTCTGCTCTTCACTGCTGGAGTTCACACTGACCCAGCTATCACATAATTATGAAAAACAGGACATGCACAACAATAACTACAAAGGCCCAGAAAGGAAGTTACAGCGTCATGACCATTTGCCACTTACACAAAGACTTGCTTGAGGATGACAGATGTACGGCTTGGGAAATGCTGGTGCTGTTGTGGGACTCAGAAGAACTCATCCAGTGCTTCATATGCCTAGATTCCAGACTTGAAACAATATCTAGAGGAAACGTAACCTCTGTGATATTCAGAGGAGACTAGACAGCCCAGAAGCCTTCCTGCTTTTAGAGTGTGTGACAATTTGCTCTTTGATTTTTTCATGTTATGTTTCTCACCACAGCAAAGCAAGGAAGAAGCAATGAAGCTGTGGTGGGAACAGTGCTCATGCTGATATGTTTTGCAACAGCAATCCCTTGTAAACTAATGAAGGCCCCACTTGACACCTCAAGCAACAGGGCAGGAGGCATGCTGCTACATACATTCATGTACCTATATTTAATACACCAAGCTTGTCACACAAGCCCCTAACCTGGGTGTCAACTACCCCTGACCTGCATGCAGCAGATGAATCTCCTGGGAGATGGACTTCTTGCTTTGAGCCCACTCTGCTGGTTTGTTCAGGAAAGAGGCAGAGAGCACACACCTACCACCGTCATCTGGAAGGGAGATACTGATCCTACAGGGAAGCCCTGACCCTCCACGCCGAGGTACAACTTGCCTCTGTGTGACTCTCTGAGTGTATACAGGTGCCATGAGATATAGCCCTTTCCAGCCTGGCTTTCTTGGGTGATGAAGTGTCACTGAAGGAGCAGGCGTGGGTCCCAGCAGGCATCAGGGAATGTCTGTGCCTCTGGGGCACTCAGGTTGAACATCAGTCAGACCATGTCTGCAGAAGTGTTACAGACCAATACATACAAGCCTCTGCAGTGGTTTTGTTCCTGTGTGTCCACGTTGTCCAAAGCCCCTGTGGCAGGTGTTGCAGTGTGACACTGACATGAGACCCTTCCTGTGAGCACCAGGGTGGGTGCCAACAGCTCAGGTACTCTGCCACCACCAGAGGTGCAGCTGATGGCAAACCCCGATGTAGCTCCCACCCAAGGGCCCATGGAGCAAGAAGCATGGCTGGGATTTGCTGGCAGGTGGGAAAAGTCCTGATGCTGCATGTAGGACTGGTACAAGATGGTGCAGGTGGGGCTTTCCTATGCTTCCTTGCTGACAGCACCCATCGTCCCACTGCTGCAGCGCTCTGCTTCATCACTCACAGGTTGCTGTTTGGAGGATACAAGAATACTACCAAAAAATGATGGTGTGCAGAAGGTGGCCCTAAGCAGACTGATCCTGAACTCATTTTTATAGTATCTATAAAAGTTTCCAGAATTCAATTTTCCTTGCCATTACCTTTTCTTTGTCCTTGTGAGGAGCCCCATCCCTCTCTCTTTCCTCTCTGCTCTGAGCCAGCAGGATTGTTTACTGACACTGGACGGATGAGAAAAGCCACCCCTGGTAAGTGAGAGCTTAACCTCACTCTCTCCAGGGGCTAGTTCATTCCTAGTGGGCTCATAAATTTTCAGAAACTTAACTTTCCAGCTGAGTGTGGCTAAAAGTCTTTAGTGGCAGACATTGTTCTGTTATTGTGGGAGGTTTTGTGTGGTGGTTTTGTTTTGGTTTAGTTTTTTGGGTTTGAAAAGATATATATATGAAATATAAATCTGAGGAAGCAGAGGAGCTGGGTATAGTTTTGTTTGTTTGTTTGTTTTTTAAATTTCTGTTGCATAAGAGAAAGATATTTTTCCCTAAATCTGGCATGTGATGAATGGCTTTTGTGAGATTGCTTATGAACTTTGATTATACAATAAAATTATAAATTCCAAGTCATGGTAATGGCCATCAGTTTGGTGACAAAAGTCTGTTTGGCTGGGAGATGTGGGGAGGAACAGAATGCATGTTAATGTAGTGAAGGAGGAGGTAGGGGAGGTGTGTGTGGTTAAAAGGTTGCGAATAAGAATGAAAGGAGAGTAAAAATGCAGTCAGTAATCGAGGCTTCCTCTTGCTATTTTTGTGAAGACATTCTTTGTCCAAATTAGGAATGAGCAATTACAATGGGCTGGGTGGGGGCTGCTGGAGGTGTAAGAAGCATTGCTGGTACTGAAGGGGATAGTGGGATCTCAGAGGAAGGACCAGATGAAATTGTGGTTGGAACCAACTGATGTGGTGTACGATTTGCTGTTGCATCTCACTCACAGGGAACAAATGTTTCTACTATAAGGCTGTTCACTGTGACAAAAGAAAGTCCTAAGACCCTCTGCTGAGCATAAAACAGCTACAAATATAACAGGCCTGTGGAGAAAAAACACATGCAACCTTAGCCTCGTGGTGTCATTAGAATGAAATACCTTTTGGATGTCAGAGGGTGCAACACTGCAGATATCCCATCTGGAAATGAGTACCTAAGTCTGGTCTCCTCTATTTAGGAAGGAGCTCAGAAGGGAGCTGGGCAGAGGAAGGCTCCTAGAACTGCCAACGCAGTGGTAGCTTATCCTAAGGGCCAGACTCACAGCTTCTTGTCTTTGCCAGTGGAGAAAGGGACATGGCCATTCTCTGTAAATACCTTGGGAAGCAGAGTGCTTTACTGCCAAGATGCAAAACAGTCACAGCTAAGAGAAAATACTGACTTCAAAACGAATGTCTAATAACCATGCCTGGAAAAAAATGAGCAAGGAATTAGCAGCATTTTTTTTGTTGTTGTTTTTTTTTTTTTTGTTTTTTTTGTTTTTTTTGTTTTTTTTTTTTTTTTTTTTTTTTTGTTTTTTGTTTTTTTTTTTTTTTTTGTTTGTTTTGTTTTGTTTTGTTTTTTTTTTTTTTTTTTGCCATTGTAGTGAAGTATTTAACATTCATTCATTCAGTTTGGGACATAAATCTGTTTTTACATTTTGCTTAATCTGTTTATGAAACAATAAATTTTGATGCATTTGCCTGGGGCAGCAGGGTCTGATCTCCAGTTCCCTTCAAGCCTTGTCTTCCATGAAAGCTGTGTTCATTGGAGGCTTCAGTTTCAGTAATGCTGAGAGCAGATCTGCAATGGAGTCAGCTTCTTATATGTGTAAGCCAGAACCTTAAGAACTGTTCCTTTAAACAGTAGGAACATACCATAAAAGACAGTCCCTTACTCAATGCCAGACTGACAATAATCAATCATATTTGCTAAGAATCTCTGTCAATAACTATTTTATCAAAGTGGAAAATGTATATATTTATCAACATTTGCAGCTAGAAAGCCTTCAAATCTTACAGTGTTGTGCAACTCTGAGTTGACATGCAGCTTCTTCCTGGCGCTGCCAAACTCTGCGGCAGCTGGCTGGGTGCCAGCTGTAACTGTATGGAAACATACTTCATCTAATCCATACCTAGAGAGATGGCAGTTACTGGTTTGGATGTGACAACCTCTGTCATGGTGAATCACTCCTTCAAGACACAGAGAGAGGATTCATGTGGGGATGGCAAAGGGTCAGGTCTGAGCCTGCAGAGGAGAGAGCACTACATTTTCTGGTTAGGTAAAGCTCACATGTTCATGAACACAGCCTTGAGTCAGAATGCAGAGGAATTATATGGGAATCCTCTATGAAAAGCCCACATGCAACTCAGCCAGACTCAGTAGCTGAGACAATCCTCCAGGGAATACTTCCCAAACCGCAGGAGTTTTCACTTTGTGTATTTTCTCTTTCCAGGGTCCAATCTGTCTCCAACCCCAAGGATGGCAACATCGGCCCTCCTAATGCTTGCAAGAGAAATAGGCTGATATTTCAACCTACTTATCTTGACCATCTCAATAAAATTCTGCCAGCACATTCAAAACCTTGGTGATGGTCTTGGGAAAGGGATCAATATGCTGAAAGACCTGCAGTATCTTAAATGATTAAGTGGCTCCTCTCACCAGCAAGAAACATTTTAAAATATTTTGAAAAATAATGTTTTACAGTAGTACTTTCAAGGCCACCTTCTCAGTGGACATCTCTGGTATTTAAACAAAATAACAGCCAGCAATCCTGCAAGATGCAGTGATTTCTCCTGAAAATTTAGAAATGTTTTGCCCTTAGGCTGCTGCCAATGATTATGAGCTTTGCCTTATTGGAGTCATTCTTCTGGAGTAGAAAGGTAGTAGCTATGGTGCCATGGTTCCCATCACACAAGAAAAAGAAATCTTTCTCATTTTAAGCACTGGGGCAAGCTCAGTGTCCTGCAGTGATGGCAAATAAGGGTCAGAGTTGAGCCAAAACTCAAAAGCTTCAGAATTGCTCTAGAAGAGTTCAATTTATTGAGGAAAGATCTCCAAGGCTTCTATGGGGTTTCATAGGTCTCTTAAAATATAGAGAAAGAAGATTATTCCTTATGAAAGCTACTGTGGTTTTGAATTATTTCTTTAGATTCCTACAGACCTTAGCCCTATTACTTACAACTTTTCCAGACAAAGGCAGGTATTAGACCTTTTCAAAGGTGACACAGCTAAGGTCTGCCATAATCCTGTGCACTTAGCACAAAGGTTTCAACTTACTGTGAGGATGAGCTCACCATTGTTCACCTGTTTTGTTCACCTTTGGCCAACTCTGGTGGAAAAAAAGGGACACTTTTCCCAGCTAAAAATGGGTCATGAGTAAGTTTAATAGAATATGGCCTTGCCCGTATAGCTATATACATGCACGGTCATCCATTGATGAACCCTAATAGGCTGTGAAAAAAATTATACTCCCATTTTATAGATGAAGAAACTTAAGAAATGGAATTCAGAATAATATTAGTAAATGAAAACACTCTTAGGTCCTTTTTAAGAGCTTATTTTTTGAAATGAAGGAGTTTCTGGGTCTCAGACCACCAGATAGGATAGAGGAACCTAGAGCAAGATACCTTAGAAGTTCAGACAAAATTAAAAAGTGCAAATAGTGTTACCCAAGCCCATCTCTATTTGATGTGATTTAGAAAAGCTTTATTTGCCTTTAAAGGGCTAATAACTTACTCTTTACTTTCTCATTAATGCTTTCTTCAGAAATGTAAAATACTTCATGGTGACTCCACCACAGATACACCCTAAACCAGTGTTTGCACACCAATTCAGTGATTTTAACTGTATGCAGTATCAAACCCCATGGGGCAGGACTGGAGTCAGGCAGCACCCCCAGCTCACCCTTGGCATGTGGTGCTGCCTGCAACGTGCCAGAGCCTCTTCACCTACCTTGCATGGCTGGCACAGGCACCTGCCTGCACCTCCCTGCGCCACCAGCCAGCCACTGGAGGCAGGCTCACCATACTTACTGTTTCTAGCCCTGGGAACATACTTGTTTTTCTCCAAATTGCTAATGATTTCTTGAGGAGCTCCCTTGCCTCCAAAAAAGGCCAATTTCTGTAATTTCTGGAACATACCTCCCCAGCCCATTTTCCACTGGTTTTCTTCCCCCTAGTAAATTTTTCAACTCCAAAGCAGGCATTCTCGCCTGTCATGTGGTGTTATATTTTAGTGAAATGGTATGCTGTGTGTCACCCCTGGAAAATGTATGGTTTATTCCAAGCCTGTGATCCTCCCCTGCAGTATCCTGTGTCTGTAATCCCATTGGCCCCATCTGTTCCGCGCCCACTTTGAATCTCCCTGTTCAGTGTGCCGGGGGGATGGTTCGCACTCTCTCTCTTCGCCAGCTCTCCTGGCTGGTGCTGTCTCAGCCCCTCTCTCCCCTTCCCCTTTCCCCCCTCACTCCCCTTTCCCCCCCTCTCCCTCAGAAACCATGCTGCCTCCCGGGGGTAGGACCCCCAATAACCCCTCATCTAATGAGCACCCTCAGAAGCCGTGTGGAGTCTCCTTGCCTGCCTGCTGCCACCAGCCAACTCACAGCCTAGGGGGTCCCCACCACAAAACGTGCTGCAACACTCTCAGAATTTTTTTCTTACACTTTCAGCATTTTCTGTTATACTTTGTCTTATCTAGCCTTTCATCAGGCTGAACCTTGTAGATTGCAGTTATTAGGAAGGGATCAGGAGCCTGAAATCCATCTTTATGTGTTCATACAAACAGTCCCTGCCATCTCTGTGCATACTCAGGGACTGGGAAGCAAATTCAAGAGCATGTACAGAAAAGGATTATGAAAAAATAAAAAATAAAAGGGAAAAAATAAAAAATAAAAGGGAAAAAAATAAAAAATAAAAGGGAAAAAATGCAAGGAAAAGTGTAAATAAAAAAGGTTCAGCATACCTCCTAACATAGTAGTGGGAAGATATTTAATATCAGCAAACTATCAAAGCAAGCTGAGGTCTGTGACTCTGTGGTTGTACTACCTCTGTCTGTGCTCTTGCCCAACCTTTTGATTACTGTTCATTGTGTTCACAGCACAAGTAAAAATTGGACCAGGCAAAATCAGTAAACACACAAAACATCCCAGTGTAGTGACTAGTGGGATGCCACTTCAACCCATGACTATACAATTGGTATTGGTAGGAGAGAGATAAAGACTAACTTTTCTAAACTGTGACATATATATGCACTTGTGGATGAGCAATAGAGTAAGAAGGCATGCAGCTGAGCACACAGAGCCTTCAGATGTGGGAAAATTCCTGTTTACATCTTCCCCTCCATGAAGCCATGTGTGTGAACTTTGCTTCTGCCTGTTTCTAGGAAGTGCTATGAGAGTTCACTGGTTAAACCTGGAAAATGCAGAAACACTATACAGAGGAACTGAAATGGTCCATTTTCATTATTTCGACTTCCCCAGCATCATAGAGGGATGTCTGTGTTGAAATGCTCCTGCATTTCCTGACTCAAACAGACCACGTCCCAGCCATGGTGCGATCACTGTATCAGATCTCCTGCCCGGTGAGGTTAATGAGCCTTGGTTACCTTACACTTCAGAGCAGCTGCAGAAAAGCAGATTTTGCTTGGTGCTGTACCCAGATCACTTCTGTCATTTGCCTGAACAGAAGTTAAGAACTTGAGAGATTATCTTGTTTATTTCCTTTACTGAAGCATTCCAGATTTTGCATTCATCCTCCAATGCCCACAAAACTCAAACTTAAACACAAAAAAACCAGGCACTAACAAACGTGCACCTTCCTGTGTTGTACATTAGGTGTTTTCTCCCCAGTAAGATTTTAAACCATGGAAGCTTGCCAAATTCCACTGTTTACTGAAATATTTTCTGGAAGGTGAAAGGTAATTACAAATTTCTGACTAGCCATCTGTATAGATACATAAACTCAGGAAAGGTATAATTTATTTGTCTTTATAAAATTTTCTAAGGTGTCCTGCTAACACAGGCACATAGGATTGGGATGTACTTGCTGTGCAACCCCATTCAGTTCTGTGTTTGAAGGCAATTGTACCTGAGTAGTACACTAAAGATAGATTATTTTTCTGATTGCACTTTTCTTCTTCTCCCTGTTCTGTTGGAAATACATAGACAGATGTTGTGGTTTGGGTTGGTTTAGTCAGTTGTTATATTAATGTTAGTTAGGTTTGTTCCTTGTACGCCCCCATTTTTTCCCTCACAGTGGTTTGCTCCAAGTCGTTTACCCCGAAAGTTCCTGCCACTTGGATCCCCTGGTACCTGTCAATCTTCTCACTTCTCCCTGTTTTCTCCTTATTTGGTCCAATCAGTCAGGGTTGTTCACTCCCTGTGGGTTGTCAGTCCTGTCTTTCTTGTGTCCCTATTGGGCGATACAGGTTTACACCCCTGTCCGCCCACTCCCTATTTAACCTGCTGCCAGCCTTTTTTTTCGTCGGCATTTTGTCACTGCAACCTCCCCAAGAGTACTTTGTTCCTGCCCCGCCCAGGGGAATAAAGACTCTTTGGGCTCGCAATCAAGGGTCCTTCTCTCCTCATCTCTTTGTCTCCTCTCAGCGTGTGAAGCTACCAAAGCTGCATAACCCAGGCCGCAGCACTCAGTGCTACCAGGGTGGCAGACGCCGTTCCCCTGGAGTACCCACTCACGTGGTGGCCACTCAGCCTCACACAGGCAGTGCTAGCCGGCACATCTTGTCTGTTTGAGGTCATGGCAGGTAGCCGCCACAGACAGACATGGCCTGACCAGAAAATGAAGTAGGGTTAGGTTTGTTAAGTATCCATTCTGTCATTCCGTACAGCCAGTTTCAGAAGACCTACTAATGACTCAATCAAATGTCACCTAGGCAATCATTGTTCTTCATAAGGCAAGAGCAGTGTGAGGTTCTAGGACTCAGATCTAAAAACCCCTAAGTGTGTGCTGCTTATGAAGAGGTGCTAATTGATGGAGTGTCTACTGAGAACACTATGAAGATAACATACTGAACAAGTCACAGAATTACATAATCATTTATGTTGGAAAAGATCTCCAAGACCATCAGGCGCAAACTCTGACCAATCACCAAGCAGTTAACTAGACCATACCGCTAAGTACCACTTCCAGTCATTGCTGGAACACCTTCAGGGATGGAGATTTCATCACCTCCTTGGGCAGCCTGTTTCGATACTTTACAATCCTTTCCATGAAGAAATTTTTGATGTGCACCTGAACTGCCCTTGGGACAACATGAGGCCATGTCATCTCATCCTGTTGCTGGTTGCCTGGGAGAAGAGACTGACCCCCACCTGGCTACAGCCTCCTTTCAGGTACTTCTAGGGAATGGTAAGATCCATGAGCCTCCTTTTATGGGCTAAACACCCCTAGCTCCCTTAGCTGTTCCTCACAGGACTTGTGCTCCAGACACTGCCCCAGCTCCATTGCCCTTCTCTGGACTCACTCCAGCTCCTCAGTGTCTTTCTTGCAGTGAGGGCCCAGAGCTGGACACAGCACTGGAGTGTGGCCTCAGCAGTGCCCAGTATAGGGGGACAGTCCCTGCCTTGGTCCTGCTGGCCACACCATTGCTGATCCAGGCCAGGATGCCATTGGCCTTCTTGGCCACATGGGCACATGTTGGCTTGTGTTTAGACAGCTGTTCACTGGCCATTTTCCAGCCACTCTGCCCTGGCCTGTGGCACTGCCTGGGTTTGTTGTGACGCAAGGGCAGGACCCAGCACTGGGCCTTGTTGAACTTCACACCATTGGCCTCAGCCCATGATCCAGGCTGCCCAGATCCTTCTGCAGAGCCTTCCTGCCCTCCAGCAGACCAACACTCCCACCCAGCTTGGTGTCATCTACAAACTGACAGTGTATTCTATCCCCTCATCCAGATTATCAATAAAGATATTAAACAGAGCTGGCCCCAGTATTGAACCCTGGGGAACATCACTCTTGACTGCAACACGAGCTGAATGTAACTCCCTGCACCACCCTGGCCTGGCCACCCAACAGTTTTACCCAATGAAGAGTCACCTGTCCAACCCAGGCTGCCAGCTTTTCCAGGAGAGTCCTGTGGGAGTCAGTATCAAAAGTTTTGCTGAAAGCCCAGGTAGAAAACATCCACAGCATATGACCATACTGATCATGACCAATATGCTTCCTTCTAGAGGGCTGTATGCACTGGTTTTTGGTTTCATGGAAAGACCCAGACTGAGCCCAAGAGACAGAAAGTTTGCTATTTACAGAGCTGCAGGACCAAGCTCAGCTTCCTGCTTTTGCTTACTCACATCATAGACACCTTTCATGAGCTGAGCAAAAATATGAGAGGTTAAATGCTTGCCTATGGAGAACCACACAGAAGCACGAGGTCTTTTAAGAGTAAGAATTCTCACTGATCATGCAAGCTTACAGGAAAGGCCATAAAAGAAGAGGGAAATTTCCAAAATACTGTGTGTACAAAGATTTTCTACTACTGAAGCATACCTAATCCTGTCTGTGGCAGCCTAACACCCTTGGGGATGTTAGGGGCTCAGTAGAGACCATCCAAGTCCTCTTTGCATCCATTTCTGATGCCTACACTGTATTAACCTGTGTTTGACCACATTGCAGACAAACCAGGTTTTTGCTAGGAATGTGTGGAAGTGTGCCAAGGCTCACCTCAAAAGACAGTTATGTACCCCAGTGCTTTCATTTTACCTCTTGTGTTTTTCTTCTCCAGAGCACTCTGGACCCCATATTCATCCATGGGAAAAGGTGCAGGTAAGCATTGTCATGGGTGCTTTCACATCTTTGAGCTCTGTGGCTATGCTGCTCCGGGGGTACCAGCCAGGGCTGCTAGATCCCAAGTACACCAGAGCCTGCAAGCAAAAAAGTCTCTACTGAACATGCTATCCTTTTTACTGAGTTCACAGAAAAGTTAGAATATACTAGAATTACCACAGAACTAGCCAACATGCAGCTCATGGCCCACACAGAAGACTTGGTCTCCTACTTTTGAGTTTGTACTAGAGAGGGAAGGTGATACATTTGGGTTTTGGGTCATTCAATATGTAAAGTAAATGCAAAGGTGGCTGGGACATGTGATACAGAGGTAAAAAACACAAAACCTTTCTGAATGCTGAAATGTGTAGGTCTGTCTAAATCTACCAAAAATGGAAGAGAAAAAAAAAGCATAGATCTGTGTTCACATAAAACTCTGAGGCTTATTAACTGGGAGAAGGAGGAAATACATAAAGGTAAGCTTTGCTGTCTTAATGCTTGAAGATACCACAATTTCTTTTGAGTCTTTAGTGACTACTGTTCAGCTTTTTATCTTCTGGAAGTTCACTAAAATATATTATTAAATTCCAGAACTGCAATATGTATTGCAGCACAGAAGCAGCTGGTAATTTTGAAGGAATATTTGTGTTAACTGCAGTGTTCTGTGGAGACTTAATGTAAAGAAATATATTCAGGTACTCAGTTTGCTATATTGGAAATGGGAATTGGGAGCATCACTGAAAGGAGCTGCATCATTCATTTATCAGGTTTAATTTTATTAACAGATGCAAATTATTTGTTAAACAAATATAAAATAAAATTAAAAGAAGAATTAATTTTGTGTCATCGCTTGGTGCTTCAGTCTAAACATCTCACTAAAAATAACCAAAAAACCCTGGGTACCAGGTGCTTTTTATCTTGGGTTTACACTACAATGCAATGAAACACTTTGGAAGGAAACATCTGAAGAAACCACTTAAAACTTCAGTATTTTCATGTCAGTCACACATTTCCTTGAAAGCCAGGTTTAGATCTGTTTAAGCTGTATTGTGTCTGGAGAGCAAAAAAGAACTTGATGTTAGTAGGCAGAATCCCTTTTATATGCAAAGAATTGGATCAATTTGACCCTGTTTTTTTCTCTCCCCACTTTTTTTGTCCCATTACTTCAAACCCTTGACATTATCTCAAAGAAGGCGCTGATTGAACTGTAGGTCTGGCACTTGTCAGTTGTGGATAACATTGGCTTCAGTCAGTCATGTTCATACATAAATAAACCATGACAGAAACAGACTGGTGAATAGAAAAAATAGGTTTACTGAAGGTAATGTTCTGGCATAAGTGTAACAAATAATAAAATCTGCTCTGTAAGAAAGGTGATGTGTTTCTTGAGTAAAATAGCAGAAATGGAAATCCTATCCCTTTGCAGTTGTCAGGGTTTTTTTGTTCTTTATACTTGTCTAGAAGTTAGGAATCTGAAAAACATTATCTTCCATTCAAGCAAGGGAGGGAAAAACACAGTTCAAATGTAGACCCTCCTAACTGGGAAAAATTAAACCCAGTATGAGCTTATTTATATCCACGTGATGTCACTGCAACTCTGCTACGTACAGTGTGGAAATAAATTAAAAAGAGAAAGGAGAGAACGGTGAAAGAAAGGAAGGATTTTTTCCTAAAGCAAATACAACTCAAAGCAATTTGCATAAATGTCTCTCTCATGATTTTTTATTTATGGCCTCTAAGTTTCTAATTAAATACTGATTAATATTTTCACCGGAATTGTCTCACATTATCAGCTCTTCATAGCATTGTCACTTTGATTAATGCATAGTCATTTATTAACTTATTTAACAAGCTGAGGTGCTTCATGAGAAACCAGATAGTATTCCCACAGCAGTCTCATTACTGCAAAAAAGTAGTTCTAAACTTAATAAAATTATCCCTAATAATGTTAAAGCTTTTTTATTGCAGCCTTAAAAGATGGAAACAGGTTTTTTGTTTGATTTATATTATATGGAGTTGTATAAAGTATTCATTAATAAAATTAATATGTTCATTTAAGCTAGATCACTATACTGTTTCTGTAGTCTTGGGTGCTTAGGATTTAACTTTTGCTGTATTTAGGAAGACAATTAATGTTCTGACCAGACAGGGAAAAAATACTCACTAGAATGGGATAATTAAGGACATAGATAATGTTTAGGTCTTGTGTTTTGTTTTTTTTAATTATTTGTTTTGTTTTCCAGGTAAACCTGATAAAGAGGAAATCAGAGTTTACCTGGGGATTATGATGACTTTGCCTGAAGTAGTCTGACAATTCTGGAGCTGACTGAGGGGCTGTGGCTTTCTGCCCAGTGCTGAGGGGTGCAGCACCACAAAACTCTGATGCTCCTGTGCCAGCAGGGAGCATCCCTCTCCCCAGGGATCACAGATCCCACTCTCTTCCCTTCCACCCCTGCTGAGATGAGAACTCACATCCCACAAGGAAGCATCTGTGCCATGGAGGACGGAAAGGCCAGGTCTGTGAGTAATGAGGATATTCATAAGGTAGCCATGCTGAGGCTGTTGTCAGGCTGCAAGGGATGTGGGAGCCCTGTGTCATGCAGTCTGTGGGGGTCCCAGAGGACCTAGGGATTTTTGAGCTGCAGCCCTACTGCTATTTGATTTTCAGGGGCGGGAAGTGTTCAAACAGGCTGGCAGGCAATAGTTCACTGCATTTCTTCCTAGAGCTCTCATCTTCCCCTGGGCCATTTCCATGAAGATATATTTATTATTTATTCCAGTTTCCTCTAACGAGGAACTTCCCATCATTCTACTTACATGTACCTTAAACAACATATATTGACCATATAAAAATAACATGAATGTGTTTATGTGATTGGGAAAAGCCTCCCTAGTACCCAGTTTCCCTCTATTCTCATACACTCACCAACACGGATGCAGCAGCTTCAGGTGGCAGTGAGCACATCAGCACAAATGGGAAGCTATGCTTCTGAGCACAGGGGATGTATAGAGAAGATGTTCAGTGTTCATTGTTGTGTCTGAGAAATAAATGATACTTCAGGGGAAGATGTCCTGCTATGGCCTGATAAACTGAAGTATGTTATAGCAAGTCCCCAATGACTGTATCTAAAGAACAGCTGCACACTTAAACAGATAATAATCACTATTTTTACCACCTAGATTAGTCCCTATTTAGGTAGATAAAGGTTACCTTCCAGGGCTTTTTGTCCCCAGTGACCTGCGTTTTACTGTGTAATATGATCCAGTAAAGCTGGATCACCAATTATAGTGGTCATTGCACCAGTATCTGATAAATACTTGCAGCAATATGCCACTTTGCAGATGCAGAGGCTTTAGGACATAAAAAATATAAGTATGTGTCAAGTTTGAATTAAAAGCGGATGACAGCAGTCTCTTTAAAAACTATTCAACAGCCTATACTACAATTGCATTTCTTCTGAAGTAAGTCACCTTTGCCATATGCTCATTTAGAGACTTGTCCTTATTTTTCTCTTGCCTCTTCTTACTATCTCCTACTGAGTTTTTATTTTGTGAAAGCTGAAGATGGGTGATGGCTGATTGCTGTGCAGGTAGAGGTCAAGTTTGACAGGATACAGCACCCATAGGCCTTTCCTGGCTTCATTTAAGAGTCTAGTAATGAGTGTAGATCCTGGGTTAAACCTAGATTAAAGAAGTATGTCTTAATTTCTGCTGTTAAATAAATAAAAGCACCTTATTCTTCAGAGAAGAAAAAAACACAGAAAAACAGGAGCTCTTTACAGGATTGCTGTATGTAATGAACGCTTGCCAAACTCCCAACTACAGAGAGTGCAATGCAAATCAGACAGAGCACTCACCTTCACATTCTGCATACCAGAGTGGGAGATTTCCATTTTCTCCACACAGCTCATGGGAGCTCTGCAGAGACCTTTCACATCACACTTGGTCCCTCTATGAAGTTTGTGGGTTGCTATGACAGCAAGGGTAGCTTGAAGAACCTTTGCCAATCTCTAGTCCCTTTCAAAACCTTGAACTTCAGTGCCAAAAACATGGATATGGAAAAGTTCAAGGATTTTGAACACCTCTTTGAATTAGATAGCCTGATGCAGGGGATTGATTGCTACAAGTGACAATGAACTTATGCTAGATTCAAAAGAAAAAAAAAAAGAAGAAAAACAACAAAAGAGATCTGTGTCATTAAGTCATAAAGAATCATGGAATTAGTTCCTAACACTGGAAATGCCATTAGATATACTACTAGGAAAAATGAAGGACTAAATTTAATGATATCAGTTTTAAGCATCAGATTTTAAAAGCTGATACGCAGCAAACACAAAACCTCCTTAATAGTTGATCTTAAAAATAATAACTAAAAATAATAAAACTCAGATTCTGATTTCCAGTTTATAGAGCTCCTGTTCAATCTGTCTAAAAGACACCAGCAGACATTAGACATGATGCTCAGTGGAAGAGCATATACTAACAAGAAAGTTCCAACAATCTTTTACAAATTAAAACTCAAGAATAAACCTCTAAGTAACATTCCTCAGGTTAAAACAACAATGTCTTATTATTTTAGTCACAGATTTTTACAGCTTCTTTTCTCATGTACAATAATTTTATTATACTTGTTTCAGATCTCTCTTGAATATCAGTTGCCAAGGATGCATAATTTTGCTGAATTTTAGAGTGGTTGATCTTTCTATGTAGAAATATTTCATTTCTTGTCCTCAGTGTTCATATGAGATGGTTGTTTAGCTACCTTGCTCCCCTGGGGAAGATTCTACCTTATTACTATCTCATATTTATGCCTGTAAATGTAACATACATTGGTTCTTGCCTCTGATTGTCCCTTACCTTAAATAGCATTTCTCTAACCCCCTATTTGTAAAAAAATCTCCTTTAGTCTTCATTTTCTCTGCTAAAGTCATTGAGCTCCTTTCTGCTGTATTTCACAGAGGTGTGTACTTTGCTGGTGGTTTTGATTCAAACCCTGCTTTTCTGATACCAAAAATCATTTTTTTGGCTGGTGTGTTGTTCCTAGTCAATGTAATGTTATGTGTTCTGGCCAAAGTTCCTGCCATTGATGTCTCAGCAGATGACCTTCATTCTGACCATGCATTTAATGCTAATAGTATTGCAGTTATCCCTAACACCATAAGGTGCTTTTAAAATGATGTTGTGATCCTTATCTCTATTAATGATGGCTGAAATCCAACTGATATTGTTGAATTTGATTAATGCACTACTAGAGGCATGTATCATGTGTGTCCATGTATGTGCATGCCTGTAAGTGCAAATGCCCACTTGTCTGGCATTTGCACTTACAGGCACAGAAGTGCCTGTAGGGCACATAGGGGGGAAAAAAGCAAAAAAAAAAGCCTTTTTAAATATATATATATATATATATATATATATATATATATATATATACTAATTTCCAGAGTAAGAATCCAGAGTGGATGGTTTTTTTCAGTGGGGTATATCAATCAAATAGTTTAGACCTATGAAATTTCACATTAAGTTATCTGACCTCATTACTCTCCCTTAAATATCTTAAAGAAAATGAGTGGAGCAGTTTCTTTTATATTTACTATCTACCAGTGCAAGCCATTACTTGTAAGGTATGGTGTTATATTTTAGTGAAATGGTATGCTCTGTGTCACCCCTGGAAAATGTATGGTTTATTCCAAGCCTGTGATCCTCCCCTGCAGTATCCTGTGTCTGTAATCCCATTGCCCAATCTGTTCGCGCCCACTTTGAATCTCCCTGTTAAGTGTGCTGGGGGGACAAGACTCTATCTGCGCCAGCTCTCCTGGCTGGTGCTCTCTCAGCCCCTCTCTCCCCCTCCCCTTTTCCCCCTCACTCTCCTTTCCCCCCCTCTCCCTGAGAAACCATGCTGCCTCCCGGGGGTAGGACCCCCAGTAACCCCTCATCTAATGAGCACCCTCAGAAGCCGTGTGGAGTCTCCTTGCCTGCCTGCTGCTACCAGAGAACTCACAGCCTAGGGGGGCCCCTCCCACAGAAACGCACCGTGACAGTAAGGAAAGGAATAAATCTGCCTGGACCAATTTAACTAAAGGTGTGTTTTTGTCATTAAATCACATATTGCATCCTTAATAATGTTCTCATATTTTCTTGATAAGAGTAACCTGTGAAATTTTACATGGTGATAAAATGTACAACATCTATCTCCGAGAAGAACTGAATTTCTACAAGCAAAGCCCACATATGGTTTCCTGGGAGAACACAGAATTGATTCACTTCTTGCCCTGCTGTTAGATAAGATGTAAAGTTAGATTTTAAGGTGGAGAATCACCCAAGAGATTGCCCAGACTCCCTCAATACATGAGATATCTTTGACACCATTGCATAGGTTCTTCTGTACTTTTTTTACAGGAGAGTTGATAAATGCATTAAATACTTAAAATATTTATTGGTTTGGGGACAGGATACAACATTACAAGAAATGAGATCATTCTCTACATAAAATTATATATGTAGCATTTCATATAATGCTACATTATATGAAAACTGAAACCGTATTTTTTTCCTTCTCAGAAGCATTATGCAAATAACAATTTTTCTATGAAGAATTAAAGTATAGAAATGCTCTGGCAATTAAAAGTTGCGGGTTTTCAGATCCAGCTGCAATTCATTCTGTTTTAAAATAAGTCATTGTGCAAATTGAGGAAGTAACATTGCTAGCCATTTTCTCTTTAGTACATTCCAATTTAATGTCAGCTGCTAGGTAACATTTAACAATATACGTCAATTTGACTACATCAAAGTAAATGGCAAGAGACTTACTTCCCTGTCAAGAGAGGAATGAAAATTTTGTGCATGTGGAAAGGGGATGGTGGAATTGTTCTTGATTGCAAGGCTGTGTGCACTAACACAGTGTTTAATTATTTAAGTGAGTCAAAGAAAGATGCTGAATATATAGATGTGTATATATATATACACTGAAAATATATAGATGCTGAATATATAGCTCTGTTTGCATTGGAGTGTGTACAAGGTGACCTCTGCAAGTGCAGCTCTGGCTGCACTGGGACATTCCTGAAGGCTGGTCATTCAATCCCCACATGCACTTGACCCTCCAGGTCAGGTAATGTGTCACTCAAGGTGAGAGAGCTACTGCTTTTCATCAATGCACACGGACTGTTGTGCTTGTCGTCACCATGTGCAGGCAGCTCAAGCCAGCTCCAGCCATGCTTCAACTGTGGAAGAGACATTACGTGTTTTATGAGCTGTCAACCTGCCCATCTTGGGCTGGATGAAACACACAAGCTCATGCCAGAGCTGCACAGCAGAGCTGCAGTGCAATCACAGGACAGCCATGCTGGGAAAGGAAATACATCAGAGGTGGGGGCCAGGTCAGGATGTCCTGGGCTTTAAAATGGGAAACATCAAGAGATCATTACCCATTGCTTTAGAGTTTGCATTCACACCAAACTGTAATTTAGTTTAATCAGTTTCATTTTTCCAGTGAGGTAAATAGTAAGTTTTGTGTGTTTGTATGCATGGATGTGTAAACAGAGGCACAAAGGATGATCAGGAACTGTGAGAAGGTAGAAATCATAAAAACCTCCCATTATTGACACTTAATCAGCCCTGGTATTATGCTCTGTACCTCCACTAAGAACATAGTTGCTTCAACTCCCCAAACTGTACAGTATTTCCAGTTGTCTTTCCTCACACCTGTTTCTGCTTTTTAATTCCTTGCAAGACAGCAGCCTGTGTGTGGAGGTCGCCTCCCCAGGGCCTTGTCTAGTGGTGTCGCCATTCCTTACACAACCTTGGTTTGCATTTGCTGTTCTTCTTCCACAGACCCACGCAGTAGCAGCAACAGCACATTGTCATCCTCAGAAAGATTGGGGTATCTAAGTTTTTCTCCTGTTACACTATTTCCAGGTGATAAGCTCCCTATTTTCAGTAGAAATTTGCATAATTTCCAGGTTCCTGATCTTGCATTGGGATGGTGAATTTTAATCCCATTTTGTAGTATCAGTCACACTTCAGAATTTTTCCTCTGTGATGCTCTGATTGACATTCATTCCACAGCCCTGTTTTCTGTGCCATGGTAAGAGAATGAATTAATATCTGTTCTGAAATGTATTGATCAGAGGCTGCACTGGCAAATGTACCTGCCTGTAGTTTTCTTTTTAGAGATCCATTGTTTTATCTCCCTTCTGCCTAGTTTAAAGCATGTATTGAAATTTTATTCACTCCTATTTTCATCATTCTAATAGTTTCCTATGTGGTGCATTATTAAATAATATGTAATTATCACATTTTATTGTTTTACTAAATATTTAATCAAGTTTATTTAAAAAATCTACTGTTTCAGTAAAACAGGATAATAAGTTGTTCTATCATAAGTCACTTTCCCAAAGTATCTGTTACATGGTCTTCTGTCTAAAGCCTTTTTTAGTATTAAAATGAGTCTGAGAGTCCTGTTGTTCAAGTCCCTTTCCTTTGGTTCTCGATGTCAGAGTCTATGGATGCTGTTCTGCAACCATGCAACATTACTTTTACTGGAAGAATTTACAAAATTCCTTGTTTCTGGACCTGCAATTTCATGTGACAGGTCTTTTACTGCAATGGCGGTGATTGACCATGCCCCCCATGTCAAGAGACAGCTCTTCTCCTTGTCTTGGATCCACTATGTGATGTAAGTTTTAGTTTAATCCCAGCTGTGGTGAGCTTTGTTCCTAAATCCTCATTTCCATTCCATCCTGTTCCTACCTCACTGTTCAACCTCTTCTTTCTATTAAAACTAGAGCAAACTATCTATATTTTAACCCTAATTTCTCTGGTCCATCCCTTATGTAGCTGCAAAGCAAACCTACTACTCCACTCTTTTTTCCTTTTTCCTTATATGATTTCTTCACTTTTCATAGTTTTTTCATTACTTTCTCTGTAAAGTTTAGCTAAACATGAATTTTGAGCCCCAAAATGTGCCTACTAGTATTTTTCTTCTATTTTTTTCGTCTTTGCTGACTTCTAAGAGTTTTTGAAAATGACAGCTTATCTGGCCATTTCTAAAGTCTTTCCAGAATATTATCTCTTTTCTCATTTTCAATAACTTTTGTATCTTTTATTCAAGAATATTTCTGGATTTCACATGTTTAATTTCTTCACTATTTCACACTTTATCAAGAACTTGTTTTTTATTTTGCATATTTCCTTTTTAAATTGACAGTGTTCTGGATCTATTTTTATATCACTCTCCATTTTTTTTTAAACTAGATATTCTCATTTTCAGTCAATACAAGTTAATTATATATGACCAACAGTACTATAATTTTCTGATTACCTATCAAACTCACATCTGACACAGTGTTATCTCTAGTAGGTCTGGTTTTTATTTGGCAAGAAATTTGGCATCCTTCATATACTAGAATAACTAACATGTGCCATTAGTTATTTCATTTACTTCTTAATCCACATTTGGGAAGTCAATGACTCAAAAGTGACACATCCTTGGTAGAGTTTATCTCTCTAGAAAATTTGTAGATATTCATCCATTTATAACATCACACCTGATAGCTAACAAAAGTACCACTCCAGAAGTGTGGAATTTGCTTCTTCAATATAAATCAAATTCTCACAAGCTGCTCAGTTCTCAATGTCCTTATCCAACAGTTCAGAAAAATTCAGTCCTGTGCCAGACAAAAAAGTCTCTCTGGCCAATGTCCACCCCCTTACTTGTGTACTTCCTTTCTCCAGACTATCCACACATTGAGGAGTTTTGGCCTATTTCCATCCTTTTTTAAACATGATTTTCTAATACTTGTATGTCAGGACCCAAAGACGAGATTGTTTTTCTTCTGACTATTCTTCATTCTAAGCCTTTTAAAGCAGGTGTGTATGTCCAGCCAAATATCAGCTATCTTACAAATGAAAAGATGAGCTACCTGACAGAACATGTGGTAGGCTTTTCGGGGAGATGCTGTATAAAGAAAGAAATAAATAAATAGCACAATAATTGCTCCTGATACCACATCATAGACGTCACTAGGTGCTCAGTAAAGTAAGACCCACTTAGCTTATTCTTACACAGTCTTTTTCTTTGCTAAAATGTCATACAACCACAATACTAATACAAAAAGAGATGTCAAAAGTGGTTATAATTAGATAACACAAGGCAGATTATAGTATTTCTGTCTGAGATGCTCACACAAAATGCTGGCTCTAATTTATCCCATAAAAGACTGCTTTTCTGTTCTACAAAGCAGGTTATATAAAATAAGTAGTTACCATGATAGCAAGCCACATTAAAAAATATTGTCATGAAAGTGGCAAAAGAATGATAATGAGCTGATGAACTCGTAGGTTCTGCAGTTGTTAGCTGAGTGCCTGTACAAGAACCCCAACACTCATAGGTGCTAGGTAAGAACTTGAAAGGTGGAAATCTGGAAATATATGCAATATGCAACCCTGCTTGATATGTTTTTTTATTTCAAAGACAGATGGTATTTGGTCATGAATGGTTTAATTTAATGTCTGATCCCATTAAGATGAAAGCTCTTTCCAAGTATTATTGGTACTGTACTCACACAGTTTGTTTAATAACAACAGAGGAATGAGCAGACAAAGCTATTCTTTGGTCTGTACAATTGAAGAGATAGAAATAGAAAACACAGAGGCCTGGGAAAGACCTAGACAACTCTTAAATAGGTCCTCCTATTGTTCTGGAAAATATTATTATACAAAGAAATGTCTACATACCTGCCAAATCTAAGATGACTGGTTTTTTTTCCCCATATAAAGTATTTTCTAACATTCAGTCCTAAAATTTCATAGTCACCATCCCCTGAATACATTCTGTCTCATGTCCCTTTCTCTATCTATCCTTTATCAGGGATAAATACTGTTTATCATCAACCACATTCTCTTGGCACATTTTTGGGTATCAAAGAGCAGTGGAGCAGCCTCTGCATAGCTTCTGACAGAGAATATTTATTCAGAAGGGGAACAGCTACTGAGTCAATATTTCTGAATGGGTACCTTTCTTTCCTATCCATCTTAGGAGCTGAAATGCTCATAAACGTCTCAACATGGTTGCATTTATTAGGCTATTTTAATTAATTTACTGGCAGCTACCAGCTTACCATAATGTCACAGGTATTACATACCCTGCCTAACTATTCTAGATTGTTGCTAAGAGCATCTTTGTATGTAATTCCTGTTGCTTTAAAAAAAAATCCATGGCTCAGAGAATCTCCAAGAGCCTCCCTGGGACTGAGGATGTACTGGGTAAGTGGAGTCCATGAAAGCCTCCAAAAGGTGAAGCTGGAAAAGCTGCAAACATACCCTGAGAGAAGATGAGAGGGCTGCTCTCCCACCTCGCATACCACCACGTATGGAGGATGAAATAATATCTTATTGTTGCAGCTTGATCCAGGATGAAATTATCTTATCTGTAATGTTAACATATAACTGTAGGTTAGGCACTTCCGTCCCTTTTTTTCATAAAGGGAAATGTAAGCAACAAGGGCAGAGATAATCTGGAGGTCAAACTGTAGTCAGCCTGGGAGGTGGGAGACAATCTGTGGGTAGTTGGATGGCTGCTCCTCCATGCCTGCAGGTCAGAGACCCTGAATGAGCCCCTGTTGCATTCCTCTTGGTGGAGCTCAGCAGATGAGGGAGGATAGATACTGGACAGTTGCAGCGTTTCTGCTTGTTCCACCCTCAAGCAGCTAAAGCGCCGGCTAGCACTGCTTTGTGACGTCATCGCCACTATGCTTATGGGTACTCCGGGGTTGTGGAGTATCCCGGCATGGGTTAACAGCTTTGGTGGCTGGACGCTGAGAGGAAATGAAAGGAAGAGAGAAGGACACTTTGCCCGAGAAACGGAGAACTTTGATTCCCCCATGTGTGGTCTGAGAGAGTGGCTCTCAGATCGTTCTAAGGCAAAATGGCCCCGGACAATAGATTGTATCAGATTAAATAGGGAGTGGGCAGACAGGGTGGAAACCTGCCTCGCCCTATGCGGTTAAACGGACGTAGGGTTTCACAACCAATGGAAACATAACAGAGGTGGGTACAGCATTCTGGAACAAATAGGAATACAAGGATGGGGTGACTGACACAGAACTTTCATGAAGAAGCAAGGAGTGATTACAAGGTTGACACCCCAACAGGGAGTGACAACCCCTGATTGACAGAACCATGTAAGGAGAAACCCTGGAAGGAGTGAGATGATTAACATGTGAGCTCTAGTGGTAACCAACCTGGATCAAACCACTATAAGGGAAAATAGGTGTACAAGGAACATGTCTAACTAACATTAGTATAATCCCTGACTAAACCAACCCAACCCACAACAGACAGTCTGCAGTAAAACCTCTGCTTACTCTCTTTTTAGCCATGCTAATGACCTGGCTCCCATCCCTATTTGGTGTCACCTCCTCATGCTGAAGTGAAGTTTCCTCTTCCACAGATGCACAAGACAGAGATGTGTACATGGAGAAGTACAGCCTTTTATGGGCATTGTGCCTCAGTAATTCCAGAACTGAACACACTCAAATTAAAGACCTTTACCTGGATCTAAATTAAGTTTTAGATTAGGTGTTTGGGACCCTTAACTGATTAAGTTCATGCAAACCACTACTCATCACACAGCAGGTGTGGCACTGGGATGTACAGACCAGTTTGTAGAAGGAAAAAAGTTACAGAGCTGACTATCCCTACAATGATTTATATAAAAGACAAAGGACTCGGATCCTTTTCCAAATTTCCAGAGAGGTTTTGCTAGCAATCACATTTTCTAGGTCTGATGGGTATCACCTTCCCAGCCTCTCTTCTCAGCCTCTGCTTGCTCTAGAGTAGAGTAGATTAGAAAGGAAGGATATACATAAAATACTTTCTCAGACAAAACATTAAGAATAGTTATGGTTTGGGCAATTGGAATTTTAAAATGTCTTATAATTACCATATCCCTCTGCAAAATCAGTAGTCCTTACAGCTTTTGTAAAGAGAAACTACTACCCATCCCTGAAGGCTTGTATGCAGCACCATACAGAATATGTTTTTGATGGAACTGACAGCACTTCTGTATGTTTATTTTGTTAAGAAAGTTGTCAAATGTGTTATATGCATTTAACTTGTGCCTATAAATTCAGCAGTGCAAGATGCATGAGGATGAGTAAGTTTTCTGCTGGTTCAGTGTCCTCAGGTTCATGAAAGATGAATGATGTATATACCAGCTATGTTAACCTGTTTCAGCTCTATGCAACATAAAATGGTATCTTTAGTCTCAACAGAACAACTTTGTAGAAGGATGAGGTCAGATAAATGGCTAGTAAATAAAATGGTTTTGGGTTTGTAGCTACCACCAATTGCAAGAGTCTATTAGGAAGTCTAAATCATTGCACAGGAAAAGACAATATTCTGTCATATTTTGGAAACTGTCAAAGACAGAGATGAATAGAGTACTTTCCCACATGAAAGGAGTGAAAAGGTGATGATACTGTGACTGGCATTATGACATGACTTTTTGGGTTTTCTTCTTTGTACAGTAAGAATATTTTTGAGCCCTCCTTTGGCAGAGATAAAATGTTGATCAAGGTGTTCTCAAATATTTTTGCAGAAAACTACTGCATTGATTTCCACTGATATTCTGAAAAGTCTTTTTTTGGTTGTGTTGTCGTAGTTTGTTTGTTTTTAACAATTTCAGTATTTGGTGAAAGTCTATCCTTGTAAAAATTGGGCTAGAAGTAGAAGGAGAAATTTGAATGTCAGAATTAATTTCTTCCAATATCTTCCTTCACAGTTCTGTCCTTTTAAATTTTGCCGCTGAAAATGGATGAAGAATAAAAAGGTGTATTTCCAATCACAAGTCATTAAAAAAACCAAAACAGCAGGTTCTGCATGTACAAATTATAGATCATAACCAAGCAGGGGAAGGAACAGACCCCTTCACTGCCCTGCTGACCTGATTCCCCCCCTTGCCTTCTAAGAGCAGGGCTATGACTCACCAGCCCATCATGTATCACCACTGGTCCAACACCAACTTGCAGGGGAGCCTGCAGCCTGGCATTGGGCTGGGGCTGCTTTCTGTCAGTGGAGGAGCATGGGAGGGTGGGAAAGGGAGTTGCTCTCGTGTTCCCTCCTTCTCGAGTGGCACCATGCTGTTGGGCCTTGCTTCCCCTGCTCCCACACTCCATCACCCTGGGGACAGCAGGTCTGCAGAGGGAGCAGGCAGTGCCACAGCACTGCCCTTGCAGTGGGGAATGGCTCCATGGCTCTGTGACTCACCAGGGGTCTCACATGAGAGATGGGGCCTGGGCTTCCTTGGGTGCACAGGACTCTCTGGAACAGCACGGGGGAGATCTTTGGGGAGGAGTTCTAAGTTCTGAGTTCTCAGTAAGTTAAAAATTCTGAGTTCCTAAGTAAGGAGTTCTGACGAAACAGCTCAGACAACCTGATATTACAAGTGAAAACATAATTTAAAATTAATAATGTACTGATGATTTTCATCTCTTTCTAATTACAAATTGTGCATAAACAAGACCCAGTTTATCAAATATTCTCTTTTAGAAACACCAAACTACTGTGAATAATTAATGAGGTACAATTTGTTCTTGTGTTACTTGTTTTAAATATTTAGTGCTCAAAATACGTGTTGTTTTGATTGAACACATATGCCATGTGGTGCAGCTCTGTCATGACCATGCATGACCCAACACCCAGCACTGAGGTCTGCAGCAAGAATGCTGATGGCAGTGGGCTCAGGGTGCTTCCTGGAGGATTTCCTTCCAGGGTGTTCTCTGCGGAGTTTAGCAGCTTTCCTGCACGTACTCAATGAAAAACACAGAGGGGATGGAAAAAAACCCAGCAGCCATGACCAAGTTATAGCAGAATTATTAAAGCCTTTCTTTGATGTACAAGCTGGGGACACGTAGTGTTCTGTCAGGGTCTGTTCTGGTTCTTTATGGGAATATTAAAAAACTTTTACAATGCAATAATGTTTTACAATGCAAGGTAAATCCAGCTCAAATCATGCCCATGCCTCCTTTAAAAATCTTACATTACAGTGTTTTGCACAGGTGCTGAAACCAAGCAGACCTGTCTCTCCTTCCCTGTTTCTCCTTCTTCAAAAGTCCTTTTGGAACTTGTGTTTCCTCACCATAACTGGGGAGTCTGCATGAATAGTGATAATAACACAGCCTGTTCCCTGAGCTTCTTAAGCTAGACTTCATCATGACATGTGAAGATAGATAACTTTCCTCATAGTCTCTAAGTTTATCCAAGGCAGATATTTTTCTCCTTTTTCATGCTAATGTCATTTGTACAATGTACCTGCTCACAACTATTACTTTTGTAAAGCTTTCCTAGATCTCTGAAGCTGTATCACAAATACTGTTCTCTTAGTTTCTCATGCTGAAGCTATTTCACTCCTATAAATGAGAAAAAGTTTACTAGAGCAGGACTTTGAACTTGGCAAACAGCTAGAGATTGTGCAAATCAGCAGGTCATTGTGTCTTTCCTAGATTCTGATGAAAATGATACCATACCTCTTTCACTGTCATTCTGTCTGAAAGAAGGAAAAATCACTGCTCTTTGCATACATTGCATTAACACAGAATGGAGGAAGGGTATTGGACAGGATAATCCAACAGAAGTTAAGCTAACTATGTGTCTGCATGTGTCTGTAATAGCAAATCATATGGCAAGTAAGGGAGATTTTTCAGAAATCTTAGCTGTAACTGGGTTTCTCAACTGCAGGGTGAATCAGACTCAAGATATTTTTCTTCCCTAGATTTTGAAGAATTACATCTTGTGGGCTGTAGTACCACGTCCTCCATATGCTGCAGTGGAACATGTGAAATGGGACGCATTTGTCTGGGTTCCGTATGTGTGCCCATCTTGATTCATTGCACCATGTGAGGATGAGGACTTGTCCAAACCAGAGGATGCAGGAGTGATTTTTCTAGTGAGCATCATTAGAGTGGTCAGACTGGATAAAGAATACCAGTCTGGGAAAGACTCCCAGGCCAGCATTTCCAGTTATTCCATGCAATGATATTGTAAAGCTTGTTTATACCCCTGTAGAAGGATTAGGTGTTGTATTTGCTCCCTCAGTGTGTGCTACATGGCTGTGGTTATTTCAAATATTCCCCTTGATTTGGAGATAAGAAGATAGAGGTACAGAGCTTGGGAATGTAAGCTTGCTGTATAAATCCATACTTCAAAATAAACAGCTAATGTTCAGAGGTACACTGTTTCTTCGGTGCCA
This sequence comes from Anomalospiza imberbis, assembly GCF_031753505.1. NCBI lineage: Eukaryota > Metazoa > Chordata > Aves > Passeriformes > Viduidae > Anomalospiza > Anomalospiza imberbis. The sequence continues at coordinate 18,830,258 of NC_089721.1, forward strand.
CAGATGTAATATCACTCAAACCTGAATGTTTAACTGTTAGTCCCCCTGTTTAAAAACATTGGTCCTAGCCACCTTTCAGTTCAGATGAAGAATCTGCCAAAAGCCACAGGAACAGTTATGAAAAGAGCTGAGAATAGAAAAGAGCCTCCTGACTTGGTGTCTGATTCACCCACTTTGGTTGGGTGTTATGTAAGGAAGCCGAGTGAGCTGTTGGTGCCTTACTTAGCATTCTGCAGCTTCAGGCTTCACTGATCTCATATAGGGTAGCACAGAAATTCCTTTGTTTTGGCCTCAGCATATGGATTTGAAAAAGTGAACTAGAACAATGTTCTGAGGGAAAAAAGGCAATTTTTTCTTTCATTATCTTCTTTAGTCTCACATCTCTTTTGCTGACTTCTAAAACCTAGAGATAGTCTCTTCTATGACCTAAACATCCTGATGACTACACAGTTTGAGCGAGAACCAAATGGCTTGAGTTCTATGATTTTTAGGATTTAAATTGATTTTCCACACAATCTGATTAAAACAAGCTGTCGTCACAGTCTCAGATGAGGTTTTTACTACATTATTATCACTCTCTCCAGCATACCTTTGTCTAGAAGCTTCTGTACTTAAGTTTTCCAGCATACACAATAAGGTAAGTACTCAATTTAACAATGCTTTCCCATGTGCTATTGATATGCTACAAAGAAATTGGTTTTTGCTTCAAGGGACTCTGCTGCTTAACTTCAATGAGAAACTAATTTCAAGCTAATCACTAAAATTTGCATGTATAGTACATATTGCAATTAGAGTACTCAATATTGTTAAAGGGAAAAGACTCCTGGGTCTGGAGTTTGGGGATACTTTGAAGAAGGCAGAAAGAAATGTCTTAATCCCGATTTCCTTGGGGAAAAGTGATGGAAGAAGGAGCATGGAGAAAGAGATTTTCTAACAAAATTAGTGGAATAGGAGAGGATGGCCAAAGTCTGTCTTTGGTAGGGATGTTCCGTGAGGCTGATGTCATATGTGAATAACTCTTTTATACTAACATGTTTTCTATTTTAAAGTCAAGCCTAATAGATATGCCTCATTTCAAATTCTTTACAGATAAAATGATAAAAAATTCTTCAGATCTGTATCCAGGATATTTTCAGACTGCTGTCCCTGAGCATCTCTGCACATCAGCTGCCATGCAAGGAGTAGTCAAACTTTTGTTCTCCACTGTCCAAGTGGCAGCAACTCTGTAACAGAACTGCAACCTGGAAAAAAAGATGGCATGTCTGATATTTTTGTTTGGCTTGGCTTCAAAGGTAAAATTTGAGAAAAATTTTGAAAGAACATTTTATTTCAACTTCATTCTATATAATTTTACTTAGATAAGACAGAAATTATTTAATTTTTGAGAGGATTTCCCTCTGGGTTTGACTTTTCCCTTGTATTGTCTTTCAGATGGCACACCCACTCACAGCTTTGCTGAAGGCTTGGATTCCAACTGCTTCTTATTTTCCAGTGAAAAACTGTCCTACAGAAACATTTTTGACAAATGGTGCTAGACAGTAAAGTTTAAACTCATTATTGAATGAAGAAGGAAGATGCTCTCTGTGCCAGTTTTTAACTGTAGCAGGAAAACTTCAGTTTGCATGACTGTTTTTAGCCTTTAACCTTACCACAAGACTGTTAGAGCAACATAGCTGGCAAGAAAAGCAGCATAAAAGGTACTGTCAGCCTGTCTCCTACCCATGGAGCTAACACTTGGGAAATTATTTTTTGGGTAATATTTAGTACAGCTTGCAATTGGCTTTCTCACCAGCAGTGATCAGATTTAATAGTAAACTATTGAAGATGTCCCTTTTGGGGAGATCCAGAGTGGAGCAGTTGTCAGTAATTGAGCATGAAGCTTTGAGAAAGAGGAAAAACATTACTATAGGGTAAAACCAGCTATGCCTGGGAGTGTTTCCAGGTGCTGAGAAGAGATCCTATGCACAGCAGAGTTCTCACTATGGGCCCAGCACAGGGCAGGTGGCGTTCAGTACTGTTAGGGACCATTACCTGCAAGTGGTTTGCAGGCATTCACCCACTTTTGGTACATCAGAGTGTTTGCTCAGATGTGGGCTGTGATGAGCCCCTTGGCTTCCTTGCCAGGGCTGATCCCTGACATGACCCCTTTTAAGGAACTCACAGAAGCAGCAGAGCTGTGAACCCTTTCTGCAGTGCACACATAAGACAAATAAGAGACAGATCAGAACAAACAGAAATCATTCTGGGAGAAGAAGATAAGGGTCTTTGGAAGACCGTCACCCTGGGAATACCTTCGTCAGAGGCGTGTTTCATATCAAAAGTTTTAAGTTAATCAACCACACATCTGTTTCAGGATACACACACTCCCATGTTGGCAGTGCTGCTTTCTGTACTAAGCGTCCTTAGAATAGCTAATCCACTGCATGGAATGCTGTTTTGCCAGATTGATATGATCTCATACCTTTGACCTCACAGACATGTATGCAACACTTCTTTCTAAAAGCTAAAAAAAAAAAAAAATGAATGAAAATTATTATGAGATTTCATTTCTAATTACAGAAAAATGCAGACTGTGTAGTGCTTGTTGCAGAGGACTTCTTTAAGTTGTAGAAGACTTCTTTAAGTGAAGCAACCTTGGCACCTTAAAAATGGTTAACATAGAACTGATACAAGGGCTGTTTAAGCTAGTGGGAGATTTTAATTTTGAAAAAGTTCAGTTAGAGGTCATAGGTGGAAGTTATTGAATAACTGTACTAGAAAGATGAGGATGGAAAAGGATATATTTCTGAAGAGAGAGATGCATGGAAGTCTGCTTCAGAGCACCAGAGCATTCAGAGTAAGATTTTCATGTTCCAAGCCTGAAGGATCAGAGGGAATGGAGTGGGGTAGCTGGAAAAAGAGAGCTCAGTTATGGTGCTTCAGTGGAGATAGGAAAATCTTGCTGTACCCAGCCTGGGATCATCCATCACTTCCTTTCCTTAAAAGGGCCAGTGAGACCAACAAAGGGCTGTGATTTTCATATAAAAATCAGTGCTTTTCATATGACCTCCAAATTCTCTCTAACCTTATTTAATTGTGTAAGTGAGCTGGACCCAGAGGAAGTGGGGAAAACAGAACTCCTGGTAGCCTGTTGTTACAGAATCTGCTGGTTTTCACAGGATGAACACTGGTCCATGCTCATACCCTCTACATGTGACACCATCACCTGAACATTGCTGCCAAACTGTAGATCTCATGGCTCAAATGAGAGTCAAAAATGGACTTGCTCCAATGAGAGTCAAAAAGACATGACTTCATACCCCAAATGGCCAGATTAGATAACTTTTCTGCAAATCATTCCTCACGTCCTCCTCCTTGACTCATTTCCTTGTGTTGTGTTTTAAGTAGGGTGAAACAAAGATCATCAGGAAATCTTACTGTGTCCTTGTGTCCTGTACACGGACAGATGATACTTTTTAATGGGTTCAGTCTTCCTTCACAGAGGGTTAGTAGTAAAAAATCACCTGTATAATGAATTATATACAAATTTTTAGTTTATATCAGTTTATTTAGAGCAGGATGCTGGATCTCAAATTTTCCTAGCCTGAGGAAAGTGGGTTTTCAGCTATTAGGACAGCTGTGCTAGAGCCTGTTTACTTATGCATGAGGGGATATGACTGTCTCATCTTAAGGAATATGAGGAGGAGGAGGAGGGGGAAGGAGGATTTCATAGTTCTGTGCCAAGTCCTTAGGCAGGAGTAACTCAGCAAAGGGCTGATAGTGATGTTTTATTTTCACAGGGAGGTGGAAGCTTCTTGGTCACCTAAACCAAAATATTGAGGCTTCATCCAGTTAAGGTGTATCTACCTCTTTAATAGGACTGTGACTCAGAGAGCAGCTGATGATGATGGCTGCTTCTCTCTGACTATAGAACTACAATCCTTATAAAAGGCATAAATTACTATTATTTTCTTACCAGATTGAACATCTTTCTTAAATATATGAAAGAAAAATTGTAGGTTGTCTAGTGAGTTTTCTGCCTGGAAAAACTGCCTATTCTTAGTATACAAGTTCAATGAAAGTTCAAAAGTTTATCAGTACAAATACTCTATTCTAATAATTTATCTGCCAGCTTCTCAGGTCATATTTTGATACTTCGAAATAAGAGATATTTTTGTACTGCCTTCATGTAAAAGTAATCAAACATCACTTTCCACAGGCATATCACAATATCTATTGATTAAAATCAAACAACAGATAGTGTTAGTATTGGAGAGCTCCTGTGTAAGTCAATTTGCCAGTCACCAAAGTGAGCTGATACTGACTGCCACAGGACATTTTCCTCAGCCAATATAATTCCAACAGGTTTCACTCTATGAAGAATTGACATGAAGCAATGCTCATGAACAATGAGTTTGAAGGTAAATAAGATTGGGTTTTTTCATAGAAGTCAGATGTTTTCACACTTCCTGGGCTCACTGACCCTCACCTGGAGAGAAATAAAAGAGCTATTGGCTGTAGTCTCAGTGCTATTGGTAGTATTGTTAACAGCCTGCTCTGGAAAATGAGACCGAGCAGGAAAAAACAAAGTCAGAGGGCAGGCAAGAGCAAGGTATCTATCTCAATGAACTGGGGTAAAACAGAGTTCAGAACTATGGAGCTTCCAGGTTGTTCTTAGTTTTTGGAAACTGTTGAAGAAATTAACACAGGTGTTAAAGTATTGGTGCATAGAAGGAAGCACAGATTTGTCAAGAGTAAGCAATGTCTGTTAGTCTTACACCACTTTATGAAGAGTTTTCAGGCAAAGAAATGGGAATAATTCAATATTTTTATGCTAGGGAGATTTTCATGCCAGTTTGTATGACTTACTTCTAGCATGACTAAGTAAAAATGACCTGGGTGAGGCAGCCCTTAAAATGGGGGCAATATTATCTGGGTGACAAGAAACTGCCAGGAGATACTACTAAAACAAAATTTGGGTGATGAGGTTCCACAGGAGTCAGTCCTTGGTCCAGTTCTCTTCAATATTTTCAATACCAAACTACAGGGGGGAAAATGAAGTATGTTTAATCAATTTTCTGAAAGCACCTCATTAGAACAGATAACCTGGAAAATAAAGATTAAATTGAGTGTTATCCTGACAGCTGGGGACATTGCTTTGAGAAAGTAGAATGTCAATGTAAAATGCAAGGTACTATTCTTTGGAAGGCTTCCTCAACTCCTTCTGGACAGAATGTCCTGCACACAGCTGGATAAACACACCATGTGATGGGAGAGCAGCTGGTTCATGGGTCAGGCATAAAGGATAACAGTGAATGGGGTGACATCAGAGTGGTGACCGGTCACTAGGGGGGTTCCACAGGGCTCCACCTTAGGCTCTGTGCTCTTTGATATCTTCATTAAAAGAAAGACTCAGAAAGACTGATCTATAAGGCAGGTTGTCCCAGAACAAGATGCATGCCTGTGCCTCTTGCACAGACCCCATGGGCTGCTGGCGGGTGGAGATGGGTAAGAAAGAAGATGTGAAATAATGTCAGCAGCTACTTCATTAAAAAAAAAAAAAGTAGAATTTCCATTTGAAGCCTAATTACATTCTTTCCTACCCTAGCCTTACTGACATCAGCATTGGCAGTTTTTTCTAAGGCCAGGTCTAGCCTATCTACATAATCTGTGAAAAATTAGACAAAATATCCTGAACTGAACTTTCCTTAAAAAAGTAGAATAGATTGAAAGCCATACCTAGAAAAGAGCTAAAACTTATCAGATGAAACATTCTGTCATTCTGTGCTTCTTGAGCTGTGACTTAATATCTGAGACCAAAATTTATTTGATTATACAAGTTGCTTTGTTTTTTTGTTTGTTGGTGGTGGTTTTTTTTTATTATTATTGTTGTTGTTTTCTGAGAAAAATCTTGATATGAGGATGATATGAGATGCTCAGGAAAGAATGCTCTTGCAGAAACAAATTTCAGAGCAGAAGTTTTTCAGTCTAGAGGGACATCCATAGTTCTGGTAGGGGTCTTTCTAAACCCTCTCAAGATGCTTTTTCACAGCTCACGTATAACAAACACCTTCTCTCAAGACAGATGTTTTGCAGTGAACTCAGCAGAATCATGCCGCTACAGACTTTGGGTGAGTGAGAGGCATGTGGCTTGCATTTTTTCTCTGACTCATGTCAACAAAATGATGTTAATGTGCTGGTGGTATATTGCTCCCCTGAATGGAGTGTGAATTATGTTGCTTTCTATATGCCCCCTTGCACAGAAAGCCCTTCAAAGATAATTATAAATTTAAAAGAAATGCATTTAAAAATAAGTTTCTTACTTTGAAGCATGGTAACTTGGATCACCTTCTAGACTAATACCAGAATTTACCATTTACCAGAAATGTAAACAAAATAGACATAATTTCTTGGTTCAGCACTTGTATATGGCATAATAAACACTGCCATTTAGTGTGGAAAAGTCAGTACTTTTTTGCCATATGCAGTAATATGGAACAATATTATGTAGCAAGTTTATTGCCTCTGACTTCATGCTTCCTAAATGGCATCAATAAATACTGAAGATGCTGGTGACATATTTTTGGTATCTCAGATTACACATTTCTAGAGTTTAGGGAATGGCTGGCCAGGACTGAACTTCTCTGGCACATCATCTTTTTTTCCAGAACGTATTGTTCTTGGATCTATCCCAAAACATACACAGGGATGGTCAAATGTTGACAATCTTTTTCTTTTCCTTGGGCAATTTGACTTTTGTTTTGAATGCAAACTTAATCTAAGTTTGTTTACTTAGATTAAGTAAACAAGACTGGGTTTCAGTCTGTTTACTTCCATCCCTGAAGAAAAAGTAAAGAATGTTCTAGAAAATTCCGATCAATTCTAGTAGAGTCAGACAATGGTAAACCAACCTATTTGTTTTGGATACTTGATGTCTTTTCTATTTATTGTTATTCAGGTTTTTCACAAAATGGCAAAACACAGTTAAGAATACTCCTTTTCTGTGTTCCCAGTTTATTACCATTTCCTGAATGCCCTGTCCTGTATTCTTGAAGATACTGAAAATCTTGATTTGAATATGAGCATAAAATTACCAAAAGTGGATGGTTTTGTCAGTTGGAAATTACTTATTTTTAAAGGGCTTAATCCTGTAAATTATTGAATGTTGACAAGCAAGGACTGATGATATTCAGCTTCCACCGAGGGGCTGAGAACACTTAGTAAGTTGCAGTACTTAATCAAAATTAGCAGAGAGAAATAATTTCAAGTAAAGTGCAAAATACAAATACTTTCTCTGGCATCTTCATTATTTTATCACCGTATAAAACCAGAATGCTGTGGGGAAATTATACCTTTTCAGATATATTAACTTTTTTCCAAAGTTTAGACACATTCTTACACTGTGAAATACTTGCCACACTCTATTCATGCTTGTAAGGTCGTGACTAAGATAAATAGATTTTAGAGAAACATTAGAGTGGGAGTATGTAGGAGGAATTTAATTCATATTTTTAGCAGAGAGAATTTTAAAATCTTGTTGAATTTTATGCTCCATTCCATCAGAAGGGGATATGACAACGGATCCTGTAGAACATACATCCTTATAGAACAGCACAATTAGAATTGGTATGAAATGGAATATATCATGGAAAGCTAGTGACTAACATCTGAGGAAAACAACTTTAAATCCTGACATTTAGAACATGGCAAATGGATGCTGATGGCAACAAGATTTTAATTAAATTTGAAAGGGTGTATGACTTGGCCCTCTGAGCTAGTGACAGGACTCCAAGTGCTTGTTAATGAGAACTGGATGAAACACCAAATCCTTAAGATTTTACCTGGCTCACTATGAGTCCCCACTGTGGCACAGCTCTGCCAGAACCATGTCCTGTGCTGTTCATTCCTTCAGGACACTGCCACTCCCACTGACCTCTGCCTGGTTGCTTCAGAGACCTGTGGCTGAGACAAAGCAAGTCTATTTTATATGTATTTCTGCTGCAGTGATAGATTTATTTTGAGGAAGGTGAAGATCATATTTGGAAGGCAGAAATGAGATTTCCACAGGATGGATGATGGAAATGACTGTGAGTGAAAATGGACCAGGAAGAAATAGGGCATCCAGCTGATGCATTTAGGTCTTTGATCAAGTTGAATGATATAGGTATAATCTGATCCAAAGGCATCTTTACACTCCTAGGTGGTGGTGGCTCACTGGAAAGGAAGGGCTGAGAAGTCAGGAAAGGGAGTAAAGAAGATCCACAGAAGAATGTCTATGCTTTGGCTCCTCTGCACTTAGCTTAAGTTTTTAATCCTCTTCTTGAGCTTTGCCATTGCACGTTCATTTCAAATGCAGGCTCAGTGTTTTGAAGGGCATTTTGTAATGATTTTATCCAGATTCAGATTATTTGCAATCCAAAGGGAAAGCATGCATTCTTTGACAGGCAAATAGAAAACATATCAGAGCACAAATCAAAAGAATGACTACAGCCTGGACATTCTGTACCCATTACTGAATCCCCAAGGCTCTTTCTGTTTAATTAGGTGCTTTTTCTTCTGTTGGCTCTAGTTGGATTGGATGTAAACTCAGCAGTGAATAATAGTTAAAATGACATAACTTAACCTTCTTGAAAAATTCCATGTTTCAAACTTAGATTCAGGTGAAAGCTACCAAAGGAACACCTCCCAGTTGTCTCAAGTAGATCTTTCTTCAAGTAAATCTTTCTCTAGTAGTTCTTTCTCTGTTTGCTTCAGCACATCAGAAGTTTGCATATCCAAATTCCGTAGGTGCTCTTCTGATATAATTTCGATCCTAGGAAGGCTCAGATTAATTGTGTAATGAAAAAAGGGTATTTGCACTAAGTGGAGAGGAAAAAGCATTGTTTCTACAGCACGGCTTAGGAGAGAGCATTTCATATCCCATAAAAAAAGCATTATCTGAAACTTACTGTGCATGCCAGAAAAAGCATCACTGTGCCTTTAAAAGAGATGTCTGATCCCTGAAAACATTTTCTCTCTCACATTTCCCTACTCACCAAGTAACTTTTGTTTATCAGCAGATCCACTCAGCCCCCTAAAAAGGACCTAGAGTAAACATCTGACATGCACTGCTTTCAAGATCCTCTTTGTTTAGGCACGTATTGTTCATTCCTGTGTGTTTTGTATACTGCCAAAAGGAAAGGCAAATGATAGAAGGGATGTTTTACATTATCAGTTGTGGCAGAGTTTATGCCTGTGTATATCTGATCCTCTTTTATTGCATTACAAATGATAAACTGAGCATAGAGCGGTCATTAATGTCAGGGCGTATTTTCACACTGAATTTTTAATTTTAAATGTATGAGATACAAGATAGCCAGTTGTCAAGTTTCCTAATCATTTGCAAAAACCTGTGGAAATCTCATGTAATAAAACATTTCTTCCTAATATCACTGCTCAACTAATTTTAAAATATGAATGCCTACTCTGTTTACATTAGGTAAGATCTCTTTCCCTGCCTACCCAGTTACACAGTTCAATCATCTGTGTCAGTTTTGGAGTGACTTACCAAGCATACCACCAATTGCTACGCACCAGTGCCACACAAAACCACAACACCCAAACCTGTTAAATGTCAGACAACACAAGGGGAGAGAGAGGGAGTGGGGAAAACCCTATAAAAATAGAAAAAAGCCAGGTGTAGATGTTCCTGTAAAATACACGTGTATCTGCGTGCACCTCTGTGCTTGTCACAATTTTCTGTCTCGGGAGAGCATGATAAAATCAATATAGAACTTTGAAGGGGGAAGAAAATTACATGAGGACTATGTGCCTTTTTTGTCCTGGACTTTAGATTTTGTTGCGGTGTGTTCCGGGGGGGGACCCCCCAGGGGTGTCCCCAGGGGCTCCCCTAGGCTGTGAGTTGGCTGGTGGCAGCAGGCAGGCAAGGAGACTCCACACGGCTTCTGAGGGTGCTCATTAGATGAGGCAGCAGGCAGGCAAGGAGACTCCACACGGCTTCTGAGGGTGCTGATTAGATGTTATTGGGGGTCCTACCCCCGGGAGGCAGCATGGTTTCTGAGGGAGAGGGGGGGAAAGGGGAGTGAGGGGGGAAAGGGGAGGGGGAGAGAGGGGCTGAGACAGCACCAGCCAGGAGAGCTGGCGAAGAGAGAGAGTGCGAACCATCCCCCCGGCACACTGAACAGGGAGATTCAAAGTGGGCGCGGAACAGATGGGGCCAATGGGATTACAGACACAGGATACTGCAGGGGAGGATCACAGGCTTGGAATAAACCGTACATTTTCCAGGGGTAAGACAGAGCATACCATTTCACTAAAATGTAACACCACAATTCACTATTTTTTTGTTAGAAAAAAGATGAAGAGAATTATGATAATTAACAATTTTAAAATGAAGCAGTAATTACACAGTTTTACAGCATAAAATAAGTACAATTGCAGTGAGGATAAATTGAATACACTATAAACAGTCCATTTGACTTGTTGTTTGCCTTTGGTGGGAGGTATTGTTCAGTTCTGAAAGGGTGCTAACACAGTATAAAGATAAAATGAGTATTTAATTGTAATAAATGGCTTATGTGAGTCCATATTGCAGATTTTTAAGTGAATTTAAAGCATGGGCGAGTGCTTAAAAGGCTTCAGCCTTTGGCACTAAGCTCATATGAGAGTGCTGGGATTGGCCTTTTCAGCATGACTGGCCCAATGGTGTCTTACCTTTTCCAACTGGCTTTTCGGACCAACACAGCCCCAAGTTTTAGGCTATGGCATCGACTTCTGTTCCCCCTCTCAGGGACAGGAAAACACCTGGAGCCCCCTGGACTCCACACAGGTTTGTGGCCTCAGATCCTCACCCTTGGATCTGCGCTTTACCACTGCTTTCACCTTCCAACTGGTTTAACCCAGAAGACCCCTGGTTTTAGGTCGCCCCCCATTCTCTCCTTTTCCCTCCCGCCCAGATCTCCAGGGCCCATGGGAAGATGCAGGCAGGGTGCGGGGGAAGGCTCCTTCTCCCCCCTCCCTCCTCTTCCCTCCCACCCGGATCTCTGGGGCCCATCGGAATGTGGAGGTAGGGGTTATAAAAAAATAGCAAAATACTTTCCCTGACACCATTTTAGGTTTTCAGTCACCCTCAGAACTTACTGAGGACAGCATAAACCCAAAAGTGATTCTGGTCCAGCAGTCTAATACTATCTGAACACTCACTCTTCAAGAAACAATTGAAAACTGCTTCTTCTTGGATCCACCCTTGTGACCTGAGAGGCCCCTGCTTTCTAAAACTGAAAACAGGACAGACAATCTGCAATATGAACACACACTTAAACTAGAAAAGCATAATTGTAAAAACTACTTCATGGGGACGGGAGGGAAATGGAGAGAAGACAGGTATGGGATAAGAATGATAAAAAGGTTAGAGGGTTTTAGGATAAAAGTTCTAGCTGATGAACTCTTTTCAGCTAGAAAAAGTGGATAGGGATTGGGAACTGGGGAGGTTACGGGGAGCCAGGGACTCTGCGAAAGAAAAATCATTTCGGGGTACCCTGTGCCTTCGAGTGGTTTGCTCCCGGTGAACTACCCAAAATAAGGAAAAAAGGGGTATGGATTGCAGAGAAGGATATCATCCTGCTCTTGGAATAACAGGAAAAGGAGATCATGAAGTACAATTTACAATTCAACTAAATATACAAGGCTGTTAAAACTGGTATTACAAAATTATTTTAGCTTTGGGTTTTGGTTTCTCAGCTTCTTCCCCAATTCCAGCTCCCACCCTGTGGGATTTGGAAGGCAGAAGCTGGGAATTAGGAGCTGAAGGGGGGTTGGTTTATGAGAGACAGGGAAGGGGCGGAGCACGAGGAAGAAAAAGCAGGAAGAGAGGAGAAAGCAGAAGATGGTGCCATGCCATGTGGCTGGAGCCATCTTGGCTGACACGTGGTCATGGCTATGTTGGATACTCTTGGGGTTTTGTTTAGGGGAAGGTAGGTTAGGGATGAAGTTAGGGAGAAGGGGCAGCAAGAGAGGGAGAGAGTAAGACTGAGGAAGGAAGTCACAGAACTGACAAAAGCAGTTTTTGGGGGTGCAGTGCCTGGGTTGTCTGGTGGCTCACTCATGGAAACTGGTGGGCTTTCGCCACTGCTGTGGTCCAGGGTAGCGGCTGCTTGGGCTCGGCACTCCACACAGTCCTCTCTGGGTGCCAGGGTGCGCACATGCAGCGGCGGGGTAATGGCAGGCCGGGGCCGCCCCGAGGCCTAGGCCCGCGCCACGGCTGCACCGCACCCGGGTCGCACCGTGCTGGGGCCCGCTGAGGCCACATTGCGGCCCGGGCCCACGCAGGGCTGGGGCCACGCCGGCTGGTGGTGGTGGGATCACACGGTGGTGATGGGGCCGCACGGGGCCACGGCTGCGGTTCCACGCGGCCACTCCGCGGTGCTGGTGGCGATGCTGAAGTGGTGTCCCGCGGGGTTCTGCGCTGCACCGGTGGGGCAGTGGTGGTCTCAGGGTTGTCGATCCTCGAGCCTCACGTTGGGTGCCATTTGTTGCGATGCGTTCCGGGGGGGGACTCCCCAGGGGTGTCCCCAGGGGCTCCCCTAGGCTGTGAGTTGGCTGGTGGCAGCAGGCAGGCAAGGAGACTCCACACGGCTTCTGAGGGTGCTCATTAGATGAGGGGTTACTGGGGGTCCTACCCCCGGGAGGCAGCATGGTTTCTGAGGGAGAGGGGGGAAAGGGGAGTGAGGGGGGAAAGGGGAGGGGGAGAGAGGGGCTGAGAGAGCACCAGCCAGGAGAGCCGGTGAAGAGAGAGGGTGAACTGTCCCCGCAGCACACTGAACAGGGAGATTCAAAGTGGGCGCCGAACAGATTGGGCCAATGGGATTACAGACACAGGATACTGCAGGGGAGGATCACAGGCTTGCAATAAACCATACATTTTCCAGGGGTGACACAGAGCATACCATTTCACTAAAATATAACACCACAAGATTTCTTTGCTGTGTGACAGGACCTGCTGTCGTATACACTACTTGCTTAATCTGACAGAAGCTGAAACTCCAAGCAGAAATCTATCAATGAAGCAACTTGTTGCCTGGCCCTCCAGCTCTGGATCTTGCAAACAACAGCCAGATTTCAGAGCTTCCTGAGGAAAAAAAGTGAACTAGGAAATGTTTACAGCAGAGCCTGTGCTGCAGTCTAATATCACCCTGAGAGCTGAACCATCAGCACAACTGAGGTGGCTTAACACTTCCTAGGCAAGGTACCAGTTTTCAGCCTCTCATAGCTGAAGACATGTGGATGCCTTATTGTGCTCAGTTTTAAGCAGGTGAAGGGCAATATTTAAAGATATTGTCTTTTTCTAGGCAGGCCTTTTCAATAATCTTGACCCCTAGATTCCCGGACTGGCACAACATACAACTACATGGCCTCTTCAGAGGACAACTTCTAACACATCATAAGTGATTTTTCCCCTTCTCTGTGGGGTCACCTCATTCCTTCCACCAAGAGAGAGGGAGGGTTTACCTAATTTCAACCACTACAGAACCAGATCAGTATTTCCTTTTCCACAGCAACTGTGCTTTAATTGCAATGGCTGGGGCATCTCTCCCTGCTGCTCCCCGGCTGGGATCTTCATCTGGTCCCTGGGGAGGCAGAGGGGGGGTGGCAGCAGGGACCCCAGGGACCTTTTTTGCACAGCCACATTCTGCACACCCTATGTGTGGGAGAGGATGTAGCCACATATCTGCAGTCAGCTCAGCAGCTGCGGGTAGAGTTTGAATGATTTCACTGTTTTTTATCTTGCTTCTTATGCAGTGCAGCTGGGCTGCTTCACAGAAGATGCAAGGTCTTACTGGCTCCATCCTGTGAGTGTAGAAGGACATTGGTGTTAAATATGGTGCAGGACATGGGAAATGTGTGGCAAGCAGCCTCCAGGATGCTGCAAGACATTGTACATTTAGCTTTATTTGTCACTTTCTGTGGCTGCACCAATCCTCACCAGCCCAGCTGCACAGCTCTCCAGGAAGGGAAATGATGACAGGCTATTTGCAGGGGTGTTTTGTGTTATCTTCAGCTCCACTTCAGAATCACACTTCCCTGGGTGTTACATCCCATTTCCAAGTCCCTCTTGCCCTTTTATCACATCCCGGTTCCCTGTATGACTCTGCACCTACTTGCTGTTATGTGTCACCTACACCGCATTGTCATGCCCCAGTTGTGTGTCTGGCAGCAGCTAGATGGATTTTCTCCATCACAAAGCAGAGTGCCTGCTAACTGTCCCGATATTTGACTGGCTGCCCAGACCAGTTCAGCATTCTGCACTTGACTTCATGCTGTCCTATCCCAGCTTTCCCAGTAGCCAGCTTGGATGTGCCTGACTGACACAACAGGCTCAGCGCCTGGTGTAGCTACACCACACACATACTTCACTCTGAAGAAATCTAGTGGCACAACCAAAGAAAATTAATGTTTAAAATAAATTTACTACTGTGGTAATTTCCTTCTAGCCCTTAACCACCTTATTTTCCCCCAGGATCAAATGGTTTGCATGCTTATTGAAGGATCCTCGAGACTACAACCCCCTCCCCAAAAGGTGCTCTGGCTGGGAGTGGGGGTTCTGCCAATTTCAGTTATCAGCCTTATCTCCTTCTGCTCCCTCAGCCAATGTTCAGGCAAAGCAGTGGCAGCTGGCCTGGTATTAGCTCCATCAGTCATTCTAAAAATGTATTTTTTCATGCATATTGTTTAGAACACCAGTGAAATGGTAGATATTAACTGATGATACACATGTAAAAGCATATAAATGTACATGATTGGGCATCAGTTTAGTTATATCTGAAGGGATTGCTCACCACTAACATGGAAAATAGACTGGAAACAGTTCTTGTGATCTCTCACATAAATTAAAACTACATAGGTGAAATCTGTCCATGTTTGGATTGAATGTATACCTCTTAATTGTTTACATTTTAGGTTTTCTCTAGGAGTAATCAAAAATCAGAATAATTTCAATTGTTCAACTTATTGTGCAGTTATAACAGAATAACAGAATTATTGTCGGAACCCAGAATGTCCCTTGGACACTCTTGGATGTTCTGGGCCCGGGTCAGAAGCATTTGAGACCCTGGCATGCAGCCACAGACCCCTGTGGCTTTGAACCTGATCCATGGAACAATTTACCAACCTTGCAGGAAGAACAAGAAATGACAAAAGTTTAGATATTGTAGTAGAAGTAGTCACAAAGTGAGAGGAAGAGTTTTTGAGTGCTGTACAGAGGGGTTTTAGGCCTTCTACAGAGGGGTCTGAGTTTTGTCCACGGGGGTCAGAAGTTCTAAGATGGAGGGACGTGGGTGTGCCCTGTCCTTTTTCCTTCTTCTTCCTAACCTCCATGTTCTTGGTGATGCTGGCATTCACAGATTGGTTTAGAGTAGAAAGTCACTGTTCAATATAGGTGATGGGCATTGGGGAAAACTGTAAACATCTAATACATAATGTATGATATAAAAGAGGGCACCAGCCCCCTGGGCGTCGGAGTGTGCCCTTGCCTGGCTGCTGAACGGACTGCAGCAGCTCAGGGAGAAATCTTTTAGATAACACACAATAAACTACCTTGAGACCGGACGACTGAAGACTACTGAGTCTTTCTTTGGAGACACAGGTTGGAGGAGAGACTTTTCCACCTTTACGGGCTCACCCCAACCATGGGTGAGTTCCAACAAATTATAACATAATAACAGCATAATGGACTCTCATTACATAATATTTTATTATTTTAGTAAATATTAATATGTTACAGTTGTATATTATATATTGATAATAATATAAATCACATGCTATAAAATAATACCTAAAATAATATTTATTAATTATATATTATAAATTGTTGCTATTAGAAAATTAGTCAATTATAATTATTCTCAAGAATAATTATAACAGAGTAATGGAATAATAAATTATTCCAGTAATTCTTGTTACACTGAAATAAAATCTAATAATTTCCTATGACTACAAAGGAAGAAGACCTGATGCCATGAATGAGCATTTGTCAGAGAACTGGCTTTTAATTTCTTTGTTTTCTTCTGGTTCCTTTCTTGTGATATGTGGAGTACAAGGGGCTTGATCTGATCAAACAGCTTGTCTTGTGGTCAGCTGCCTCATCGGGTGCACATCAAATGCCTTGCCAAGGTTGGTGATGATTCTACTAAGAAGGAACAGCTTCATCAGTGACTGCATAAGAACCTGGGTTTTTGGTCTGGATGACAGGCAGGTGTCACCTCAGATATATATAATATGTATGCACTTCTCCAATATTCTCAGGTGTTGATATTTACAGCCTTTCCTGCTAAGCCTGTTAAGTCTGTATATTTATGAAGTAATTGTCATCATACAAGGGATGCAACTCTACAGTCACTCTTCTCCTATCACTGTGCTCTCAGTCTATGGATCTGGCAGGTGGACAAAACAAATCCTCAAGGTGAGAGCATGCAGATCACAATCCCTGCCAGTCTCCTTGACACACATCTATTCTTCCACCAAAGCAATTACCCTGTAATGTAGCAAGTGTCCAAAAAAAATCTACCCCACAAAAAGACTGAAAGACCTATCACAAAAATGAGTGAGACCCAAGAGTATCTATCAATTACTTTCAGTATTTGTGACCCCCGACACATGGGGGTGGAGAACACCCAGAAGCAACATGGATGGAGAACAGAACAAAGGTAAAGAGGCTTTTCTAGAAGGTGGGAAAGGGGAGATAAGTCAGACTGACGAAGATGGCACTTTTCTATTCTCATAGAAGATGGGACTGCTTTTCAAACTTTGACTCCACATCAGCCAGTGGCAAATTTCATTGGTAGGATATTGCCAAAACACAATCCCAGTGTTCCCCGTATCCACATGGATGGGGTGGCAGGTAACATAGGTGTGCACGTCTTATGTACTGTTTTATTTATTTACTGTAAAAATTTTGTAATTGGTTTCCATCTGCATTGAGCTCTTTACTGGGATTTCATCTTACCTCTGAAGCCCTTGTGAGGGTTGTAGCAATAGGATTATTAGACATTTCAGTGATGCCTTTTCCTGCTTACCTACATGGTCTTCTCTGATATACGTGCTTTCAGATTTCAGGTCTTTCCATCCCTTTGAATCACAGTTTTGCGAGCTGTGTTTCAAGGCAAATGTTCAATTCATGAAAATTCTCTTTAACTCAGTTGCTGCTGATAGGAGAGTTGCTCTCAGTTGCTGCAAAATCTGAGATTTGGAGCTTTATTTTAGACACTCCGGTGATTCAGGAGTCTGTGTGTGCAGGGAGCCCTAAATTTTTTGAGAAGCTTTCTGTTTTCCAGAGTGCAGGCAGTGGGGTTGTAAAACTGGACAAATCCTTTAAATTAAGTTGACTGAAGCCATCTTTGGTTGTGTCTAGATAACAAACATATAGAAGATCAATAGGTCTAAGTAGTGGTGCCTAAAACCTGCACAACAGGTGTTTCAGAGGTTTTACTTTGAGCAGAGGATGTAGGTGTTACCTCTTTTAGATGCTGCTGCCTCAGGCCTAAAATGCAAACTTAGGTGGACCCTGTCCCAACCCCATGTTATATCACAGCAGATACAAGTCTTCCACAATGTTTTTATGTTCACTGTCTAATGCTGAATTTATTCCTGGGAATTAATGGTTAGAGAGGTGATGTCACCACTTCACCCAGGACATAACACAGAGTTAACTGGTGGGCTTCTGCACCCCCTCAAAGGCACTCTTTCCCATGAAACTCAGTTCTGTTCTCAACAAAATATTAATAAATAGGTAGGAACCTGCATAATTTTTAGAATTACAGAATAAGGAGATTAGTAAAGAATGACATCTGTAGTGTACATGCAATTGTTTCTGCCATCTTCCATGTGATCCCTCTGCAATTGCCCTGGCACTTGCACAAGTGCAAAGCAAGTCATGCTGTCAGGCTATTCCATTTTGGTTTTTGGAAGTGACTGGACAAGGTGAATTCCCATCTTAAATAATTATAATTCTGTGCTGTTCATCCTATTTGCTGATAAATTTTTCTGCCAGTTTTTGAGAAAGCTTCCTGTGAACTTCAAGGAGACACTATCATTATTATCCTATCTTACTTTCACTTTTCCGTAGTGCCTGTAGGAGCCCAACACTACTCAGGCTGTTGATTTGCTCTAAGTGTTCCTACCCTGGTAAAAAACAGTACTGGATATGACAGCAGACCATAGCCTTTGAAAGTATGAAAGCTGGTGGCATCTGAAATTGGGTAGGCAAAATTGATCTACTAAATTTTCTCAATTTTGGCTTCCACAAAAATCATTTTAAAAATCCACATGGTTTTCCTGCTCAGAAAACATGTTAAGATGTTAAGAATAATGTTCTTTTTGAGGCAGGGGTGTCCCAGAAAACTTCATACTGAAGCTAAGTGATAAACTCTAAAGAAGTAAGCCATGTGGTTCAGGGCAAGCCAACCGTCAGCACCTTTAAGGAGGCTTAGAAAATAGGTTGAGCTGAAGCACTCACCACTTAACTGAAACTGGAAAATTTGGCTGAATGTTTATTTGTGAAATATGTTATATTTAACTCCAAATGTGAACGACCTAGAAAATCCGGCATAATAGTTTTTGAATTTTTTGAATTATAATTAAAACAAACAAACAAAAAACCACTAAAGAACAAAATGGAGACAAATTAGCACATTTTTTCAAAAGGAAGTGGTGGCTCTCTAATCTTCTAGAATGCAGAAATAAATTCCTATGAGGTAAAAATTTTGTGGACTTTAGATGACTTGGTAAAGCCTACCAAGAGAAGCTGCAAAAGAAACAAAGAGGACAAATACACATAGGAAAAACTCTTCCATTTTAGAAGGGACACTGGCTAAGGGAAAATAAAGAATAGGAGGTAAACTGCTGGCATAGCAAAGCAGAAACTTTTAAAAGTGTTTTCAATAGGTTTCTGTTTTAGAAACAATAAAGTAAAACTATTTACATCACATTGTCTCACATGAACTTGTCAATTTCAATGAAATTTCCTACGAAAAGGGTCAAATTGAGTAATCTGCACATTGCAGTTTTAAATATGCTGCAACATTTCTTTATAGCTATAATTTAATTTCGTGACATGAACACTTAGTGTTACTATTCTATTATATTTTCGATTTATTATAAAATTATATTCTACAGCAAGAATATTTGGGCAGACTCATGATAACTACAGATGAAAAGTATCCCAATTGTCCTAAAATCTTTCTTCCCCATAAGTTTTTGCTCTGCATGAAATTGAATTTTCCTTCTGGACCAGAATTAAAAAAAAAAGAAACAAAAAAACCAAAGAAAAATTCCAAGTTTTCAAACCATTAACATTTTATTTAGGATACTGCTTTTTCATTTAATAATAAAAAGATGGACCAAGTCACTCTCTAGAACTAACATTCCTCAATTAATTTGTTTAAATCAAGGAAGAAGTTGATTTAGGTCTCTAGCAATAAGTCTCACATTAATGTTAATCAAACTGTGAAAAGATTTAGGAAAAATTCCCAGGCTGATTCAAGCAGGATGAACATGGGACACGGTTATGGCAGGTGAGGTTTGGTGTTGCTATCTGAACTGTTAAGTGGGAACAGTTTGCCCTGCACATACATTATTCCTCAGATGCCCATGGCATGTCTACAGGGCACATCTACAATGAATTTACTGATTCTCTACCCAAGACAGCTCATTCATTGTACTTACAAATAGTGTTGTATGGAGATATCTGTAATTATGTGCAGATGTTGAGAAAACAGACCCAGAGTATAATTTTCTAAAGTGTGTAGAAGTCTCAGGGAGTCACCAGTCTGGACAAACAGAGGTGTCCACCACTGTGGACAAACAGACCTTAGCTCCGCTGCAGTGAGTGTCAGCAACCCTACCAGGGTTTAAGGATCCACCACAAACAGCTCCAAGAGACCACAGTTCAATCACATAAATAAAAATATGTTCTCACCTGGAGGGCTGCATTCAGTTCTCACCTCTCCATCCCAGAGGTGAGACAGGAATGTTAAAAACTCAGGGACACCTTCAAACACAAGAAAGACTTGGAGGCCTGGAAAAGCTCTCATGCCACGAAGTGTAGAAAAGATCAGCAGCACTCTGTGTTTTGCTCTGAAAGGAGCACCCAAAGATCGATAAGTTGCTAAGCTCTGTTCCCTGAGTCAGCACTGGTGTTCAAATGTGTGCTAGTGTGAGCCTGGGCAAAGAATGTACATGGCTTCAGACAGGTTCAGAAGAACTTAGAACAAAATTAGGAGCTGAGGTAGAGTGCAGGAAAATTCAGTGGTAAATAGTTTTAAGCAGTGCTCTTCACTCATAAATGGTCTTGCACTCAGGTATAGCCTTTCTGTAATGGAGTTAGAAAAGAAAAAAAATGTTAATTAGGAGTGTTTAGAAGAGTATTTAATTTTTTTAATGTAGTACTGAAAGTCTTTGTGTAATTCTGGAGATGGTGGCAAACATCTAGTTTATACAAATGTATAACTGTTAAATCAATTTAGTGAGTACACTTGACAGAATGATAACTTCCAAAGAGTTCTGCAAACAGATTTTAAATTGTATAATGAAGTTAGGGATTTTTTTCACTTGAACCCAAATAATAGGATAAGCATAAAGATCAATAGATGCTCTCTGAAACCAGCTTAGCTGATTTAAACAGTCCATGAGGAAGGCTTTATTCCATCCACAGTTCCTGTAGGTGAGCCCCTCCTCATGAGTGTAGATCTCTCACATCATGTCAGGAAGGGCTCCTGAGGTCTTGGGGTTTTGCCAAGGGCATTTTCCCTGCAGAAGTGGGAGAGAACAGTGTCTGAACAGCAGGCCTTGGAGGTGTGCATCTCTGGGTGACTCCAGGGAGGAGAAGAGGCCATGCCCTGGTCCAGCCCATGCCTGGTAGGAGTCAAGACTTCTCGCTCCTGCTGGCTCAGGTCTGCACCCCTGAAACCTCATTCTCTGGCTTTTTGGAGTGAGCTTTTCCAGCTTTTTGGAGTGAGCTTTGGAGTGAGCTGTTAAGCACATTCTCTTTGTTTTTCAAGAAAAACTTTTGTGTGAGTTGAAATGACCACCAAAACCACAGTGGTTTTGTGCAACTAAATGGACCAATTCAAAGTCATGTGTAAAATAGATATGCAAAATAAGACCCATGGACACCTAGGAGGCTCCTTGTCCCATTTGGTGACCTTGTTTTTGATTAATCTCTGACATAATATCTGGACAGCTCTATCTCTTTCCAAAAAAACCTGCCTTCTATCAAATTGAAAATGTTCCCATATTTGTTTAGGTGAAATCAGTTATTTTGCAAGTTATTCTGTATGCCTTGTGCAAATTTAGGTTATTTTCTGGCCTATAGATATCTAAAACCACTGCTTCAATATTTCAGTTTTTTCTTATGGATTAGAAAAATTTCACAGTCTCTTTCTGGGAACAGAAAAAAGTGATTTCTTCTACATTGCTACATGCAGAAACGTTTTTTAGCACATGGTAGATATCTGTGTGATTTAAGTGAAGCTGATTATTTTTAATGCAATATGAATACATCTTAATATAAATACATTCCATGTGGCAATCTGTGATAGTGTCTTGAAGATATTGTAATCATTAGTGCGAAGCCAGAACAAAAAACCTGTTAACTCTGTGCTGCTATTCTCCCATTTCTCCCTGCTAGAATGGGTCACATCTGCAGTATTTTGTAGGTGGTTTTTTGATATACACTACTGCATTATACACATATTCAAAATGGTGAGAACACTAAAGTGTGAAATAGCTTACTCCTGAAAATGTTCATGGCAGGATGTAGGTGCAGCATCTTGCTTCTAAGCCAGCATATATGTCTGGATCAATGACCTGAACTGGCAAGAGTCTGCTGGAAGGAATCCATTACCAGGGTCTGCCACAATGCAGTTTTGTGCAGAGAAGCTGAATAGTGAGATAGGAGCAATCAAAATACATATATCATAAATCACCAGTAAAATTTGCTATGTTCAGTTCCCATTACATTTTCGCTCCGTTGTTGCCTTCTATTACAACTGATTTAGCAGAACAATGATAACGAAAATGTTTTGCTGGAGACTAGGCCTCTTCAATTGTGCTGCTGCCCTTGGAATCAATTTCTTTTCTTTTAGCCTGACCTTGGTATCTATTTTGCTCAGTATTCATCTGTAAAATCTTGAACTTCTTTAGACCTTCCCCCATCCGCCAGATACCTGCTGCAAGGAACATTTTTACAAGGAAACTGGAGACTGAAAGGCTCTTGCAAAGAAAAATTGTAACTAGATAAACAGAACCTGAATGCACTCTATCTAACATGTGCCTCATTAACACAAAACACCATTAGCCCAATCCTGTTTCCTCAGAGTACTGCAGAGGCAACTTAGTTTGCATGTCTGAATAGAGTGCTTTAGATAATATTATGTGTCTTCAGACTTGCAAGAATTATTTCCATGATGTATAAGGAAAAATTTAATCCATCACCAGTGGATTCATGGAGCATGAGCATTTAATTTTTTCCCATTCTTATATCACCACTTGCATTAATGTTAGGCTGGGATTGAAGTGAAAATAAAGTGCCAATTTCAGCATACAAGCTAGGGAAGACAAGCGATAAATAAAACAGAAAAGGAGCCATCCTACCAGCCAAGAAAACAAAACCATATTTAAAATGAATAACATTGCAGAATTTCAAGTTGTCTCTCCATGCTCCAGGCAAGCCCTGCTGTGAAGCCATTAGTGAGGAGCAGTCTGCTGCACTAGGGACACTGGTCACTGGCAGAGAGGAGTGAGGAGGGTCAGTCTGGGCTGTGGTGGTGTGACCAACGTGCCCCTTCAGACAAGTGTGCAGCAAATGCATCACAGCCAGCAGAACAGCCACAGCCCATGAGCCTGTCACTGCCATCCTTCTCCCTGAGGGTTTCAGCCTGCAAGTAGTGGTGCTCCCAGAACAGGCATGCATACCAGGAGCTCAGCAAAATGAGAAAAAAACAACCAGTCAGGAAAGAAGTACAAGGAAGGTGCTGGTTTTCCCTGGTCAGTTCTGCCATGTTTGTGCAGAGAGCCTGGTTTGCAGTTTACCTACTTCAAGCAGTCCAGTCTCCATGGAAATCAGCTCAGAAGGGCTGTGAGCCTGTGTTTGGGGTACCTTTGGTTTACAGAGGACACAGCATAATGTTCCAGCATGGGATGCTCTGCTACCATGTTAAGCCTTCCTCCTGGGCAGGTTTCTGTTGGGGTGCATCTAATGAGTGAGGGGTGGGTGCAGAAGGTGTTTTGGGCCCCTCTATGGAAAGAAATGTGCCCTCTGGATGAGGACTGGAAAGATTCTTGCTAATGTGTAAGGGTCTAAGACATAACAGCATCCATGCTTTTCCCAGGATGCCTCTTTCTCTCTGCAGCTCCAAGGCAGGATTGACTGGCCTCCTCCAACACATATATACTTTCTTCCCCAGTTCTGGAGCAAGTGTGGGGTAAAAAAATAATGAGCAAAGCTGTAGAAGCATGTACTTTTTTCATCTGGAATAGAGTTAATTTTCTTAAACCAAGACAAAGTGTATTAGCATGAGACTTTGAAATAAAAGAAATATATTCGCTATGTCAGGAAGCACAGCTGTACTGGTGATATAGAGAAGTCCCTTGCCTGGCCAGGGCTTGCAGATGTCAGGATTGTGAGATGTTTCATTCTTGTTACCACAGTCAGACAATCTGTCAGTGAACCAGTTTTGCTTTAGCTAACAGCTGAGACAAGAGAATGATTTCAGTTACAAGCTGCTTTTCCCAGTGCTCAGAGGAGTCCTGGCCCCTCTGGGTATGCTCTATGTCCCAGGTTGGGGTTGCTTCCCTCAGAAGCACACTGGTTTCACAAGAAGTGGAGTGTGGTCACCTCAGAGCTGCCAAGCTGTTCTCTGCCCACCACTGCTGCCTGGTCCCACTGCTGTCTCCATCCAAAAAGTGAATTAATAACCAGAAAATGAGATAGAAGTGGGGAATGGAAGGGTCTTGACAATTGAATGTAATCAGGAGCATGCAGCGTAGGAGAGTAAAGGTTTCTTCCTGTCCCTGTGTTTACTGCTGCCTGCACATTGACTTGTTTCCTGACACATGAGCCATGACTTGAAAGGAATTCAGACTCCAGCAAATTTTGCATCGCGCTTCAATGTGGCCTCTGGGATTGAATAAAGGCAAGGCTATTACACTGTTGCTATGGTGACCCTGGCAAAGCCGTGATGAAGAGTGCTGATGCCATCGGCCCTGCACAGGGTGGTGGCATAGGTGGCACAGTCTGGCATGGTTCCACCATGAGGGGTGCAGTGCCTGTGCATCCATCTTGCCTGCACCCCATCAGGCTGCCCCTTGGACAGGGCTGTGCCTTGTGGATGGAGAATCAGAAGACACCAAGTCCCCTTCCAGGTTCTGTCAAAATAAGCCCTTTATTCTGGGGGGAATCAGGCTCCTGTGGTAAAGGTGTCCTTCGTTTGATACAGGTGATATGAATCCTGGTGTCTGGCTCTTGGAGGATCAGTGCTGAGCCTGTAAGGACAGCCTGTGCTTGCTAAAGATGGCAATCATAGTGATGGATTTTAATCATTAAAATGATTTTATAACAAAGAAACAAAGGAAGCTTGATTTCTCTTTTCTCCTTCTCTTGTGAGCAATCTCATCTTTGCAGATATTGATTCTTCTTGCTCAGGTGGACTTCATTTATTTTCTGTCATGGAGATGAATATTTATTTTTAGTAAAATATATTCTAGCCTTTTTGCCTTCTTCTTTTTCCCTTCTGAATGGTCAGTTATGGAAGACCATATTTTCCCTTTTTGCTTGAGCAACAACAGTACAGTTTGTCATGACCTGCAATTGTGATAATAGTTCAATTCAAAGCATCCCAGCTTCAGCTTCAGTGTGCAGTAACTAAATCCAGGATTGAAAAGCACTGACAATGGGAGAGTAAAACCTGCCTCTGATACTTGATAAAATTATTATTATTATTATTATTATTATTATTATTATTATAGCAAAAAGCTTTTGCTTTCTTGTCTACTGCTTTGCAGACCTCATAAGGCCCTGCTCGGATTTCTGTATAGTTAATTTGGCAGTTTATAAATTACCACATTACGTTAACACTGAATGCTTCAAAACATAAATATATGCACAGAGGGCTTGGATAGTTAAAGTGTTTTAGTACTATAGGGAAATAATTTTGTTGTCAAGCTGTGGCAGATATAGAAGTGCTAGGGGATACATGACCATTTCATCAGGACGGTGTCGATGATGGCCTATGAACATCCAAGGGGAGAAATCATCTTTTATCACTGTTGTATACCATGCAGGTCCAGATGGAGGATAAAACATGCATGAGTTGCCCGCAGCTCTGAAAATAATTATACTCATTTGCCAGAAATGTAGAAAGTGCATCCAACCAAGTTACCACCCATCATAGTGACACCCCGTTTGCATACTGATGAAGTTTAAAGCCAGAGACAATGATTTTGGTATCAATAGCAGGGGGGCTGGGAATCACCAGTGCTATAGGATTAACAGTGCCATCATTTTACATTACGCAGCATTTCACTTATGCTGCATATCAAAAAACTCCTGGTGCTGACACTCGCGTAGCTGTTTAAAAGATGGGTTTGCTTTACGGCTCCAAACATTACAAGAGATTCTGGGGAGCAGAGAATGAAGGCTATTGTATCCACTCCCTTTGAAGGGCTTCTCTGCAATTACGTTGAGTGTGCTGTGAATGTACACACAGACCTGTGTGTGCGGGGCAGGGAGTCACACATGCTCTGCACACTCGCAGTGCCTCCTCTGGCCTCCAGAAGGCTGCACTGCAATGCGAGCAAAAACCAGCATGCACATGCTAGGCTCTGGTGCCAGTGCAGAGTAATTGATTAATGGGTTTTATAGTTATTTCATTCACTGATGTGTACACCATCTTTTTGTATTATAATGAAGAACCTTAGGTACAGTGGCAAACATACTGATCATTATGAAGAAAAATAACTAAATCTTGTAAAAGGACGTTAATATAGCACATACCCAGGTCTAGGGGGAAGATCTTGTTTACCTATATTCTGTAGTATACTGCAAGCTAGAGGACATATGTAATAAAAACATGTAAGTCAGTTCTGTTTTATAAAATTATAATTTAAGCGTCCAACTTTATTTTGGTTCTGGTAAAACTAGTATGTAATCACCATAATGACATAAGGACCTGAGATGATCTCTGATGTAAATCCATAGATAATTTATATGACACTACTAATGAGTCACATCCATGTGTTTTTTTGTTTCACAGAATCCCTACATTTTGATACTTTATTTTTTTCAATTCTTTAAAAAATGTCTTTGAAAGGGAAATGGATGACTAAATAATAAAAGTGTGCTAGCTCAACAATGTAGCAGGCTGGACTAGATCTAAGTGTACCACTAGGCAAAATTAATCCTTGTTTTATGCAAACAAAAAAGAGCAAAGGAACTATGGCCTTTGCAGTCTCACTGCTTGTGAGCCCATTTCCTTTTCTTGGTGCCACATTTTACTGAGCAATAATGCAGTTTTTATGAAGTCTAGCTGTCAGAGGCCTCAGAACAGCATACACTAATGCTGCCATTAGTGTACATTGTCTTATTAACATGCACTCTATGTCATTTATAGGGACACTCCTGGCATTCAGCTGAAGAACAACCAATCAGAAGAAATACCTTGAAGTTCTTTGGCCAGGAAAAAAACAATGTCGGTGATTTGAGTAAGGAAAAATCTAGGAATTGAGATGCATCCACATCAGACCTGAAAAGTAAATTATTGGGACAGAAGGATTTAATAAAAAAAAAACAACTTGATTAAACTAAGGATGCATAAAGTAAGTAAAACATTGTTATTAAGAAATTACCAGAGAAGCAAAACAAGGCCATGAGATTATTTTCAGCCCTAATTTCACAGCATAACTCAACATTTAAAATAAAGAAAAAATGCCAATACCTGCAGGAAAAAAAGAAAAAGGTTTGAATTACCCCAAACATAAAACATGACCTTACAACAGTATTTCTGCAGCCATAGTAAGGAGATACTCAGTACTCAGGTGGGTATCTAAGCATAAGGGCAAGCCAAAGGTAGTTGCAACCAAGTTTCATAAGGGAACATTCTGAAGCATAGAGGATGGATGCACAAGTCTCATCCTTCAAGATTTCCTTTGTGCTACAGAAACCTGACTATCAGGGACTTTTCCAGTTGCCAGCTTATTAATAACTCCTTAACTTACAAACAAGCATTGCAATCTTGGCAAAAGGGCAAGGTCAGCTACCATCTGACTGGGAAAGGGTATTTTCAGTGGGAAGCAGTACCTCTGGGGGTCTCTGAAATGCACCAGTGGGACCATCACCTGCATCATTCACTGGGCCAAATGAAGGAGAAGCTTCTAAAAACCTTGATTCTGTCCAGCTGCTGAACAAGACCTGCCACTACTTATAATGCAAAATTCATAAAAATTCCAGTGTCAAAAGGGATCAGTTAAAAACTGCATAATTAAATTGCTGACTGTGGCAAGAACAAGCGGAGATATTTTAACCTGGACTTTCCCCTGTCTCTGCAAGCTGTAACCACAAGGAGGTAACTCAACAGAAAGAAGCTTTATTTCTGGCAATGAGTGGTTCTCAGATAGTTGATGTTCTTAGCAAGCTTCACTGAACTCATGCAGAGATGGCAAACTACAAAGATGTCATACATAAATTTGAGAAATCCTGAACCCTGAATAAGCATATTTGCTTTCATAAGGCTGTTCAGCATATGGTTTCTGTGTTTTTAGATCAAGACAAGATGAAGAAAGGGAGAAAACAGAAGTCCTCTGAATGATTGAACCCCAAGGGATCCATCTAGCTGCCAGGCTGGAATGGTTAACTGTGCCCCTGATTGGGCATGAGGCCCTTGTGCCAGACAATCTGGGGAATAAACAGAGGACCCAGAAATAACTTATGACAAAACAGTCAGAATTTGCCAGACAAACATAGTTGGTGGGTACTTGTGCTTGAATCTGAGGGGAAGCAGAGAGTACTGCACAGTGTGTGCACTGGATGATCTGAAACAACATGAAAATAGTCAAGTGCCAAGAAGAGTCACAAGGATCAAAGTTGGAATTGATAAAAACTAGCACTGATATAAATACACTTTGACAAAATATACAAGTCCAGATAGTGTTCAGCATTTTAAAAAGGATTAATTCCAAAGGATAACACAGTTTCAAAAAACTTCCAAGGATTTGCATCATGCTCAACTTTGAGAGGATGACAACACTACTATTACACTCACAGGAAACCCTTTGCAAAATAAACCCTTTGCAACCCTTTGCAATGCAGAGCATTACAGCTCAGGGTGGATGAACAATTAATAAAAGGAATGAAAGAATGCTGATTGGGAGGTGACCACTAGTCTAGCCTTCTGCTCCAAGCAGCACTGTGACCAGCTCCACATTAATCTGACATGGTTTTTTCCATTCCAGTCTGGAAGACCTGCAAGGTTGGGGATTCACAAGTGACTTTCAGTAACCCATCTCAGGGCTATACTGCCCACCCTGACAAGCTGTTCTGCAATGGCCATTCAGTAACAACAGAACGGGAATGTGTGCCCACAGTGCTAGAAACTGTGATGTGAGCATGGCAAGGAGAGAGGCAGAAGACGTGACTAATGAAACTGAAAACTTACAGAGTAATCTGTTTCTAAAAAAGGAATTTTGATCTAGGATATCAAAGACACATGAAGGCAAAAGGCAAACCTTAAATATTGAGATAACTATTGAGGTTGCACTCTGAGTAAAAGTTTGTTTTACTCACAGGTGCCTCCAAAGATCATACTGATGCTGTGCTCATACCTCTGACAGGTCTTATTTGAAGAGTTTCAATGTATAGGCCATAGGGATCAGTAAAAACTGGAAATTGGTACTTGTACATAGGCTAGGATGCTTAGTCCTTATATGAAAAAGCTTTCAGAACTCTTTTTTCTGAGAGGTCAGTGTCAGTGCTGAGTGATTATATAACATTCATCATGATGGCCAAAATAGATGTTATTCAAGACTAAAGGGATTTCATTTTCTGTTAAGGTTTATGATTTGCCTCTTGAATGTAGTAGTGGGAAAGATCTGGCTATTGCAAAAGCACTTGGTAGAGCACTTGACAATAGCAATAAAATGAAATCCATAAGAAGATTTCATATATTTATCAATGGGCTCAAAAAATATCTGAAATTAAAAATGGATTCTGATTGCCATTGACATATCTGGAAATAAAAAAGAAATTAAAGAGGACACATCTAAATTAGATATTAGGAAGAAATTATTTACTGTGTGGAAGGTGATGCACTGGAACAGGTTGCCCAGAAAAGTTGCGGATGACCCATCCCTGGCAGTGTTCAAGGCCAGGCTGAATGGGGCCCTAAGTAACCTGGTGTAGTGGAAGATGTCCCTGCCCATGGCAGGGGGATTGGAAAAGGATGATTTTTGAGGTCACTTCCAACCCAAACCAATCTATGATTCTATGAAATGAGACCAGGCTCATGGTGTGACATCCCAAATCACTGTAGATGTATTTATACTCTTGAATAAAGCCAAGTAATGTAGTCATGTCACAGATGATTGTTTCCAACACAAAAGGCAATACAACCAAAAATGTGATCATGCATATCACAGCTATTATTACCAGGTGTAGAAACCTTGATATTTTGTTGTCTGAAAAAGGTTGTGTATGTTTCTTGAGCAAGACTTTCAAGCATGGAAGCCTTGTTTAGACAAGATAGTCCTGTTATCTTTCATGTGGTTTGGTGGAAAATGTCACCAAAATAGTAAACTTACTTTTGTTCACCATGACTATTCACTGCTTCTATTATAGAATATGCAAAAAGGAAAAGTTGTCCCGCGTTGCCGTTCTAGTAAACAAAAATCTGGAAAAACACCCCAAAACAACCCCTGAAAAACAGAATACAAAGAAAGAGTTCCTACTGTGTGAGGTTGTCTCCTAAAATGGGCACAAAGTACCAACCGTAGCTGAGCTGTTCTCCCTATCTCAGAAGTCACATAGTGATAGGGATATGAATAAAGTGTTTTGTCAAGGAAAGGTGTCACACAAGCTTCAATAATTCTTGCTGGAAGCAGCTGAAAACAGAAGGGTTTGGACATGAGCAGAGTGTTATCGCTATGCAGAAGTTAGTTCTTTTAGTTAATACATGGGTTACTAGATTTCAAAAAATTGTGTCAGAATAATTGTTAGTTATTACTGATTACATCTTTCATTGGAAGGGGTAAATAGGGAGATCTGAATCTTGAAAGGCTCCAATAGCACCTGATGGAAACAGGGGACAGAGATAATTGTGTTGTACACACCTGATGTGCTACAGCTTTCATTGGCAGTGGGTGGGCTTGGTCAGGCTCTTGATGCTGAGCAATTAGTGAATATCTAAACACTGCAGAGATAAAAGCTGAGTTTCCTGGCAGATCTGATACTTCCAACAAAGGTATAGATGTCTAATATTTGTCTGGAGGTTAAAATCAGCACCAAAGACCAGTCTCAGCCAGGGTACTCAGAGGGTCCTGGTAATAACAAGTCCACATCTCTGCTCAAAAGCATACACAACTTCTGGTCTCACAACTGATCAAAGAGATTATGTTTTCGTAATGACCTGTTTCTTCACACTGAGAAACAGGAGTGCAACCCGGGGATTGTGAAACTGAAATATAATTTAATTGGGAAAACAAACAAATAAAAATTACTTGACTAAATATGTGTGTCATAGAATAAAATCATTTTTAAAAAGCTTACATTGGCAAAAAAGCAATGTGTTGGCTTGGGGTAAAATATTAGTATTTCCCAATCTAAGGAAAGCATGCATGAGCTAGAGTAGAATTTATAATTACTACTAAATGCTGTAAAATATGTACCAATGTTGCAAGTTAGTAATTCCAAGAAATGGTGGGAAAAGGCTTGATGGAAGAAGATGACTATAATGAGGCAGGTGTCTTTAAGTGAGATTGCAGGGGTGGGGTTCCTTTTGTCTTTCTACCTCGGTAATGTGTGTGTGTAGGGGGGCTGTTGTAACAATGAACATATGTATCAGTGTATTCCAGTTTTTATTATTCAAATTCTGGGTAAATGAATCATTACATAATCTTTAAACCAAAACCTTCAAATCATTGCTCTTTTAGACATACATTTTTCCATATGCATGGAATGAGAAGTTTACCAAAGAAATCAGAAGCCATTGGACAGAAAATTCTCAAGAAACACTAGAAAATATACTATGTCTGGACTTCAGTCCAGATTTTACACACAGGTTTCTGCATGCACATGAACCCCTCACTTGAAAAATATTCTCTCATACAGGGAACATAGTGAGAAAACTTGACACACACTTTAAAACTCTGCATCTAAGGCTGCATCAGCACAATTTACTTCAAGGAGTCTCCAGACAAGAACACACACACAAACACACACTAAATGTCCACCTGTGAAAAACTCATTAATCCCAACAACTTGATAATTAGTTTTGAATATTTACTAACATTTTTCAAACATTAACCAAATGTCCAAAGACACTCCAGACACTCAACAGCCAGAGAAATGGGGCCCCATTAGGGAGCTGGAAGTGCATGAGGAGTAGGGATGCATCACTGGTCCCATCAGGGGATGGGACCACATCTGAGGAGACTCTATTTCCAATGACCCCGGTCTAGCTGAATGCCCAGGGAGGAATCTGAGCAGACATGAATTGATATCACTGCCAGGCACCAATGTATCTTGTTCCAGTCCTTTTCCTGGACGAGACATAAATAACTGGCAGTTCATCCACTGACAGATCATCCCACTCGCAGATGCTGGAAAGTGTCTTAACAAACCTTCTGTCCACACCTTTAAGCTCCTGGTCTAGTTTCACAGCTGGAGCTTTGGCTTTCTTGGTGTAAGGAGTAAGCAGTTAAGAGCAGGCACCCTGACAGTCCATTTAATCCTAGCCCTGCCAGGACTTGAGTCTTGCACAGAAGCAGCTTCTAAGCACATCAAGCTGAAGTGAACACTTGCTCCAGAAGACATACCACTGACTTGCTCCACCAGTCCCACCTTGCCCAGCCTTCACAGTGAATAAAACTTACAGGTCAAACCAAAGCTCTTGTTTGTTCTGCCTGCCTCTACCTCCACATCTACTTCTCTTCACTGTTACCTATTTAGAGCAGAACCTAAAAATGCAACGGGATGCACCAATACTTTGACAGCAAATAGCAGCTCCTTGTGCAGTCTCAATGCACTGGCATATGAGGAGGACCTGAAAAACATTCCTTCCTGGGAAGCCTGACTAGAAATATATGCTTTTCAGCATCTCTGAGATAT
Source organism: Anomalospiza imberbis (assembly GCF_031753505.1). Taxonomy (NCBI): domain Eukaryota; kingdom Metazoa; phylum Chordata; class Aves; order Passeriformes; family Viduidae; genus Anomalospiza; species Anomalospiza imberbis. Next base: position 18,862,602 of record NC_089721.1, read on the forward strand.
AACAGGGGAAAGATACAATAAAAAGTCATGTGGGAAAATTTCTTCATTTTGATTCAAAAGTTAATGCTTAAAGAAGAGTTAATGCTTAAAGAAGTTGGGAATTTGAGTATCGTATTTGGACAGTTAGTTTCATTTATATTGGTAGAGACTGTTGATTGGGCTTTAGTATGGTACTGCTCATGCCAACAACCTGCAACATTGCTGTTAGCACTAGAGAAGTCCCTTGCTCTGTGTTTTGTGTCTTAACATGGAAAGAGCCATATGAACTAGACGCAAATCTAGCATATTTAAAAAAAAAAGGTCAAGTGATATACAACTTTTCCACATAGATATAGCTAACACTTCTGCTGTTTTCTGTGGAAAAAAAACCCTAAATGTCACCCAACCAATCAGGTATTTCTGAGAAAAATGTTTCCAAGAAAGCAAAGGATCTCTGGGCCCTGAAAAAATACTACTCTCAAAATCCTCACCTCCCTCTAGCCAGCAGTCTATGTGAAACTTTGTGAAGTGAAAAGTATATACTTACTTATTTCTGAGTGCACAATAAAAAGACTTGTGTAGAACTGAGAAATCTTTGAGATCTGGAGTGTAATGGATAAACAGACAAAATTGCTATTCCTTTTTTTGTAGGTGCTCAGGAGAAGCACACTGGAGCAAAGTGAATCCTCTAGTAATTGACCCCCATGGAAGCACTGAGGGACAGCAGAGCCAGAGGGAGAAAGGGCTTAATTCAGATCAGGTGTGACTATGTTATGTTGAGTTGTTAAGACCATGTCAAAATAATTATTTCTCTGTCCTTTTTCTGCACCCTATTCGTATGAGGTTGGGCTCTTTGGAGGCCCTTGTTTTACATCCAGATATGGAAATAGTCACAACCAATTTTAAACTAGTTAACTGTGCCCAAATCTGTCCTTTCAGGTTGCTGAACTTACTTTTCTCTTTCTTTTTTAAATAGTGTTTTCCTTTTTTATTTTTTCCCTTTTGTTTTAATACAGTTCTGGCACATAAGTAGTTTGTCTAAAAACTCTGTAATATTGTACATTCCTAATCCTGTGCTATCACTTTTCCTGTTGTGGCTGGTAGATACATTTGGTTGTAAACATTTGATCTGGATTATTTTTGTTTAGTATGTTTGGTCTTTTGATTACAGATTGAGATATTCCTGAATATTATTTTCCTCAAAAAAAGAGTAAGAAGAGTGATAGGTCCATCCTTTCCCTCACATAAGGCCACCATGTGCCAGTGCACTGAGGATCATTTGTGGCTCTGGTAGCCTAACATAAAACCAGACACTGATAGTGCAAAACAGGCAGGTAAGGAAATAGGAAGGGACCACTACTGAGGGCAGACCAAGCCCAGATCCAGACCAGAGAGAACAGGGGACACTGTAGCCCAAGATGTCTCACAGGAGCTGGGCATGCAGAGAGCCAAGGTCAGCAGCACAAGGAAAGTTTCAGGTATAGAGCTGGACAATATGACCAGTACTGTGAAATTCACATCAGTTTTAAATTACCACTTATATTCAGGGGACCATAGATGACTAGAGATCAATAATTGCAATGAAATCTTTATATTGCCATTTTGAAATTACATCCATTAATGGGCCAGTACAAATAAATAAATTTTAAAGAACACGAAATCTGTCGAAGTATGTATATATATTTATATTTGCAGATACAGTCTGTAAAATTACATTGAATATAACTACTTTCTCTCAACAGTATATACAGATGTGCACTTCCTACATACATTTGTGAAAATGTCTTTGAAATGTATTCATTGAAGTTAATTATACAGGTCTAATACTTCTCTTCATTTAATGCTATAAAATTAATGGCCCTTCATTTTTATCTCCAATGCAAATGATCATGTAATTTCCAACTGCACCCAGCTCTTTCTCTCATATGCTGAATATGATTAGTTTTCCTTTAGCAGAATTAGAGCATGTGATTCTCTGAAGTTAAGCAAGAGCAATGTTTCCTGATGTTATTTCAGAGTTTCTGTTTTTGCTATAGTATTCTTAACAAACAGGATTTCAGAAATGTACACTGCAAAAATGTTAGCCAAGTGAGCTGTAGAGGCTGGGGCCTTTGGTGAGTGCAGATAAACCAACAATGGCAACTCATAAATCTTCAGACTCTTCATAAGAGATTAGCTAGACATTACAGCAAACACTTGTAAAAAAAAAAGAGGAATACAGCTACTTCTGAAAATATAGGCTGTGTCATTTGGAGATACTTCCACTGAGTTCCAGCTGAAGTGAATGTCTTGAATGATTTAAATGGGAGCCAGATAGAGCTTGTAACAGCCTCTTTTTAAATCAGTATTCTATATTTGCATGAGAGAGAACCAGACAGGCATCAACTAATTTTCTAGGAGTTAGACATCTAAGCTCAAAGCCCAGAGACATACGCACTTACAGCAGATATTAATTTTCTTCCTCCATTTTGGTTCTCAATCAACTGCTTGTGCATGATGATGATGGAGCACACACATCTACTATTCAACGTGAAAAACAGACATAATTTTAAACAAGTGTTTCTAGTTTTCAGATATTCTGCTTGCAAACATGCCAGACAAATGTAATTAGTGATTGAATGATTTTAAGACATACTCTCCATAGAAATTAACTCAGAGCGTTCTGTATAATGGCAATTAAAAAAATATATTCTTCTCTTTCTTCAAGCAAGACAGGGGAACTTTAGAATATAATTTAAAACATAATAAAATTAGATGAAAAAAAAATCTAAATTACACCTTGCAGGTATCACTTAACAATTTTTTGCTTCTTTATCAAGTCAAAATGTCAAGCACAAATTTGGGAACAGGGTATGCCTATTTGCCAGTGGTGGAGCAATGTTTTGTGCCCAAAGCATTTGCAATGTAATTTGGTTTTCTTTGCTTCCTTTCTAGCACAGCTGAAGTGTCCTGTTTCTATAGAGGCCAGAGCTAAGCTGGCACCAATGACTGTACATACACCTGAAGCATTAAAAATCCTGATTAAAAGCTGCCCTCACAGCTCCATAGATATACATCTTGTGGAGGGCATCTCTCTGTAAATGCCAGATTGTCGTGGTTTGACATGGAAGTGATTTTTTTTTTTCTTCAGGAAGTTGGGTCAAACCAATCAGTGGTCAAGTTTGGATATTGGCACCTGAAGTGACCACTGAAGATAGGGATACGCCTCTGAGAACACAGGGGGTTAAAAGCAAGAACTCCCAAGAGCTCGCTCTCTTTGGTTCTGGTCAAGGTGCTGTGCAGACCTCCCCTGCCCAGCCATGGGGCTGGGTGGGGGAGGGGAAGTCATGCGGCCTGGTCGAGGTGAGCCGAGGGGTAGAAGGACTGGAACCGAGCCAGCTCCTGTGGACGGAAGGGTGGAGAGAAGTGGAGATGTCTTTGTCATTCCCCCCCCAAGAGGGAAGAGATAGAGAGTCCGGACGGCACCTGAAACTTTGCCGGCGTGGAGGAGAAGGAGGGGGGGGAGGGAAGGCGCCCAGCCTTGGCCTTGGGAATCGGCTGCTGGGCAGAGATATCAGCCGTCCAGGGAGTCTGAGCTTTTAACCCTTTCCTGAGAAATGAAGGCTTTGTAAAATATTCCTCCTCCTTGATTTGAGATAGAAGAGAGACAGTCTGGGATCCGAGATGATGGAAGAAGAAATTCTCGAGTTGGAAGGAGATGATGGAGTGGCTTGTGGCTGGACTTCTCTTGTTAGCCATAGACTGAACCAAATTCTCCTAACAGAAGCTGCACTTAGGGTGGTGCGTTGGTGTGCCAGGAGACCTGTTTCAGTGATTACCAGCAGAGGAGTAGAGAGAAGGTGTGGAAAAGCCCTCTATCTTCAAGAAAGAAGAAGAGGAGAAGAAGACCTCTGTTCTTGGACCCTCAGCCCCAGGGGAAAATGGGGGGGACTGTAGTCCCAAAATGAGAAACTGAACTGTTGTCTCTTTTGGTCCACGGCAAAGCATCCTTAAAGGAGCCCTATGAGCAGTCTGTCCATGCACAGTGGTGAGAGCACTGTGACATGGAAAGGAGAGTGTCACCATGGCAAATTTTCTCCGGGCGGTTGCCATGTGTGACATGGAAACACAAGGGTGGCAATTGTGTTTCCTGGGGAGTATGTGGCACAGGAGAGACTCCTGTCTCCCTTGAAAGATTGAGTATTTGAATATCTGAAGGGTAGCAACTTGATCAGGATCCTGGGTAGTGTCTCACTGTTAAGTTGATATTAGAAATTAGGTGGGAGGAGGAGGGGTGTTTTAGAAAGTCTTCATCCAGGATTTAGTGTTTGTAGTTTTTATAGTAGTAGTAGTTTAATAAAGTTCTTTCCTTAGTTACTAAGTTTGGGCCTGCTCTGCTCTGTTCCTGATCACATCTCACAGCAATTATTTTAAAAAGTATATTTTCATGGGGGCGCTGGCATCGCGCCAGTGTCAAACCATGACACAGATGCATTGTCAAACATCAACTTTTGCTTTTGGCTCTATACATATCAAAATCCTTTACCTGCTTTTTCAGTTTTCTATTGCCATTTTTCATGTATTAGGTTCAGATTTCTAGAAATTGAGTAAGTCACTGTAACCAGCTTTTGTTTGAATGAATGACACAATTCTTATCTGCTCCTTTCTGCTTCTTAGATGTGTTTTCAACTACATATTTCCATGTACGTATATAAGGCAACCCTGCTAGTAACTATGCTCTTAGAGCATAAATGTAATACAGTAAACATCCAGGCAGAAACAGAAGGCAGTTCATGATGATATATGTTAGGAGTGAAAAAGCCTGCTAAATCAGCAACCTACCAGAACTGAGAAGTAATCTAAGGCTAAATGCCTAATTTGTATGTGGGTTTAATTCTTATAAAGAAACAAGCCTTTATATCTCACACTCAGTACTTTTGGGAAGAAAAGATTCAGATCTGTCCTTTGTAAAGCCCTTTGCAATGCCACATTATTGGCAAGGAACATGTATTTTTCTAATGCAGCCAAGTTTTGTACTAACTACCTCTTCATTGGAGTCTGTGTGGTATGTTCTCATAGCTTCATTTCACATTGCAGATTTATAAAAGTGGAAAAACTACAAGCTGAACCAAAATGGTAAGGGCAGCAGATTTCATATATGCCACACACTGTGGCAAGTACATTTCTCTCTCTCTCTCAAGATTTTTATAAAGGTACACAGAGAGAGCAGAAATAGAAATCGTTTTCTCTTTCACTTCTCTCTGTGTACCTTTATAAAAATCTTGAGAGAGAGAGAAATGTGCTGGCCACAACACACAGCTGATAATTCCCCTGATTTTCACAGAGAATTGCAGATTTTCCCTTCTCACTTGGAAGGCTGCAGGCCACAGTGAATTTGAGAACATCTTGGCTTGGTGTGTGCCGTGTGTACCAAAATGAGCTCAGGAGAGCGGGAGAATGGTGGTGGAAGGGCTGCTGCATGTGCACCATACTGCTTGTTAGATGGGATGTAGGAATGTAATGGGTGCAGTTCCAGGGTGCCCTTCTCAACTGAAAAGGAGATCTTGCAAAAAGTGTGATTCTGAGAATGACATTAACATCTTGTAGGGATGACCTCAGGTCTGCAGTTCTGGGTCACACATCTGATTAGGATGCACTGCAAGGAAAGCAGTGGGGATCACTTCTGGATCTCCTTGTAGAGCCTGGAGAAAGAATGTCCAAATAAAATAAGAAGTGGGAAATAAAAGGTAGCGATGATAGAACAAGATAAAAAGCAGTGAACCCTTTCCAGCTTAATTCTAAAATCTGTGGGGAGCTACCACTTTGTATTAACATTAGATAAACCCATTTCTCTGATGCCTTTGTCCTTCATACTCCTCACAGAATAGTCTCTAGTAAATTGCTATGATTCAACTCCCAGGTGATCCTATTCTTATCTTTATTCTTAGTTGGCTATGGTGATTGTTACATGGAAAAAAACCCACAGATTTTGAATAATTTGTGACCCACTCAGTCCTTTTTCAGTCTGTCTACAGCTTGACTGTTGCTGCAATGTCTACTAGTAACAAGCAGGAATTCCCATGGGCTTAGAAATGTTTCAGCAGTAAAAACACTAAGGTGCTACTCAGAGTAAATCTCTGTGCAGCAGCCTGCAGCACTGCTCTTCAGAAAAGATAGTCCAGAATATGGGGTGGCAGTGTAATTTTTTTGTTGCTGTTGGACACTATCTTTGGAACTGTATCCATCCAACAACATGGTCATTTTTAATGACACAGATGATTTAATTTTATCTTGCTCCTCAATAATTGTGGAAAAAGCTGTGATAAAGATAGCCCCAGTACGTAGAGCATGTCTATATATACTTGCAGTTGTATTGCAAGAGCAACCCTAGCCTTGCTCTGCACTGTGGCTCTGCTCTCTGTGCAGCTGTTGGGAAGCCTGAGAGAGCCACACTATCATGGGATGAGTCTCAACTCAGGGTCTTGATGGCTCTACACCCTCTCTGTCCTCCCCTAGGCTTCCTTCTTTCAGAGGAAAGATTTATTGAAAGAAAGGGAGTTATGGCTGATGTTACTTTTTGTAGCTGCTATTGGTCGTCCTGAATTTTGTGATCAACATGCTTGAGCCTGTAATAAGAAAAATCCTCTGTCTACCAGCTCATTCTGTTTGGTGTCCTAAGGTCTCCCACCACGAATGGTCAGCAAGCTCCAGGAGGAAGAGTGGGGCACAAAGCCCAGTTGGGTGATGCACCAACAGATGGGTTCATAAGTGAAGTTCTATGTTTGGCTACAAGTCAGGATGACCCCAGGAGCACTCCTTTGTCATTTGCAGCTCTTAGACTCAGGACTCCTTATTGAATTTATCAGAAAATTGCAGTAATTTGAGCAGTAGCTACAAGAGTTATTGAAGTGGGCTAGCTAAATGAAACAGCAGTCTTTGAAACCATTTTAAAAAAAACACACTTCTCTCCGATGAGTTCTAGCAAAGAACTATATCCACTGAAATAATGGGGAATTATCTGCTACTAAATCAAAGGAAAGCTGTTTTAACGAGAGGACTGTGTCAGTCCATCTTCTCTTGCCGCCTGTCAGGTATGTCAGCAGTATCAAAAAACTTGGGTAATTTCTTACTTCTTTACAAGATCAGTACCTGTACAGCAATGGTTGTGCAGGAATGGGAACTCTCTCCTGCCCATTTCTGCTAGCAGTGAAGTTTTTGAGCAAACCTGCATTTATTTACATACCTTGCAGCAGTAACCATAACCTCACACTATAATTATGCAGCAACCAAACTCCAAACAGGGAGTTTAAATGAAGTTAATTTCTGAAGTGCCTTATTTATAAAAGAAAAGTACAGTATCATGGTGGTATTTCTGAATTCCTTGAAGGAAGGTAAGGCTTGCCTACTACCCATTTACTACTTGCTGCTTGCCAGTCAGTCAAAAGTAATGGGAGACAAAGATTGTTTTCAACATTGACTTTTTGTATGCAGGTATCCTCTTTCTTAATTTTTTCCTGAAAAATCTGCAATGCTGACCTCTGTTACAAGATGTCTCACATCTAATTGAACACTTCTACTATCTGAGTGCTGGTCATAACACATGAGCCTTAATCCTGAATCCTTGAATCCCAGAATCAGTGAATCATTACAGTTGGAAAGGACTCCTGCAGATCATCTTGTCCAACTGCACTACCAAGGAAGGATCATCCACAGCAGGTGGCACAGTAACATGTCCAGCTGGGTTTTGAGTGTCTCCGGAGAAGGAGACTCCATGACCTCCTTGGGCTGCCTGTTCTAGTGCTCTGCCACCCTTAATATAAAGTTCTTCCTCTAGCTGAGGTGGAATTTCTTGTGGTTTTGTTTATGACCATTGCTCCTCGTCCAGTATCTAGGCACCACTGAAAAGAGTCTGGCACCATCCTCTTGGCACCCACCTTTCAGATATTTATATGCATTAATGAGATCCCCTCTGTCTTCTCTCCTCTAGACTAAACAGGCCCAGCTCTCTCAGTCTCTCCTCATAAGAGAGATGCTCCAGAACCCTCATCATCTCTGTGACCCTTTGCTGGACACTCTCCAGGAGCTCCTTGCCTCCCTGGCACTGAGGAGCCCAGAACTAGACACAGCACTCCAGATGTGGCATCAGCAGGGCCAAGTAGAGGGGGAGAATCAGCTCCCTTGACCTGCTGGCCACACTCTTCCCAGTGCAGCCCAGGATGCCACTGGACCTCCTGGCCACAAGGCCACACTGCTGGCTCATTGTCACCTTGTGATCCACCAAGACTCCTAGGTCCTTCTCTGCAGAGCTGCTCTTTAGTGGGGCAGCCCCAGCCTATGCTGGTGCTTGGGGTTATTCCTCCCCAGGTGCAGGACCCTGCACTGGCCTTGTTGAGCCTCATTGGGATTTTCTCTGCTCAGCTTTTCAGCCTATCAAGGTCCTGCTGAATGGCAGCTTTCCTCCAGTCATTGGGCACCTCTCCAGTTCTCCATGCTTTTTCAAAGGTGATAGACTGCTGTATTGTGTTTTTATATCTCTGTAACAGTTCTGTAATGGTTTGCCCCTTCACCCCCCATTTTCTCCCAATGGTTCCACCCTGAGCTTTCCCGCTTTTCCCTCAATGCCAATCTCCCTGAAAATGCTCGGTCATTCCCGTGTCCCCTCCCTGGCACCCTGTCCATCACTCAGCTCCCCATCCCACTTTCTCAGATCTTCCACCTTGGGCATTGAGTGAGTGGATGAGGGCCAGGGGTCCCTCCCTTGAACTTCCCCCACTGGTTTGTGTGTCTGTCTGTCCTTCTGCCTTCCACTCCCCCAGATCCCCCCACTGGGTGGTGGGCGTCCCTTCCCCCGGTTATCACCCTGGTATTTAAGCTGTTGTGAAAGCCTCAGGGGCACTTTCAGCTGTCGGATACAATGGCATTCGGAGCTCCTCGGAGCTTGGATTAAACCTGAGACTTTTTCCCTGGCCTTCAGTCAACTCCCTTATTGCCTCCTCGGACGTTGCCTCTCCTCCATACAAGGCAGACAGCGCAGCGCTCTGTCTTAGCTGCTCCCCAACTCTCCTCGAGAAACAGGGGAGTGTCCCCCACAGCTGACCGTGCCTCTGCCGGGCAGGTGAAGCCAGGGAGCTTCAGGGCAGGTACGGCGGCAATGGACAGCAGCTAACAACATCTGCCAGCTCCCTCAATACCCATGGGTGTATCCTACCAGGGCCCATGAATTTATGGATGTTCAGTCTCCTCAGCTGATATTTCACCCAGCCCTCCACAACCAAGGGGAAATCTTCCTTTCTCCAGCCTCCCTCTCTTACCTCCAGGATCTAGATTTCCCAAGGAAACAGCAGTAAAAACTGAGGTAAAGAAGGCATTCAGCAATTCTGCCTTCTCTGTGTCTTCCCTCACCATGACATCCATCTGATTTAGCAGTGGCACCACATTTTCCATAGTATTCCTTTTGCTGCTGATGTACTTTTAGAAGTCCTTCTAGTCCTTGATATCCCTTGCCAGACTCAATTCCAAGCAGGCCTTGTCCTTCCTTTTCACATCCCTTCATACCAACGATGTTCCTACAGCTCTCCCATGCAACCTGTTCCTTTTCCCATATTATTCCATTTATTCCATAAATTTCTTTCTTCCAACCCAGATTAACTAGAAACTCCCTGCTCATCCATGCAGGTCTCTTGCCCATGAACCATTTCTGGTCCATGGGAATACACTGGTCTTGAGTCTTGGGCTTGGAGGAAGTGCTGCTTGAATATTGACCAGCTCTCTTGGACTCCCTTATCTTCTAGGGCCCTAAATGATGGAATTCCTCTTAATAGGTCTTTGAAAAGGTTGAAGTTTTCTGGGATCTTGGAGTTCTAGTCCTGCTTATTGCTTTGCTTCCTCCATGCAGGGTCCCAGTTTCCACTGTCTAATGATCACTGCGGTCAGGTCTGCTCCTGACATTCACATCTTCAACCTGTCCCTCCTGGTTTGTTAGTTCAAGATCCAGCAACACACCTTTCCTTGTTGGTTCCTCCACCACTTACATCAGAAAGTTAGCTTTGGTGATCTGCAGAAACTTCTTGTGTGTGCTGAGTTTTGTTGTCTCTCCAACAAATACCAGGGTGGTTGAAGTTCCCCAAGAGAATCAGGATCTGTGATTGTGAGGTTACTTCTAGCTGTTCACAGGAAGCCCCATCAACTTCATCTAGATCAGGTAGCCTGAACTGAACACTCACAATAGGGCCACCTATATTAGCCTGTCCCTTAATTCTTACCCATAAGCTCTCAACTCATTCATCTATGCTTGAGTAGAGCTTGATACATTCCAGTTGCTCTCTCACACCAAGAGCAATTCCACACCTCACTGACTGGTCCTTTCTAGAAAATACATAGCCACCCATAACAACATTGTAATTTTGTGAGCTATCCCACCATGTCTTATAATTGCAATGAGATTGTGGCCCTGCTACCGCACATAGAGATTTCTAGTTCTTGCTGTTTATTCCCCATGCTGTGTGCATTTTTATGTACAGCCACTTCAGAAAGGTAATCAAGCATCTAGCTTCCCCAGAAAAGGGTTTTAGAGGATTCATCATAACCATACACACCCTTGATGTGGTTAGCCCTACGATTCTCATCTTGAGAAGCAGTCAAGGAACATCTGTCACCGCACTGGTTGAAATTACCTACTGCCCAGGAGGAAGAAATGGCACAAGCATTGCCACTTTGGACCTCATCATCTGACTCCTTCATTTTAAAGCCTGACTCACCAAACTAACCAGCCTGCTGCCAAAGATTCTCTTGCCCTTTTTAGATGGAATGATCTCATCCTTCTCTATCAGACTACAATCATTAAAGCACAATCCATTGTCACAAAAGCTAAAACCTTCCTTACCGCACCAGCCACAGAGCCAGATGTTGATTTTCACTATGTGCCTGCTTCTGGCTTCTTTTCTAACTTGAAAAAATAAGCAGACATTGACCATGTTAGAAATTGTGTTGAGGAGATGGACATAATCTTTATTACACTGGAGAAAAATATGAACCCTACTTTTCTTGCTCTGACCAACATTTTCTTCTCTTTGTTGGAGTATTTCAGCCAGTAAAAAGGGGAAAGCAATAAAAGATGCGCTAAAATATAAAGTAAGAGGAAGCATATCTTTACAACTGTTAGATTTGTGAATTTTATTTATTCGTAATGGTAAATACAGCACTTCCCTGATCTACATCAGCAGCACTCCATCCTTGAGGACAAAGAATCATTTTACCTGGTTGAGTTGTATTACTTCATGCTGCTACCCAAATAGTGCCTGGCTTCCAGTTTCTTAATGTATGTGGTTTGGGTCCTGGTTGCTAGTTGGAGGTCTTTCTAGAAAGGCTTTTTTTCCCTCCTAAAATAGCAGTTTAAAAACTTTGAGTATTGTTTATACTTTCAAATGTGTAAGCATCTTAGTAAGCATAGAGACATATATCTAGATAACCTATGGTTATCTCCTAAGGCTGTTCACACATTCCATTCACTTAACAGTTCTTCTGGCCTAGCATGGTCCCTTACCTATACCAAAAGAAAGACTATTAGTGGTAGCTTTCAGATGCACTCTCCAGCTAGAAAACAAAGCAAAATAGAGAGGGTTGGGGTGTTGGTCTGTATGGTGTTTTCAGGATGGCAATAAAGAGGGGAAGTATGTCCAACAGGCAACCCAAGCAGGGCTGCTACTGACTGGGAGACTTTGCAGCCTGCTGGAGAGATGCTCTGCCTCAAGTCCTGGAGTCATGGGACCTCCTTGCTGTGTCCAACCAACTCTCAATTTCCCATTAGCTCTAAATCTAACCCAAGGCAGACTATCCCTATGCTTTACTTTGAAGAATTAATCGTTTTAAGAAACATGATGTCCTAGGGTGACTTTATGATGCTTGTATCCCCAGTTGTCTGTTCTGTTTATGCTGGATATTATATTCAGTGCCTTCAAGATGGGCTCTGAGAGCGAAGGTGGAGAGAAGAAGAAGCACAGATTTTGTTATCAGAGGCTGCACTCACTCCTCCACAGTCTGCTGTAACACAGAACTCCACTGTGTTGTCTGGGCATGATGGGGCAGAACAGAGCCCTCCTTTGCTTTTAGTTAGTTTAGCTAGCTGAGGCAGTCCAAGTTTTCTCTGGACTGGTTTTCTTTCCCTGTTCTTGGATCCATTCAAACCTGCTCTGGACTGGGACCTGGGAAACACCAAGAGCTCACACTTTGTGGCCTACCAGGGCCTACCCTGGGCAGCAGCAGCCTTTCCCAGCACCAGAGGGACCGATAACAGAGATAGCACCCACTGGAGAGACTTTCTGAATTTGTCATCTCTTTAGAGCAGCAAATGAGTATTGTCATCTGGTATTGTTCATTTTGTGTGCTGGAGAGTTCTTTGCCTGTTAAATAAGCAGGTTTTTTTCCACTTCTCTCTTAGGAAATTTTTCCCAAACCAGTTGAGGGGGAGGGGTCGCATAGGTTGGCTTTCTGGGGTGGCCCCTTTTGGAGCTTTTCTCCCAAATTTGCTCTAAACCAGGACACATGGGTATAACCAGACTTTTTTTTTTCTTTTTTTAATTAGTGTTTATTTCCTGAATTGATACTGCAGTCCAAAAAGAGCATGAAGTTGAAATGACAAGTGAGTGCAGAGAGAAACTAATCATGATGGTGTGAAAGAAATTTTCTATAATTTTGGAACTAAAGGTTACTTAAACAAGTTAAAAATATCTATGTAGAAAGGAGTCATCACCTATACATCCCCTTATGGCCTCATTTACACCACTGGCATCCCATCACTGGTGTCAGCTTTGTGGGATTTGTACCATTTCCATGAGGCTTTACCCTTACACTCATGTGTTGCATGCCGGGTTGGTTCAGTTAGGGGTTTCAATAAATGTTAGTTAGGTCGGTTCTATGTACCCCTATTTCCCCCTCACAATGGTCGTCTCCAAGCTTTATCATAAGAGCTTTGGCCTGTCAATCTTGTAACCACTCCCTTCTTCCCCACAGAAAGTTCCGTGTCAGTCACCCCACCTCTGCATTCCCATTTGTCCCAGAATGCTGTACCCACCTGTTATGTTCCTATACGTTGCCATCGTCCGCGTCACTCCCCTTTTGTCTGACCCCATTGGGCGAGGGGGGGCTTCTGCCCCTGTCTGCCCGCCCCCTATTTAACCCCATGTTCCCTTTGTCCAAGTCACCATTTTGCCCACGCACGCACCTGGGGGCGCTGCTGCGACCACTGTGGCAGCCACGTGGAAAATAAACAGTTCTCAGTGTTGCGGGGCAGAGTGTGCCTTCTCTCTCCCTTTGTCTCATCTCAGTGTCCAGCTATGAAAATGGCCAACCCATGCGGAGGCTCATCCCTAGAGCTCCACACCATGGGGCAGCCCTGGTCACCACCAAAAAGCAGTGTGCCTAGCTGGGCACCCCCAGCTGCCCAGGACCGGGACAAAGAAAAACCCAACATCGCACTCATGTGCCGAGTAGCAAATGGTGAGGCAGGGCTGCTCCTGGCCTTGCATTCTGTAACTGGACCAGAGAGGGTGCCATGCACCTTTTGTGCACAGTTCAGCCTTCACCCCTCAGTTCTGCCTGCATGTTGCTGTCTGGAGCAATGGTTTTCCCTGATCCGCCATTTCTCAAAGTGTTCAAAGATCAGGAACTCCACTTCTTGTGTGGTTTTCTGGGTGTTTTCTGGCCAACAGCAGAGGCATCTTTATACTACAGGCTGCAAGTAAAGTAATACAAGGCTCTTTTTTGAGTTTACTGATCTAGCTAGTCTTGTGCCAAGACATTTACTTGAGATATATTTTCCTGTCTCATTTTCCTTAGTGCCAACCCTATTTTTCTGCAATATCCTCTTCCTGTGATCAGCCAGACTCCCCTGACACCCACCATTACCCTCTTTTGTCCAATGAGCTGCTCACCCAGGAGCAGTTTCTTTCAAACCACCTCACACAGTATTCCTTGAAAGGGTGACACTGATATCCACAGAGATAGGTTTCTACTGTGAAATTCTGACATCCAAATGAGTTTAAAATTTCTTTTTCTGCTATCTCAGTGACTGTGCAAGTTGTGACTGAAGCAATAATTGACGGGTTTTGACAAGCACAGCTTTTAAGTAAGTGTTGAGGACGCAAATGCCTAGAATAACTATATAAAACAATAAATATAAAACAATTTGAAGTCAAAAGATTCACACTAATCTTTCATATGAAGAGATTAAAAATGTCCATTTTTTTGCAGAATTTTTCCATCTTACAGAGAAGGAATGTGCAGATCCTTGCATGTCATACTTTCATGGCATCATTTAGCATTTAGGGCAATAATTTGTGTGCAGTAGGGATATGTGTGTATAACTGATTTAGGCCTTTATCTACCATGCCATTGAAAATTGTGTTAATTTAAAAATAAAACAAGGCTCTGGGAATTTTTCAGGGTCCTATTAATTAATTTCAAAAGTTCCATTAGTTTGATGGAAGAAAGGCTGTACACTATAATCATCTGCCAGCTGGTGATTTGTAATTTTAAGTAGATTTAGGAACACAGTCTCAGCCTCTGGCTTCTTTGCTTTACAGAGCAGAGAGTCTACAGTGGCCGCCAAAGACTATCAGACATATCAGACTGGATGTTCTCCACCAGTTTTCCACTTGTTTCCTAGCCTTGCAATGAAAAAGGCAAAAACCACCAGATTTCCCTGGTGGATATTCCAGCTCTTGATCAGCATGATAAAACATCTTTCAGGACAGTCCATGATGTGCTGTAAACTACATCACACTGTTTTGGCTCCAGGAAAGGCCAGTCATGGGGAATGAGGTCAACAAGCTCTTCTCATCTTGTTGGTGTCTGCTCAGCTGTCAGAGCAACACCTTTATTTGGCTGGGGACCCCATCTCACAAGGATTTCTTCCAAAGTGGCATTCTGAGAACAAGATCACTGGCTGCCAAATTTGTCTTATCTCATTAGGTCCTAGATATGATTTGCTCAATGTACAAATAAACTGTCTTCCCTAAGTCCTAACCTTGAAAACTCAAGTGAATTTGTCAGCCAGTCTGAGTTGTTCTTTCTTTTCTCTGCTAATGATATGTGAAAGTGGAAATTCAGAAGTTTCCACAGAAGTGCTGCTTTCCATATTTCACTTTTCTTCTTTATTTAGAGACATGGCCAAACATTGGAGTTTAGTGAGAAGTTGGCTGTACTCTGGAAGTCATCAGCACCAGGGTCCAGGACTTTGTTGATGCATGAACAAGGGAGGACAGAGCTGTGACGGGTAATGCATGCAATCCTACTCCTGATGAACTCAATAATCAAACTACTGCCATGCTAGGATCAGCACTGAGATGGGGAGCTGAGATTAACAGACACCAGAGCCAGGATATGAGACATGAAGCTGCAAAAGCAGCAGAAAAGAATAGGGCCATGACTGTAGAGGAAGAAGGACACCCAAAGTTGTGTGAAACATTAAAATCATAGAATCATAAAACACTTTAGTTTGGAAGGGATCTTTAAAGGATGTCTAGTCCAGTCCCCCTGAAATGGACATATTCTGTTACGGGACATCTTCAAGTAGTTGAGCTGGTTCAGAGTCCTTTCCAATGACTTTGAATGAACCCCGGGAATGGGGCATCTACCACCTTTCTGGTCAGTCTGTTACAATGTTTCACCACCCTAACTGTAAAAAATTGATTCCTTATATCTAGTCTGAATCTACCCTCTTTTGGTTTAAAACCATTAGTTCTTTTCCTGTTGCAATTGACCCTGCTAAAATTCTGTGTCCATCTTTCTTATAAAGCATCTTTGAGTACTGGGGAATTAAGGTGTCCCTGGAATGTCTTCTCTTCAGGCTAAAGAACCCCAACTCTCTCAGTCCTTCTATATAGGAGAAATGCTCCAGCCCTCTGATCATTTCTGTGGTCTCTTTTAGCCTTGCTCCAGCAAGCGGATGCCTTTCCTGGGCTGAGGACTGCAGAGCTGGATGCAACACTCCTAGTGGGATCTCACCAGAGCAGAGAAGAGGGGCAGAGTCCTCTCCCTCAGCCTACTCAGTCTTTGGATTCAGCCCAGAATATAGCTGGCTCTCTGGGCTGTCAGTGGATGTTGTGAGTCATGTCCAGCTTTTCATCCAAGAGCACCCCCAAGTCCTTCTTGGCAGGGTTGCTCTCAACCCCTTCAACCCCCAGCTATATTGATACTGGGGTTGCTCCTATCCAGGTGCAGGACCTTGTTCTTGGCCTTCTTAAAACTTATGAGTATCCCTTGAGCTACTTCTTGTGTTTGTCCAGGTTCCTCTGGATGACATCTCATCCTTCAGATGTGCCAATAGCACCACTCAGCTTGGGGTCATCTGCAAATCTGCTGAGGGTGCATTTGACCCTACAGTATCACTGATGAAAATATTAAACAATCCTGGGCCCAGTATAGATTCCTGAGGGATAATACTTGTCACTGATCTTCATTTGAAAGCATATTTTTCACAACTATCTGTCTCTGTCCATTGATCCAATTCCTTATACACCAACAAGTCCACCCATGAAATCTGTTTGGATTCAGTTTGGACTTCAGAATGTTGGGTGGGACCATGTCAAAGACATTACAGAAATCCAGATAAACATCATCCATAGGTCTTCACTTGTCCACTCATGCAGACACTGCACCAGTTCACTGCATTTTCACTGCAGCTCTGGTTGCCTCCTACCTCAATGTCACCCATGGGCTCACTTGCACTGGTGACCATCAGGTTCAGTAACAGATCCCCTCTGCAGGGCTAGCAATTACCTGTCTTAAGAAGTTATCCTCTGTGCATTCCAGTCCCCTGGATTGCCTACAGCTCACCAGAGATGTTGGAGGTTGAATTTCCCCAGCAGAACAAGGTCTTGTAAGCATGATGCCTCCCATAGCTGGAGCAAGATTTTGTAGTCAATAGATTCTCAGTGATCAGGGGGCCTGTAAAAGGCACAATCCAAAAGGTTGTTTCTGTTACCTCATTCTCTGATTCTCACACAAAAAAATCTCAACCTGTCTGCAGCTGTTCTTCAGAGAGACCCCTTCATATTCCATTCATTTCTTGATGTAGAGGGCCACCCAGAGAGAGCCCTGCCTGTCCCTTCTGAACAGCCTGTAGCCATTGATAGCCACAATCATCACAAGATTCATCCCACCATCTTTCAGAGATGACAACTAGTTCATATCCTTTTAGCAGCACAGTGACTTCCAGCTCCTCCTGTTTGTTACCCACAACTGCACCCATTGGTGTAGAGGTACTTCAGATGAGCTGTCATCTATGTAGCATTTTTAGAGGAATGGTCTTTAATCTTTCTGATATTTTTCACCAGTGTTCACCTCTAGACTTCTATTACCTTGAGTCATCTCTGTAAGGCTATTATTTTCTTCTAAAATAGGGTATATTTATGAAAGTGTCACTGGTATCTTTGATATATCATGCACATCTTGGTAAATCTTTGTAATTAAGAGGTTAAGATGAGTTATACCTTAAAAATTAAGAATAGTCAAATAGTTACCCACATGAAGAGGACTTCTGGCTGCTGTCTATGACCTATCAATATTAACTTCTGGATTCTTGAATTTGCCAGTCACCAGCTTTGGAGTGCCCATTAGATTAATTATTTATGCAGAGGGTACAGATCCAGTTTAGTGACATGCCACCATCACTCAATAAATATGAAATAAAAATATTGTTTTCAAATTTATATTTAAAATATCTGCTTAATCAAGTACAATGAACAAAGTGAGTACCTACGTGTAGCATTACAGTCCCTGGGTGGGCATGGATAGGTTGGATTTAAATTTACACAGGGACTTCACTGTGGCGGTTGCCTCTTACAACCTCAAGCAGCCGAAAAGCGCCGGCTAGCGCTGCCTGGTGAGGCCGTAGCTGCCATGTGAGCGGGCACTCCAGGGTTGCGGAGTGCCCCGGTATGGGTAACACAGCTTTGGTAGCTTCACACTGAGAGGAAGCGAAGGGACGAAGAGAAGGACACTTTGCTTGCAAGCCTGAGAACTTTTTCCCCCATGCGTGGTTGGAGCGAATCGCCCTCAGTGCAATGCAAGGCAAAATGGCGATGGGACAAAGGAATGCATTAGATTAAGTAGGGGGTGGGTGGACAGGGGTGAAAACCTGCCTCACCCTATGGGGACAAACGTTAGAGGAGTGACATGGATTATAACAACCGATGTTAGCATAACAGAGGTGGGTACAGTGTTTTGGGACAAATAGAAAGGCTAAGGTGGTGTGATTGACACAGAACTTTCTGGGGGTAGTTACATGATTGCCACTCAACAGGGAGTGAACAAACCTTGACTGACAGAACCAAATAAGGAGAAACCCGAGAGGAGTGAGGAGACTGACAGGTAACTGTGGGTCTGCACGGTAGGAAATCTTGGGGTAAACAACCTGGAGCAAACCACTGTGAGGGAAAGATAGGGGTGTACAATGAACATACCTAACTAACATTAATTGAGCTTCCGACTAAACCAACCCCACCTACAACACTTCACCTATCACATTCCATCCTAAGCAGCAGACATCTCACTGGTCAGCTGTGTGGAGATCAGACCAATCAGCAGTTGAGATCAGGGTGTTTCAAATTCCCTATATATACTAGGTTTGGACAATAAAAAAGGCTGTTGGTTGCATGAAGCTTTGAGGTGTGTGTGTTGTCCCTGTCTCTGACCACTGACCCCATGAGACATGTGGCCTTAATGTAGTATGTGGTGACGTCCATGGAGAGCTGCCAAACCAGCAAAAAGCTGGAAATAACCAGAGGTGTGCATGGAGACCCAACCAAATTATACAGTGAGCAGAGCTGTTTTGCGGCAGAAAGCTGATAAAAAATCTGGATTTCCTTTTTATATACCCCTTTTAAATAGGAGAAAAACTCCACTGGAAAACATAGTAGAATCCATCTCTGTGGAAGAACATCCAGCAGTGCAGGTATGGAGTAACTTTCTAAGGGAATAGGACATTGATTTTGAAGAAGAGAATTTATTAGATTTAATAATATGGACTAGAAAGAGAGGATTGGAACCTACCAGAGAGAACGCATTAAATATACATACAAGGACACAGACTGGTAAATATATAATGGATGCAGCTTACAAAGGCGACAAAAGTGCAGTTAAAATCCTTAGACCTTGGAAACAAATATTGAACGTAATAATACAGATAAAAACCGAGACGCGTAGGGAGGACTGGGTGCTGGGAAAAGCAGCTGCATTGTGTCATACAGCGCTGAACAGGCACCACGTGCAAGAGCAACAGCCACATGAGCAGCGGGGCCAGGAAGGACAGCTGAATCCCAGTGGGCGGCAAGAGCCCATGTGGTGCTGATACCTCAGCATGTGCAGGCAGTGCCCCGGCCAGTGTTGCAGCCTTGGAAAGCAGCAGGGGTACGGCTGGCACAGACAGTCCGCTTGCTGCTCGCGCCATGGCGGCTGCCAGTGCTCGCATGGGCAGCATGCTGGATTGTGCTATTCAGCCACATGAGCCAGTGCGTGGCAGGGCAGAAGGCAACACAGCTGTGGCACCCACCCAGCACTGCTGTGCTGGGTTGAGTCGCCTTCCAGCCACCCTGAGCTATCATCACGGGTTGGGCTGTGCCACCGCAGCAGCCAAGCACCCCAGGACCATCCCACAGTGCCACGTGGTCCCCGGGGCTGCCCATGCACTGCCTGCACTGGGCTGCTGTGCTGGGTGGGACCATGTTGTTGGTCTGGGTGGGCACACTGCGCTGCCCTGCTCTGCACAGCCGGACCACGAGGCGGCCGCTCTGGCACCTCCCTGCACCACCAGTTGGGTGAGAATCCTGCAGCCACGGCGCCACGCCTTGCGGCTACAACAACCACCCCACCACCATTTGCACCTGAGCAGCCCACACTTCCCATAACCATGGAAGCACCAGGACTGCCTCCTCCTGAGACCAAGTGGCCCAGCTCCAAACCTCTTTGCGGGGGTGGGGCCCTGCCCCCCCACCTCCAGTCCAACCTCTGTGGAGCATGGCCATGCCTTTAGTAGGTGTGGCCCCATGCCCGACCCTGCCTCCATGGGAGAGTCTGGGAATTACCTCACTAGGTGCTCCTGTAAACATCATATCTAGAAGCAGGGCCACTATCCTTACCGCACCAAGTCTGCCAGAGCTACAGCCTTCCCTGTAATATATGCTGGCAAGGAACACAAGAAATACCAGCAGAGAAAGCCAGAGCCATCATCCCCCTGCGTAACACTGTAAGAATGCTGCAGCTGCTTTGCTGCCAGCAGCCCTGCCCGATCCTGCCACCACTGCAGCCTCTCTGAGCCTTTCTACATCTCCGACCACAAATTGCAAGTTTCCCAGGGCTGTGTGAGGACAAAATGATACCAACAAAGGCAGTGCTGAGTTCTTACTCCACATACCTAGTAAAACCTCACATCTGCCTTGCCTGTTACTGCTCTAACTCTACCAAAGTTCTTGTACCCTACAGACTGTAATAAACTGATGCTGAGTGAAAAAAATGATAGGGCTAATTTAACAGCCCCTTCTTCAAAAGGGAAGACTGCAGCATTTGCATGTGCTGGGGTTGAAATTGATTCATATGTCATGTCTTTGTTAACTAGCTCTATTGCAGTCACTATAAAAGTGTTAAGTCAATATTTCAAATATGGGCTACTGTTTACAGAATATGGGTTAAGACTTGTGGTAGAATGCTTATTGGTTTTGCTTTTGTACACTCTGTAGACATCATATTTACTCCAACAACCTGAGATTCTTTTTTCCTCTCCCAAAAATCTTACCATTTTGGTTACAGGATTTCAAAATCTAAAATAAATAATTTAGGTTCCTTCCTGCCTCAGGAGCCAACTTCATAAGTGTCCTTAGATGTCAAAGTGATTCACTTGTTATCTCTGTTCTATAGTACTACAGACGATCTGGGTGTATAGTTTTAGATTGGTTTATTTGTAATGGGAGGCTAAATGGTGCTTTCAAGAGATTTATTTATGTGTGTATGTAGTTATAGTTGCTTATAGGGTCTTTATAGCATCATTGATTGTTTAGCTGAGAATAGATAGCAAACCACCTGTTCCGTAAGTTATTACTGAAAGATTTCATTTGAGGATATGAAAAGGAAGCCCACCCAATCTGGGTCTCAGCTTTGGTCAAGCTGTGGCCTTTATTGTTGGGAGACGTGTTCTATCACGCCTTCCCAGACTAGGTGTAAGAGACGGTCGGAAGTTCCCCTCATTTTGCCTCACAATTGTCGCAATGGCAGAAACTAAGATCCTGAAGACCCCAACTGGAGTTCTGGCCTGTTTGAGCTGGGTGCTTGCCAAGTGATTGTTTGCAGGTGTGTTTGCTGTGTCGCCACGCTACACTGCTTCAAGCAGGGCCTGGCAAGGAGCGGCTTGCTCTGTACGCTTACGCCTGCTTCATGATCCCCGCTCATCACAATAACCCATGAATTTTCCCACCTCTTGGCCAAATGAACTTTCTGGGGTAACTTTGGTGATCTCCCATGAAAGATCCCTATCTGCCTCATGACCACCTTGATGGACAGAGGTTGAAGCTCCCTCCCAAGAACTGAGACTGAGACCCCTATAATCCTAACACAGGGGCGCTGGCCTGACTGAAGCAGGATGTTTGCCAAGTGTTGCCTGCAGGTGTGTTCATTGGACCAAGAAAACAATGGGTCTCGCTCACTGCTGACATTGACTTGCCCTGCTTTGGAACATGGACTGTCTGTACCTGTTTTTCAATAGACTAATTTCTCCATTGTCTTTTACTGGTTTCCCCCCTCAGCAGAGGACTACAAAAGACCCCTGAGTTAACCAGAGACTCTGAGACTCTCCCCGACAGATTGATTGGCCAGACCATGAGGATTTAGTCTCTCCGTTGGTAGCTATATGCCCATTCCCCTCTTTCTCTGTCTCTCTCTATCCTTCATTTCCTTTCTAATCCTTCTATCGCATTTGCTGTGGGCACTCAATAAAAGGTGCATTTATTGTGATTAAACCAATAGTTCCCTGCTGTTTGTCTTTTGCACTTTTGGGATCGGTAAATGAACCATCATGATTCCTGCTTGTACCAGAGGATTGTGATACTAGGTCATAGTCCTGGCCAGGCTATGACTGACTGGCAGGGAAAGTTATCACAACCAAGTCTTTCTGTACAAGAAAGATGAAAAAAAGTCACTTTGACTAGCTAATTTGGCTTTGCAAAAGCTGAACTACTTTCCTTTGACATAAATGTGGAGGCTTTGTCTGGAAGAAGCCCTCCAAATCCTTATTGGGAGAAAAGAGGCCCCTCAGCGATGGTATACCCTTGGTGACAGCAAAGCATATAGGCAGTAGTAAGTTTCATCTGACTGATATTGTTCAAAAGTACATATTTTGTTCTTGTTAAAATTGCTGGAATGAAGAAAGAGGGTGTTGCAGTGTGCTTTTGTTGTACTGTTATTCTCAGTGCTTTGTTCTGTACCCCCCCTACCCTTCTCTCTGAGGCATTGGTTTAGTCTTAGTTGTCTATTGTATCCTGAACCTGCCCCTTCTTCCTGATTGTTTTCTGCCCATCCTTCTTCTTAGTTGTCAATCCTACCTTGGACCAACCCCCAACCCTGGAAAACCCCTAATCCTTGACACCCCATTGGTTTGTTTAAACTGTTTCCCTCCCCTGTAACTCCTTATTGGTTTGAACATTGTAATCCCTGCCTTGTGTTCCTGCCCAGTCTCTTTGCTATTGGTCCCCAACTCTAAACTCCACCCTTGTCCTGTCCCTTTAAAAACCACTGCCCTGCCCTAGTTTGAGGTCCTCACCTCTGTTCCATATTAGAATTATGGACACTTATGTTTCACTACCTTTATGATGTAATAATTTATGATGTAATATTTTACAACCAAGGCCCATCTCACAGTTTCTACGCTGATCCACCGATGACTGCTTAGGAAGTTCAGGCCCCCGGCAGAGGTGTCGCGCCCCCGTCAAGCACACAACACTGAGCACATAGCAAGAGGGAAGAAGAGGGGTGGATGTACACCCCTCACAAAGGTCTTGAGTGTTCTCATGTTCTCATATTTTTCTCATGTCTTTCAATCAATTCACAAAAAAAAAGGACAATTTGTTTTTCCTAGTAGTTGGGATCTTTCTAATAGTTCTAAGGGTTAAATGGTTACTTGTTTTTAGTGTTAAGTTCTAACTTTGTAACTTCTAAGCAAATTGCCTCTGACTAGCTTACCTGAGTTCTCACTTAACAGCTCCTAGATGTGAGTGCTGCATCTCCAGTGATACATGAGAAACATCGCTAACTGAGAAAGCTAAGTTTGTCAATTTGAGTAAAACACTCATGTTGTCTTTGTCATCCTGTCAGGTAACAAAGAACACTTTTACATTTTTTTAATATAACTCAAAAGGTGAGTTGTAGCATTACAGTCCTTGGGTGGGCAAGGATAGGTTGGATTCAAATCTGCACAGGGACTTCACCTGTCCATCCTAAGCTGCAGACATCTCACTGTTCAGAAGCTGGGCTGTGTGGTGATCAGACCAATCAGCAATTGAGACCAGGGTGCTTCAAATTCCCTATATATAATAGGTTTGGACAATAAAACAGGCTGTTTGTTGCATGAAGTTCTGAGGTGTGTGTGTTGTCCCTGTCTCTGACCACCAACCCCATGAAACACGTGGCCCTAACATAATACCTAAGGAATTACATTGGAGTCAATTCATTTTAACTCTTGCCAGCTAACTCTGAAACAATATCACCAAAGCCAATTCATCAACTGTCCGGTTACTCCTCATTTAGGCAGCTTGATAAGAGGATGGACAGGAGAGAGAGAGAGATGTACCACTTTTACTAAGAGAGATGCACTAAACAATGACAATACCTGTTGTACTGCACTCAGGGCTGTGGTGGTTGCCTGTTACGACCTCAAGCAATAAGAGTGCTGGCTAGCACTGCTTTGTGAGGTTGTAGCCGCCATGTGAGCGGGCACTCCAGGGTTGCGGAGTGCCCTGGTGAGGGTAAGCAGCTTTGGTAGCTTCACACTGAGAGGAAGCGAAGGGACGAGAGAAGGACACTTTGCCTGCAAAACTGAGAACTTTTATTCCCCCATGCGCGGTCTGAGTGAATCGCCCTCAGATCATTGCAAGGCAAAATGGCCCTGGACAAAAGATTACAGCAGATTGAATAGGGGGTGGGCGGATAGGGGTGGAAATTTGTCTCGCCCTATGGGGTTAAACCAAGGTATGGTTTCACAACCAATGGTGACATAACAGAGGTGGGTAATAGAAATGCAAAGGTGGGGTGATTGACACAGAACTTTCATGAAGAAGCAGGGAGTGGTTTCATGATTGACACCCCAACAAGGAGTGACAACCCCTGATTGACAGAACCATGTAAGGAGAAACTCTGGGAGGAGTGAGAAGATTGACAGGTAATTGTGGGTCCACACAGCAGGAAATCTTGGAGTAAACAAGCTGGATAAAACCACTGTGAGGGAAAGATAGGGGTACAAGGAACATGCTTAACTAACATTAATAAAATCCCTGACTAAACCAACCCAACCTACAACACAGGGCCTTCCAAGATAACATTGCCACAACAAAATCAGTATGTCCTTGCCTCC
The DNA here is from genome assembly GCF_031753505.1 of Anomalospiza imberbis. Lineage (NCBI taxonomy): Eukaryota > Metazoa > Chordata > Aves > Passeriformes > Viduidae > Anomalospiza > Anomalospiza imberbis. Next base: position 18,887,170 of record NC_089721.1, read on the forward strand.
TACCTCAGACATCAAAATCTAGGCACTTTAAGTTAAATGTTTCCTTTGAAGTCAGTGAAGGTACAAGGATTGAGAAGAATCAGAGCCCTAAAATGTTTGTGATGGTAGAAGATAGAAGGGAAATCCTGAAGTGGAACAAACAACTCAAAGAGAAGATTTCAGCTTACCCCAGTCTGGACAAGATCATTGCTTTTCCCCGTGCCATTTCCCTGTGCAGAAATTCCTTGAAGCAACAGGTTGAGCATTGGAAACAGGCATGATCAGAACAGAGCATGATTTCCCTTGGGGTCCTAGATGCATGTTGCCTGCAAGACTACCTCTTGTGATGTTCCTGCTGTCTGCCAACCTTGTCTCCCATTCTAGGTGCTGGCAAAGTCATTTTGGAAAAAGAAGTGTCAGGTTCTCAGCATATCAGTTTAGGCTTTTGATGTTATGTTATACACTTGATAGTCCCGTAAATTCTCACATGAGTTTCAAAACATTCCAGTGCTCCAGCTTTGGGTACTCAATGGGATAAAAGGCTAGCATGTGACATCTATGACTCATTGCTCACATACAGGAAATGCTGCAGGCAGACTACACTACTGGTCTACATAGGTGGAGTTGGAGTGAGCCCTACAGGTGGGAGTCCTGTGCTCCTCAGAGTTGCAGTCATGCAGAGCTTCTCCCAAAACTCCTCCGTGCCCTGAATTCATCTCATCCCCTAAGTACTGCTGGGTGCTTAGAGTTTCTTTCCTCCAAAACAGAGCTGACAGCTGTAAGCAGAAAATAGAGGGGAAGTTCTTTTGTTGTTTTCAGCTAAATTTAAAAAAAATAAAGTACAGAAGACTGGGAAATTTCTTGATTACTTGATTTATTCAAAGATCTGTGTATCTGGGTTATTTCTTATCCTGAGTGAATGTAGTGAATTTTGAAACATTTATCTTTCCTTTACACCTTAAAGTAAGCAGCATCTGTTAAGGCACAGAGTAGTTTAAAATATACACCTGTGTTACTGGGGAAACAGGACTTACGTAGGAAAGAAAATGGTGCCTTCTAACTAGCATATCCTATAAAGCAAGAGAAAGCGCTATACCTCCATTAATTTAGGTTAGTCCCTTAGTTTCAATATTATTAATTACACAAATTATTGCACACCAGTTTAGTGGCAACTGTTTCTCTTTTATTCTTTGAGTTAACTCATTCATTTGCAATTTCCCACTGGAGATCCAAAGTGTGGCTTTGAATGCAAATAGTCACCATGGGCAGTTTCTGCAAACCAGAATAAAGTTATTCAAAGGAATTAGTGGCTTCGTTTTGATCTTGTTCATCCCCTCCATGGAAGAAAATCGGAAGACAATTAAAGTTTCATTTACATAACACTCAATGCTAGGGTTTTGACTTGTGCATATTGGACAGAAAATAAAAATGTTAATTTAGTCCTCTAATTTATTGTTATAAGCCTAATTATTTTACATGTCTTCATTTCATTAATAAATTGCTGTTTTTTCCATGCATCTCCTTCCCCATTGCTTTTGTTTAAACCTCCTGGTGGGAAGGGATAGATTAATTTTGTTGTGCCTTAATGGAACTGTATGCTACATTAGATTTAACCATTTGGCATGCACTGCCAACATCACCATTATGCATAATTAATTACTTTTTGTGAATCCCAAACTAACATAGATCTTCAGTGTTCCTCTGTAGATATTGCAACTACACAGCTGGCAAATATCATTACCCTGAACTTGCATGGAAACCTAGAGCTTGACTCAAGAAATCTTCAGAAATTTTTCCATAAAAATATGGGAATTTATCTTAAAAAATGCAGGTGCTTTCAAGAGAAGATGTGGAAAGCTCATTAAGTTTTGCTGTTGTCTTCCATTAACTGTGTTTGATATGAGTGTGCATACCCTGGGCTTACAGCCACATGCGGAACCCCCAGTGAGGCAGTGTGTGCTTTGTGTCAGGACCAGACAAACTTCCTATCTTCTGAGCAGTCTGCCTGGGAGTATGAGATTAACATTTGTCTCAGCTGCTGAAGCTTTTAATGTGTGAACCCTTTGCCTCAACAGTCAATCTGAGGACACTGACAGGATTTCTCTTGCACAGCTTACTGCCAGTGGAACGACATAGAGAGATAACTGACTGAACATGCAAACCAAGCTCCTTTCTCCCACGTCCAGTGTCCGGTCACCTCTGGTTTCTTTGTTTGTTCTTCATCAGAGGTGCTCCGCCAGCTCATCAGCAGGGCACTATATGCAGTACTTCGTGAGTCAGGCAGTTGGACACTTCTTTCACTACTCCTGCAGTCACCTTGTTAAACCTTAGGACTTGGGGATCCCACATGCAATCTAACACAGCAGGGTCCTTTCCTAGGAGCATGATGGTTGAGTTACCCAAGGAGAGGAGAATTAAATGTGGTCCATGCACCTGCTCTTGCACCTTGTTCCAGGACTGGTTAAAGTCTGGCTACTGCACCTCAACCTAAATCACACCTGTCATCCCATCCACCTGGGGCATCTCAGAGTCAGGACAGTTACAAAGCTGTTTGTCCAGGAGTAACAGAAGTCGTTCAAACCAAGAGACAAATGTGGCATACCCCAGCACAAGTCTAATAGCTGATAATTGGTCAATGTATGCTGAAAAGCCTCTGCTGGCAATGTCTGCCTCTTTGTCTGCTAAACTCCACCACCACCCACTTTCAGCCTCCTTGGTACCCAGCTCTGAAAACTCAACTGTCTTATTCACAAAACCACTCTGAGCTCTCTTGTTTTTGCTGGACACAACAAAATTAACCCTGAAGCAACACTGAGCTCTCAGGTAGAGACACAGGAGTTTGAAACACTACCTATATATCTTTGCCATGCCAGTATAGCTTTCTGTGATCACCAATGTGTGTATTAAGCTAAAAAAAAAGTTTTCAGACAAAATCTGACATTAGGCAAAACAAAGCACAGGAAAGCCAGTTCTGTAAACCTTTAACTAATCCAGTGTTCAGAACTCATCAAGGAAAGATAGAAATATTCTGTGCATATGCTCTGCAATTTTTAACTACAGACACTGAAACTAATGAGTGCAGTGTTAGACTGCAAGCAGGGACACTGACTATAAAACTAAATTTAACTTGTGGAGATCTACTCATTTTTTGTTCAAATGTCCTTGAAAATTACAAATAAAACTGCTTGGCAACACCAAGACAAGCCAATACTTTCTTCAGCTGGCAAGGTTCTCTCCTAATACATTTTTTGTTTGCCAAACAAAAGGGAATTAATAGAAAAAAAAGCTAAATAAAGTTAGATTTATGTCTACATTGTAAAGTTGTATTTATTTTAGATCTATGAAAACAAGAAATTTCTTGTCAAATCTGAGCATCTCAGCTGATGCTCTCTACTTAAACTGGACTGCTCTCTCACTGAGGATTTGGAGATAGGTAATTTCAGGACCCTCTGTTAGTGCATTAATAGTGCTCAGGAACAAACAAGTGGCTGCCTGCTATGTTTCCTGATTTGAAGAGAGGTCTGCTAATCTTCCTGCAGCTCCATATTTTTGTGTCTGATGCAATGACTTGAGAAGCTAACTCACATATTTTTGAAACTTTGCACCACAGTTACAACTGCTGTAAATTTTATCTTCAACTTTAAGGAGACATTGGTGCCAGATGAAGAACAGTGAAACATGAACTTCTGCGACCCCAGCGTCAGCAGAAGGGCTTGGTACTGCTCCTGGCTTAGCATTGCTTATCCTCAGAAGATGTAGTGGAAGTTGGTGAGCATCCAGTGAGTGCTGACTAGCTGCACAGATGTGACAGGACGCAGAACTTTGAGTGCAAAACGCTGGTGTAACAGCCCATCTGAATGAAGTTCTTGGTCTAAAATGCAGACATGATTAGGTTTTACTTCAAGCTATGGACTGTTCTTCTGGACAAAAATAGCAATAGCTTAATTTTCAAGACCCACCCAATGACAGTAATGGTCTCAGAGCTTCCAGGAACACCCAAGATACCACATGGAGGAGCACCTAGGTGTTTATGCTGCACACAGAGCAGTCCTGAGAGGCACACAGAACATACGCTGCATCCTAGAAGTAATCAGCTGTAGGGGAGCCAAGAGTAATGCTGGGTGTCAGGATACCTTGGTTATTCTCAGTTTGGTGATTAGATTTAGAGTTGCAGATTGTGTAACTGGGAATTTCAATTTGGCATGCAGAGGGAACTGACTTAGATATGTCACTTTGGAGACTGGATTTCTTTTCACTGGCAGAAGGATGAAAAGCCTAACTCAGTAATGACCATGGTGTCTTGTGGAAATATTAGCAACAGTCTTTGGAAGAGATACTCTTAAAAATTCTGGCTTTTGGCCCAATACTTCTTTAGTTCTCACCTTACAGGGTGCCTTAAACAGGGAAGTTTTTGTCTCACATTTTCCTTATCTGCAACAGACACAGGAAGAGGTGTGACATATGACTTCCCATGAATTAAGGACTTGCACTGTACTGAATAAAACACAAAATTGTAGCCCACCATCTCACTGAGATGAGATTGTAATTTTATGGATTTTGGGCCTCCTTACCGCATTCATGTCATTTAATCCAACTTGCTTCATAATGTGGTGTTAGTTATAGCGCAGCAAATCCCACACACAGGCCATGAGGAGGTTTTGGACTGACTGACTGTTTACCTGCCTCATTGGTTTCTACAAAGCAGTTTCAGTGAGGTTCATGAGTCCTGAATTTATGGTCAGGTGTTGTCACTGAGCATCAGCTCTTACCTTCTTACACAGGGGTGAAGTGAGAGCCACTGGAAACAGAGGCAATGCCAATGAAATGTTGGTAGGACACAGCTGCAGGGGTTGGGCTTCTGCAGGCCTCACATGGAGAATTTTAGTAGCATCACTACTTAGCTGCTGTTACTTAGAGGGACAGATTAGCAGAATCTGGTGTCCAGGCAGTACAGGGTCCATGAGTTAGCTTCCCAAATGTCACTAGCTCTTCCTTTCCCCTTGCCCCCAATTCCAGTGTGCAGGTGACCTGGAGAGAGTAAGCCTGCCTTGTTAAAAGAGTCAAGTTTGTGTTACCCACACAGTGTGACAGACCCAGAGCTGCCCCAGATATGCCATTTCTCTTCTGCTGTAACTCAATCACCGCAAACTTATTATTGCACTGACCTATGGACCACCATCATGTCTAGTTTCAATCCAAAACCAGTAATGAGTGGAATGAGCTCACTCTATCTAGGTGTTTGTCGTGCTGCTAATATACAAACAGATTTTGAATGTAAAATAGTAAAATGCAATAGTAATGCAGATGTAAAATAGTAAAATGCAGATGGTGAATCACATTTTTCCAGTCTTCTAAGGTTCTCTAAGAACTATCAACAAGAGGATCATCCACTATATCCCAAATAGTTAGATTAAGGGAGATAGGGAGATCTTTGAACTTTGACCTTGGTATGCAAACCAGGGGTAGTTTTACTTCATTTCCCTGGCATCACGTTTTTTTTACTCATGCTCACTGTTTTGGAAATTGGAAATAAAATATTTGTGGAGGTCCATGAGCCCATTAGGAAAAGGGCAGTGGCAATGCCCTGGAGGGATGTACCATAGGCTTCAGGCATCTCCAATAGGTTAGGGTGAAACAGAAGGCTTCCCCCATGGTGCTCTGCAGCACTATGCTAATTTATCCCAGTTCTGTATTCCCCACTGGCCCGTTGCTGTCCCTACCCCTTTTACCCCTCTATGGTCTGGTTCTAGAATATTCCCCACTCCCTGTTTCCCCATTGGTTAATGTAACCCTGCCTGTCCACCCTGGCACTCCCTATTGGTTCCTGACCTTTGTAGCGCCCCTATGCCCTCAGTTGATTGGCCCTAATGCTTTACTCCACCCTCTTTTTTGCATATTTATACCCTGGACCCTCCACTGAACTTTGTCTTCTGTCCCTGGACCCCTTCATTGCCAGACCCTAATAAACCCTCACTGGAATCCCATGCAGAAGATCCTCCCATGTCCGCCTGCCGGCTAGCTGTAGTGTGCTTGAGTGCTTGAGTGTGTGACTGTTGTGTGCCAGCCCAAATGTTCTCCCTCCAAGGATGCTTGTGGGGAAGGGAGCAGCACTGACCACCTCGCCTTGCCACTACAAGTGGCAACTGAACGTGCCACTCATCATTCTTGAGCTTCTGCAAGCATCTCCAGTGGTGACTGCGATTTTAAGTGGCATTTGGGTGACCGCTTTTCAGAGGGAAAACTTCGATTTTGAGAAGGCCTTCTCGAAGGAGTGACAAGCAACCCTCCTGGAGCGAGGATCTGTTGTGTAGACAGGACCCCCACAAGATCTTTTAGTTGACCCACCAGTCAGTAAGTGTTGTCTTGGTTAGGGTTACCTTTATCCTTTCATTTTCCCTTTTAAATCTTGTGGGTAGGAGACTGCGAGAATGGGATCCAAACTCACCATTCTGCAATGGGAGTTCTACCTCCAAGTTAAAGCTATCCTTTTTTCTTGGGCATTTTGTTCATCAAGGGGAAAGTGAAAGGCTTTTGTTCATTTTATTTTCAAAAATTTTATTAACGTTTCAAGGGAATCAGTTATGTCACTTCAGTTTTGGGACAGGAAGGAGGTGAAGTGATATCTTTTTCAAACAGAGGGAAATTATTAAGTGGGGAAGTTTTATCCACTTTTTCAGTTAATTTATGATTCTGTTAAAGCTTTTGGGGAAAATTCAGGGAAAGGTTTTGGTTCCACACCCCAGTTATCTTCCCAGCTGTTGCCTTCCTCCCACCATGTTCCTAAACCCTCATCCTCTAAGGGAAGGTCGGGAGATGGAAACCGCCAAGACGCGCAGGAGAGCCACCCACCTTCTGCCGTCTCCCATCCTCCTCAGTCCCCTCCTCAGGATGGCACTGATCACGCCATCCTGAGAACTAACCTAACCTTATTCCCTACTCCCTCATACCCAGCTCCCTCATTTGCATCTATAGGCCAAAATGGCACCCAGGACCCTTCACGGTTCCCCCTCCTCCACTGTCAGGCTCCTCCCCTGCAATGCGTTCCTTTCCATCTACAGTGTCAATGGTGGCTCCTGCATGAGGACCCGCCCTCCTTACCAATACAATCCCTTCTGGCACAGGCCCTGCCTCTCCCCTTCTGGCATCCACCTCTTCTGCCTTAGGTCCCACCCCTACTGGCCATGACATTTCCGGTTCCCATGACACTGGGACCAGAAGTGGACGTGATGGCAACCGGAAGGCAGCCGTCTTGGCTGCCAGTGGCCCACAACACAGGGACTCACTGGTTCACTGGAGGCACTGCACCCCTGCCAAGACTTCTTCCTCCCCCTTGCGGTAGGACAGTGACTCCTCAGATTCTAACACTGAGTCTGAGGATAACTGGACAAGGGTGCAGAAGCAGTCCAGTAGGGAGTGGGACTGGAAGACTGCAGAAAGGATAGATCCTGGCAGCCCCTGTTAAATTCTCAGGAGGGACGAATTCCAAGTGGAAGTCTGTGACTTTTGGGGAGATAAAAGAAATCTGTAAGGCATGTAAGGACTACAGAAGGGGGTCCCCATATTTTAAAAATCTTTTGCGAGTTATATTCGAAGCACGTGTCCTCACCCCACATGATCTGAGACACATTATGTCTGTCATCCTTTCACCTTCTGAACTCCTCCTTTGCAAGGCAACCTGGAAAAAACAACTTAAAAATTACTAAAGCTCTATAAGGGACAGAAGGATCAACCTCGAAGATTTTTAATGGACTTATTAAGTGGCAAAGCTGATTATGAAAAGCCCGGGGGACCAGGCCCAAGACATCCTGAGGCCTGTCCTTGAGGACCTTAAAAACACTGCTTTACTAAAAACCCCAGATGGGACCATCCCACAGCAAACATTTGCTACTATCCATCAAGGCCCAGAAGAAAACTATATCCAATTCATAGACTGCCTCAAAAATAGTATTGAGAGACAAGTTGATTATGAGGAGGCGAGACAGGAGCTTTTGTGGAAATTTGTCATCTCCAATTCCAACACAGAATGCCAAAAGATCCTCCCTCTCAACCCTGTGAGGGAGAACACACCCTCTTGACCCTGAACCTAAGATGGAACAAATGATAGAGGCTTCTTCTAAATGTATGTCTACTGAATGTACCATGGCCTTGGTGGTAAGCAAAGGGGTGGTGGAGGCATTTGTGTCAGCCCAGGTAAAACCATTCAACAAGGTCATCACTGTTGAAACTGTGGAAAACTGGGTCATATTCAAGTTGAATGCGACAAAGTATTTCTAAAGAGACACCCTTCCACCTCTTGTCCCTCCTCCACTTGCCTAGAGTGCAGAGAATATTTTAAACATTGTCCCCAGTTCCAATGCCACCAGCAGGCACAATCATCATCCCAGCTACCAGCTGCATCTGGGAAACTCCTGGCCTCGCACGGGACAGCCTCACACAATGACACCAAATACCAAGTATCAAGCTGTTCTATCCCGTGCTCCCCACCATCCCAGAGGGCATGTGCGCTAAGAGATGTCACTGACGACATTGACCCTGAAGGCCACCAGCTCTCCAAGGCCTATCAACTCAACCAGCTAGGGACCCAGCATGTGCTGGTGAGCCTCCAGTCCATCAAAATTGATGATAAGGGTGTTTACCAAATACCAACAGGTAAATACAGGCCTGCCGATGGACCCTGGGATGTTTTAATCATTGGTGACTATTTTTATGGACCTGATGCTCTACAAGTTCTTCCATAAGTCCAGACAGTGGGGCCAATGGATGAAATTACCATCAGAGACATGTGTGTAGACCCACCCTGGTTTCTACATAAAGGCACTACCATTGCCCAGGCCTTTCTACTTCCAGACCGCACCAAGACTATCCCAGAAAACCCAGCGGCGTTCTAGACAGAAACTGTGGGACATGACAAACTGATCCTTGAATGTTGCCTATTAAATAAGGGAGACAAGGTCTACCTTCCAGGGATGGTGGACAGTGGGGCGGACATCACCGTCACCGCCTGCCACTGAGTGGCCACTGGATTGTGAGTTGAATTAAAATAACTTCTAAATAGATAGTAGTAGCAGATATAAATACAATAGCAAAGTCTTTTCCCAAAAGAGATAAAACTCAGCTTTCACTATCAGTTGTGACATATCTGACTTTCATTATTAGTTGTGACATTACTTCAGGGCCTGTAGTAATGGTTTTAGTCATTTGATTACATAGGAACACCCATTCTAGAATTAGCAAAGGGTCTGGTAATTTTTGGCTCCATTGGAAAATTAAGCCATGAAGGTGTGGACTTTCCTCCATCAACATAAACAAATAGGGTAAATCTGTGTTACATCTGTGTGCTTGGTGGGTTTGCAAAGCTGTGGACACTCTATTTAGGGCTGCTCTTCTTCTTGAGTTAGTTTTCTGGGGGAGTTCAGGTCTGTATCTTCTCTCAACAAATCAAACAATGGAGCCAAGTCCTAGTTGGTTATTCAGAGAAGAGTCTGAATCAAACTGACAAAACTGAGTTTTTGAAGATCATGCAGCATTGCTGGGTTTTCCTGCAGTTGGATGGTCTGCAGGACAACAGTGCACTTGGTGAGTTTGTACCCTAAATATTTCCAAGGAGGGGATAGTTGTAATTTGTCTTCAGCTATAGATAGTCCAGCTTTAGGTATCCCTTCAATTTCTTCAGCAACAACTATCTCTAAGGCTGTATTGTCTTTGGTGGCTATTAAAATATTATCCATGTAATGATGTATGGTGGATTGAGGGAACTTCTCACGAATAGGTGGTAAGATTCTGGCCACATATCATTGGCATATAGTCAGGCAATTTCTCATGCCTTGCAGGAGCACAGTCCAATGGAATCTTTTCAAGGGTGATTGTCTGTTAATTGAAGGTAACAAAAAAGCAAACCACGATGCATCCTCTGGGTGGAGTGGGATACTAAAAAAATAGTCTTTGATATCAATAATAATTAGTGATCAATCCATTGGAATCATGTTAGGTGATGGTAACCCCAGCTGTAATAGTCCCATTTCTTTGATTACTTCATTAACTTTACTTATATCTTGCAATAACCTCCATTTTTCACTATGAGACTTTTTGATAACAAATATTGGACTATTCCAGGGGATGTCTGGGGGGAAGGGGATAATGTGTCCTTTGTCCAATTGTTCTCGAATTAGAGTCTCTAGCATAGCTAATTTGTTTTCTGGGAGGGGCCACTGGTCAAACGAGATGGGCTTCTCTGATAACCAGTAGGGTGCTGCGCTTGTCAGTGGCCCTCATTAAAAATTTGTTTCCAGACTGAGACTCCATTGAGATAAAATGTTTCTTCCCCACACAATTATTTTTTCTTTTTTGACTATAAATGGCTTTTTCGGTGGCCACTTGATCTTCCAGCCCCTTAAAAGTGATGGGATGGAGGCGCTATGCATGGTGACACTGTGTCCTCCAGATCTGGTTAGTGAATCTAAGGAAGGGACAAGTGTCCATTCTGGAGGCCAGTAAATTTCTGATATTACAGTTACATCTGCCCCTGTGTTGATGAGACCTGAGAGGGTGATTACCCAAATAGGTCAAGGTGCAGGTCAACCAAGGTTTTCCTTGTGTGATGTGTAGGGTCCATGCAGTGCACGACCCTTCGGAGGTCTCTTTATTGGTGTGTTATCAGCGTCAGGAAGGAGAAAGTCCTGGGCAAAAATTAAAGCTTTAGGCATGAAACAAGGGGGGTTAGGACATATGGTCAAAATGTTAATTTCCTGACTGGGTGTAACTGATAAGACTGTAGGTAACCCATAAAATCCTTCTGCAGCTTGTCTGTCCATACCTACAATTAGAAAGTCTTAAGGCCGCTGTTCTGGGCCAAAGTGCCCTGTAGAAACTGCATGGTGTGTAATGTCAGTGATCATTACTGGCTTGGCAGTTGACAGCTCCAGTCTGGTACCTGTTGACATTGAAATTGGGAATTCACTGATGAGACGCTGCAGTTCCGCACTTGAAGGTCTCCAGTGCTGCTCACCAGGGTGGGTGACAGGTTATCTTGTGTCGTTGCGTGCCACTGTCCTGCACTCCACTGGCAGTTTCCCAGTTGGCAACGACACTGTCTTTGGACTTGGTAAGATTGGTTAGTATTTTGATTGCCTTTATTGCAGTTACACTGCACTACACAGTTAAAACATTGTCCATTTGATCTAGTTTTCTGATTTTGTTGGCTTTGAGGCTTTGTTAAGAATTGTTTAATGCGTTGGCCAACACTTGGGCTTGCATTTTAGCCATATGTTCTGAAGTGGTTAGTTTATTACAGGCCTCAACCAATTGAGGAATGGTAGGTTCTAGTTGATAAGGTAGCACACATAAAACTGTCTTGCATTCTGAATTGGTGTTTACACCAGACAATTGTTTGAATAGTTTTTCCTTCACTGGATCATCAGTTACTTGTTTTTCTTTGGCAGCTTTGAGTCTGTCTAGAAAAGTCATATAGGGCTCAGTAGGCCCTTGCTGGATATCAGCATAGTCCTGATGACGTTTATTTGCTTCTGGGATTTAGATCAGTGCCTTCCCAGCTGCATCCCCAGTGTCCTAGAGGACAGGCTTAGGAAGGCCTGCGGCTTTCTGGTCAGGGCTGTGTGAGCACCCTTACCCACCAATTGGTCTATAGTAATTTGGACCCTCAGCAGGTCATTGGCATAATCTTGTAATAATTTAGTTAACAGGTGCTTCCACCCCAATTCCCACAGTGAATACTCAGTGGGTGTTAACAGCGAGGTCATTAAGTACCGTGCATTGTGAAGCATAAAAGTGTCGGCTGAGAAGGTCACCAAGACCAGGATAGAAAAGTATGGTGACCTTCTACCATATTCTCAAGCCGCTCTACTTAATTATTTGATTTTGCTGAATACCAGAGTTTCCCAGTATGGATTTCTCCTCCTGTTGTACGAGACTAGCATTACTTCCAGTTTGTCTACCAGTTCCCAATACCTCATTTTCATTGCTTTTCTTTGTATTTTTTCCCAGGCCTCTTTTTTAGATTCTGGCCAGTGGATGAGGAGGAAGAGGATGAGGATTTGGAGGGATCACCTTTAACTACATACACCTTCTTGTGCTTGTGGTCTTGCCTCAGGCTAGACCTTGAGGCAGGCCAAGGTGATGCGGGCGCTGCCATTTTGGGGATGGGCCCTTCCAGAATCTTCATGGTTGTGGTTCCAGCCTCCGGAAAAGGGGAGTGGCTATTAGACGAGTATCCCGTACAGGCAGGGGAGCTTGTTTTCTTGGAGCGCTGGGCATGTCCTGAGATGGAGTAGGCAGGACAGTAGGAGGGGCTTTGGGTGGGGTCTCCTGATGACTCAGGGCATCAACCAAAGATGTTAACATGATCTGCAGAATGGCTATCATTTTTTAAATGGCGGTTGGTGGTATTACAGCTAGTGATGTTTGCGATGGAGGTGGATGCGAGGGAACTGGTGGGATGGTGCGGGGGAGGTCCAAGATGGTCTGCGCACTACCATCTTGGACCCCAGGTGGAGGGATAAGTAATGATGATGACAGACACAGGGCGGCGGGGCCACCGGCTAAGCTGCATAACTCCCTGGGCCATCCATGGGCACAGGCTTCTGCCATCTTGGCCCCGTATCTGTTCTCATAGCAGGCAGAAGGAAAAAGCTTGAAGGAAAAGGGTTTGTTGGCTTCCCTAGGCTGGTCTGAAACAGAATTTTGTTGCTCTGTGTCAAAGAACTTTTCTCTCATTTCTTTTTTCTTTTGGTCTCTCTTTATAATGTTGAATGTCATTTTGAAGATTGGAATAAATTTCTGGGTGGAGCGGTCTCGATTTACTACCAAATGATAAATCTTTTTCCCTACCAAATCCCAAAAGTCCAGTGAATTTATCTTGGACTCAGCAATATCCATAAAATTTCTATGGATCCAGCAAATTAATTCTTAAAGTTCCTTCTCAAATTTTTTGACCCAGTTTGCCAATTTTAACTTAAAACTTTGGTAAATATCTCTCTCTGTTACGGTTGACATCCTCACACTCGTTTTAAAAACTTAATTTTGAATGCCAGCTGAGGGGAAACAAATGTGATGAACATCTGCCCTTCTCTTACTTCCTTATCTGGCAAAGTTCTACCAGGCTTTGCCCCATTGCTGACACAGACAAGAAGGGCAAGGTCCCATGACCCGCTCCTGGAGACAGAGTGGGTTCCTGACTGGTCTGAATGTCAGGAGTCCCTGTTCAGGCACCAGATGTTGCAATCTGGTCCAGGCCTGGATAGCTTTGAACCAGTAGCAACTATGTCATGGGCCTTTTTCATTTGCTATGAGTTTGAGGGGTTTTCCCATGGCCTTATTCCCAGCTCAACTTCTTCATCTTGGGCCAAGTCAACCCCAACATCCTGCGCAACAGACATGAAGATGGGCAGAAAGAGAAAAAGAAGAGCTCTGTCCCAGTTTGCTGCAGGTTCTAGATGTTCCCATGCACCCCCATAGAGCTCCTCAGCATTTCCTGCTCTGTTGTGGTTCTGCATACCTGAGTAAGAAGTATTTTGTATATATGTTATTCCAAACATGTCCCTTAGCCAACTATGTTGTTGCTAATTCCATTCTGTAATGGTCCCTTTAGCCTCTCACAACTTACCAGCACCACAGAAATCACATCAGGCAAAAAGGTGAGCACAACCATTATTGCACTTATTTCTTCTGTATTCCTTGCATGTTTCTTGGAGCCATATCATTGCTGTATTGCATTAATGGTGTGATGGTAATCTCTGTTTCTGGTTCACCTGGAGTCAGACAGTATGTATGTGCATATCCTATATGATTACTAATTTATATTTGCATACTACAGTGACATTTACATCTAGATTTATTTCTAAATAATACTATTTCAGGTGTGTTGATTTAAATTTTCTTTTTTTTTTTTTTTACTAAGCATGTATGGGAAATTCAAAGAACAAAAATCCAGAACAATTCTCTCACATTTTAAATGTAAAGGAAAAAATATTATTAAACATAAATGATAAATCAGCATTTTGTCTGAAATTAAATGCTTGCTAAGAGACTGGATTATTTTCCTTTAGTTCAAGTAACTTAGTATTATTTTTAAAATTACTGGATTCACCCTGTGACAATATGCTTATTTTCTATACTCTCAAGGGATTATTGCAAGAAAGAAATTCCTGTGATTTTACTGCTAAATTACAGATACCAGACTGGAGAAATTTGGGGCTGTATTTCTTTGGCCATGTAAATAGCTTTTAGACAGCCATTTCAAAGTTTTATTTGCAAGTAATGAAAATTTCTAATGCATACTTGTCATTTCACAGTCAATGCAATAGTGTTCCCTCACAATTTAGTTGTTTTGGATTACCCAGTCCAAGAAAAAATTAAGGAACTTTTTATGGCCACAGATTCCCTTGGCCGATTATAGTCATTGAGATTCTATCTTCTCTGTGGAGTGTGTGAAATGATTTGTATAAAGTTAGCACAAGCTGAAACATTTAAAAATATTGTAATAAATAGTTTTGTATTAGCAATTATTTATGAATTATGAAGCCAGCTATTAAAGCATATATATGAGATTATATGAATCAAAATGGATATAAGTCATGAGCTTTTCTGATGTGGCAGAGGACAGCAATCATTTAGGTGAGACTCCTGCTGGATGGATAAAAAAAATCCCATAAGCTTTAATTTGGAACTGACCCAACTTATTTACAATAGAACTTGTTTTCCTGTGATTTTGTGTTTTAACTAATTTTGCTTCCATACCATTATAACTACCCCCCGGCCCCACTCAAATTATTTCTCTCCACATGTCTGCAATGCCATGGATACAAACCTTCACAACTAAAAGGAAAGTAGTATCTATTAACTTAATATTTAAAGGACTTTTAAAGTTTTATTAGAAATGTTGAAGTTTTTCCTATATTTATCCCAGAAGTTTTTATGTGTCCCTCAGGAGAAGCATGATGCATACTAGACTGGCCCTCAGTAACAGTATTGACTTACCTCTCAAAATAACGTTCCCTCTATCTGGCATGGAATGAAAACTGTTGTTTTACAGATTTGTCTCTACTGATGAAATGTATGAAAGACAGACTTTTGAGTATTCTAATTTCCTTCTTGTGGGCCCATTTCTTTATTTCTGTGTATTATCAATTTGATTTCTGTTACCAATCAGGACATAAAATAACTGTCATTGTCAGAACCTGCTTTTATTTTAATGTCCAAAGTGTTGCATAACAGTTACACACTTTCTGTCTTTTGCCATCCAGTGAGAGCCTCTCCCACCCATGTGTAGTTTTATTGCTGACTGTGTTTTATTGCAGGATGTAGTGCATAATTTCTGCTGCATTTCTGCTTAGTGCCTCACAGGAGGTGACCACATACTTGTGATGCAGGACAGGTGCTACTTGCCACAGGTCTGCAGAGGTGGGGTGATATCACCCATTATCCTAAACCCTGGCATTCACATCCAAGCATTTGCTTCCCCATAGCTATGGGTATGCCACAAACTCTCCAGTGAAGTCTTTACAACAGAGCTGCTCTGTCCAAGCCACATAGCAGTCAGTGGTGGATTTCCTGGGCAGTAGTGCTGCAGAGGAAGGATGTGCCCTCACCTGACAGCCTGCATGGTTGGCTGATGCTCAATGGAGCCAGCAGTCAACACACATTGGCAGAGAAAAGTTGGAAGTATAAGGACAGGCAGAGAGGATTTTTCAGTCTGAAGAGTGAATGAGAATAGGAAGAAAATAAATAGAGGAAAGAGACATAATTTCTGCTTCAGCCTCAGGTAGCCAATCTGTTGGAATGAGACTTTTCCTGAGTCACTGCAGCACAGGATTAGGCTAGCTGGGTTGAACAGGCTGGTTTTCACATTTTCAACTGATGCTTTAACAGTGGTGGCATGACAAAAGAAAGCTTGCAACCTGATGCTGAACAGTGAAAGCATGTAGTGAAATTGACAATTTCATGCAGTGAAAGCAGCTGAAAGTTCAATGAAAATGGGAGCCTAAATCCTGAGTTTTGGTAGGGTATGTTTGTATGTGTGTGTACTGCTGGCACAGAGAGAAGAAATGGTCCAACACTCCATGGTCAGCTTTCTGGGAGGACCTGAGTCAGACTTAAGCTATGAACCAGTATACAAATGCAAAGCTAGTAGCTTCTAAATTAAATGGTGGATGGCACCTCTGGGGACAGATGGAAGGTTTTGGAGTGCAGGATGGGTGGAGGGGAAAGCTAGGAATGCAAGAAAGACAGAGAGTAGAGAGAAGATAGAAAAAGAGAGCTTCAGCAGCAGGAAAAAAGGACTCTATTCCTTAAAAGCATGGCCTTTCACTCCATTCTGTGCTTATCTAATGGCAAAGTCCTTCTGTGGCTTTAACTGTGTTTGAGACAGGCAACTGTGCTCTGTAAGTCCTTAGAGTGGCTGATAGCGGCATAGGTCATTAAATTTTTCCAAACACCATATAATTTTACACAGAAGGTGCTAGGTAAAACCCTATGGAGACCAAGCAGGGATTGGGTTAGTGCTGCAGCTTGGCAGCCTACCCCAAGGGATGGTGCATTATCAGCCACAGTTGGCTACCTGGACATATGTACACATCATGGAAAAAGGGGGTTTTACCATCAGATTCCTTTTCAGGTCAAAGACCCTCATTTGAAATGATCTTTAGTAGCAAATAGAGAGTCAGCTTAAGACAACATTGACTAAACAGAATATTTTTCTTTCATCTTCCAGCCTCTCCAGGCTGACACAGAGAAACAGAAAAGAAATTCAGGGAGTGGGTTTCTGGGGGATGTTCTCTGATCCTTCCTTTTCCTCTCTTATATAACCCCTAAGTGATGTGTTTTGGTATTTTCATTTTATAGGAATTTTATAAATTCCTAAAACTGATTCCATTGTAAATTTGCATAATCAGAGGACATGTTTCCTTCTTTGTTGCTCAAAGTTAGGGGAAAAACACCCAAATTTGGAACTGTTTCACTTTGACAAAACAGAGACAATGAAGTAAATTACTTTTACAACATCTTCTTTAACTGTTGAATTATTGACAAGAACAGAAATTCAAAAGTAACACCTTTAAAAAATTCCTTTGATATGTCAAAATTACAGGAACTATAATTTTCAGAGCTGTGTACAGTCACATGTACAGAAAAGCAATAGTTCTCTAATAATTTTTAAATCTTTCTCCAGCATTAGTCAAGATGCTATTTTTTAGCATGTATCATTTTTCAAAAGGAAAATGGGGAGAAAAGAGAGAAGTAGTCACTAGGGGCCAAATAATGTTTCCATTAAATTAATGGAAGTTTTTTTCCATTGTCTTAAGTGGAAGAAACATAGTGAAAATGAAGACCTAGTAAATTTACCTTCTGTAACTGTTGAGAAAATCAAGCATGACACATGGCTTGTGAATAGGAGGCTGCTTGCTCATATGTCCATATTCAAGTGACAAACTTTCTTTCATTTCAAATAAGTATTTCAAAACAGTAAACAGTAATGTTCTGATCATTTACCCTTCTATCTATAATGGCATCCCTTAGTTAAAAGAGAACTGATGTAACAAGTCTTGGGCAAAACCTAAATTTCCTGAATTCAAGTTCTTTGGAGTGATATGACAGAGGGAAGGTATGTTTTCCCAATAAGATTCTCTATAAAATAGTTTGGACTAATTTCTCTGTAAAATTTTTTGGACTGTTATAGCCTGATGGTGTTGTAGTATACCTAGTGCTAGGACCTAGTTCTCAACAGAAAAAAAAAAAAAAAAAGACAAAAAAGAAGAAAAACAACAACAAAATGTTGAAACCATTCTTACACCTGAAGCTCAGCTGGAAGTGATTGTGTCAGGGCTTCTCAAGCCTAGAGCTGCTTCAGAGGCACAGCTGTGGTGAGGACTGCCCAGCACAGCCTACTCTTCCCTCAGTCTAGGCCTTGCCAGCTGAATTGTGGGTCACAGCAACAACACCATCCACATACCTCATGCAGTTGTTTTGATGCAAACATGTTAGAGATAGGCCACTGAGTCAACCAGCTTTGATGCTATAAAAAATCTGTCAACAAAACATGTTGACTCAGTTCCATTTAAAAACCATCAGTGCCACAGTAGACATTGCAGCAACTAGTAGTGTACAAGGTAAGCCAGACAACTAGTAGTGTACAAGGTAAACCAGACAAGACCAAGTGATGTCCTATACCTGGACTTCTGTAAGACGTTCAACATTGTCCCACAAAACATCCCTCTGTCAAAAATTGGAGAGACGTGGATTTGAAGAATGGACTGTTCAGTGGATAAGGAATTAGCTGGATGGATGCAGACAGAGAGTTGCAGTCAATGGCTTTATGTCCAGATGGAGTGGTGTCCCTCAGGGCTGTCTTGAGACTGATGCTCTTCAGTATCTTTATCAGTGACAGAGGCAGTGGGACCAAGTGCACCCTCAGTACTTTTGCAGTGACAGGAAGCTGAGCAGTGCAAGTGACACTGCAGAAAGATGGGGTGCCATCCAGGGGCACCAGGACAACTTTGAGAAGTGGGCCCATGAGAAACTTATAAAGTTCAAGGCCAAGGGCAAGGTTCTGCACCTGGGCTGAGGCAGTACCAGACATAAGTACAGCTGAAGCTGTGCACTTCAACAAGTCCCAGAGAGCAACCTGTGCTTTTGGGGCCTGGAGCACGCTTGCTAAAAGAGTTGACAAAGGAGGCAAGGTCTTTGTTTGGAGAGCCAAAAAACTTTTACTGGCACAAAGACAGTCCAAGGACAAAGACACAACAGGCTGGAGGGCACAGGGTTAAATACAGGGAGAAGGGGGTGGATCTGAGGGTCAAGGGCCAATGGGAACAGGGAAAATGGTGCAGAGGCAGGACAGGAGACTAGGGAAACCAATGTGATAACAGGGACAGAACACTGTGGCAACTGGGGCCAATAGGGTTCAAGAGAGGGGAGAACATTCTAGTGGGATACAAATATGGTAAAGGGGGTTGAACAAGGGTGATGTCAACTGGGTAAACCAATAGAACTTAAAACATTAACATGTGCCTGCAGACGCCTATGGGAGGGAGGCTCTTCTCACCCTAACCTTGGGTGGCTGTTTCTCCTTGCTTGTTTCTGACCCTCCCCAACTGAGGTGCTACCAATGGCAGGCCCCAGAGTCTCCACATACAGCCAACAGCCTGGGAAAGAGTCAATTAGGAGCAGCCCTCCAGAGAAGCACCTGTGATTACTGATGGATGAGAGGCTGGACATGACCCAGCCATTTGCACTCACAGCCCAGAGAGCCAAACATGTCCTGGGCTGCATCCAGAGCAGCACAGACAGCAGGGCCAGGGAGGGGATTCTGCTCCTTTGCTGTGCTGAGACCCCACCTGCAGTGCTGCATCCAGCTCTGGGGCACAGCACAGGAAATACATGGACCTGTTGAAGCAGGTCCTGAGAATGCCACAAAAATGATCAGACAGATGGAACACTTCTCCTGTGAAGTCACACTGAAAAAGTTGGGGTTGTTCCACATGAAGAAGAGAAGCCTCCATGAAGATATCGGCAGCCTTCCAGTACTTGATGGGAGTTTATAAAAAATGGGCAGAGTGATTTTTAAGAGGGCAGATATTGATAGGACAAGGGGCAAGGCTTTACACAAAAAGACAGATTTAGATTAGATGGTAGGAAGGATTTTTTTACTGTGAAGGTAAACATTGGAACAGGTTGACCAGAAGCATGGACACACCATGCCTGAAATATTAAAGGCCATGTTGGATGGGTCTTTGAGAAACCTCATCTAGTAGAATGTATCCTTGCTCATAGTAAGGGAGCTGGAATTAGATGATCTTTAAGATCCCTTCCAACCCAGACCATTTTGAAATTCTATGAATCTCTCAATGATTAGAAAGAATCAAAAGAAGTCAAAATATATTATTTTAATTACACTGTAACAGTCAAATATAAAGTGATCAAATTTTGCCACCCAGTTCCCAAATGCAGGCAAAAGTTGTGTTCCACATTTGCAAATGCTTATGTAAACTGGAGTGATTATCTTTCCCCTCAATTAGCATTTCTTGTGTAAGCAGACTCAGAGGATATTTGAAAACATACACAGCCCAGACAGCCTGGGATAGGTAAGGTCATAAAAAGCGTGCAAGCAACAGAATAGCAGAAAAATACTGACTGGAACCACTGGCATTTATGTGGTTTTCTGGTTTTAGAAATTTGTCTGGTTTTAAATTTGTCAACCACAAACACCTCTGGTTATTGAGTGAGCAGCCTATACAAGAGGAATATTTAGAGCTGTGTCCCACATACAGCTCCTTAGCAGCCATCCCTTGGAGAGAGAGAATCCTCCTCCCATTGTTGAAGAAACAACAAACAGTCTGAAAAAGTTTGGAAAAACATGTTTGAGTATATATCATAATTTAATTTTGATTTGTTATTCTGAAATGTATATGTAATGGCTAATAATATTCTTCTACACGTCAGGCAACAAGACCTATAATTCCAGCAGAAATCTTTGGCAAGTATAGAGGAAGAGCTGAATATCCTGCGGAGTCCATGAATATTCTATGGATAGCCAAGAAATCATTCTACAAATGAAGGTGCTTGTCTGAACAGGGACTTGTATAAAGAGGGTGCTGGACAGGAATGAACGCAGATCCGAACCAATGTGGTTAATTATATGTTCTCCATTTATTGTTTATACGATGGCAGTTTATATACACTTCAAGATAGGTTTACAATTGTGAGCACACTCTCATTGGCAAGCAAACATTGTTTTTCTTTGTCTTAAGGTGGCTAAAGTTTCACACTGCAGACCTATACTAATTCACACCTAGATAGCTCAGTACACTGTGTTATACCTTAACATAATTTCTAACTGCGCCACAAACTTATTTCTAACTGCGCCATAGGCTTCAAGGCCTCACTGAGGCCTGTATCTGAGGCCTAGGCTGGGCTAGCTCAACCTTCACTCTAAACATACAAATCATGTCCTCTTTCCCTCAGAAATTCTTCTACAATTCCCCCTTTTTCTTTTTGAGCTACCCAGATTGACTCAAAGGCGCGGTTAGTCATTTTCTGCATGCAATGTAGTAAACACGGTATAAAGACTATAATAAGTATAATAATAAGTACAATACCAAAACAAACTAAATCTTTGATCCAACCAGTAAAACCTAAAGAATTGAGCCAGTCAGAGAGTCTACAATGGAGAGTCTCAAACGGCGAGTCTACAACAACGAGATTTTTCATGTTGTCCTTCAGTTGCGTTAACTGTTTGTAAATTGACAGACAGTGGTCAGATAAATTAATGCAACACATGCCTTCAAATTCTTCACACCCATGTCCTTGTGCTAAAAGAAGGAAGTCAATGGCAACTCTGTTCTGCAGAACTGCATGATGAATACTATCTACATGCGTGGCAAGCTTACTTAACATTTTAGATGTAATATTAATTTGTTTTCCTGTCCAGCAGGCCAGGGTTTTCAATTGTGTGAGAGCTGGCGCTGAAGCATCTCCTGGGGAGAAAATGGAGGCTAGTATTACAGATGTGCGCTCCCAAAGTGATACTTAGTCACTACAATTGGGGTCTAGTTGGAGAGCACTCCGTTTGGCTCATTGAGGCTTCTTAGGCAATCCTAAAACTTGATGAATGGTGGAAGCAAACAGTGTTAATTTACCAACGTAACATGGGCCTCCCATAGCTTTTTGAGGCACTGCAGACCAGGCTTGATCCCCACAAATGAGAAAGATTCCTGGGGGCAGTTTTCTTGCAGCACTTTTTGGTGGTATCACAGATTGTGTCCAATTGTTACAATATTATGAGTAGTTATAATACAATGAAGATCTGGGGGACAACCAAGTGTTGTCATCTGTTGGCTGTTTTTCTTTTTGTGTTGGCCTTGTAGCATGAAGTCCAAATATCAAACAGTAATTTCCTGGGACAGAACCCAAAAGATCAAATTCTTGGGCTTTGACACTAACAACTTTAAGATTTTGCACAACTGCAACAGCTTGCGGTCCCAGAACACTTTTTGGATCTATTTTGGCCTGGGTCCAAGCTCTGAACTCTGCCATGGAACGCTGTGGAAATCCAATTAAACAAGCACGAAAAGGATCGGATGGTGTGATTAACGACAGACAGAACAAATCTTGCCCCGTTTGTTTGGCCCAAATGACCTACATGTTTGGTCTCTTGTCAATATCAAGGATTCCAAATACTTTAGTTACTAAAACACTACTTAATAGAAACACTTTGATCCACCACTTATTTGTCACGTTCTTGATTGCCTCATTAAACATGAAAGAAACAAATTTAATTCTAAATACAACCTATAACTTATGATAAACTTAATATTATGCTTATGATTATCTAACTTATTTTCTTGTACTCTAAAAAGTTAATTCTCATCAGAATTAGATTTGTCACGGGATGTTCCAGGTAAATCATTGTCGTCAGCGTTGTTACCACGGTTGGCTGGAATCTCTGCCTGTGGACATGCATGTGTAAATCTGTTCAGTACCCAAACTGGACCAGTGCCTGTTGAGACACAAATATAACCTCTACCATTAAACAACACAGGACTTGGTCCTTGCCATTCACTTGTTCGCATGTCCTTGTGATGAAGGACATGAACATGAAGTCCTGGAATTGCTTGTGGTCTTCTCTCTTTCACTGCTTGGTGGTGTATTACAACCGCAGGTTCTTCTCTACCTTCTGCTAAAAACAAGTAATTTAGGGTAAACAATACTTTGACAATCAATTAAATACATTGGTCTCGTCATTCTGCTTTTGTTTTGCTAAATATTCTTTTAGGGTACAATTGCCTCTCTCTCCAATAGCTTGACCTGTAGATGAGTGAGGGATCCCTGTTGTATGTTTCACCCCCCACTTCTGCATAAATATAGCAATTTGTTGACTAACATAAGATGGAGCACTGTCAGTCTTAATTTCTACAGGTACACCCATTACTGCAAAGCAGGCAAATAAATGCCTTTTCACGTGGAGAGCCTTTTCCCCTGTCTGTGCAGTTGCCCAAATGAACTTGGAGTAGGTATCTACAGTGACATGGACATATTTCAGCCTACCAAACTCTGGAACATGAGTTACATCCTTCTGTCACAACTCTAAAGCTTTCAGTCCCCTTGGATTTGTGCCAAGTCCGAGGCCAGGCCTTGAGCATAATTCAGGGGGATCTGAAATTGTCAGTGCATGGCTCTCGCACTGAACAGGTAAAAACACCCATTCTAGCAGAATCGCTGCTGAACCAGGTTAGGACTCCCCCTTTTTCTTTTGCCATTGAAAAACAATGGCAAGTGGACAGGCATCAGTGTTGGAGAGGAACAGTGACAATGGCAACTGTTCAATGTGCCATAGGCTTCAAGGCCTCACCGAGGCCCGTATCTGAGGCCTAGGCTGGGGTAGCTCAAACTTCACTCTAAACATACAAATTATGTCCTCTTTCCCTCAGAAATTCTTCTACACTTGTCAGATCAGAACAGTCAGAGCTGATTAAATCATGCTTGTTTTATTGGCATTGTCTCAGCATTACACAGATTAAAGCAAAAACTAGTTTAATAGGACATGTGAACAAGTTTTGACTTTTTCTTTTTCTTTTATTTTCATTTAGCTGATAAAATTGGATGTTGGCAAACAGGTTGTGATTAACCAGACCTGACTGCACTTGACAAACATAATGGTATTATAAGATTTTCAACACAGTTTTCAGGCTTTTCAGTGTATTTTTGATGACCACTTCTTTGTGATGAAGTTCTGCTGAAGGTGATGGCAACATCCTCCCAGGGCAGAGTTTTTTCCCTGCTTGGCTGACCATCCAGACCAAACACAGCTATCACTCAGGTCACTGACAGATGTCAGTATATACATCTATGTTAGCTTCAGAATCACAGCAAGCATAAGCGTCAATAAGCTTTTCTTGGGATTAGAATATATCGGACAAGATCTTAATGACAAACAGGAGATCCATGAAGTGGCAATATATTTGTCACTACCCCTATTTTTCTCTATCACATCTACCTCATTTCTGTGTGGGCATTTCCATCCCTCTGGTAATGACACGTACAAATACACAAATTTGTACAAATTTGGCACAAATCTCATAAAGTAAGTCAGGAAGTTACTGAGAAAAGAACAAATGAAATTTCAAAGAAAATCCAGCATGTAACAATCTGTAAACAAACCCCCTAATGTTTGCACAAGTGTCATACCCTCTGTTTGAGTTATGAGTCATGGCTCCTTGTCCACAGTACCAAGTTAATTAAGAAGCCTGCTTCACCAGATCCTTGTACCTGGGGTTTTTCTAGAAAGTTTAATGGGCTATGTGTGGGAGACAGATCTTCTTATCTACAGATTACAGATGGAATTCAACCCAGGTCAAATAGCTGACAGCATTTGAAAAAAACGCCAAGACTATAAGAAAGCAAAAGATGTTGAAAATTCATCATTGCTAACAGTGAGTGTAAAGATGGAATATTAACACTTTTATAGAGAGAAACAGTATCTCTTCTTAGGCAAGATAACAGAGAGAGTGGAAAAGTTTTAGGACTTACCTTTCCTTCACCTGGTCTGACCACTGTAGGAAATTTTAAGTCAAAACAAGTCAGACTCCAAGTGGCAGTGATTTAGTCTGAAAGAGACAGTGGCCTAAAGTTCAATAAATCATCCTCATTTCCCATCCACTCTTAAACTTCCTCTGCTCTGCAAATGCAGAAGATTTGTTTAATTCTTTGTACCTGGGAACTGCCAAGTCTCTCTCCTCTCCTCTCCTCTCCTCTCCTCTCCTCTCCTCTCCTCTCCTCTCCTCTCCTCTCCTCTCCTCTCCTCTCCTCTCCTCTCCTCTCCTCTCCTCTCCTCTCCTCTCCTCTCCTCTCCTCTCCTCTCCTCTCCTCTCCTCTCCTCTCCTCTCCTCTCCTCTCCTCTCCTCTCCTCTCCTCTCCTCTCCTCTCCTCTCCTCTCCTCTCCTCTCCTCTCCTCTCCTCTCCTCTCCTCTCCTCTCCTCTCCTCTCCTCTCCTCTCCTCTCCTCTCCTCTCTCCTCTCCTCCCCTCCCCTCTTTTATTCATTCTTCCATCTCTGTTCCTTCCCAACAGATTCACATACAAGTGCTTTATAAGTAGAAGAAGGATGAGCAAAGATGGCACAGGCCATCTTTTTGTTTATTTTCATAAAGCATTTTGAGAGTTAATCTCTGAGGCTTTTTTCCGCGATCCAGGTGGGGTAAAATATGGTGAATGAGTTGGGAATTGACTGAAATACTTGCTAAAAAGATTGCAATACATGATATTTTCTCTTACTTAGTACTCACATTTGTCTTATCTAGTGGTCTTGGTAGCTATTGCAGCACAGCTAAAGATGATGTATCCACTGTCTTCCTCAAGAATTGGAGTTTGACTCTTCCTTTTTCACACTGCTGTCATACATTGAATAAATTATTAAAAGCTGTGCTACATGAGCCTCTGATTAGGCATGTCAAAGTCTTCATGGTTGTATCTTGGACTTTGGATTTTCTACAAGGTTACACTGAGACAATTTCGCTGACGCAAACACCATTGGCCCTCATGTCATGTATTCCTATTAAGGCTAGTTATAAAATGAAATCAGGATATTTTTTCACAAACCTGCATAGAGCAATATAACATACTGACTGCCAGCAGTTTATTACTCTCCACAGTGTAAGGACTATCTCCCTAAGCTGAAGCAGGTGCTGAAATGAAACAAGCACTTCCATACAAGAGGGATACTCAACCAACTGAACCACCATGTTTTAAAGACATATTAACTGGTGCTGTCATAAAGCTGTAGGTGGACAAGATTTGATGCACTCATTGGCAAAAAATGAACTATTACTATTTAGGAGCTCTCACATATGCCAAGCTCAGGTAATGTTTTTTTAAAATACTCGTATTGGATGGTGGGGGACAGCTTTGTGAAGTAAATAGTCCTTTAGTATAATTTTCTCAGAGGCTGTATATAGCATGGCATTATTCAGCAATGTCTTTCACACAAATTTCATCATATTTAATTTGTTGCAGCTTCTTTACCTTGAGGGCACTGAGAGATCCCTCTGTTGTGCTTTATTGCCACTATGAGGGTTTATGTCCTGCCCTGACTCCTGAGGGGCTGCCAGTCACCTGGCTTACTCAGCTGGAACCTCTGCAAAGCTTAGTCCTTTGCTTCTTCATGCCAGGAATCTACATGTCGCTTTGGAGGAGAGCAGCCCCATCTCTTCCCTCTCATTCTCTCAGTGAAACTGCAAGTGAATGAAACAGTGAACTTACAGAAGGAGCTCTCACAAGGCCAGTCAAGAAAACAGAAGGAAGGGATCATATCTAAAGTCCGGCTGCCCATCTCACAGGCTGTTTAGTGAGATTTGAAAGGAAGTTAACTTGTTTTCTCAAGGGAAAGGATACCAGAACACCATTTTTGTTCTTGTTCACTGCTACAGTTGGAGATTTGAGGCATATCTGTAAAGCTTTTGTCACCTGAAGCTGGGTGTACAGCAACAGTGCACTATGGGGCAGACTTCCGTGTACTATGGTATAGCAGGATGTAAGCACATATGTGTCCTGGATACATTTTGATGAGGTGACTCTCACCATCTCACCGTATTCTAAGTGTTGCTGGAACAGCTGAAGCCTCAAATATTGCCTGAGAGTAAACTATTTGTTCTTTCCTGACAGGAACCAAATATAGATCTGGCAGGATAGAGATATACTGAGGTGGTTCTCATGGAAACCAGGTGAAAAAATAGCATAGAAAGTAGCTGCAGGAGATACTGGAGAAAACTGAATAATAGTGACAGGTAGATGCTAATTGCCAATCAAAATTTAATTGAGATGAACAGCTGTTTTTCCACCATTGTTAGTAGGAATGAGTCAGGATAAGTGTGAAGATTAATGAGTATGCACAAGAGTTTTGTCATCAGTGATGGAGTGAGATAGTTTTAGTGTTTTCAGTCCAGACAGAAAAACCAAAGGAGGGAGAATAGTGAGACAAGCTGAGAAAACCAGAAGAGGGAATCAAGCTGGCACAATGGAGAGGCCTTGGATCAGAGAGTCAGCTGAAGAGAATATGGAGGACCAAAGATAAAAAGAGAGAGTAACTGGAAAAATCAGGACACAAATAGAACACCCCACTGAAAAGGTGATTCAGGAAAGTTTGACATAGTGACAACCAAATAGCTTAGGTCATAAAAATCTTTGAAGCCTCAGACAATATCTCAAACCCACCTGGGACAGTGTTCCCATTAAAGATTAGTTAGGTTAAGACTCTCCTAACCTACAGTCTTTAAGATTTGGATGTCTTCATCTCCTAATAGAAATAAGAGTTGCATGGCAAACAGCTGCCATTTAGTGAAAAAATGTCTGAGTGAACTCCAGATCATCTTACAATGACAAGTCATGGAATGTGGTGAGGATAAAGTGTGCCAGCCTGGAGAAATTAGGTCCAAGGTGGTGGAGCTGGAAGGAGAGAGGCCTACTGCAGGACAGGTACTTCTTGAAAAAGCCCAAGTACATGTAAGCGAATCAGACCACTGGACATGGCTCTAGATATGTAGAGGTGGACTGACAGTGCTTTTGACAGGGTGGGAATGGAAGGTGGATCTTGAAGACCACTAAAAGCTGAACACTCTTCAGAAGAATGTTTTAAGGGAGGAGCTTGGTAGCACTCCTGAGGATGGATGGGGCTGTAGTCTCCACTGTTTTAAAATTTGTATTCAAGCTGGATTCCTGTTTCTGCTACAAGGTGCCTTCCAGCCCTTTTCAATCTTCAAAATTTTCTTCTGATTTGCCCAAGAGTAGCTCTTCTCAGAAGCAGACCGTTCAGGCTCTGTACTTCCAAGACGAGAGGTCAGTTGCTGAGATTAAGCCACAGAGGACTGTACATATCTTTGTTGTATAGTTCTATTCCCCAGCAAAAATAATTTATTTCAGCAAGGCCTTTTTGTGAAGGTCTGTTAACTCTAAGCTAGAGCTTTTCCTGCAATACCAATGTCATTTCAAGAAATCGCCTCCTTAACCGGCCACTGTCTGCATCAGCTGAGACTTGTGCAATTTTCTGTTTAGAATTATTCTGGCTTCCCTCAAAGGGAGGAAAACAAAGGGGACAGTTGTATCCACTGGGTGTCTGTAGCAGCTGCAGCAGTCTGTGGGTCTGCCCAGGTTCGCAGGCAGAGGAAAAGAAATTTGGTGTATAGAACTCTGCACTAGCATTATACTTACAGGAGGAGAGCAGATACCTTGCATCCCTCTTCATGGCCATTTGCACCCAGACAGAGCTGACCACAATCCATCCCCAAGTAATGAATATTGCTCAGGCAAAAGTGAATAGCATTTCTTGGCCAAGGTAATTAGATTTCAGCAGTCTCAGCTCACAGGACAATACTGTCTACTCTGCAGAATAGTAACTCCAGTAGCTGAAATCAACAAACAACACTGCAAAAATTCTTGCTTGAAATAATATATATTAATATAGGAACATAATAAATAATAAATACTCTTAATACTGCTGTAAATAATATATAATGCTAGATTTGTGCAATAAATAATGCATAAATATATAATCATCTTTTGAAATACTGTAAAATTAGCAACTGTGAGCTTAGCCTATTAATATGCTCCAGGAGAAGAAACCTACAGGTTATTCAGAGCCTGAATCACTATGGCATTGTGATAGTGTAGCTAAGAGTAACACCAGGAGCACCACATGAGGAGGCAAAGTAGTAGAGAGTTGCCTGGTGCATCACAAAACAAACAGTAATGTTCTTAGTTTTATGTTCAAGGCTAAAGGTCAGTTGATCTACTGGGTACTAGGGTTTTTTTTGTTACAAAAGTTGATTTATTGCTGATTCAAGGCCTTGAGCTAGTTGTTTTCTAACAACTAAGATGAAATAGACCAAGACATGCAGCCAACAGATTTAGGGAGAATAGAAAGATCATTCCTGTGATACACCTGCACAGAATTACTCAGGGCTACATCAGGGAGACATGTTTTGGCTCCATTCCCAGAGTCCTCGTAACACTTTTTATCTCAAGGCACCTTACAAATTTGGGCCAATTAATACGCAGGCAGTCTCTTTGGGGTCAGCCTGTTTTATTTGGTCTGGTTTCCAGAGGAAGAAACTGATTTGCAGATTTCTGAGGCACTAACACACTTCTTTTGAGTGTGTTAGTGTGGAATAGCTAGTGAAGCCATCGTATCTATGGCTAGATTTTCTGAAAATTGTCATCAAAATGTTTTGTACTTTTCAGCACATTGTGCCACACAGTTTTCAGTGCTAACTGACAGGGGAGCACTAGTGAGAATAGTGTCTGAATGATTAATTCAAAACCACAGCAAGGCATCACTGGAAGAAAAGTATTTGTGTAGCTTAAAGCAATCATGGGTAGTTTTCAAAATTGACCTATGATTTTTCAAAGGCATTTGAGCTAAAATTGCAGGTGTGTACCTGGCAGTTTTTTTGCAAACATGTAAGACAGAGCTAATTCCTTTCCCTCAGGCAGAGCCGTTAATTGTGGAAAGGGCCTGCAAGAAACTAATAATATGAAAACACCACTTGCCACCAAAAGCCAGGTCTAAAACATGTGCAGCTGTCTTAAATGAGCAATGAATTCTGTGACTTCCAGCTCTCCTACACTGCAATGGGAATGGAAATCTCCAATATTGCTTCAGAGCGTTTACTTCGCAGCCATATAAAGAAGCAATGTCCTTTACAAAACCATGTAGGCAGCAATAAGGTGATTTCAATATTGTGATTCACTGATCTCAAATCCTATAAAACCAGAAACAGGGAGCACTAGATTGTTGCTGCAGGCCCCCAGCTGGGTTATAATTAGCATTGACTCCATGATTGCAGAAGGGTGATCAATTGTTTTATGATATCATCTTATAATTATATTATATTATATTATATTATATTATATTATATTATATTATATTATATTTATTATTATATTATACTATATTATACTACACTTCTTAAGGAACTCAGTATCCCTTACAGCCAGTCCGATACAGCTTTGACCCAATTGGTCAATTAATCTAAACGCCATCCAGTGTCCAATTAAGAAATCACAATTTGGTACACAAATCTCCATGACACGTTCCACACGTGCACAACAGTAGGTGCAAGTGGAGATAAGAATAGTTTCTCATTCGTTTTTCTGCCCTTCTCACAGCCTTCCCCAGGAAAATGCCTGGGAAAGTGTGTGCCTGCTCTCTGTGGCCAGAGAGCTGCTGCCACACTAGACTGAGTTCAGTTTAATGCAGATGAAGTACATTTTTCCACAAGGTGGGGGTAGGAAGTTGTTGCTACAAGAGATGGCAGAAGTGAACAGTGCTGGTGGGCCCCCTGTGGGGTTGGGCAAATTAGAGGATGGAAGATTCTAAAAATGCTGCTTAGGAGAGCTCTGCAGGGAGGTACCCTCTGGAGTCCCTTCCACCACAGCTCTCTCTTCTGGGGAAGTGTGTGGAAATCTGCATACAGGGGCAGGGATTGGCCAGGCAGGTCATGGCTGGGCTCACAAACCCTCACAAAGACACAATGCGAGGAGGGATGAATTATCTCTTGCATCCAGCAGGACATTTCTTATGGCCTTGTGTCATGGTGCAAGGCAGGTCTGCAGAGGAAACCCTGGCATAACCCCCCTGCAAGAAGGATGCAGCTAGTTGCGTGTGCTACAGCCCCTCATCCAGTGGCAGAATTTGGTAAGAGGACTGAAGTGTCAGAAGGCAAGCCACACTGCCTGGGAAGGCAGCATGAGCCCTGCTCATGAGTGCTGGAGCACTCACCACTCTCTAGGTCTCCTGCTAAGCTCTCACCACAAAACAGGCTCTCAGCTTCTAGCCCAAATTCATGTGTCAGAGTGTAAATGGCAATGCTACTCTTCGTCAGTGGGAGATTCATTTCACCTTGCTCACACGGAGCTTGGCTAGCCTGGATACAGTCAGGGTTGCCTCTAAAGCGAGCTAGGCTCAGGTTCTCCCTGCCAAAGACTCAGATCTGACACTCATGGGCTGAAAAGCCTTGGCTGAGTGAAGTCAGTCAGTGAATTACCAAATTAAAAAGCTCACTCAGATTGCTTTGCCTTGTCTGTATGCCATTCTCAATTAAAACTGGAGGGTTTTATTCTGTATGAGACAAAACTAGATCCTGATGCCAAGGCCAGTGACAATTATATAGTGCGTGACGGAGGTACCATCCACAGAAATATATGATTTGAAGATTGCTTTCTTGGAACTTCCTTTTAAGTATGATTGAGACAGCCAGTCCTGGAGGCAATAAAATGACATTTTTTCCTCTGGAACTATTTCAAGTAGGCTTTGAGATTGCTGAGTCTCACTGCTGGATTTGTAATTACCACCTACAACCTTACCATTTCATCAGTTACAGAAAGCTGAAATGAAACCAAATTATTTGTCCTACTCTCATTCTAGTGTCTGAAGAAGCAGAACATCTCGAAAGGCCTTTGCAAGCAGGGGAAGGCTCAACATGATCACCTCTGCTGCTGGCTCAACCAACACTCCAGATATCCTGATAGTCAGGATATAATTTACCTCATTGTCATCTGTGAAGTCTTAGAGCAGTCCAGTAATTTACCTCATTGTCATCTGTGAAGTCTTAGGCAGGCACCTGGCAGTGGGGTGAAGGGCACAGTGCCACAATATGACATTTATCAAAGACTGGACTGGCAGCTGGGACACCACTCAGAGGCAGTAATGGGCATCAGAGAAACAGGAAAATAGCCTTGAAAAGGTGAATTTCTTCAGGACGGGAGCGGAGCTGGAGAAGAAGCAACATGGAAAGAAGATCCGTCAGCCAAAAATTTCTTCAATGCAATATTGGAAGTGAACAAGACATGAAGTTTTGCAGAAAGATGTCAGAAGTATTGAAGTGTGTAAATGGAGTGATCATGGCATGAAAAATTTGAACCAGGTCTAGCAGAACCACTTTTGGTTAGTTCAGTAAAGGTTTCCTGAAGGGAAAGTCATTACACTGCTGATTCCTGGCAGCTCCACCTCCTCTCTGTACCAGATCCCGTGCACCACCAAGGATGGGGATTTGTTTGGTCATTGTGAGTAAATACACACTACATCTGGCTTTCTTCCACTCCCTGCCACTCAAGAGTGTGATCACTGCACTGTTCCCATGGAAAGCAGGGCTTGTGGGGCCCCTTCCAGCCAAACTCTGGGGAAGCAGGCATGCTGTAGCTGTTGTGCCTGAGCAGGTGCAACCCCAGGAGTTAGCACAAATCGCAGGCAAGGCCCAGAACCCCTGCTTTTCATCCTTTCAGGTTTCAGTGATGAATTAACTCAGCTCCTTAAGATAAACTGTAGCCTACTGAAGTTCGTGGGAACTTTGCTACCAAATGAGTGGTGCTGAGATATCACATAATGAATGCAGGCATTTTTGAGGTAAATTGATCTTCTTTTTCCCTGATCTGAAGATATTTTGAGTGCATTTTGAAAGGGAACCACCTTTGCAGGGAGAATGTAAGAAAGGAACTAAAAGAAAACCTTTATATTTGTTTCATTTGAGCCTGTGTGCAAATTTATTATTAACTTTTAAGAACTCCACAGCAAATTACTTATTTCTGAAACACCTTGAAATATATATTAAGATCCAGTTCTAATTTTTCTTGCAGTGACAATTGATATTTCTGAGTATTGTAGCTTGCTTCCACTGGGTCAGTTAAAACTTGGGAACAAACTATTATGGTATTGCTCTTGCATTGCATTTTTGCTCTTTTGTTAATTTTGGATGTAGTCCTAGATGTAGCAAAATTATTGAACTTGGTTTTACTTAGGTCTCTAATTTCTGTAGCTCCTCTATTACCATGTAGCAGGGCACCATATAGGCGCAATAAATAAATAATACAACACTGAGGGCTGTAACAAATCACAAAATACATTATTAAAAATTAAGAAATAAATATCCCTCTGTTACTTAAATAGAGATTGATTTTATAATGTGGAATGCTGAGGAGAACTGCTGGAAATTATATGTGGGCCTGGGGACACAGAGAATACACTGTAATGGATTATTTTCTCCCCCAGTTATTAAAAAAAAAAAAAGTGAATGGATGTATTTATCGAATGGAAACTGAGCTCCTTGTTTATGGCCCAGGTAGGGTGCAGTGCTTGCTTCAGTCCTTTGCTTCAGTAGGATGGTGTATCTGCCCAGCAAAAACACCAAAACATCACAAGCTGGTGCTCAAGGGTTAATCTTTACACCATAAACTCTGCAGCGGGATACATGAAGAGGTTTCAGAAATGAGGCATAGGCAGTGCCCTCTCTTGGTTGCTGAGACACCTCTCTGAGGTTTTTCTCAGACCTTGGGAGAGGGTCCTTGGCAGGGATGGAAACATACCTGGGACATGATATGCTGTGGATCTGGTGTGGGTCCCAGGAGGCCTGGCTTTTTGCTACATCCTTGGCAGAGGTTTGATCGCTGCAGGGCACAAGGAGGAGCAGGCAAAGGTTTGTTTGCTCTACCTTGTGCCCCACAGCAATCAAATCTTTTCCCAGGTTGCAGCACAGTGGCAGAAATGTGGAGCACTGCTGAATGATCAACAAATCTTTCTTGTTTTTCAATGGAAGGAGGAAACCATATGCTCAGTGCCTCATTAAAAGGCTTACAGCAGAGTCAAGCCTTAATCTCATTAAAGATGCCCTTTCCTCCTTGCCTCAGGTACCTTTTTATCCTTCTCCATGAGCAGGAGGAAAAGAATCACTCAGGGAGCCGGGCAATTCACCTCTGCACAGTGGAAGGACCTGTGACAGATCCCCACTTTGATGGATGTGGCCTCAACATGCACATGCTTCATTTAGAGTACAGCATCCCTGCTGTGAAATCACGGAGCTGTGCAGAGTCATTTTGAGTACATCTGTTTTCCATGCTGAATACTAAGAAGTAACACTCACCTCTTTTTCTGTCAGTAGAGCTGCTTTAATGTAGCATTTTATCCACCCATTTTCTCTGACTCCTTCCAGTCCTGAAAAACTTCAGGGAGGATTTCCGGCCTCCCTAAATAACCTGCTTCTGTGCTGAACTCCACACCTAGCAAAGAAGTCTTCCTGATTTCTACTCTGACCTTCTCAAGGCACGGCTTGCAGCTGTTGTTTTCTGTGTCATCTTTCAGGAGGGGTTTGGCTCTTTCATGTTTCTACATCTCCTTTGAGTTGTTGTAGGTGGTCACTCCTTTGCCCCACTCTCTTGTGATTGAACATCAGCTCCTCATCAGCTCCTCTCCTTGGCAGTCATATCTATCCTGGTAGTCTTCTCCTAGACCCCATTTCCAAATCCCTCCTTAGCTAGGCTCTATCCTGGGAGAGTAGTATCACTGAGTAGAGGGGAATGAAAGCATCTCTTTACCAAAAGCCTTTCTCCATCTGATGCACTTCATTTGGCATCTGACCTTGCTCACAGCAGGTGTCTCTACCTGCAGTCCACTCCACTCCAAGTCCTTTGGTCCACTTCAGCAGGGTGGTGACATAGGCTGGCACTCCCCAGCTTTGCTGTGCTTCTGATTGTCCTGCCCGGTGGACAAACTTTCTGCTTCTCATGGCTAAGACTCATGGAGCTACTGGTGGCTTGAACCTCTGCTGTCTGATTGACTTAAAGGTATCTTACCTTTAAGGTGATTATAGATGAAGTGCTGCTCTTCCCTGCCTAGGATAATCTTCCTCATTTAGTGTCACCTGCAGATTTGCTGGGAGAGGGGGTTTCTCTGTCACCATGCAGGCCACTGATTAACATACTCCACAGTTTCAGTATCACAGAAATTAGACTCTTCTCATGGCTGGGCTTCAAGAGGCCACATTTCAATCTGTTACCCATGTTGGAGGCTGAAGAATGGTGGCTCAACCTCACCATCATCACCAGGACAGTGCCCAGCTCTACCAAATACAACTCTCTATTTCCCTGCTCCCTTCCTATTCCTATTCCTATTCCTATTCCTATTCCTATTCCTATTCCTATTCCTATTCCTATTCCTATTCCTATTCCTATTCCTATTCCTATTCCTATTCCTTACCCTCTGCACAGCCTTTTTCTTTATGAGTCAGAGTCGGGTTCTGCATCCCTGTACTGAATTTTCTGCTGAGAGTGCCTGGAGAGGGTGCATTGTGGTAGTAAGAGTGTTCTTCTGTGAGGAGGACTAAGGCCTCAAGAAGACAGACACTATTTGCCCTTAGACAGTAGGAGCACTGAGCTGCTCTTCAGGTTCATTTGGAGACAGAAATTACCTCTTTTATATATTACTACCATTAGCTTGTACCTCTATTTGGTCTTCATGTTAAAGTTGGTCCCTTTAGTTTACAACATGAAACAGTGCTGAGTTGTAATGTACATAACTAAAATGGGGGAGAGTGATATGGAGGACCTTTCAGTCAAGCCGGCAAACCTCCTCTTGACTCTACTATATGATTATGAGCTGGAAAACAGTGACATATAAATACCTTAAAGTACAACTAACCTGCAGGCTATTTTTGTTCTTCTGTTTCTATGGACAGGCCTGGTAGCTTAGCTGTTGCAAACATTGCAGTTGTGTGTGGATGCCACCTGACACAAATCAGTCCCATGGATATTCCCTCATTTCCTGCATGGATTTCACAAGAACACATAACTCCTTCATTACCTCAGCTGCATCACCAGTGGTGCCTTCTGCAAAGCTGGCTGGAAGCTCCATGGCTGCACAGGGTAGAGGTACTTCTTGCACCTCTAGAGCAAGGATATGGCATCCCCACAATGTAACCAAGCTTTCATTTGATGTTCCAGAGAGGTGGCCAAGAGACAGCAGCTTGAGCAGTCCCTGACCTCACTGAACTCATTGGAGAGTTCAATAACTGGTCTACACAGCTCCTTCCTGCTGCCCCTGTTTCATGGCTCCTTTTTTATCCCTTCTTGCAAACTTCCCTGTGGTCAAGCTGTATTTCTTCATGGTACCAGACATATTTAATGTTGTTTATGCATATGATTTTTCATACTATTTACCTAGGAAGTAGGATTAAAGGAATTGCTTTATTTGCTGCCACCCAAATTCTCTCCATCAGCAACAGCATTTTTAGGCATTCATGTAGCCACCAATTAACCACTCACAGACAGTTCTTATATGCACTAGAATTGGGATATATTTTGTAGGATGACTGCCACTGACAGCACACCAATCCTGGTAAACTTTATGGTGACACATTATGGCAACAATTCGTCACAAATGTCCCTTTGTTATGAGAGCATTTTGCTTTGAACTCAGTGTGTTGCAACATTGAAACAGGCAGCATGACACAAGGTTCTCTGAACCCTGATGTGACCTGTATTTCTCCTCTTCTCTTTTCAACTCCCATTGTCCTGCAGGGTGACAGACTGCCATCAGCATCTGAAGGATGGACTTCGTTATTTGGATGTTGCTAAAGAACAGAAGAAAATATATTACCCTTTGTGATGTCAATGATAACTACATTATTTGAAGGGTATTTATTCAACACATTAACTACTTTTCAGGGCTTCAAAAATAACTAGCATTGGAAGTTAAAAAATACACTATTTCAAGTGCTATTTTTGCCAGGTTTTTATTTGCTTAAACACCTTTGTTTTTACAGGAGATGATATCTAGGTGTAATGTGAAAACATTTTATACTCTTTAACAGGTCATTCTAAAATTATTTAACTGCTTAGGTACAAGGTATTTATCTCAGGGGCTGTCTTGAAGGACTGGATTCTCTTATGGCAGGGTTTCTGCTTCATCTCAACAATAGAAGAGCAGGGTCAGAATGTTTCTCCATGTGATGGAAGCCTGCAGCTTCCAGTGATCAAAGACAGGGTTGTCATTGCAGGACCAGTGTCATGCTGGCATGTCCTGCAAGCTTTTAGCCACAATAGCTTTGGGACCTTGACCGCAGCATGTTGTGAGCTGTCTGGGTTAACCCAGACAGCTTATTCAAGGGGCATACAGGATCTGCAAATACTATAAGTGCCACTCAGTCACTCAGTCCTGACACAGAGAGGAGGAAGGACCACGACTGGTGGAAAGGATAAATATGCCTTCACCTGGTCCTTGCTGTTGTGTCTGGCCAGCTTGGGGCGGTCAGGCCAGAAACATGGGAGGAGTGCAGAGGTGTAAAGAGACACAAACCTATTCAAATCCTGATTTCTGCTCTGTGAGAATCATCTCTATCTCAGGATGCCCTGAGAACATTACTCCTTCACTATGGAAGTGCATAGATGTGGGTCTAAACAAGATGAGCTGGCAGTATTGGCTAATGCAGCTGCAGCAGTCAGCTCTCTAAGAGTGGGGTGCAGAGGTCTGGCAGCAAGGCCTTTGTCTTGTCTTTGTCTTTTTGCACCAGCTCTTGTAACCAGTAGAGCTACTGCTGCAAAAGACTGTGTAGACCAACACCACTTTTTAAGCACATTCAACTCAAATCTCATGGCTCCAAAAACACCCTATTGACCTTCCAGCTCTTTGTGTTTCTATATCCCAATTCATAGCCTGAAAACAGACCTGGGCACTATGTACTTCTTTCCTCCCACTTCTTCATACCCCTTCTGCAGTTTCCACAACAGGACAGCTGTCTGGCATCTGCTTGCCTTTTTTCTTGTATGGGAATCCCTGGAGTCCTGCTCTTTAGCTCAGGGAGCAACACAGAGATATCCAGGGGTCTCCCATGATAAAAATAGCATCCAGTCCTGCTCTGTCTGTGCCACACTCCTTTTCCTTTGCCCTCACTTCCCTGTTTAACCCTGTGATTTCCGCCTCCTGCAGCAGCTCTGAAGCCAGCAGTGTGGCTGCCTCAGTGAGGTGCAAGTGGCAGGGCAGATCTTTCAGCCTGCATGGGAGATGGCAGCAGAAACAAGGACATTTGTGGGAAGCCTTACTCAGAGGCAGTTTGAAACTCACCTTTGCTCTTGCCTGGTTCTGATGGCTGTAGGGAGTGAGCCCAGACTGGCAAGAAACAGAGAGACCAGAGTGAGAAGACAGCAGATCCTGTCCTTTGTTCTCTGTCCTGCATGATGGCAAATTGCTGACTCCTAATTGCTTTCCAGTGTTTTCCCTTTTAATTTTAACACCAGTGTTAATTAATAAAGACAGTGTCATCTGACTTATCAGAGCCAAATAGCCAGTTGTTTTGGAAGTAAAATAGGCACAATCAATTCCTTTTTACCTGTTTTGCATTCACAAACCCACTATCCTTATTGGGCCCTCTGCTTCTTTACAGTTTCAGGACAGAAGAAAATTTTGTTTAGCAAATTATCTTTGAGTTACCCTTTTTTTGGAGAAACCAGGCATACCTTTCTGGACTTCTCTGTCATGGGGTGACACATGAAATAATGGACTAAATAATTTGATCCAGCAACTAAAAGTAAGGCATTAATTACACTAACAAATATCATGGGCAGAGAATTTATTCTCTCATAGCTACACTGGTACTGTAAATGAAGTATCACAGGTGATTAAAAACCGATTATGATGAGCCATACTGTCTCAGAAAACTGAGAGAACTTTGTAAATATGCTGACAAAGCACAGTTCTGCACCTTAGGTGTGAATGGCCTGCGACCTTGCTTTACAGTTTAATCTGCAGTCACTGGGAACATTGTCAGGGGATTGTAGAATCACTGTGCGAGCAGACTGCATCAATATTTGCCTTTATACATCACCAGCAACTTCCCGTTAGCTTTAATGAGTCTCCTCAAATGTAATGCTGTATGGCGTCAGTTAATGTTCTCTGTGACTTCTGAGGGCAATGGTGAGGACGTACTCCTTTAGTTACCAAGGATGAAACCTCATTTCTGAAGTTAACCCATGTTCACAGCTTACAGCCTTTTTATAAATTCTGACTTTCTCTCTCTCTCTTTCTCTCTCTCACACACACAAAACCAAGACAAAATACAAAACCTAAATAAAACAAAAATGCTGAAAAACAAATTGAGTACTAGCCATCATGGCAGGGATCACAGGCAGTCACATCATGGAATCCATCTCATTAACTCACAGTACAAAGAACACGAGAACTTCATTGACAAGGAAAATTTACTGTGGAGTGGTGAATGAAGAGAGAATGAGGATAAAATAACAATTCAAATATGTGTAGTGGAAGAGAAACAGAGCAGCCTTTATGGTCATGATATTGTCATACAATGTATGTGTCCAACAGGTCTATCAGGAATGTTATGCCTGTTTCCTGGCTATTTACACATCAGTGCCATAAAAGTGTGTTTAAATGGTACACAATAAACACTGTGCTCAGAAAGCTCTTTTGAGAGCCATGAAATCAATTTTCACATAAAGCAGCAAGGTTAGGGTTTCATGATCAGTCAAATCTGATTTTCTCTGCCTGGTCATTGTGGCAGAGCAGATCAGGTAAATGTCTTGGGGGCACCTTGCCAGCAGTCTGATGTGGCCCATTGCAAGTCCCATCTTCATAGAACCCACATGTAGTTCTTATTTGTGACTGAAGGTAGAGTGAGGGTTCCTTCACTTGCATGTGTGCCCACCCTGCTGCTGAGCAGGCCAGGGTGCAGCTGCTTGTACTTCCTCTGACAGAATACATTATAGGGAAATCAGGCTTTACTCACAGCCTGGCCTGTGATGTGTGAACTTCCTCTCTTTCAGCATTACTTTACTGTTTTATTCCTATTATTTGGCCCTTCCTAGTCTAGCACCATTTCCGCAACAGAGCTGACCTCTACCTGTCAATAGAGATGGTTAATTAGGAAAAGTTGTTTTTGTGGACCAGCTGGCTCATATGGATGCCAAGTTGAGAGCAGGAGTGGGCTCAGTCAGCAGGCTGCAGTGACTCAGCACTGAGTGAGTCCCTGCTGCAGAACGTGGACAACAAGGACAGCCTTTTTGGTGGAAATGCACAGAAAAGATTTCAAGAAAATTCTGCAAAATTCTTCCAGTTCATTAAAATGAAACCAGTACTTCGGAACAATGTTTCAGGGAGAAGAGCTGTTATAGTTTTCACAGGTTTGCACAACAAGAAGTATTTGTCACCCTGAATAAGCTGTGAAAAAGTATTTTTAACTTGTTTAATTACAACTGGCATTCCTGCAGTACAGCCAAATGCTAGAGATGGCCAGCTCTCTAAAAAATTATCACTACCAGACTGGCACTTTGGGAGCTCTGCAAGGGTAACTGTAAGCCAGTTTGCAACTCTCTTTTATCATTAAGCCATCTTTAACAGCTGAGCTCCCTGCTTGTTTTTAAGAAGCTGAACATTAAAGATTTTACTCACAACAGCATTAAAAGCAGGAATAACTTAGTTTTTACCATCAGACAGATTGTCTTTCCACTTAGCGATGATAAGAGAATCGTTACCTTTGCCGTAAAGTGGTTATCAACTTCCAGTTGTAGTTATAAACCACTTATATACATGCACACATATGTGAATTCCACTTGTATGGTTTGGGGTGAGAAGTGCTTCTTATCTTCCAAACTCTTAGAATGAGACACTGACAACAATTTTAAGTCCTTTTCTCTTCATGGACTAATTGCTATTTAACCCCCCCCCACCCCAGTGAGGGGATTTAAGACTGTGGTGGATAATAAATTGTTATGGAAGTAGATCATGTGGGGATTTGTCCCTATATTCATTATGATTCTAGGACCTCTCTCCCAATACCAACAGGCAAGTGTCAGTTGCTTCTGTCTCCGTGTGGCCCCTTCCTCATCACAGTGATGTTTTCCTCACTCCTGCAATAAAACATGACAACAGAAATTGAGAGCTGTGAATTACTGTCCCAAGCAGAGATTCTTTGGCACATACTGTTGGGTCATGGTCATGATTGCAAGCCAGCTCCAAGGCTGGACACAGCATGCATGCACACAGGCATCAGGATAACATGATTATGGTTTAAGTCCAGTGAGAGATGTCCTTAGTGGCTGTTCCATGAGGAAGCCAGGCAGCTCCCAGCAGTGTCCTTCTGTGATGCTTTAGTCCCTGCTCAGGTGCTCCAGGACACACATGGACAAGCAGAGCTGTCTGACGCAGTGCTGCACCATCAGGCAGAGATACACCTGGAGCTGTGCTGTGCTAAAGCAGGAGTGAAATAGCTTGAAGGCTGTTGCCAGGAGCTACTCTGACTGGGGATGCCACAAGAGTGGAAGGAAGGTGTTAGTGGTCACAACCATTTCTTCCACAGGGGAGTTAGGAAAACAGTTCCTGAAGGAATGGACAAACTGAGCATTTCCCTGGACCAATTCCCCAGGCTGGGTGTTTTCTTTATTAGCATCCATCATTACAGATTTTTTTTCCCCTTCAGACTTACTACTGTTTCAGATTTAACAAGATTGTAAAGTGTTAAAATTACTAAACATTGGACCAGATTCATATTTCTTTAGCATCTGTTAATTCACCTTGTCTCTGAAAAGGGAACTGCTACACTAAAACAATATGACCAGATCAGTATCTTTCTGGTACCTCTACAGTAGTTTTCGTATCATACTTGTTTTCTACAAAAACACAATCTGTTATTCAAATAAAGCCATGTGATTTATAGGTTTGGTACAACAATCAATTCAAGTTACAATGTCTTCTGCCATTATTACATGCCGTGGTGTCTTCCTCACCGATTGCTCGGCTTCTGCCCAGCTGGATTAGACACAGCAGGCAGCAGGGGCCACCTTCCTGTTCCCTGGGAGGTTAGGATGGTGGCTTTGGGTCTGGCCCATAGCCGTAGGCAAGACTTGAGTGGCGATAACAGAAGAGGGAATCGATTTCTGTAGGGGTTTACAATCCAGATTTATTAGGGGACTCTGAGAAGCCTCTCAGTCCAGGGAGGAACAGCCTGCAGAAGCCCCAAACAGCATGGTGCAACAGTATTTAACAGTGGGTGTAAGCAAGGGGATGGTCTTTTCATGGACCAATGGGGTGACAGAGGGGAGTGGGGATAGGGAAAATAGACAGGAATGGGCACCAATAGGGAAATTGGTAGGAGGGGGCCCCCGTTGTCGTGGCCTATCACTCAACGCTCCTGATGGAACTTTCTTGGTGGGAGGGAAGGGCTGCCGAATGACAGGAAGACGCCGGGGCGGATTATGGGACTGACTCAGCAGGTTCTAGGGACTAGGGGTGGAGGAAGGAAAGGATTGACATTGGGATGGGAGGAGGCAAGGGAGGGCAGTACCACTTACATAGGGGTACAGGATTAAACCACTTAACAGAACAGTACAATTTAAATAACACAACAATTCCATTTTATTGTAAAAAGTAACATGATTTGCCATTTGCTGTTCTGGTTACAATCATGTAGAATTAGTGAGAATGAATATATTTTGTACTACTTTGTCCTCATTATAGTTTAATGATGTTCTCAAGAATGGATTAATTCAATGCCACTTTTCACAATTTATCCTGAGGAAAAAAAAATAAACAAGTTATGCACCTTCAGCAGGCAGTATTCTCTAGCTATTTTGGTATCAGTCTAGAGATTTTATCAAGAAAAAAAATAGTAAGAAAATGTATTGCTTGAGAATAGTAAGAAAATGTGCTTGAGAGAGAATGCAAAGGGAATGAGTAAAATTGTGCAGGTGACCCAGACCTTGTGACTGTCTCAAGGTCAAAACCTGAAGTCCTGTTCAGATGCTATCATTAAAAAGATCTAATTTTCATATATTCACGGTTTCCCAAGTGGAGCAAAGCCAATTATTTAAAAATTAATATTTGAAAAAATTAAAACTCTGCCAGTCACATTCCTCACAAATTTATCAATTTCTGCTCATCAAGAAAACCTGAAATAAAAAAATAAACAAAATATACACACTATATTCAAAGAGAAATCAAAAGTATCAGCAGAGCATGAAGAGTAATTGCCAGGTTGCATCCAAGACAAAACTGGACAAGAAATTCAAGTTTTGTTGCTCTGGCCTTTGGAAATTGTAGCGGCGCATTTCATGGGGGAACCCTCTGGGGTGTCCCCAGGGGCCCCCCTAGGCTGTGAGTTCGCTGATAGCAGCAGGCAGGCAAGGAGACTCCACACGGCTTCTGAGGGTGCTCATTAGATGAGGGGTTATTGGGGGTCCTACCCCCGGGAGGCAGCATGGTTTCTGAGGGAGAGGGGAGGAAAGGGGAGTGAGGGGGAAAAGGGGAGGGGGAGAGAGGGGCTGAGAGGGCACCAGCCAGGAGAGCTGGCCGAGAGAGCAAACCATCCCCCCAGCACACTGAACAGGGAGATTCAAAGTGGGCGCGGAACAGATTGGGCCAATGGGATTACAGACACAGGATACTGCAGGGGAGGATCACAGGCTTGGAATAAGCTGTACATTTTCCAGGGGTAAGACAGAGCATACCATTTCACTAAAATATAACACCACAGGAAATTAGTAAAACCCCAACTGTGATATGAATAAACTACAGCAAGGGGATTTTTTTTCTGCCTGTTTAAAGAAGAAAGACTACTTCTTTAATATGCTGCATTAAATAAGCCAGTGAACCCAAGAATGACTGGATATACCTAGTTGGCATCTTCTCAGAAGCCTATTATCGAACTAAAAGTGAACTTCATTCGATGTACTCCTCCAAGAATCCCTTTTGCACCAAGAGTTTGTCTGGACAGACTGGACATCTAACTCCTGTACCCAGGGCCACTATTAATCATGTCAGTGGCTGGGTCAAGGCATTTGCCTGGTCTGAAACTACATAAATCTTGTAAAAATTAATGAAATAAATGTCCACATAGACAGCATCAAATCCCTTATTTTTAACTTTTTTAACTATTAAAAATAATTACAGTGTTTCTAGTGAGAAATATTTACTATTTAGAATTGTTACAGCCTGAAATTGCACCTGGCTTGCCACTATACAATTTGAAAGATTTATAGGTCCAAATTTTCAGTGCTCTCTGGATAAAAAGGAGAACAGAGAGGGATAACCACCAGTGAAAAATCAACAGGCACTATCAGGGCCAGCAGTGCATTGCCAGTCCTCCAGTGCCTGCCCATCCCTTTCTTCATCCAGCCAATCTCCAAAAGATGCTCAGCGCCTAGGGCTATCAGGACACTCCTGGGGCCAGCTCTGGCACCCCAAGAGACACTCAGAGCAGACAGAGATGTCCAGTGTAGCCCTTCTGTCACCAGTATTCAAGGTGCTCATTGTGCTTGGCTGAGATGAAAATTTGAGCCTGAGTCTTTGCTGGAACAAAGGACTTCATCATTGCCAGTGGACAGGAAAATGCTTGAAATGAGCAAAAAT
This sequence comes from Anomalospiza imberbis, assembly GCF_031753505.1. Taxonomy (NCBI): domain Eukaryota; kingdom Metazoa; phylum Chordata; class Aves; order Passeriformes; family Viduidae; genus Anomalospiza; species Anomalospiza imberbis. The sequence goes on from NC_089721.1 coordinate 18,931,323, forward strand.
ACTTCATTTGATCTTGCATGCTTGCTTGCTTTGAGGAAAATCTTGATTTTTAAAAAAAAATCTTCTGTAGATATTCTCAGAAGACATTTTCGGTCAGCACACAATTTATAAAGAACAGATGTGGCATGAAAATAAGTGGAATTCCACTGGAAGTGATCCTGTTTGAACTGTGAACATAAATAGCACTCCAGCTTGGTCCTGCAGGGTCTGGATCCTACAGAAACTGCTGCACCTAGGGACTTTCTCCATCCTGTAACCTCATACATGAGCATAGATCTTGTTCTTCCCGCTCTCCTTTTCCCTGGTGTTCTGTACAGATGATTCTTAGCTTTGGTTTGGTTTTTAATAAATATTTATACTAAATAAAGACATTAGACTTTACTGGAGGTGTGGCTGATAGTAATTATGAGAAAATCAAATGTTCCTCCAAACCATTTGTGAAGTTAATAGGATCCTAATACAGGACCAAAACTATGACTCAAAGCAGGAAGTGCTGAAGTTCAGTTACTTAAAAACATAATCCAACTTCGGCCATCTGTCTGCCCTGTAGATTTGCAGTCAGGAAGAAAGGAGCAAAACCTGCCTAACTTTGTCAACTGCTATTCCATTCATATTCTGCACTGTGTTTGGACTGACATCAGTACAGTTTTCTGCCAATTTATGTGATTACAGTTGCCAAAATGCTTATTCACACATAGACCTGACTTGTCTGCATTAAATCCTATTTTTAATTAGTATTTTAAACCAAAAATGACTTAATCGGGAAAAGGGGCATGTAAAAAGACATTTCAATGCATAATTTTCATTAGTATTTTACATATGTTTCATGTTATTATTACTTATTTCAATTTCTGAAAGCTGTCTAGTTCTTTTTCTAGTCTGAAAATTTTGCCTAAGATGAATTCTGGGCAATCAATTGGTTTCAGAAGTCTGGTATGCTCACAATTAAGTCCTGTCATAAATTCCTTTGTATTCTCTCTACACATATTTTAATAAAGTTTTTGTTAGTGATTCTTCTCTGTTGTCAGCTTAAACTTCAGCAGACCATTTAGGAGTCCATAAAAAGGAAAATTATGTTCCTGGAGCAGGACGTGGAGTTTTCATAAGTTTCTCTAACCCCAGAACATCAGATCTGCCTGTATCTGCCAGTCATGCAAATGCAGTCATGTGATGTGATTGACAAACCAGATCAATCACACTCCTCATCATTACAAGGTGATGGAATTGCCCAAGTGGCTGAAAAGATGCTGGCACCTGGGAGGAAAGTTTTTTTTTAAGTGAGTGACTCTGTATATCTTTGGGCAGATGGGTCTCTGCAGGGCCTGGCTGGCACACCCAATGTGAGTTTTGTTACAGGGCCTGTAATTAACAACTAATGAAATCCCCCTCATCCCCAGCCTCCCCGTACGCCAGCAGCAGGTGCTCCTATTTTCAGACGTATGCGAAATATCTGCCAAATCATTTGGCACATCTCAGCGAGAAATGTGCCAAATTACCTGTCACAGCTGAACTGCCTTTTAAAAAGAAAGACAAATGCTCCCGCGGCTCGGTTTGCGTGGAACGAGAGTGCCCTCCCGTGGAGCAGCGCTGCTGCTGGCAGCCGGGCTCCAGCCGGGCTCCAGCCGCGCCTGCAGCTCAGGAGATGGCCCGAGCTCGGAGGCCGCCGCGTTGCCCGGCAGCCCGCAGCCGCCGGCCCTGGTGCGCGGCGCAGCTCGGACCGGGCACCGCCAGGCAGGAAACCGCTGGAATCTCAGGATTCCAGGCAAGCGTCTGAGAGCGGAATGGATTGAACTTTTCTGTAGGATAGAAGAAGAGGGAGATGTTTTACTGTTAGTAACAGCTGATGGTGACTGATGAAACTGGTGAAATTATCTTTCATCTAATGTTTTTGACTGAGATGTTTGAGACATCATTGATGGATATTTCCTGATTTTTCTTCCCTTTTATCATAATCTCAGGCTCCCTCTCTGGAGATTTTAATTATCTTCCCATGTGTTCTTTCAGTATGAATAAATTGTTGTTTTATTTATAGCCATCTTTATAATAGATACCTCAAAAACCTGATCTAGCAGAAACTTCACTGCAAGTAACACTTGACAGTGTCCTTGCTGTGCTTCCTTCTTCCAGCTAACAAGCCCATAGGACCAAACTATGGGTGATAGAAAGACAGGGTTGACTGTGTCCCTAAAAAAGTCATCACACTATGTCACAAAGCTTTGGCTTTCAAATCCATCTGAGTTAAAGAAGCAGTCCCCCCAGGGTAATCTTGTAATTATCCACAGCTCAGCTATTGCAGAGTGCAGCCTGAGCTCACTTATCAGCTTTTCACTTATCTATGGTGATTGTTTGGAATGCAGTAAAGTCCCTAACTAAGAAAAAAGAAAGATATTTAATCCAGTCTTGTGACTGTACCAAGCAGGATCATGGTCTGCACAGCCTCCTCTGCCTCAGACATCAGCAAAGTCACTGAGCATCTTTTGGTCATACATCAGGCAATGTGACCGGCACCCATCCTGTTTGGTTTTTTTTTATTTGTACTTGGGGAAGAGGTGTCTCTGTGACTTTGCTAAGCCATTTCTAGCCTTTTCTCAGCCTAATGTCTTCTTCTGAGTTCACTTCTAACAGTCAATTGCTAACTGCCTCAGATTGTGTCTCACTTTAAAATTCCTGCCATGCAAAGTTATTATCTACTGTCCTTATAAGCCATTACTATAGCAGCTTACCTTTCCATGGTACCTGTCAAACCAAAGCAAGACAGTGAAAAAGCACTGAAATCACACCTTTTTTGGGCTTGAAGAGTGGCTGATGTTGCACTGCACGCTACATGACAGGGAGAAATGACATTTAGGCAAGCACACAGGGATCAGTTCCCCTAATGAAAACACCTGGTAAGTGCATTGAGAAGATTGCAGAGCTGTCTTTTTCCAAATTCCTTTTCACACTGTGGAATGAGGAGCTTACTTTCTTTGGGAGATGATATTCTCTGGTGCTCCTCCAGAGAAACCCTGTTCTCTGGACTCTGCTATAAAGCACAGCTATCCCTTCTCTCTGGGCATCTCCAGTAGCTTCTAGGAGGTGCATCCACAGCTGTAATTCAGCACTTGGCAGCTCATGAAAGCATTTCTCATACTCACTCTCTCTGTACCAAAATGCTCCAGTGTTAAAACATTTACCATGCTATCTAAATGCCCCCTGTGACTAAAGTGATGACAATGTTTTCCCTGTGTGCTCATCCTGCTTTCTGGAAGGAGCTATGGGGCAGCTGAGAGAAGGCCAGTGAGGATGAAGGTGCAGCCATGGGAAATCTTGCACAACAGTCACTTTGAGCTCTGAACCACACCAGGTTTGTTGTTATTTTTCTTGGCTGTGATGCAAAAAGGAGCAACTGTTTTGGCTTTGTACAAGAGAGAAGGAGCAGAAGTGGGAAGGATCTCACTATTAGAGACCTTAACCACAACTGATGGCAATGTTGAGGCCAGTAGGTCAGTCAAAGCCCAAATTACTTAACTTTTCCAGCAGGACCTGATGGTTAGAGTGCTTTGAGACACACAGGTCAAGCCAAAATGTCTGGCCTCATCCCAAGCTGTGGCTGCAAAGGATGGTACCTTTCCTTCTGTTTGGATGTGACTACCCAGGCTCACAGTGCCACTTGCAGCAGGCACTCTTTCAGCAATTTGATTTTCTGTGTAGTGTGCTATGCATGTACTTCCAGAGGCATAATTCACAATTTTCTCTGCAAGTTATAAAATAATAATAGGTGCGGCATGGTCCTCAGGCACCTGAGCAGGTGCAGCACCAACGAGATGTCCCAAGGGTAAGTGCTGCAGCAGGAGCTCAGGCAGGGAAAAATGAAAGCAGGGAAAGGCTGGCACTTGTCACACGGGAACAAGTCAGTGATTTGCCCATTGAAACAGCAGCTCTGGTTTTAGCCCTCAATTAATGGAAAGGGGGAGGAAACTGCCCAACAGGCCTGTAGCACTGAATCAGAAGATGAGTAAATTATATGCTTCAGCTGAACATGTGTAATTGCTTCCTATGCTCCCTTTGCCCTGCTTTGCCCTCTCCTCCCCACCTGGAAGCAAGGCTGGGAAGGCAAGGAGCACAAGCTTTCCTCCTGTTCCTGCAAATACAAACCAGCAATAAGGTATCTGTATGGGTTTTTCCACATGTCTAGCAAAGGGTTCACAGTGGTTTGCCTCAACTAAAAGCTGGTCTCAGCTGTTAACTAGGCTTCTCCCCATGGGCAAAGGTACAGACTTGGCAGCAGAAGGGAATAAGGACTGTTCTTCTATTTGTTTTGCTCTGAGCAGTGTGCTGAGTCATTGACAGTCCACAATGATGTGAATGACATTTGGGTTTTATTTAAACTGGAACTGAACTTCTTACACAGTCACACACACACACTTGCTGGCTTTGGATCTGTTCTGAAAAACCCAGTACACTTTCAGCTCCTGGCATTTACCAGTCCTGGTAAATGCAGGAATGGAGAAATGGTGAAAACAATAAGGTCAATGCTTGCAGACTCCTATGTCAGTGACTGAGAGAAAATGTAGAATCAAGAAATACAGTTCAAAGTGAGATTGGTAGCATATGAACATGAGGCTATCCAGAGTGGCTGCAACTACTGCTGATAAATATGTGTTTAAACCATGCCTTCCAAGCCTGACTGCCAGTGAGCAGGATCTCCTGTCTCAAATACAGATCCCATAGGTAAAAGGCTCCTATTGCCTCCTTTGAAAACCTGGTATCAGCCATAATTAAAGATAGAGTCCAAGATGAGATGAACCTTGAGTTTGACTAAGCAAGCCTGATCCTCATAATGTTGTGCCAGATCCCAGGTCTGTGGAGGCAGAGTAAATGAAATACAAAAAGTAGATTAAAATATCAGAGTAGCCTTTAGGCAACAAGGTAGGGATAGGCATTGGTAGTAGCTTCTGGCTACTAAAAATAGCAGCCAGAAGTGCACTTGACCACAGTGAGAATTCATAGTCATGAGCTAAGTGCAAAGCAGAACAGCTTTTAGGAGATTTACACTTTGTTTTACCTAAATGGGAACAGTCCCTCTTGCTACTGCACTGTGGAATGCCTGGACAGAGGAAAGCAGTGTGTTGCTGGAAAAGCAATTCCTGTTAATACACATTGCTCTTGCTCCCCTTCCTGTAACAGCTGGGAGTTTCTTTTGTGCAGCGTGGAATTCAGCACTACTGAATGTGGAGGGATCAAATTCAGTGTAAATCTGTTCCATCACTTAAGGCTCATTTTTGTCAGCCTTTTTTTTTTGTCTGAGACACATGAGGTAATCCAGTTACATGTGAATAGATTTGTGGTACCCAGAGCTATTTCAATAGTGATGAACCTCTATTCCTTCCTGCAAAACACATCAAAACAATTTATACGCACATTTGAATAAGTCATCCGTACAAACATCCATACACTCTCCTTCAGGTAGAAATGTAACATTTTCCCTAGCAGGTTTTTGTTGCTATATAAACACTGTAAGTCAAAGTTAATTGCATGGCTATCCCTGAACCTTCCTTTTTAAAGCTAGGAAAGTCATTAGAAAATATCCCTGGATTCCCTCACTGAAACCAAGATTTGATAAATACAGATATTAAAATTAAACCATTAAAGAATTTCAGAGATTTCTTCAGAGATCTGACATCCTTAAAGAGGGATGTTTCTCTTACAAGTTGTCTCTTCCCTACTCTTGCATGGCTGAGGAGCTGTCATTAGGACTACCTCCATGGAAGTCACATGGAACAGAGCTCCAGCCCTTCCCTCCTGCATGCACAAATCTTTGCTCAGAGGAACAGGCAGAACAAGCACATTATTCTGGAGGGAAATTATATAAATATGGGACCCATCTCAGTGCAAGAATAGGAATTATAGAAGTAGTTTCACATAGCATGTGCTAACTGTGGAGGAAGGGCACTGAGTTCCTGAGCTTGCTGAACAAGTTCCCAGTTAGCACCTTACTATAGGATGACAGGAGGTAAAATGTGATGTCAGCAGGTCTTAAAAAATGAACTGAAGAAGCTTAATGGAATGTGGAATAGGGCAAGGGGCTGTGAGAAATGGCCTCCCCTGCTGATCCCTGCAGAATAATATCTCCCAAGGGGCGGCTGGGAAGATGTGGGTCTCAAAGTCTCTCTGGCTGAACAGCAAAGGTCAGAGCAGTGAAGAAACACAGCCTCTAAAGTAAAAGAAGGAATTAATGCTTGCAGTTCCTGTGCAGCTAAGTTTGATTATTAACTATAATAATTATACTGTACTACACCTGGTTTCTCCAGTCTCCTCGTGGACTCACTTTGCCTATTGACTGAGATGTTTGAACCTGATCTTGCAATCATTGCTCAGGCTTGAAACTTAGTGCCAGAAATTGCCTTTTTTCCCAGCCACTCAGTTGTTCCTAGGTGCAGTTTCCTGCCAAGTACCATTTCTAGCTTGACCATGCAACATCTCCAGTATCTGACATCAGCATCCAGCTAGAGCTGCTGACAGCTGGGATACAATCTGGGATGGGCTGTGACAGACTAGGGCTTGGATGGATGGACAAACGCTGTTAGCATTCATTGGTCAAAAGCAGATATGGCAAGACAGGAGTCTCTGGGATATGACACTCAGATGTCTGTGGTGTGCACAGGTAGGTCTTCTGTGTCTGTCTGTCTGGAACAGGTACAAAAATATCTTCCTGTCATACCCCTAGAGAGATGGATGCAGGAACACAATTCAGGACACACTGCTACAGAAGCATTCTTCTATTACACAAGATCAGTCTTTTGGCTTGGGATTTGCTGGGCTGCCCCAGAAACTCATTGCACTCTGTTCCAGACTCTGGGCCATGGGTCACTTCATTCTGCTACGTTCATTCCACATGGCTATCCCCTATGGCTTCAGTCCTATGGCACTAGCTGTGCATGGACAGTAATCAGTTTCCTGAAGTTGCATTGACAGTCTGCTGGACAGACTGCACCTGCTCCATGCAGTGACTGAAAACATGGGTTTGATACTCAGATATCTCACTGCCTTTTCTAAGTGCATTCCTTGGAAACTACAGGCCTATCAGCCTCACTTCAGTGACTGGCAAAATTATGGAGACAATTATTCTGTTGAAAAAACACCTGAAGAACAACAAAGTCATTGGTCACAGTTATCATAGCAATGGGCCCCCAGCCGGGTAATAATTAGTATTGACTTTATGATTTACAGGAAGTTGATCAATTTCTTTATTATATTATTATATCATTATTAAGAAATTTATTATTTTATAGGCAGTTATGATACACTTGAACCTAATTAGTCCTCTAATTTAAATACTATCACTATTTGTTAATTAAGAAAATACTGTTTGGTAAACAAATCTCCATAACACATTCAATATGTTCACAATAACAGGTGTAGAAAGTGAAGATAAGAATTGTTTCTCATTCTTTTCACTGCTCTTCAGAACAATGCTTGGGAAAGTTGTTTCTCACTGTGGCCAGGGAGTTGTTGCCACACACAGCCAGTACAGCTTCATTCAGGAGGAAGTCCTCCTTGTCAAATCTAATTTCCTCTTATGACAAAATAATCCACCTGGCCAATCAAGGGAAGGCAGTTGATGTAATCCTTCTGGATTTCAGTGAAGTTTTGGTACTATCTCTCACAGTGTCCTGCTGGACAAAATGTCCCGCACACAGCTGGATAAACACATCACATGATGGGAGAGCAGCTGGTTCATGGGTCAGGCACAAGGGGTTACAGTGAATGGGTTGTCATCAGAGTGGTGACCTGTCACTAGGGGGTTCCACAGGGCTCCACCTTAGGCTCTGTGCTCTTTGACATCTTCATAAGTTATTGGGTGCAGGACTGGGAGGGATATGAAGTTCACAGGTGATACAAAACCTGGAGGAGCTGTTGACTCTGGCCAGGAAGCACTGCAGAGAGGGCTGGGCAATCACCAACCATATGAAGTTCAAGAGTAAGGGAAGGTGCTGGGTTCTGCACCTGGGTTGGGGCAACCCTGGATGCTGTGGTGCAGCAGCAGTGGCATATAGCGGCGTGCTGGGTGTGAGTGACTGAGAGGGGGTGTGACGCCTCCCCTGGGATCCCGAATCTCCTAAGCAGATGCCGAGTGATCAATGTAGAAAAGACAAGATGGGCCTTGCTTGCTTATCCGAGAATTGTTCATTATGCAAAGTGTCCATAACTTGTATATCCAGCAGAGGCAAAGACCAGGCACAAGCCCGGGCAGTGGGATTTTAGGGACAGGACTAAGGTGGAACTTGGGAGTAGGAACTAATAGCAGAGTGGCAGGGAAGAACATAAGGCAGGTATTACAATGTTTAAACCAATAGGGAGCTCCAGGGGAGAGGAACAGTCTAACTAAACCAATGAAGCATCAAGGGATACATAAATGACAGGGAATCCTCTGGATCAAGGGGTAGGAATGAGGGAGGACTGACAGCAGAGACTGAACCAATGCCTCAGGGGAGGTGGGGGTGGGTACAGAACCAACTATTAAAAACAATAACAAATGAAAACACACCTGAATGTACAGACAGACTGGGGAATGAGAGGCTGGAGAGCAGTGCCATGGAAAGGGCCCTGGGATTCTGGTCCATGGCAAGTTGAACATGGGCCAGCAGTGCCCTGGCAGCCAGGAGGGCCACCCATGTCCTGTGGGGCATCAGGGACAGCATCACAACCAGGCAAGGGAGGGGATTGTCCTGCTCTGCTCTGCTCTGCTCTGCTCTGCTCTGGGGCAGCCTCACCTCGAGTGCTGGGGGCAGTTCTGGGTGCTACAGCATAAGAAGGACGGTACTGGAGAGTGTCCAGCGAGGGCATGGAGGCGGTGAAGGGCCTTGAGGGGAAGCTGTATGAGGAGAGGCTGAGGTCACCTGGTCTGTTCAGCCTGGAGGAGACTGAGGGGAGACCTCACTGGTGTCTGCAACTTCCTCATGAGGGCAAGAGGAGGGGCAGGCACTGACCTCTGTTGTGTGGTGAGCAGTGACAGGACTGAGGGAATGGCCTCAAGTTGTGTCATGGGAAGTTTAGGTTGGACATCAGGAAAAGGTTTTTCACCCAGAGGTTTGCTGAGCACTGGAACAGGCTCCCCAGGGAGTGGGGTGGTCACAGCACCAAGTCTGCCAGAGTTCAAGGTTTTGAACAATGTTCTCAGGCCCATGCTATGATTTTCGGGGCTGTCCTGTGCAGGGCCAGGTGTTGAACATCGATAATACTTGTGGGTCCCTTCCATGTCAGGATGTATCAATGACTCTATGAACTCATGTTCTTTCCTGTTCAAGTATTTTCTCACAGCCACAGTGGCAGATAAGAGACCTTATAAATGCAGGAAGAACCAAAAGTACCCAGTGCAGTCCTTGGACAAAAGGTTGGGCAAATTGATGCTATAGAAAGTGCTCAGTCTCAAATTAGATTCTTATTAAAAAGGTTGGGATAGAGTGACCTTGGCCGTAACTTTGCTTTCCTTTATACAGATATGTCATTACTTCAAACAATAACCTCTGATGCAAAGGCAGGAGTGAGTCACCTCCAAGGGGCTCTCTGAAGAGGTAATACACTGAAGGCACAGAAATTACTTCAGCTTTTCCTCAGAAATATGATAGAATTAGGTTCATGCAAGCCCCCTCTCCAGCCAAGGGCTGCACATCTTACCCTTACCAACGCAGCACTCCAGCTTGTTCCAGCCCACAATAGCTGCTGGCCAATGCATTTGACATGAGTCACCAAGTCTTCTGTTCATCAGCATCTTCTTGAGTCACATATCACCTGTACAGCATTTCTTGTACATGTGATGGTGCCCAGATACATTAAGTGCCTGTACTGGCAGCTACTTTTTCTGCACCCAGAGTAAAAGTCAGAAGAGGAAGAGAAAAGAGTAAAACCCACAGCCATTGGCAGCTGCTGTCAGAATTTAACTTCCAGCATTTATCATGATATGGGATGGAGATCAATATTTCTCACTCTTTTTCTGCATCCCCTAAAATGAGGGACTGAGTCCTGTGAGGCATGTTCCCCCTCCAGCCTCCCTTTGCACTTAAATTGATACTACTCCAGTGTATAGTCCTGTGTTCACCTGCAGTTCAAGGAATCTAATGAGGTGAAAATATCTAGAGGAGGGAACCAAAATTGGTGAGAAGGCTGGAAGGAATGTCCTATAGGAAGTGTCTGAGGACATTTGTCTTGTCTAATTTGGAGAGAAGGAGGGTGAGGGGTGACCTCATTTCTCTCTGCAGCTTCTTGGTGGGGAGAGATGAAGAGGGAGACACTGACCTCCTCTCTATCCAGATATGGGAAACGTAGGAATGGTTCAGAGCTGTGCCATGGGAGGTTTAGGAAGTATTTCAAGAGAGTGGTCAAACACTGCAACAGTTTCCTGAAGAGGTTGATGCTCCCAGCTTGTCAGTGTTTAAGAGGCACTTGGACAATGTCCTTAATAACATGCTGTAGCTTTTGGCCAGCCCTGAAGTGGTTGGACAGTTAGACTGGATGAATATTCTACTATATTCTACTGTTCTATTATATACTAGAGAAGCACTGAAGAGATGTAATTTTGAAAATGCATGGAGTTCCCATTTAAGGTTCTAATAATCATCTAGAAACAAAGAGAAAAAAAATCTGAAAAGCTGTCTACTCTAAATAAGAATCAGTTCTCCACAATTAGAGATGAGCCAATATAATAAAGTGATACACAGATCCTGCCAAGCCTGGTACATACAAAATTAGATCAATTTTCTGTTCTTTAGTCTGCATAATCTAAACTAAACTGAGTGAGCTTCTTGTAACCTGATTCTTTCCATTCATGAATAAGAAAACCTGAGATCTTCTGCCCAAAGATTCTAAAATTTCAGCAGCACAGCTAAACTGTAAACTGCAGCCTACATTAGTAAGTAAGAATTCCAACAACTGGGATAAAAATTGAAATCTTAATTACCCTGGCCCTTTTTGACCCAAAGGCTTTGTGTTAATACAAAAAGCCCACGTAGAGTTTCCATCTTAGTGGTTTTTATGATTTTGTACGTCTCTGTACCAGCTATTTTCTCTCATGCAGTGCAGAAGTATGTGCTTTTACATGATGAATCACAGGATACAAATCCAGCAAACAGTTTCCATTGTGATTTATTACTACTCCCATGAACAGTGTTAGAACTTTGTGAATAGCAGCATCTAACTGAGATTTGGCTGGTGTTTTTTTAAACCATATAATATTTTCTTTTTTCTGATTATGCTCAGAAATAGTCTTTCAAACATATAAAATACTAGTAAAAGTTTAGAAAACAAATAATTTGTAATAAATATTAAGTTAAATAATCTAAGGAGACATTCTAAATTAATTCTTTGCACAGAAATAGATGTTAAGCACCAAAGAACAGCAATTAATAGAATCATAGAACCATAGAATCACAGAACCATAAAATCACAGAATATGCTGAGTTGGAAGGGATTCACAAGGATCATCAAAATCCAACTCCTGTCCCTGTGCAGGACACCCCAGGAGTCACATCTACACCTGGAAGCAGTGTCCATATGCTTCTTGAACTCTGTCAGTCTTGCTGCTATGACCACTTCCCTGGGGAGCCTGTACCAGTATCCAGCCACCCTCTGGGCAAAAAGCTTTTTTCTTGATATCCAGCCTATACCTCTGCTGGTCATTGAGGCCATTTCCTCAAGTCCTACCACTGGTCATGAGAGTAAAGAGATTGGTACCTGCCCCTCTGGTTCACCTCGGGAGGATGTTGAAGAGCTCAGAGAGGTCTCCCCACAGTCTCCTCCAGGCTGAACAGACCAAGTGACCTCAGTTGCTTCTCATAGAGCCTTGTGTCAAGGCCCTTCACTATCCTCATGCCCTCCTTCAGACACTTTCTAATAGCTTTATGTCTTTTTTATACTGTGGCACCCAAAACTGCCCCCAGGACCCGTGCTGAAGCTGCCCCAGTGCAGAGCAGAGCAGGACAATCCCTTCCCTTGCCTGGCTGGCGATGCTGTGCCTGATGTACCCCAGGACATAGATGGCCATCATACACCACTTACATGTTGAGGGCTGATACAGACATAACTTTAAGTACTTTATTGCTTTTATAAATTGATAACCAGTATTTACATTGTTGATATTGCCAGTACATCCCCACTACCACTGTTGTTCACTGCTTGGGAAGTGAATAGTAAAAAAAAAAATCTGGAAACAAATTACATCCAAGCCTCAAAACAATTAAAAATGCATGCAAATTATGGTGCTCCAGAATTTAATCACTCCAACAGATGGCTGGTAGCTTGTTAGTAAGAGTGAAGCAGACATTTGTCTTTTTTTTTGGAATCCCATATTTTGAAGAGAATAGGAATGCCAAGGGACCACCAAAAATGGGATTACCGAAGCAAAGGGATTTGACTGTAAAATAATGATTAAAATGCCTCTGGAATACCAGAGACAAACCATTTGGGGCAATTCCAATCCAATTTTCTACTCTTCCTTATTCCCTGTCCTGTAATGGCCTTGAATGTAAACCCTAAACAGGGATTTGGATGTGGACTGTGAATGTAGGCTGTGGATGTGATTTCACAGGCTGGCCTAAAGCTGGGATTGCAGCTATGCTAACAGCCACAGAGACTTTTCACTAGAGCAAACTCTGGTCTGCAGAGGCAGATCTTGAATCCTGGAAAGCAGAACTTCAGCTTACTCTTAGCAAAACATTGACTTAGCAAAAAGTTGACTTTAAAGACGAAATTCCTGTAAATGTACCTGTGGGGCTGAGAGGACAAGGTGCTGGTGGTCTAGAAGAATGTTGGCTCTGTTGTGCTGTTGCATATAATCAAAAGCAAAGGAAAAACAAACAAACAAACAAATAAAAAAAAAAAAAAAAAAAAAAACCAAAAAAAACCAAAAAAAAAACCCCAACCTTACAACAGTGTTAAAAGAGGCAAAAGCAGATACTTTTTGGAAGCTTCCAGGTGTCCTGGTGGTGATAGGGCATACACAGCACCTGACCGGGCATACCCAGCACAATTTTATGAGGTTGATTAATTAGAATATCTAACAGGTACTCAGTTGCCCCAGTAACCCAGCCATGTGTCAAACCCTAGGAGTTGGTCCAAGGGCTTCTTTTCCCCATTTTCTGTTATGACTTCTCAGACTGGTAGGGAAAAAATTTTCTTCTTGTAGGTCCTCTTCCTGGAAATAAGACTAAACAATATTTGAGAAATGTGTTTAGAAGGTCAGCTTATTGTTCTAAAATCTGAGAAAGGATAGGAAACATATCAGAGTTAATTAAGGAGATATGTAACTATATAATAGTAGCTTACAGAGCTACAAATATATGAAAATTGTATAAAAAGCCAAAATCTTTTTGGCAATAGTGCACACATGAACACACATGTTATGTACAGTGATATGGTTATATCTGGTTATTGTATAAAGAACATTTTCACAGTCACTCCAGGCTGTCAGGACATACAGTACTGTGTCATGGGGCCAAGGGCCTGTCCAACATAAGGAGTGTAGGAGAAAACCTTAAGCCAGCAACATCTGAGCTACTTCCAGAAGAAACATAAAACCATCAACATGGCAGGTCAGAGCTAATTAGTAAATTAGAGTATTGATGCCTCTGTACTGTTGCTTCTAGGATCTGATCTATTGCTTTCACTGACCATGGTCCTGTCCTCTATAAATCAGTGTGGGATACTATGGGTTTTTGTTCTGTATTTTGGGAGTTGATGTGGCTGCATATTCCAGTTTCAGGCCTCAATACAATGTGGTTGTGCACCCCAGCTTTCTCTCTGCACAGAGGTCACAACTTCTAACACATTAATTTCCAAATTCAAAAACTTGGCATTTTATTCATGCTGTGAAATTAGTAAACCAAAATCCACAGTCTAAATTAAAGATTGTGAACAAGGGATGACAGAACCAAATTCTAATAAATAACATGTCACTAATTAATTAATAAATAATGCACTGTTGCAAAGCCTATCTTGCAAGATAGCACTCCTACCTTCTGAAATGACAGCTCACAGATAATTAGCACTGTGACAGTCTCTCTCACACCACGATGCATGTGGCTATTAAAGCCTCCATTTAGTCAGCATGTCCAAAGGAACCTCTTAGAAAGTACAGATGTTATGAATATTTAGGCCATATTCAGATCAAAATCCCCTACTATTTGCAGTGCTGTGACACTCAGGGGAGGCTCCCCAGGCTCTGGGCCCTGACAACATCTGGCAGAGGAGAACAGCTGCCTGACCCAGCACCTGCGAGTGAGGAGAAGGGGAGATGCAGAGCTGGACTCAGGGGATGTCAGTGGTCTTGGCAAATCAAAAACAGTGTTGGGAGTATCAGAGGCACTCTATGAAGATAGTGAAAGTTCCAGTTGTATTGAATGGGGAAAATATTTGTGGATAAAAGGGATAGAAAGAACTTCCTACATAAATTACTAGTCTGGGATGATAAACAGTCCTTCACTTTTCATCTCTTTTCTCTCTCCCTTGCCAAGAATTACAGTGGTGAGAGGAGAGGCTAAAACCTATTTTAGAAGCTTCCTTGATGATTAAAATCTTTAAACCTGCTTCTAAAATCATAAAGTGAATTTCTAAAAAAATGCATACCTCTGAGATGTAGCTGTAAGATAACTAACAAGCATTTTTTACTGTGCAAAAATACCCTCTTTTCCCTCTTGCCAAATTCTCCTGCATCTCTGATCATCACCGCTATACATTTCTTCTTCAGCCATACACATCTCTAGGCTTAGTTTGTAAACTCTTTTTTGGGTGGCTGAACTTACCTTGACTTTCACCAAAATCTGGAAGCATTGACAAAACTCAGGTAAATTGCAAATAAAGGAAAACCTCTACTTCTTAAACAAATAACAAAACCTTTCTATTGAGCTCTTAGGAGAACATCATTCAGTTCTTTGCACAGCTTTATACAATTATAACAGTCTCTCCTGCTATTCTGGTAATTCCTGTTATGTCTTCCTGGAATATGAACATAATAATCATAATATAATGCATTGATACATATTACAAACAAGTGTAAAAAATATTCACCACTTCACCTTTATCCTATACATGCAGATCATTAGAATTCAAATCCAATGGTCAAACATCATTATTTAGTTCTAGTAACGTGCTGTTTTCATGCTCAAATGGAGTATCCTCTGTATTGAGTACATTCCTAGGCATCTAACACCTAAATTTGATTGTTCCTGTTCACCATACCTGCAATAATAATCTGACCAATAATATACACTTTCTGGATAATTCAGAAGAATAATTCATTTTCAGATTTCCTCTGTTCATAAAATTTTCAATACTTTTACAACCTATAAAAGATCTATATTTTATATAAACCAGGAAATGGCATTTCTGAAGGGAGAAAACTACATCAGGCCATCTTGTTGCCTATTTTATGGAAAGGCATTTGTGTTGGAGAAAAGCTCAGAGGACTTTGAAAATGTAAGCAGAGGAGTCACCCAATAAAAATCATATGCGCATTGTAAATGCAGATCTCTTGATGCATAAGGCATTAGAAAGGGTTACAGTGATGATATATGAATGTTAGCATGACCAAGGCTAAAGGGCAAGACATTGCATTAGGCTGTTTCTTATTGCATAAAAAAATTACTTCCCATTCAGAAAATGCTTCAAAATCTACTTATTTTTATGAAATCTGGCACTTCCCCCTTTTCTGCCCAACTATATGAACTACTGGAAGAAGATTGTCGGCTTACATGGATTTCATCTTAATAAACTGTCTAATCTTTTCAAGAAAAAATATTTATATATATATAACTTTTGAGCACAGTCCCTTAATTATCAGCAGGAATGCTTGTGGACTGAAAACAAAGCCAGTGAGCAAGCTTTGAAATTACATTCAGAGCCAATTGCACTGGCAATAGCATTCCTGGACTGAAGTCAATATCTAGTTCTGGAATTGTGTGCCGTGCCCCATGTATCAGGAATTCAAACATGGGTTAAAAAGCTTGGAGTATTACCTTCCCCAGGGGCATGCTCTGCACATGGCAGGGCGAGCCCCACCTCTATTGCATGGTAACTCCCCATCCTTTCATTTTCTCCCCACAGATCATGGGGAAGGGAGAAGTGGTGGGCTGAGGATGAGAATACACATTTTTTCAAACATTGTGAATGTCCTTTCAAGGACCAGTGCTAAGGGCAATAATCCTTTGATTAATCCCTCCCAAATACACACAACTTAAAAAAAAAAAAAAGATTCTGTGGGATTTATTTCAGTTTGTGCATTCTGAAGTGTTTTTTCACCTTTTCTACCTGAGCTTTTCACCTGCTGTGAGTAGTCAAAATTTTAGGAAACATTTCAGACATCCCGTGTCAAGTTATAAACTTCAGACCAGCTGACATCAATATTTCCAACAGCACTACTTACAAGACCAGCTTTGCCAGCCTGTGGTTGGGCCAGGAGTGGAGTCAGGATCAAGAAACAACATAGCCAGAGACTGCATGCAGCACAATGGTCTAGTTCTTCCAGGACAATCCTTATCATCCATCCTAATCTTCTTGCTGGAGACCTATGGGGTTTGCTGATGCTCTCAATGATGTCTAAAATAAACTGGCTCAGGAAAACCAAGGCTAGAGGATCATTGTGCTGTGACCACTTCCCTGGTGAATGTGTTCCAGTGCCTAACCACCCTCTGGGTGAAGAATCTTTTCCTAATATCCAGCCTGAACCTCCCCTGACTCAGTTTCATGCCATTTCTTTGGGTCCTGTCACTGGTCACAAGAGTGATCAGTGCCTGCTCCTCCTCTTCCCCTCATGAGGAAGTTGTCAACTGTAATGATGTCTCCCCTTCTCCAGGTTGAAGTGACCTCAACCACTCCTCATACAGCTTCACCTTTTCACCATTTTTTGGCCCTTCTTTGGACGCTCTCTAATAGTTTTGTCCTTTGTACACTGAGGTGCCCAAAATGCCACACAGGACTCGAGGTGAGGCCGTACTGCCTACACTCTAATGGCATTCACAGCTCGAATACCATCAGGATTCGAGCTGAGGCCGTAGCCTCACACACAGGACTCGAGGGGAGGCCGTACTGCCCTCACTCTGATGGCATTCACAGCTTTGGTAAGGTCTGTAGATTTTGCCTGGGAAGGTATGGTCTCCATCATCAAATGAAATTTTTATGATCAATCTGTTTCTGTTCAAAGGACTATCTCTCTTTTTCCCTCACTATGCCTATAATGAGGACTTAGGGTGACCGTGGATCCACCCTTCAGATTTCCTTTCTTGGGTGAAGTTATAATGTTGTAATGAGAGGCCTCAAAGTCCCCTGAAGGAAATAAAATGTAGCATAAAAAATTAAAAATCAAGTCTATCCTCAAGAGTCTGAGTCCTACACATGCAATGCTAGCAAATTTTCCACTGGAAGCAATCAAGCCTGTAGATCTGTTCTGCACAAGGGAACTCCTACTGCAGTGGCTGAGAAGGGAGCACCTGGCACCTCCTGGGGACATTGTCTTTGTCTTGTAGAGACAACTGGCCAGGCACCTCCTTAATTGTCTTCCACTTCCCCATTATCTGTTCCAGCCTTTCAGGGCTAATATGCACTTATAAATGTGAACCACTCCTTCCTGCTCCAGGTCATCAGCATTTTTTCAGTGTCTCTGTTTTCTTTCTAATGAGCAAGTTTCTTCCTCACAAAAGGACAATGGTTATTCCATTGCTTTAGAAACAATTATAAGTTTGTTTCTTTCAAGTGGTTATTAAAACCTCTCATTATTTCCATACCATTTACTCAACAAGATTTAATGCACAGTTCTTCCTAGAGAGGGCAAAGTCAGCTTTGACTGCTTTTACTAGTTACCTTTCTAGAGTAACTCAGCAACTCATTTCAGACACTGATATTTCCTCTTTCTTTTGTCCTCTGTGCTCTGCCTCCAGGTTTCTGAACACCAACCTTTACATTTTACCCTTCTCTGCAAAAGGGTAAGATACCAAATTCACTGACGTAAGTAGGTGCAGCTTCCAATTAAGGCAATGAGGTTACACGTGCCTGTGTCAGCAGTGAGTTTGGCTCGACATCCTTAGTGAGCAAAATGTCACATTATCTTTGCTGAGCAGATAATTTAAAATAAAACATTAGCAAAAACAATTAACTTTAAGCCATTAATCCCACCGAAGCTACATTCAACCTCCTAAGGATTGAAGTCAATTCTCAGCAAGTGTCTTTGGCTTAATAAATTGTAAAGCTTTGGCAGGAAATATATTGTTGAATGACACTGAATTAAGCATCATCATATTGTATTTCTATATATATTATATTCTAGAACACATCTGACAACTTTTAACTATAATACTTAAGAAGCAGATTACGCAGATCTTTGCATTCTATCTATGAATTTTTGCAGAAATTTATAAGACATTTATATCTGTATATGTATAGTTCTCACAGCACAATTTGTAGTCCATTAGCATCTCACTTTACATCAACAGAGATGGAAGATTTATAATAGTATTGCTTCCTAATTAATTTTATTTTCACAGAACAGGTAGTAACAAATTTGCATGAGTGAGAAGTAAGAATGAGGTCTTGCTGTCAGCACCTTCACTGCAGCTACAGAAGAGGTCAGCATGTTATCTACAGAGATTTAAAGCCCAAGTTCAGCTCCGTGCTAGATTTCCCTGAAGAACACATGGCAGCTCACAGCCAGGTACGTGTGGACCAGCATCTCCACTCTTTGCACATTGGGTGCCCTTTTGCTTAGCAGTGTTCATACAACCCAGACAGGGTACACAGCCTCCCACTTCAGAAAAAGGATAGAATTACCATTCTTGTAGGCCAAACCCCACTGCAGGCAGACGGAAGGAAAAGCTGGATATAGAGATGAGGGTCCCTGGGGATGAGAGGAAAATAAATTTCTGCAGGAACATAATTTTAACAAAAGACTTCCAAAAATACAAGGTGCCAGTTGTATTTGGCCATCAGGTGAAAAAATATTGACCCAAACTTGAAGTATAAGAACAGCGACATTGAATTTCTGCCTCATTCATTTTTAGTAAAAATTTTTCCAAGGAGGGAAGACCTTGGTTGCCTTGAGGTCCTTTTCCATGTACTCAGAGAAGTCTGTGGAGAAAGGAGGTTGGTAAATACCAGGTAGAAGGCCAGGCAGGAGAACTGTCTAACTTCTGTATTACAGGACACAATTATTTTTGTCCCTTGAAAATATAGCTGAATGTGATAATATCTGATATTGAATATTGGCCTATTCAAATATTCCTCAGCCATGACCTGAGTTTGGCTTTATATAAAATCAACAGAAGTCAAAGTCAGGATTATCATCAAAACCTAAATCCCATAGCACAATAGCATAAAATACGTGTTTCAGCAGCTCTTCCCACTTGAGAAGCAGCTGTCATTGCTGATGCTTGCAATAAGGTTCCACACACCGAGTGTGAGTGCAGGTGAGTGATTTGATCTCACAATACACCTTCTCCTGAAACACACTACTCAGCTCTCCTGCTAGAAATTCAGGACTATTACAATTTTCAATAGCTCTGTGTATTCTGCAGGGATACAAATAAGTTTTGTTTTAATAATTATTCCTGACATGTTATTTACAAGATTTCACACTTACTTTGAAAATAGATTAAAGAATTAATCTCTGCTAAAATTACAGCAGGGGAATCAAAAACCTCTAAACTCTGAGCACTGCTCTGGGCTCAACCCTAACTGTTCACAACTGAAAACTCATGATGATTTTAGAAACATCTTGCTGGCATGAAAGATTTGGGACCAGATAGAGAAGCTAACTCCTAAGTTCAGGGCCAGCATACTTCATCTCAACTCCTGAGTCGCTGAAGTGGGTGGGGTAAGGCCCCCAGGCACCCATGCAGCACCACTGCCCAGGTGCCAGGATGAGAAGGTAACAGCATGTGCTCTCAGTTTGATCCAGGGGCCTATGGCCAGAGAGACCCTCTAGGATGCTGTGATTTCAGTGCAGACTGGCAGCACAGCTCTGCCTGGTTAAATCAATGAACATTTTGCAGTTGATTTCTGGGGTTTCTGGGGTAGCTGCAATAGGTTGTATGGTTTCATCCTTCAATTGCTTTAGCACCCACCTCATCTTAAGCACGTTAGCAGCCTGATTGAAGTTGATGGTACAGTTCAGATACTTAAAATGAGTTATGTTCTTAAGAATTTTGTTGAATTGAGGCCTTAATGAATATAGTTCATGAAGGTGGGATCCTCTGTGATTTGGACCATCTTTAATCTCACAGTTCACACTGCTGAGTCACTTGATTTCAGCAGAAGTCCTTGTCACCAGAAGGAATGTCACCTCCCTCTTTCCTAGAAGATGGTCTTCACCATGGCCCTGACGCTGGCACCTGCAATCATATGGTTGTGCAGTGTGCCAGTTTGGACCTGTTCCCTGCACACAGCTAGGCAGGCAGCAGGCAGAAACAGGGTGCTAGGGGTGGTGATAGAGGTGGTAGATGGTATTACCTCCTCTGTCCGCAGAACCAGTATGTTCTAGTTTAAAAGGATCATATAACCACAGCACCACCAAATCAAGTAAAAATCTGCTTGTTAAATCACTGGAGTGATTATCTGGTAACAAACAATTACATCAGTGGTTTAACAAGCATATAAAATTTCTTTACCAGGGAAAACCTAAGAGACTTCAGCATTTATGTAAACTGTTGTGAGTGCATTCAGACCAAACCTTATGCACAAACAAGAGCATATACAACCGAGAAACATGATATGTGTACCACCTAGTGGCAAAGGCCTGGGATTTCAATGTATTATTTCTGGTTGAAGTAATATGCACATTCTGGGAAGAAGATCCTGTTAACCAGCTGAACAACTATTTTGGATTTCTCTTCACAAGCATTTAAATCCATTAGCCTTTTTCATGCTGTGTGTCTAAAACCCACACTCATATTGTGAAGAGTTTCTAAAAATGTTTAATGGTTCTGGACCCCCTGAGTATGATGCTGATATATGCTAAAGTGGGGAAGGAAATTAGATAGCAAATCTGACAGAATCAGAGAGGGACAGACAAAATACTGCAATCAAGTATATATAACAAGCCCAGTGGTTTTAAGGTCAGTGCCACTGCACAACTGTGGCTCATTAGAGACACATCTCTGGGTGTCCAGAAGCTCAGATGAAATGGAATGAAATTAGGGGAAATACCACGACTATGTTTTCTGCTGGTAGAGAGATGATAATTCAGTGAGAGAAATCCTGTTTCCTGTGTAGTAGCCTGTGTAGTAGCCCTACAACTTTTTGATTTTTGTGTTGTCCTTAGAACTCAAGGGTAAATGCCATATTCTTTTGGATCCTTTACCATGAAAGGTGAATGGGCTTTCAAGTGGAAAGTGCACAAAAGAAAATCTCTGGATGGAAATGCTTCCACACATGGCAAATCCTTACTTAGAAAGGAACAGTGAGATCATAACCCAAGAGAAAACAAATCCTGTCATATTGTAAATATTTTAATTGATAAATGTTCCACTTGAAAATCACTAGACATTAATTTTTATAAGCTGTACAATAAACTTTTCAATTATATGAAGCATAAAAGTTATTCTTATCCTTCACAAACATCCAGTCACTCTATTCTGAGCAGGTAATCCCATGCCCACACTTTGTGACATTTTCCGTATCATCAACTAAGCAGAAAAGGGCCCACAGACAGACAAAAGGATGTGGCACCAGACTGTCACTTGGGTTAGGAAACAGGCAGGAGCACAGCAGTTTTCTCTAGACAGGATGAGGAAACCTGCAGGCAGAGTAGGCAATGGGGGATCTCCTGGCTCTGCTCAGCATCTCAAGTTTCTCACTTGAGGTAAATTGGTAAAAAGTTCCTCCTGAGACCAGGCATGAAGTCCTGACCATGGTGCAGTTGATTCCAAAATATCTGTTAACTGCACTTGTGGCACAATTTCACATGGTGCTTCCAGTGATTTACAGCACTCCTGAATTGGATTCTGGATTGATATGTTTATTAATCTCACGAAGAACCTTACAAAGTGAGGTTGCTTGATGGGACTGCAGCACGCATTGTGTGGGATTATTCCATACCTGTTTCGTCATTTCAATCCTATTGTTGATTATCGTGTGAATATTGCATTAACTTCAGCTTTGGAAAGCTGCTAATAGTTGCGATTCATAAAGTTGTCAGCTAACTCTATATCTACTTACTTTTTAAAGACCTACACACCAGTAGGGGTGGAAAAACCCAGAGCAGATAAAGTTGGCATTGTAACACCCAGGGCCAGGACATCAATGCAAAGAATTCTTGCACCAAAGAGAGCAGAAATGTAATAAATTTAACTTCAGATTTAGGAAGCACCCATGGGTTTCACCTTAGACTGAAAAGAGTCAAGATCTCTACTGAGAGCCTGTCTGAAAATGATTTGTCATTTAATGACAAAAATAATGACCTGCACAAAGTCATTAAATTACAGGTCCACTGGTGACATACGTACTGCAGAACAAGAACACAGTGTATTTTCTTCTGTAACACTGCATTTCAGATGTATCTGTTAGACAGATAATAAAAGTCCTTTGGAAAATAAGGTGAATGCATCACTCAGTGTAAGGGGACAAGTCCATACATCAGATCAGCTTCCCTCACAAGCACCTGGAGCCTCTCCTGTAGATCCCCTTACACCATCTCACAAGTGAAGCTCCCAGAGAGAAAGCAATCAGGTGAAATAACAAGGGCACACATATGAAAATGCAAAACTCTTTGCTGAGAAAGTATACGCTCATGATAAAAAAAAAAAAAAACCCAAACCATCTTGTTCTATCTTAAGAATAGAGAGTGGCTGAAATTAAACACTTTTCTTGTAGGAATAAAGAGTCTGTCTCATTAGCAATGTATCAAGAAAACATGAGTTTTGTCTGAGACTCAGAATTACTAAAATCTGTTAAGTTGCATAAAATTCAGTGGGCAAGGCTGCCTTTCAACCATATGATGGGAGACATTTCTGCATTGTTTTTGTCCACATTGATTTTCCTAAGTTGGGTCCTTGTACAAAGATTTCTGTCTTATAGGCAGAACCTCTTTTTGCTTAGCCCTGCCCCCTTCCATCAAGGGAGAGTGGATTGAATTTGCTGTGGAAAAGGGTATGGTTAACACTTGTGCAGGCCCACAAAACTGATCCCACTGCAGGCTTCTATGTCCCATATACATTCCTCCACATCCTGAAATAAACTGCATTTAGGTCTCTGCCCTTTTCTACCTGCCCACTTTGTTATCTTCCTTTTCTGGTATTACAAATATGATGACTTCAGTCCAAATGGCATACAAGACCTTAATGTCATACTGACAAACAGCACCAAGTATTCCATTCATATAAAGAGGCATGTATTGATTTGAAACTAAAACCACAAAACAGCCATGCAGAGTGTAGTGATTTTCTGAGAAAAAAATACTACATGAATGTACTTTACTGAAGCTGCCACTGCAAGTGTCCGTAATGATAGGAAATAGCTGGATTGATAGGTGTGACTTCTGAACTGCTCCCTTCAAGGATAGGAGAAAGTTTCCATCAGAATTCCACAATTTACCTCATATTCCTGTCCTGGAAAAAAATATTCTTCCAGCAGAAAAGGAGTACCTGTTTTGTCTGGACAAGCACCCTGAAGTGCCAGACCATAAGGTGTCTTCCTGCAAGTTCAAGGAAGCTTGGAACCATTTCTCAAATCAAATGCCAATACTGTCACTCGGCACTGTCAGTGCAGAAACATGTCTCTTTCCAAATATAAATAAGCCTTTTATAAAGTTTTGCACTTCTCAATTACATAAGTGTATTTATTTTGTTTATAACTGATAGCTTGATATTATACTTGTATTGCTTGGATAGTGTTCCAGCTGGTTAGATTTTCACACAAAGATAGGAATCAAAACCTCAGGCAAAACAAGAACTATCATACATTTTACTGATTTACAAATAATTCTTGGCCTGCTAATGCCATTCTTAATTGGACTACACTGTGAACAGCAATTAAGACTAAATGGCCACTTGCTGAGAGCTGGTGAAAAAGAAACTGCAGCTTTAGGCATTCACATTCTCCAGATAAAATGCAGTTGCCTTACTTTGATGTTAAAGAAAGAAGCTTAATTTTTTAATGGCTTAGTGTATTAAAAAAGGCATTATTCAATTCACAGCAGGGAAATTGATTTTGGGTAGAATTATATTTTTAAAAGTCTTTTTTCTAAGACCACTTTGTATATTTTAAGGCTCCTGGAGGTGGAACTCTACAGTCCTAGAGCAAAGAAGTGACAGCCATAGCTGCAATAACCTTGCCACACTGCCTCACCTATAACTTGACAAAATAATCCCAGGGCTAGAAAGAGATTTTCTGATGCAGTCCATGCACTGTTGGTCTGTCAGATTAAGTACTGGATACATGACTTAGCAGTGTAAAGGAAATCTGTGTAACTATTCACATCTCTGAATAATCCTGAAGCCCCTAACAGCCTATGTAAGATCCACCCTCTTCAGAAATAGACCAGTGTGAGCCTTATGCCCTTCCTCTATAGTGGTTAAAATAAATGCCTGCAGTGAACTGAAATTATCTTCAGAGCATCACAGGTCCTTATTTGAGAGAAACATCACATTCACACCCTTATGGCACCAGAGGAAGGAATTTGCTGCAGTTAAGAGAAAATTTTATATTCCTGAATGGCTGAACCTGAGGAAGAGCACTGACCCTCACACCTGGCAGTCTGCCGCCTTTCACTCAGGCTAAAGTTGGGATCCTGACAGACTTTCCCAAACTGTTCCCTCTTCTAACCTTAGCCCTACCCTGCCAGCATGCATCCTTCCAACTCTGATGCTAAGCCACCTGCCTCACACCCAGCTGCTCCCATTCCCAGGACACTGCTGAAAAGCCAGTGCCTGGACACCGCCTCTGTGGTTTAGCCGCCACAGCACTTAGCAGGGCCTTCAGCCGCCAAGTTGTCAGTCTGCCTGAAGGGATTTTGTCACTGGAAGCCTTCTGCAGTACTGTCTGACTGGGAATAAATCCCCTTGTGGGAGACAGACTCAGTGCAAACTGGCTGGATGGGAACAATGAAAAAGGCAGCTGTGGTCTCAGCTGCTTGGTCTAACCCCAGACAGAAAACACAATCAAGAAGATATCAAGTTTTATGGGAGGGAAGCCTATATTTATAATGATGGATCAAGAGCTCAATCAAGGTGTCAGCCATAACCTCTAAATGTGTTTCTGAGTTCTGAATGACAAGACTTCCACATTGTCTTGAACATAAGGAGATCTGATAGGTTTTCTAGGAACAAAAATTGTTTCTCTGACACATCCTTACTGAAAAAAGATCTTTGTGAATCCCAGTGCTTACACCAGTTCCATATAGACTTTAAAAGCCTGAATGCCTAAGGATTTGTCTAAACCATATCACATGCCAGCATGTGGCATGAGTTCAGGAATTTCAGCATGAGTTTTTCTTTGTAAAAAGCATTTAGAAATAGGTAATATATCAGTTCACAATGTTATCTGTATGTACATTTACATTTACATACTTTTAACTTCCTAAATCCATTTTCTCCCTCCACCGAGACTAAGATCTGAGAGTGCCTTTTCCACCATTGCAGGAAGTCTCAATATCATTAGCATAATTTCATCACAGAGTATTATCTAGCATCATCACTAGAACAACTTAGCCTGATGAGATAACACTAGCAACAATGTTATTTCATTATTCCACTCCCCAGAAGGTATTTCTTTACCATTGAGCTACTACTTGGCAAAAATACTGCTGAACACCTGCAGGAAATAAAATAAACTTAATCCAATTTATTTTGCAGATGCTGAGTGACAAGGTCCTCTGCCTCTCATGCAGCTTAGAGATCATACTTCTGCACATTTTAAATAAGAAGCAAGTTGTTTGCCCTGGTTGTGGTAGTGACATAAACAAATGTAGTCAGCCTTTCAATGACACTGTGTGCCTGGGACAGGTCAGAGCCTATGTCAGGGAGGTGGAAACACAAATGTCTCAAAGAAGCCAGGTACAAATCAGTAGCAATGGAGAAAAAAGCTGCTTCACTGCTTGTTCCTCTGTCCACTTGTGCATCTGAGGCCAGTCAGGGTGAAACAGAAGGGATTAAACAGAAAGCCACTTCTACAGCACATGATGCACACTCTGAAACACAGTCTATAATCTGCTCTGACTCAGAGACCAGATGCAGCTAATTGGCACAGTCCCTTAATTAGCACAGAGCTACCATCTCTGCAGATAGTGCAGGAGTGTGTGCAGTGTGCTGCAGTGGAGCACAACACCTGTCAGTCGGGACCCCTCTCCTCCCATAACGATGCCCTGGCTGGGAAGGTTGCCCTTGGCTAAAGAGAAAAACTGGAGGCCAGAGGTGAAAATGTGAAATGGTTTTTCCTTAAGTGCAGGGACTCTTGCAGCTGAGCAGCTGTTGTGGTTCTCTCCAGGCTGTACAATAAGGAGGCTGTCCCTGGTGGACAGAAAGCAAATGTGCAGGTGGTTTCTTACACTTGTTACCTCCTTACTAAAAAGGAAAAAAGGCAGTGCTTTCTTTCACAAAGGAAAAAAATACATGCTTTCACCTACATTCTCTAAATGCATTTAGCAGTGCAAACCTTTCATGTCCTGGAATGGGCTGGTGTTTTCATCTCTAACCCACAGATTTCATTGTCACTTCAGTACTGCCATATGCAGTTACTCTGACCACAGATCAAGCACATTCAACTAAAAGTTTTTACTAAACTTATAAAATAGTGAGCTACCTCTTCTAAGAATAACATAACATAATATAGATAAGGCAGCAAATTTTTCTTAGCTACTAAAACAGCCTTCAACAGGCAAACTAGCAATTTTTCTTTTTTTTTTTTTTTTGTTTCTTGGGAAGACGACATATTTTGCAGAATACTTCTGAGGTTACTTTTGCAGACGCAGTTATATGTTCTGTTGTCCAAAGGGATCCATCCAAAGTGTCTTCTGCCACCCATCCTTTTCATGCCTACTACTCATCCTGCAGCTAGTGAAGCAAGGGAGTCTCCTCATGCTTATGGTGATGGGTAGGGATGCAGAACAGTAATGCTTCCAGGGCCTTATTCAGAGCCCTGTCATACTGTGGGAAGGCCATGGGGATAAATCTAGTCTAGTTAGGTTATCCCAGGCATCTCTCCCTCCCAGAAACAAGGCAAAGAGATGCAGAGGCACTTGCATAACACAGATCTTGCAGGCCACTGTTACCACTTACCACATCTGCAACAAGTCCAGTTGAGCCACCTTTCAATGTTAAATTATATCTCTCTGCTGGGTTATTCTGGGTTGATGTTGCTGTACAAAACCAGAATATGGCCCTTATTATAAGCATGTTTTTATACAGAGGATGACAAATATAAATAATGCAATTTTTTTTGCTGGAAGGGGCTATACCTTGAAGATGCTAGGAAGACCCTAGGAAAGCTTCATGGTAAAATAAAATTTAAAATTGTATCAGACCTTCATTTTCCTTCTCCTGGGAAGAGACTGGGAAGAGTCACTACATATAATTACAATCCCACATCTTCGGTCCAAATAGCTTCCCATATTTAGAAGTCTATCTGCCATCATTGTAGAAAGTTTTTATCCATAAAATGCCAGTCTTTGTAGCTTGTGTTTGTGTTTCTAAACTGAGACATGGAGCTATGATTTACTGGCTTTTATCCAGAAGAGATAATGCTGCCAAGTTAACAATGTGGCTGTAAGCTTTTCATTAATTTTCCAATGTACTTTGTCTTAGTGGGCAATGTAGATCTCAAGTTCAAAATTTTCATGGGAAGAAAATAAATGCCTGTTAGGAAGTCAGCAATTAATTACATATAGCAACACAGTTAGCTCCAAATTCTACTGTAATTACATGAGCTGTATGCAAATATATTTGCACAACAAATCCCAATGGACTGAGATAAGGTAAGTTGTATTTTGGATATTTTTAAAATCTGGAATATTCTTAGTGGAAAAAAATTCCTCTCTCTCTTTCTTGCTGCAGTTCTTTACACACATACAACTCCCAGACCTTATGTGCTTCATCCCAGTTATGCCACTGAGGCTGCCCACATGCCTAGGAATGAAAGGCCATTTGTACAAGAATCTCTGCAAATGTTAACCCAAGCAAGCAGGCTTGGTTTGGTTTCCAGCTCCTCCTACTCATGGACTGGAATGGTAGATACTGAGAAAATGACCTGTGGATGCATGAGAGTGTGCACGAGAAAATTCAACAGGAATTTTCCATAATTCAAACAGCTTGGGATGCTCTCCCTCAATCTTGAAGGGTGTGGGTGATTCTGATGATAACAAGGGAAGGGAAAACAAGACTTTGGGGAATAGGAAGGGCCTGGCTCATGACTAGGTTCCTTCAGATTCAGCAGCAGGCTGGCTGTTTCAACACTTCCTGACTACCCAATTCCCAGCTGTGAACCAGTTTTCAGATGTGTTTTTTCATAGTCTCTTGAAAAGTTCATTGTACTCCTACACCCTAGACCATATGGGACTTATTAAACTCTCAGTAATAAATATACAAAATCTGAGTAATGTCACTCAAAAAGCAATGTGTCTCAATTCTGACATCAGTCACCTGCCATAAAAATAGTGTGATGCATGTGAGAATAATATAGTTTTCACTGGCATATTGCTGAGGGTTATGAAGATTGTTTCAGCCTGATGATAATACAGCAAAACTACAGACATGATTTCCTGCACGTTTGAAAGCAGTGGAAAATGTAGATTGCCTAGAGAAAAGATTAATTATTTCCCATAGATTAAATGGGAAAACCTCCATTACATTATCCTTCTTAATGTTTTATGGTTTTTATTCTGCACTTTAAAAAATTTAACCTCACTTCCCAGGTGGGCTTGTCCTTATGCAATTAAAAGTAAAGAACAGAATCCATAACAGATGGAACTTCCACACAGAAGAAAGTCTCCTTTACTCTCACTTTTCCCCACCCAAATTCTGTTTCCTACAAAAGAGACTTAAGAATGGAATCAAATTAGAGCTAATCAACCATAGCATTTTGTAATTAAGAAGAAGGCCACATCCCATATGGAATGATGAAGTTTGACAACCTATTGCCAATCTTGTTGCTTTTTCACCCATTTATATGAGTCAAACCCTGTTTTCTACAGAGGAAGGGTAAGTGAGGAATTACTCCACTGAAAGGCATGGAGTTACTCCATATTTATATACTATTGAAATAAGTCCAGAGTCATTGTTTTGAGTAGCAGATGCAGATTCAAGACAATTCAGTGCTGTGACAGTCCATTACAATGGACTGTTGGAAGGCTTTACCCTGCAGTTCAGGCTGTGTCTCCTCTGAATGCGCCCACTGGTGTCACTGCATCATCCCAGCATCATTACTCCTGCTGGCCTCCTGCTATGCAGGAACAGAAGGAGTTGAAGTTGTGGTAACTCCCTTTGCTTAAGCAGAGTCCCTCTAAAACCCTAGGAAGAAGCACAAAAAATGCAGGAACTCCCCTTACTCCAAATTTCACATGTCAGCAGCACCCAGTCTTACTTCCCTCCTAGCATCTACAGAGAATTCTGCTGCAACCCTGAGACAGTGAGGTGTCCCAAAACAGTGCCAGCTGTACCCTACATCAAGAAACAACACTATCTGTACCCTGCATCAAGGCCCCCTTTGTTAAAAAGAAAAGAAGAGTAGTTGCAATAACAATCTCCCTTCTAAGGGGAATGGACACCAGACCCAACTCACAAGAAAGTCTTCTGTCTCCCAGAAGGTGGGGTAAGGGACATTGTTAAAAAACCTTCTAGTTGAGTAAAGCCTTCTGATTACTATCTGTTACTGGTTGTTCAGATTGGCAGCAACGAAATAGCAAAGAGAGTCTGAGAGCAGTCGGAAGAGACTTCTGGGACCTGGGGCGATTGGTAGAGGAATCAGGAGCATTGGTATTGATTTCAGAAATGGGAGTGAAAAGTATCTGACAAGAGATTAAAAAACCTTTGAGAAATATTAAGGCAGAACTCATCTGATAAATCTCCAGAGAGCAGAGTATTCAATTAGCATCCACTTTGTTAATCCTTTTATGCTGCATTGTCCAGACCACCGTTTTCTGGATTCATACAGTGCCACTGTATTGCAGTGATTTTATTCTGGTGCTTTGTTGGACTTTGACTGTCTTCTAAGCAGAAGCAGATCAGTGGAGATATCACAATGTTTATTTTAAATCAATTTGTTCTTTTATGTAAAACAGTCTTATCTTAATATTTCTCCCAAGGCTGATTAGTCTAAAACATTCTACCTGAGTTGTTTCATGGCATAGTTATGGTAATTGCCTAAGCATGAAGACAATTTTTTTTTCTCCAGGAATGATATTCAAGGACTCCTTAATTTACAAGAAGCAAAGCAAAAAGGCATCTATTAGTAAATCAGATTGTATCTCTCAAATATATAAACTGAAAAATAAACTGGTGCAGAAATGGCTTAATTAGTGATGGGATTATTCAACACTTAAACCAAATAATGAATGAGACCAAAGCTGTAGAAGGCTTTGTCCCTCACTTATTTCAAAGTATTTTTCTTACTTAAAGAACTGCTTTCTGTAAATGAGCATCTGATTTCTAATAGTAAGCTAGTGTGTATTCAGTTAGCTCAAAGAAAACAAGAATTAAAAAAAAGCCCTATCACACTGTTTCATATTTAAAATGCAACAGACTATACATAAATATGTACAGAGTCAACAAAGCAGTTGCCTTTTATACAAAAGACATGAGAGAAGTTCCTAGAGGACTGTTGTTCCGAGGCACTAAATTTCTCAGTAGATTCAGAGTACTTTTCAAATGGATAGAGATATTTCCTTTAATTACTAAAATACTGTACAAATCTAGTTAGTGTCCATAATGTTTACAAATTGTCTTACTGAATTAAATGGGATTGTTAACGGAAGCACTAGTCTTAAAATACTTCTAGGATATCTTTGTTTTTAAACATGATCTTTAAACCAAATTTGTTGTTTCTCCTGACGTGTTATGCAGATTTCAGCTGTGTCTACCACCCAGACACTGTGAAAAGCCCTGTCACTCTCAAGGATGTGCCTGGAATCTCAATGAAGAAGAAAAATACTACCCAACTGTCAGTTGTGTTCATTTTTGCAAAGTCCTTGCCAGAATACGAATTTATTTATTTGGAGAAAAACACACTTCTGTGCTCCCTAAATTCTAGGGGGGGTCATTTTTCTGAGTGTAATTCTACAGTTTTTATACTGTCATAACTGCTGCTCCTTGCGTGGGCTGTTTTCAGCCATTTCAGAAAGGTCAGACAAACCAAATAATGTCCAGCTAGGTGAGCCTCCAGTGAGGCTCTCCTGCACAGGCACCTCCACCTCCCTTCAGTATGTCCATCACCTAGAAAAAAGTCAGAAACTGAAAGGGAGGTTTTATCATAGAATATCTTGAGTTGAAAAGGATCTGCAATGATCATTAAGTCCAGGTCCTGGCACTACACAGCATAATCCCAGAAATCACACCATGTTCCAGAGAGCATTGTTCAAACACTCCTGGATCTCTGCCAGGCTGGGGCTGTGACCACTTCCCTGGGGAGCCTGTTCCAGTGCCCAGCCATTCTCTGGGAGAACATTTTCCTAAAATCCAACTTACACCTACCCTGACACAGCTTCATGCTATTTCCCTGGGTTCTGTTACTGGTCATGACAGAGAAGACAGCCCCTTCTCTTTCACTCACAAGGAAGTTGTCCACTGCAATGAGGTCCCACCTCAATCTCCTCTTCCCCAGGCTGAACAGACCGAAGGTTCCTTGTAAGGCTTCACCTCAAGACCCTTTACCAACTTCATGTCGCCCCTTGGACACTTTTTAATAGATTTTTGTCCTTCTTACATTGCTGCTATCAAAAGTGCCCCCAGCACTCGAGGTGATGCTGCCCCAGAGCAGAGCAGGACAATCCCCTCCCTTGCTTGGCTGTGATGCTGTCCCTGATGCCCCACAGGATACGGGTGGCCCTCCTGGCTGCCAGGGCACTGCTGGCTTATGTTCAACTTGCCATGGACCGGGCTTCAGAAGATTTTTGACAGAAAACTGAATGTCCCTAGTTTAGATGAGTAAAACTGGAGATAAATTGGGCTATTAAAAAAAAAAATCAGTATTAACTTTAGGGAAAACACAGCTGAACCAGCATAAAATCTAGAGACTAAGAAGTTCTGGCCTTTATCTGGATAAAGCCAGCGCTTGGTCTAAGGTGACTTGTTTTGAGCTAGAAAAGACTTTGCTCCTCTGAGAAATATTGACCCTTGTCTCCTGCTCCAACGAACAGAATTTTGTTATTTCCCCAAGCAGAAATTGCATATGCATAAAAAATAACATGAGGAAAGACAATATACAGACAAAAAGTATTTATAGATTGAGGACAGAGCTTTTCTTTTGGGAAAAAGAAAAGTCTCAGCAGCAGTTATCTTTATTTTCATGCACTCACGGGTCACAAACTATCCCCAAAACCACAGAGTGATACTCCAGTAACTTTATGTTTAATGCTGGTTTATTAGGGATGGAGATAACTTCTTACTCTTCCCATTCAGGACCAGCTTTGCTGAAGACTACAGACATTAATTATAGCTGTACCTTCATTGTTTTTTATGGCACTAATACATAGCTGAATTTTTGTTACAGGTTGTGACTGCAAGGGAGGCAGCTGCCATAAAGAAGGAATTCACCTTATAAGAATACCACTAGTGGTATTGCAGAACTGAGGTAAGTGTGAAGATAATGGTAATTATCCAACTATAAACAGAAACTGTTAAAGAAACATTCAGTGTTATAGCTTTTTAGTTGACAAGCATAATCCAATTACTCAAATTTTGTGCTAGCGTGAGTCCAGAAAAAAATACAAAAATTAGAGTAATTTTTCCAAGATATTATTTCAAAAGAGGTAAAGTAATTACACAACAATCTAAATTTCTACTCTCCAAAACCTGAAAAAATGTATAATACATGTTTTTTTCTTTAGTGTACAGAGAAATGAGAGAGAATTAAATGAAGAAAAGGTCTGAGTCAATTAGGAGAACAGGGAGAAGAATGATACAGGGAGAAGGGGCTGAGATCAGAAGGGAAAAACACAGAGCACGAAGGACATCAAGAGGGAAGAGGTGTAGATAAGCAAGAGTCAAAGCACATTCTTCATCAAAATTCTGATGAAGATATTTACTTGAACAGAGCATGAGCTTAGCATGGGACATCAAGAACTATGTTGAATCAGGACAGTTGAGATTTTCCGGAAGAAATTAATACCTCGTGTTCCATTTCCCTGAAATCTCTACACCCCATAAATCCAAGGCATCTCAGATTGATCATGCTTGTGGTGCCCACAGAGGATAAACAAGCTCTTTCTAAACAGACTACCTGACTAGCATCTCACATCATGCAGGCAATTATACCATTGACATTCATAAACCTTCTGCTGCTCTACAGAATATCCCCAAATCCTTTTTGATAGAAATAATTTCTGAAGTGGAGTTGAGGAAGGGGTACAAATGGAAATGCAAAGGTGATGTTCTTGACTTTCAATTAACAGGATTAACATCATTGAAGAAAACAAAATTTCTCCAGATCTGTACTGGTGTAATTGAGGGCAGCACCTAACCCTGTGCTGTACTCACCTAACATTTAAGAGGTCAGCGTACTATTCTCCAGCTGTAACTTTCATGATCTTTAAGTCTAACTGAAGTGGCTCAACAACTTTGAAGGATATTTTCTGGTCCAAGATGGAAATTGAAGCAAAGAGAAGGGAGGCAGCCTTGAATTGGTGGTGAGATCACCCAATTAATTAGCTCAGTTCCATTAGGCTTCTGAAAATTCATACATAACCTGAAAGAAAGTTAAAATAGCCACTCACTATTTCAGAGAGGAAAAAAATTATTTCTGTATTATGCCAACTAACTGCAGCTGGCAGTGGTCAAAGACAGCATAGCCATGATACTATTGCTCTCTTCTGAATCTAGAATGAAATCTGTTGTATACATGGTAATACAGTCAACAGTGAAATTACTTCTGCTTGGGTTGCTGCTATTTTTGCTAATCTCAGCTAGAGTTTAGTTGGTTGTTTTCTCCTGAAGAATCAGTGTAAAGAGGGGAAAGATAATATACTGATGAAAATTACTGTTTCTGTTCAACCTCCTATACTCAATAGTATTTGTTAGGCTCCTCTAAATATAGCAGTACATGTTTGGAGGCAGATGCTGCACACAGTTCAGATTCAGAGTGCTGTTTGGGAGCAGTGACCTTCCAAAATGCCTTGTGTGCAAATCTCCCACAGTCTTCCCCATCATCAGCTGCATCAGTTTCTTCATTAACAGTGAAACAAAATTGCAACAGGGAATTAATTTCCACTGTCTATGTTCTTTTTCAATCGAGTATTTTTCAATTTTAAGCACACAAGTAAATTTGGACTCAAACAGACTTGTAATTAAAATGACTGAAGATCCAAGGATGAATCAGATGTGTACTGATGAACACAATTTCCACCAAAAATGCCAGCTAACTGAACCAGATAGCTTCCCTCAAAACATCCAAGCTTGGGGCTTTTGCTGGCCCCCAAAAACAGATTTGGTGTTCCTAGCAGCTTCTGTGAGGAAACCTGGAGCAGTGTAGGCGTCCCCACACAGGAGTCAGGCTCCAAGCCCTGCAGCAGGTGCTGCTGGCCTGCCCATCCCCACCGATGGTTGTTGGATGTGCCCAGTACCTCCCGGCAGCAACTCCCAGCTTTGCCCCAAAGCCACTGGTGATTTCCAGAGCCTCTGTCCATGGCAAAGCTCACAATGACAGTCATTCCAGTGGCAGTCTACTGGATTGAAAGAGCCTCTGCTGGTTCCCATGAAATTTGGGTCAGAGAAAGGTTTCCTTCCAAAATACGTAAAACAACTACGAATCCGTAAAGCTCACCTAGTTTCAGGACAGTTCTAGTATTCTTCCAAGGTATGAAAACCACTGTCTGTATCACCCAAAAGCTTTGATTAAGAGACTAAGGGGAAGCTAATATCCACACGAAAATCCTCACAGCCCCAATCCTGCTGTTTATAATGCTCAGGCAGACTACTGTGCTCAAGTGGAGCACTATTAACTTTAATGTGGATTCCAGCCATGCATTTTAAATTGCCAGATCAGAGACTGGAATTATATGTACACAGGGGCAAGTGCTGTCTACTGCATCTTCTACAGTGTGGAGCACATTGTGAGGGGTTTTAACAAAGGGTGATAAAAATATCATAATAATAACAACTATAACAATACCATTAGTAGTTATGACAAAAAAATAGATGACACTGTCTACAATATTCAGCTTCAATTTTCTTTTGATGCCTTAAGTTTTAGCTTATGTATTTTCAGATTCTGTGGTGCTTTATTGTGTAGTTCTGAGCTTCATATTAAGGGATGCTAAGCTGTCTTCACAGAGTAGGCAGACAAAACAATTCCTTTTCTAGCTTGGGACCAAGGACAATCAATACAAGTTACAGACTCAAGAGCATAAACAGCAGTGGACTGAAGAGAGAAAAACAAGAAAGGCGGGACTTCATAACCTGCAGCATTGCGTTCTTTCCCTTGGTCCCGCACAGCTCTGGAGAGCCCAGCTAAAGGCGCTGTTTCTCAGCGGGACCCAGGGCGCCACATGGTCCGGGCACTGTGGCATTCTGCGCACCGGGGTGGGCTGGCTGCGTTCTGCTGCTGTGCACAAGGGGCAAGGCAAAGAGGGAAGGAATTGTCCACTCTGTCTGCGTAGTTGGCTGGAGAACTTTATTGTTGCGTGGAGCTGCGACGGAGAAGCGCAACTTGCTCCCCAACGCCGTGTGGGCAAAATGGCGTCGAACAAAGGAGGGAATGGGGTTTTATAGGGGGCAGGTTGAGGGAGGTGGAAGCCCCCTCACTCAATTGGGGCAGGTTATGAGGGAGTGATGTGGACTGGGGTAACCAACGGGGACGCAAGAAAGGCGGACAGGGGACTCTGGAATGAATGGGGTTGCAGGGCTGTGGTAACCAATAGGGAAGTCTCAGGAAGAAATGGGGGGTGGCTACTGGAGTTGACCCGGAGCGGACCACCACGGGGGGAACAGGGGTGTACAAAGCAGTACACAGAACCGGCTAACTAACATACATCAGAATCACTAATCTCAAACCAACCCTGGGATGCAACAATAACCTAAAGCTATAATTGGACAATTAACTCCAATATGCAAATGGACCAGAACTTGTAAAAGTGAGAGACCTTGTGACTGGTTGTGCATTTTATGACCATTTTGGGTTCATCTCGGGTGTAGACCTGGCTGGACTCTTGTACTGCCCAAGGTGTATCCAGTGAGGCCTTTTAATAAATACCTACTTTATTCTTTAACTCTGTCTAGCCTCTGTTCCAGGTCAGCCTTCTCATGGTATCAATTTGAGTAAAAATACATACCAATTTTTATTGGAAAAAGATTTGTGACCCACTATGCAGCAAAATGAGCCCAGCTTGAGAAAATTCCTCCCAGAATATTGAATTATTTTGCTGAATAGAAAACATCTTCATACAGAGTTGTTTAAATAAGAAACTTTTTATACCTTGTCCAGCTTTCAAATTTCAGATCATAGACTAGTGATGCACCTTTTTAAGGGCTGGAGGGACCCAGCTCAGATTCAGCAGACTCATGGCTCTCTCCTCAGCACGTAGGCCTGGTCCTTTCACACTCCCCAAGGCCTCTGGATCACCTTTCCCCAAACTCCAGAGGCATGTGGGCAGCCCTTGGTCAAATCCCTCCTCTGAACCTCTTGGTTTGCTCAGCCTGGAGAAGAGGAGACTGAGAGGAGACCTTATTGCTGTTACAACTTCCTCCTGAGGGGAAGAGGAGGGGCAGGCACTAACCTCTTCTCTGAGTGAGCAGTAACAGAACATGAGGAAATGGCATGAAGCTGTGCCAGGGGAGGTTTAGGTTGGATACCAGGGAAAGGTTTTTCACCCAGAGGGTGGCTGGGCATTGGAACAGGCTCCCTAGTGAGGTGGTCACAGCACCAGGCTTGACAGAGTTCAAGAAGTATCTGGACAATACTCTTGGTCAAATGGTGTAATTTATGGGGCTGTCCTGTGCAGGGTCAGTAGTTGGACTTGGGTGATCCTCATGGGTCTCTTCTAACCCAGAATATTCTGTAATTCTATAAAATGTAGAGAAGAAAAAATTTGCAGCCATCCCACTCCATTGTTAACTATTAAAATCTGAAAGTAATTTGAATTCAGTTGGTTTCAAGATAACTGTATCTTTTAACTGGAAAACATAAGGGACCTATAATGTTTTATATTTTCTCCCCTGTAGCCACCTATATACCAAATAATTTTCATTATTGATTTTGGTAAGATAAATAATCAAGTTCCTGAAGTTTGTTCTTTACAGCATTTCTTCTGTGAATTGCTGGACCTACAGAAGTATCCACATAGCTAATGCTCTTCTTAGAGGAATGCAACCAGCCCCAGCAATGCCACACTGCCAGTCTGGTTAATCCTCTTGATCCTATCTGATACTTCTATGCTTGCATATAAGGACAGCTCAGGGTGAGAGATCTCTTTTTGTCTCTGTCCTGAACGCAGTTTAATGACTTCTTATTTTGCCTTCCACAGATTTAACATATCTGTAATGCTAGACTTATCTACAGCTGACCAAGAAAAACATTCAATAAATCAGACACAATCCTGATTCCTGTATAGTTACCCCAGGAAATTCCATGATGTGAAGATCAAGAAACTTGTAAAAACGTGCTTGTTTCTGAAATATCCATGTCCTTAAGAAAAGAACTCTTTTTCAAAGCTGGTATTAAATTAGTATATGTATATACTATATTATTTTATTTATTAATTGTTATATATATAAAGAACTTAGAAATTATCTGTATTTTTGACCTCCACTCTGGATAGATTCAATGTACTCATTTTTGGGCTTCAGGAGAATATGCTTAGAAATATAAATTAGGACAAAATGAAGAAATTCCCTTTGGTGTGATCTAGAGTTTAAATCCAGAGAAATCTTCTCTATCTATACATTTTAGTTTACATATTTACTTGAATTCCTAAGAGGGATTATATCTAGCCATGCAGACCAATTAAAATTTGAAATCCTGAAAAATCACTTCCTTAACCACATCCTATCACAGCAGATTGTGATACATTACAAGAGATTCTTGATATAAATTCATAAATTGTTATTAAATACTAGCAATTACTTATTGGGAAAGAGATACCAGTTGCTTCCTCTTAAATGACCTGTAAATATCTAGTGAAGGATCCTGTTCTGTTCAAATTTTTATCCTCAATACAGTGCCAGTGCACCACCTAGGAACTGATGGAGGAGTGGAGCTGTCTGTCCGATGTCCGAGGGTTCTTCTTGCATTCTTGACTGGGATGATGTTGATTTGCCAAACCATAAGTTGTTTGATCTACTGTTGTGATTGTCTGGATTAACTCTTATGTTCTGGTTCCCTGACTATATAATTCAATTCATTTATTCATTAACTTCAATAAATTTCTGTTTCTGAGCCACTTACACCATTACAAGCATCACATTATTGACTGGGAAGAAAGCCCTAGGTTACAAAGACCATCTACTTCACCCCAGGAAATCTGTCTAGTTTTTTATAAAATACAGACTGTCAGAAGTCACAATTTTCCTCTTCTGGCTCATTTGGCTCAGGAAAACCTTAACAGCCTGCTGAGATGAAATGAAAGCAGAGACACAGTAAAATAGAAAGAAATGAGACTGGGCTACAATGATCAGCTCATAGACCAAACACATGTTCCCAGCAGCCAGTCTTCCCCTTAAGGTAACAGTCAGCTGGAAACAAAATCTGTTTGTTCTGTAGAGTGCCAGGACCTGTCTGCTAAAAACCTGTGGTCCAAGACACAGTGAAACTAAGTGTCAATGTCCCTGGTGTACTTCACAGGATTTGTTTCCAGCCTCTTAGATAAAAAGGAAATCATAGACAAAGGGATGATTTAGATTTGTGAAGTCAAGAGGTTTAACATCATGAAATGCCCGATTGAAGGTAGTCATGCATTGTTATCCTTTGAGACGGGTGCTACAGGGAGGGCAGACAGAGCATGGCACAGGTGGGCTGGGAGCAGCACGTGATGTGTGCAGCACAGGTGTGCGCTGTCTGGTGCATGGTGTGTGGTCTCCAATGCCCAGTACCCTTTCCAGTAAACTGATTTTATCCCAGTCCATGATCTTTGCTTTTTGTACCTCCAATTCTCATCTTCAGGTCTCCACAGAGAGGGGAGGGGGAGAAGGAGAAGAGAAGGGGGCAAGCAAATGGCACATGGTTTGGAGAGTCTCAGTGGAAGCACTAAACTAGGTAGTACCATTCCTAAACCACAACAGGGTGCAGTGGTGCCAATATGAAGGTTTAGATGCATGGTCAAGACACAGGTTTGAGTTACTAAAGAACCTTGGTCTTGTTTGTTGTGTATGTCCAGACACAACTTTTTTGTCAGCTTCGGCCCCATTCATCATGCATGAGCAACATATAGACAGGGGTTTAAGATTTCAGTGCTCTGATGTTGATGTTTTTATTTCTTCCTAAACTTTGCAAGCAAAGCAAAGGGCACAGAGATGCAGAATATGTGTGATGATAGTTACCCTAGTAACCATGGGCTGCACCTTACTTAGGCCTCCCTTGTTTTAAGGATTGTGCAGACATGAAGAGGGATACAGCCTCTGCTTATGAGAAATTGGTAAACATTACAATCTCAGAGGAAGGAGAATATGTGAGTGTGATAAAAAGCATGTGAGGAGAAAGGGTCTGAGATAACATTTCAAAGAGCAGTTTTACACAAATCCATGGTGCTATTCCTTCAAATCTTCCCCTATAATTCACATAGCATGATGACCTTTAAACACAGCTTCCTTATTCTGATAAGTGTATGTGATAAACTAAAATAGCTATGTTCGTTTTTTCTGCTAACAGCACCATAAAAGCCTTTTATCTGGTATAATCATCAGCCTTTTCACAAACTGGCTGTGTGACTACTGAAGACCTCTGGCTATCCCTTATCTCCTGAGCCTCCTTTTGTTTTTTGAACTGCCATATCAATTCCTACATTAAGGGTATAGACCCTTCAAAGAAGGGGTTCTCTTTCCCTTTTTTTTCCTGCTTGTTGCTTCAGTCCATTAGAAACGGGAAGAGACTGTATTCATGAGAATGAGAATCCTTATTTATGGGAATGTGTTTATTCAGAAAACACTCCTAATATTCTTGACATACTTTTAACTGTACAGGAACAGAAGGTGTACAACCCAAAACCTAATTGAAGCAGCAGCATTTCATCCTCAGTCCCTATCACTTTATTATTATTACGGTTTTAACAGTCAGACACAAATTGTGTCACTCTGTTTTAACTCAAAACCCACTTTCAATAAAATTAACTTTATCAATATATGGTAACACAGTTTGGTGTGTTGTGAAATGTTTGCAAGTTAAACATGCGAGGGCACATTGGAGAGTAGTGCAATATACCATAAAACCTTGGCTGCAAACATATCACTCTGAATCATTTGAAACCTCTAAAGTAAATAAATCTTATATCCCTAGGTAAATAAAAGAAATAAACCATATAACCCCATGCTGCCATTGCAGGTGACTTTGGTTCTTTTTTCTGGATTTTTTTTTATTTGACTGAACTAGATCTTGATCCATGTATCTGCTATGCTTTCCTCTTAAATTTAAGGCAGCAGATTGAGTGCAAGGAGCAGTAGGGGGCAAGAAAGTAACAGTATCTTTGTATATTGGGAAACTGGATTTTCAGAGAAATCATCACTAACACAATGAATATAAGGCAGATGTAAAAAAATGAACTTTAAAAAAGAACTTTAATATGATGGTGAATAGGAGGATAACAAAAAGATTCACTGCACATGAGGGAAATGAGTTCATCTGTTCTTTAAGTGCTGAAGTATTATGCCACAAGTTTGGAAAAGTCCAGAAGAAGGGTAATATATCCAAGATGCATGCAGGTAATGATCTGACTGAAATTGTTGAATAAGAAGAGCAGATAGGCAGAACTAGAGTCTAGAAAGTGCTGGGAGGATAAACATGGCTGAAGGTAGGTATGCAGAGAAAGTTAGAAAGAAGTGTTAAAAATGCAGTTCAACTGTGAACCATAACAGAAAACAACAATACTGGTGTGATTGGTGCTTAAGAAAAGGATGGAAGTTGGCAAAGGATTGAAAGGAGCTCAGTTTTGACCAAGTTAATTTTAAGCTAATCATCAGATAACTGAAGAAGAGAGAAATATTTTATTTGATCAAAGGAGATTACTTATGGGTGAGATTACTTATGAGAATAGTTTAAAATAGTTGCTTAATTTTTAAGGTTAAATATAGCAGTTCAAGCATATTAGGCAGAGGATATAATCAAAGGAAAGGTCATAGAGCAGACAGGGACCAAGAACTGTTCTTCAAAGGAGAAAAGGGGAGGAATTGCCTAAAAGATAAAGATAGGGGATGAGGTGTTTCTTTGTGAGGTGGTTGATACGAACTTTAGTCAGAGGCAGGAAGGACAGAATGAGGGCTAGAGCTGAATAAAAGAGTAGAATCTTCACAATGCTAGGCAGAGTGCACTCTTACTCCCGGCTAGTGGCAGGGAGATTGTGAAGCACTGAACAAGCACTTTGAAAAGATTGCTTTCTGCTGACATTGTACACTTCATGCTTGTCCATGTTTAAGCACATAGTGCTGCATGCAGGTGCTCTGCTCATACTTTCAAAAGGCCTTTATAAATGCATTTGTTGTACCACTACCTGTACTCTGCATGTTCTTGCTCCTGCTGGCAGAATTGTAGACTGGATCTGCCAGGGTCAGAGCCCTCATGTCCTGAGGGATCCTCCATTGTCCGACATGGTCATGTAGCAGTGCCTACCATTTTTGCCACTTTTTTCTGTTACAGTCATTTGAAGACTGATGTGTTTCACTGGTAGCTTGGTCATATTTTGAAACTTCCTGTGACCCTCACTCATTGGCATAATTTAATCAACTGTACACAATTTGACAACTTCAATAAGGAATATCATAGTCTACATTATTTGAATTCACTCTTTGGCAAAAAGTGTCCTTATTCTGTCAGCTTCTGTAATATATTTTCAACATCATGGAACAATTTTGAGTACCATATTTATATATTATAGAATGTTTCTACAGATATTCAGCCTGAAGATGTCAACACATTAACTATTTGGAAGGTCTTCTACTGAGCTGTGGGGTTATAAATTAATGGTTAATTTGCTTAAGCTCTTTCTGTTGCCTTACAGTGCCCTTTTTCTCCTTACTGCCTTTGTCATCAGCTAATGCTCTTCCTTACATTTCCCAGAAATTTCACAGCTGGAAAAGCAACTGTCAAGTGAACCAGATGTGTCACTTGTAATTCAACAACTTGTGAACAGATCACTGATGCAAAGAACACCTAATATGCAAGATGATGTGTTTATCTGTGGCTACAGAATCAGAATCTGAAAAGTTAAAGCTGATAATGAAGAGATCCAGTCTTGCCATGAAAGGGACTAAGACTAAGCTCAGACCAAGAAATGTTTCTGAAATGCTCTGACACTGCTTGATCTTTGACATTCCAGAAGGAGCCTTATTAAAACAAGAGGTTCCCCAGTGATGTACACATGGTTCTGCTTTCTTAGTAGTCCACTGTCCAGACTAATAATTTGGAATAGGAGACATGAAAAAAGCAGAGGTAGGCAATGGATCTTGCTGGATTCAACAGCAAAATACCTCCTCGTTTACAGAGAAAATAAACTGCATTTCCAGGGAAATTTATTGCTGACATAGGCAGCGGAATAAGGGAGAAAATATACATCTTGGAAACTGTTTTCCACCAATTTTCTGTTCTACAGATGGGAGCACTTGTGTGTTGTTTTATGAAAAGAGGTGGTGACCTAGAAAGAAATTAACAGGAAAAAGTAGGACATAGCAGAGTTTGTGTTACTCTTAATTACTCCTGCATTTTCTCCTTCTGTTCAGTCAACAAAGAGATTGCAAAATTATAATAGTGTATTTGAAATAAAAATTTAGCTGAAGAAGAATTAATAGGATAGTAGAAAGTGCCTCACAGTAGAATAAGATTGGAAAAGCAGGAAAAAATTCAGAAAAGACAAATATTTAGTAACCTAAATTTTGCCAACAGATATTATTGTTCTTTATAATAACAAATATTATCACATAAACATTTTGTAAAGCAAGAAAGTAATTTACTAATGTATTGCTCCAAATTTAATTCCTGAATGTTTATAATTCTTCTATGGAAACTCGTGATCCACAGTATTGAAAGGACATACATGGATTGAGCCTACACTTGAGCATTCAGATGACTTATAACAAATTTACTACTTCATAATTGTTTCATCTGTTACATAAAAGCCATTACTATAGGCCAATTAACAGAATAATTATCAGGGAGACAGTATCTAATTGGCTTAATTAGTTGCATGCTGGCCAAATTTCATTGTGTATATTTATCTGAATTCAAGTTTTGAGTTTTACAGACTAGAGACTATGACAAAATATTCCAGTGATTCTCTCATACAGTAAGGAACACTTCATTTCAAAACATGAGCATTTTAAAATAAGCCTAACATTGTGGTAACATTGTGTTACCTCAAAATAAACCTAACTGATTTTTCTACTACCAAGATGCTTAATCATGCTTTGAGGAAGGGCAAAATTCTTATTCCATAGAAGACATTGGAAAAACTCAAATGGATTTGCAAAACAGTGTACCTTAGTTCTGCCATTTCCTTCACTACACGTTTACCTACCTGAAGGTTTTACATTGTCACTTATCACCTTTGTTTCCCAGTGCCTTCCAAATCAAATTTTGAACAACAGTGCAATACCTAAAGGAACATCTGTTTCAATAAGAATAAAGTCAAATGTCTGTCTCCAAATGACTCAATCTCATTTCAGAACCACTGTGACTTAGAATACTTTTGTCCATGACTATTAGTCTGCTGTGAGGCCCCTGGTAAAGTTTATTAGAATGACTTCCAATTCTCACATGAGGAAGAAAATAAGCTTCATTTCTCATTTTCTTCTCACTTGAGCTCTTTAACCTTTGAAAAATAAGCATATGGAATTAAAGTCTCATTGGGTAAAATATGGTACATTCACATAGCATTATTTCTAGTCGCTGGATTAGCCAGAGACAGCTGCATAAGATGTCTGTATCCTTCATCTGGAATTCAACAACAGCATTTCAATCAGTGTAACCAGCTTCGTTCCACTGTCTGCAGATGCCTGAAAGATCTTCATTCCACTGTCTGCAGATGCCTGCAGACCTGCAGAGGTCACTGCAGATGCCTGAAAAATAAAGCTGGTCATTACTATTCAACATAAAATATTTATAGCAAGAAATACCTTGACCAAAGGCATTTTATATAGCAGAGGCATTTAATTTTAGCTCAAACACAAGCTTGTGAAGTTACTGAAGGCTTCAGTGTTTTTTGTCCCTTAC
Organism: Anomalospiza imberbis; assembly: GCF_031753505.1. Taxonomy (NCBI): domain Eukaryota; kingdom Metazoa; phylum Chordata; class Aves; order Passeriformes; family Viduidae; genus Anomalospiza; species Anomalospiza imberbis. Next base: position 18,975,822 of record NC_089721.1, read on the forward strand.
ATTTATCTCCTGGTATCCTTCTTAATAATATTGTGTGATACTGTTATATTCTGATATTCTTGGTAATTGTTATATTCTGAAAAATATTCTGTTGACACAACAGAATAGTTGCACTAGAGTCCACAAAAGTACAAATACTGTATTTTTTGTATCTCACTGCTGATCTTTGTTATTTAATCCTACAGGAATACCATGTTTTATAGCTTGGATCTTTGCTGAACTAAATTAATTAAAATATTGCACTGCAGAATACCTGGAAAGAGCACTGGAGAAATTTCATTTTCTCAGCATTTAATTTCTGGTAAAATTGGTGTGGTTGCACGATTCTGCTGCAGTGATTTGCAAAGAAATGGTGAGGCTAAATGTACTGAAAATCTGACATGTTCCCTGAGCAACAAAGGAACTCAAGGCAAATGTTACAGTATTAGTGACAACACCAGTAGAGCTTGTTTAAGCATTTGCTTCATAAACATCAAAATGGAGTATTAAAAAAGAAAAAAAAATGACACAGGTGTGTCTGTCTAGATCAGCTTTCTTGTGCTGTTTCTCTCTATTCTCTTTTAAAATAAAAGCTTTTCTGCAGTAGCTGCTTATGAACCTTGGTGTTCTCTTCAGTGGCACCTCCTGCCAAATGCCCTTGTCCTTGAAGGCTTTCTCCTTGACATGAGGGAGTTTGTATTATTACTTGCCTTCCAATATCACCTCCCACCCTCAGTGGCTGCACAATGAACAAACCATGGGGAAGTTTCTGACCTGAAGACAGTATATTGTGTCCTGTAGCACTGCAGAAAAGGCACATTACTGGCAGGTGAGAGTGTTGGGTTTGTTCATTCATAGGAGTTTGTGTGGTTTTGCATTTTATCCAGTTCACTGGCAAGCTCAGGCTAAGTGATCTGAAGTCCCACAGCCAGAGAGACTGGATATACTGTTTGCCCAGTGTCAGATAGCCTGGGAGGGACCTTAGATACTCTGAGAGACTGGACTGCTGATGATCAAATCTCAAACATTCAACCACTTGCAGTAGCCACACAGGTGCTGTAAAAGACTGGACTACTGGTGTTAAAGATTCAAACAACTGGCTAGGTACTTTTCTAGTGATGCACAGAATGGCCTCCCAGGTGCAGAAGGACCTGAGGGTACAAACTAGGTTTCCAGATAAGGGAAAAGGTTGATAAGAGGCAAATAATTCCAGGTGAGATAAATCCTTCCTATCATGCCAATGTCCTCTCTCACATGATGACTTAGCTGTGAAATCTCCCCTCCCAAGTGCTGGGACCTTCACTGGTAGGATGAAGGAGCCACCTTGGCTGATGGGCCATGATTAATTCAACTACACTAACCTCAGAGCCAGCAGCAGCATCTAGGAAGATATAAAAGATGCAGGAAGTGTCCAGTGAACCAGTATTACCTCATTCAGGGGAGGTACAGGGAGCATAATAAACCCCATGGACATGGTGTTTTGCCGACTTTTTCCCTCACCACTTGATGGATACTATCTACAATCACCATGTCAACAAGACTGCAATCGCTGAGAAGACTGGAAAAGGAGAGGACCAAAAGGATATTGTTGGAATCTACGGAGTCATTATATTTTTTTCTACTTCATATGTTTCTCTGTCACTTTGTTTTTCTTTCCACCCCGCCATTTCCTCTCCATCTTTCTACCTCTTGTTCGCTGTCTTCCCTGCAATCCTTAATGGCAGCTGAATCAATGAAAGCTATAATTATATTTCAGATCCAGCATTTAAAAAATACTTTCACATTTATGTCTTGTTCTGGTGACATCTGCTTGCAGAGACCAGGTGAAATCCTCAGGTTTCACTGTGTGATTCTGCAGTAGTTTTACACCAAGTACTGTGTTATAAGATTATACTAAAGTGAGAGACTGAGCTGTATAAAACATCCTCTCTCAGATCTTATTTTACTTTCATTTCCCATTAGTTCTGTCAATATTCTGTCTTTGGTACCCTCATAGATTTTATCCAGCTAGGATGAAAAAGAATACAGAGGAAAGCCTGCTCTCTCCTAAGGATATGTCAGCTTGGAAAAATCTGGGGAGTTTTCCAAAGAAAACTGACAGGACAGTTTAGGTCATTATTTGAAGTGACAGGAGGTAGACATACTCATTCCAAAGTAGCTGCAGTGGCTAAACCTCTGACTTTCAAAAGAAACAGTGACTACTTTTCCTTACTTTTCCTCATGTGAGTTTTTGAATTTTATAACCAAGAAAAAGCAGTGGTAGCCAAGCACCATTGGTGGCAACTGTGTAGCTGCCTATTAGTACCCACAAGAATAATTAGAGGAAACTGGAATGCTAAATGTGAAGACTAGGGAGACATGTACAGAGTTTTAGTTGAAAAGCTTAAGAAAAAAATTCTGTTACCATGAAATAGATTTTTAGTGCTCTCATGGATTCATAATCTCAAGGCACATTTGAGCACATTAGAAATGGCTGAAATAAAAAAGAAAAGAAACCTTATGTTTTCAAGTGCCCAGAAAATAAGCTGAAGGATATAATCATTGAAGTACAGAGTCTCCAGGCTCTAAAGCTGCATGAAGAAGTATCAACTCTAGTTGTGGTTGGAGCCATAGTTTCACAGAGGAACCATCCAGGGGACACTCAGTGCCAGCACCGCTCAACTCAGACAACACTCAATGCCAGAGAAACCTGCAGCAGCTCACAGCTGGCAAGAAATTTATTTTTGTTCTTCTTGTAATTTTTTTAAGGATAAAAGTGAGGGCTTATTTTCTAGACATTGAGAGAATGTTTGAAAAAAAGGTTTGAAGGGCAGTATTAAGAAAGAGAAAGGAAGAAAAAAGGCAAAACACTGACTTTTCCAATTCTGGAATGTCCTTTCACAACATCTTTCTTATATTTCTCTGCCACTGAAGAAGTAGCTGCAGTACTAAAGCTAACAGTAATTGAAAGTATAAAGAGAGCAGAAACCAGACCAAACTAGGTATGATCCTCACAAATTAAACTCTAGAAAATAAGATAACCCACATGTATAAAAGGGCTAAATCTCAACAGAAAATCACAACCAAGCATGTTGTGTGCACTGGGTGTTAGCAAGTGGCAAAGGAAGGAATAGCTTCCAACACTCCCTGCTGCAGAACTCAGGAGCAAAATCAGGAAGAAATAGGCAGAAAACAGATGGAAAGGCATCAGTGGCTACGCACCTCTGAGCATAAAGTGCAAGACCCTCCTGGCCCATCTCAGTTGTTTGACTCAATTCCTATTAGGGTTCAGAGACATCGAGGCTATTCTGCTTTTGATAGAAGTTACCATGTCTTCACATCCAAAGAGGCATCTAGAGTGATGTTTTGGATGACACACTGGTGACTCAGCAACTACAGCGCTAACTCTGGCATGAGAACAATTGTCTAATACTTGTTGTATTATGTTTTTATATCTCTGTAACAGTTCTATAATGGTTTGCCTCTTCACCCCCCATTTTCTCCCAGTGGTTCCACCCTGAGCTTTCCCGCCTTTCCCTCAATGCCATTCTCCCTGAAAATGCTCAGTCATTCCCCTGTCCCCTCCCTGGCACCCTGTCCATCACTCAGTTCCCCATCCCACTCTCCCAGAATCTTCCACCTTGGGCATCAAGTGAGTGGATGAGGGCCAGGGGTCCCTCCCTTGAACTTTCCCCATTGGTATGTGTGTCTGTCTGTCCCTCTGCCTTCCACTCCCCCAAATCCCCCCACTGGGTGGTGGGCATCCCTTCCCCCTGGTTACCGCCCTGGTATTTGAGCTGTTGCAAAAGCCTCAGGGGCACTTTCGGCTGTCGGATACAATGGCATTCGGAGCTCCTCAGAGCTCGGATTAAACCTGAGACTTTTTCCCTGGCCTTCAGTCAACTCCCTTATTGCCTCCTCGGACACCACCTCTCCTCCATACAAGGCAGACAGCGCAGCACTCTGTCTTAGCTACTCCCCAACTCTCCTCGAGAAACAGGGGAGTGTCCCCCACTGCTGACCATGCCTCTGCCGGGCAGGCAAAGCCAGGGGGCTTCAGGGCAGGTACGGCAGCAAATACTGATAGCAGTAACATGTGCCGTCAGCTTCTACACCCTATGGGAAAAGTTTGCATTCTGACTGGTGATGTTTGTGGGCATGGTCTCCTCCCTTCAAAAAGTAGTTGTACACTCTTCTTCAACAATGAACTAGAAATGTCAGAAGTTATGAGAAAGGAGTGAGAACTAAACCAGAGAAATTATGTTGTTTATATCTATTTAAAGATGCACATATTAATTCAGAGTAACAAGCGAAAAACCTACTGGGTATTACAGAATTTGTAAATAACATGATTATGAAAGAAATAAACAGGTTTGGGTTGGGGCTGTTTTTTGTTTGGTTAGAGTTTTTTTTTCTTTGTCTGTGGGTTTTTTTGGCTTTTTTTTTCATGGCATCTTAAAAGCTAGAGAAAGTTGAATATAAGTATTATCTTTCTCACTAACCATGAAAATAGGATTGTTCCTGACTGAGACACTGAAGGGTAGCAGTAACAGACTTGCTTACATTGGGCTGCTAGTATATTCTGGTGGACACTGCTGAATAATATTGCTTGCTCACGAGTACAGGGTTCTTTCTACTGTTAACTCAGCCTCCAGTTCTGATTGTCACCACCACTCCTCTATTTACCTATATGTAACATTTCTCAAAGACCATACTCTTCACACATTTTTGTTTGTAATCATTACTTAAACCACACACATTTACCTCCACCAATCTTGCCTGAAAATCTCCAACACTTTTGCCTCCATTTCTTCTCAATTCATTGAAATAATGATTTCAAATATTTAAGAGCATGCAGTAATATTCTACAACACAATTCTGACTGTGGGACTCCTAGTAATGTATAATCTCTGCACTGCTCCTGCATTTGCATTTTGTTTTACACACTGAGAAATACTTCTCTCAATCTATATCTTTATGTGAGTCATGTAGAAGTGGAAATCCAACTGAGGCTTTGGCAGAAACGAAGGATTGCTTCAAGTGATCTACAGCAACCTGACATGCTTAATCTGTGTTTTTTGACCTGTTAAAAGCTGACAATTCTTATCTGTGCTACTGCTGCCTGTTTCAATGCCCCAGCCCCTGTCAGAACTCATCCCTATACAGGCCACCAATTGTTGGCATTGGTGCTTGGCACCAGTCAGTGGTGGATGGGAACTGACTGTCACCGTTAGTTTATGTTTTGGTTTGGAAAGACAGGTTAAGTCTGTTAAGGAAGGCAGGAGCCTCCCCTGAAATAGAAAAATGGAGACCCCTTCCCTCCAAATTGTTATAAAATTGAAATTAAGGGGGGCTCTCAGGTAAAAATATGGGAGCAGGAATAACAGTTCTTTATCAGGGAAGAAAATAAAAAGATAAAATAAACAATGCAGTGAAACAAAACAACACTGACAGAGTCAGAATACAACCTGACACCCTGCTGGACAGGGTGTTGGTAGCAGTCCAACTGGAATTGTGGCTGCAGTCCTCCTGGAGTGTCAGGTGTGGTTCTGTTGGAGTAGAGATCCTGTAGAAAAAGGGTGCAGCCTTCCTCTGAGAGGCAGTGGAAGAGGCAGCTGTTCCTCTGGGGAAACCCAGCGCAGAAAAATCTGTGTTGGTGTTCCAGAATCTCAAGACTATATACGCAGGTAGGAATGCTTGGCTCCTCCCTCTGGGTGGAGCACCTCACAATGGGATGTTATAGTTCTTATCAGTCATACAGTGACACTCAATGGCCCGTTATCAGCAGATGTCCCCCCGGAGGGAGGATTGATTGTGGAAGAGATAAGGAAAAACTGCTCTCTTAACACAAGACAACTACCATACAGATGGCAAATGAATACAACTTGCTACTCAGTCTGGGACAGTTTATTATCTTACTGTAAGACTTTCATACCTTCTCTCTGTGAGTTCCCAGGGGCAGCTCCTCACAACACTGACTCCTTTTCTTTCTCTTCCACATGGCTGGCTGACTTCTACCTGTCCCAACCGCCTGACCCTTTCTATCCTGAGTCACACATACTAACCTCTACTGGTTCTAGTACAAATGCCTAACCCTTACCCCTCACAGCAACAGCCAACTGACTCTAACCCTCTCTCAAACACCTAACCCACTCTTTTATAATACCCATCCTTACTGGACCATCCTTATTGGACACAGATATACCCTATTAAGGGCAGACCTTATTGGACGTAGCTGTGCCCTATTAAGGGCACGTCTGTTCCTACTCTTTGGTAATTAGTACAGCTGCAACTCCTCAGGAGCGAGGTTGCCTTCAGCACTATCTCCATTCTCCTACAATCCATCCTCCTACAAGCCCCCTCATAACACTGCAGTTAATTTTTTCAGTCAGTGGGTAGAGATTTTCATTTGTTCTCATTGAATCACGGCCTATTTATTTCAGTCCATTTAAACTCATTTAGAGCTAATTTTCATTAAGATCCTTTTGAATGCCACCCCTGTTATCTAAAATATTTCAGTCCTTCCCAGCTTAGACTTATATGAAAATATGTCAGCCATCCTGTCTCATTTTTCAACCAAGTATTTATTCAATTATAGACAAGACTGAATATATATATATATATATATATATATATATATATATATTAATACCCTGCAATATGTGTGACCAAGCTGGAGGTGAACCAGTGATTACTATTCCCTGTAGTTGGTTTTCTGTGTGTGTCATGAGTTTTGGTATTTTCCCTTGCACAGCATTGCACAAGTCTGCCTATGAGCACGCCAACAGGAACAGTGCAAATAAACACACTAAAGCAGAGATATTACATCCCTACTTTATCCCTTTACCACAAAGCTATTTACACTGTCATTGAAGGAACAGATTGGTCTGACATGATCTATTCTTGGCAAATCCATGTTGCCAGTTACTTACCACTTTATTATGAACTTCTTGGCATTGTCCCAGAATGTGTACATTAGCAAACTGCTGATAGCACAATTTAGTTGTGTATCTCAGCCGCAGTAACTCAAGAGAGGACCTCCAGCACCCTTCTGTTTCTCTGTATTTGTCATCTCTATCAGTATCATCACTCAAAAAGCCCCATGACTGCACTCCCTCCTGTCTGTTTGAAGAGCAGACAAATGTGCCAAAAGTTTTAGTGTGACTCCTCGCCTCTCTTAGCTGAATGTGCTCACCCACACATGGGTCACTTGTACCACTAAGGACATCACTACTAAGGGCATTCTGTGTGGAGGGACCTTTGTGTGCTGCTGCTTCAGAAAAATTGCAGCTACACTCTGATATTTTATAAGGTTAATAGTTTGACTGACAATTTTATTTCATTTCATGTTGGTGGCATTGAACCAGCTGTGCAAACTCTTTTCTGGTGGTCTGGGGAAAAAGATGGAAAAGAAGGAGCATGAGGAGAAAGGACAAGATAATAAAATATTAAGGCACATGTGCAAAACACATGGGTAATATGCGTCATTAACAGGGATATCAAAAATGCCTATGGATGGCACATGAAAAAACAAAAATGGCCAGGTCTGTGTGTGAATTGCAGAAGTGCAGTGAACACAGCCATAACTCATACTTATGTTCATTTCTTTGTTCATTTAAAAAGATGTTGTACCCACCCAAATGTCTGGCTATTATCTTTCTGAAGAGAGGAGAAGATAATCTACCTGAATCCATGTGGTCTTGTCCTTTGACAGTAAGGGCAGACAAACAAAAGTGGGTCTGGAGATGCTTGGAAGTGGATCTGTCTTCTCCATTAAACAGAGTTCTAATCCTGAACAGTGGATTCTATTTATGCTGCTTCTAGTCAGTCAAAAGGCATGGGCACAGCCTGTGGGGTTCTGAGCTTCTCAGGTACATCTTGTTTTTGCCCAGCAGAGCACAGTACCAGAGCCACAGTACCAGCACACCAACAAGAATAAAAGCAGTACTGCCTTCTCCCCACTGTTATTCCCCTCTGTAAAAATTTTGGAAGAGGAAGTTGAAACATGATCCTCCTCTCTTATGTGAACATTCTGCCTCTTCTTTTCTTACTTTTTCATACTACAGTGTTTTGCATTTCTTCCCAACATAAACCATTTGTGTGAAATACTGAACTGATTAATGTGGCATTTTCCACTAAACTGTCTCAGGAAATGCTGCACCTTACCAGTGGAATGCTTTTGAATAATTTAATCTCCTTAGTATAATTAAAATTATGTTCTGAGGTTAGTATCTATTTTCCCTGGAGACGCTTATCAAAATGTCAAGTGTTCTTCTAGTAGAACAGCAGTCCCATAGCACAAACAAATATATTTATCCACTGTTGCTTGCAAGTAGGAGACCTTTGCCTCTATTCTTTGTCACTTTATTTTTTAACATGAGCAAATAGGGCATGAAATATTAAACAGTCTTTATGCACAGAATGACAGAATATTTTAAAAAGATTGAAGAAAAGAAATGAAGTACCATAGTTAACAATTATTAGAAGTATTTTTTTTTTGTCTTTTACTAGTGATTTAAGTGTGACTCTTGAAATGAACTTTAACTGCTTATTTAAATACGGAACAAATAGTATGAAACAAAATGTTTGCCTCCCCTAGCTTTCTCAGGGCACTATTTTGCCTTAGAGAAAAGCAGGGTTGTGGTGCCACCACCTGGAGAGCTGCAGCAATTTTGTCTGTAGCTCAAGTTTCTGACAGTTGCTGGGACCGAATCCACAAATTTACATTTGAGTCTTGGGCAAAACTCTATTTAAAATGATAAAGACTGTCCTTTTCCTGCAACCTTCAGCTCTGGGCCACATGACAATAACTATCTCTTCTGAAATCCAAAAGTACCAGGTAGAATGTAGGTCCACAGTACTGTTGGACAGATTTTACAGAATGTGTTTGAGATTATTTTACTTATTCTTTTATTTGCTTTCATTAATTTGAAAGAAAACGCAGCTAGAAGTTATGATATACATTTAGGGAACTGAATAAATTTCAGCTAGAGCTCACATTATGTATGAAGGACTTGCATCTGTTCAGCATGTTATTATTATTTATAATTACTCTTCTTGTTCAATTTGGATGTAAAGTACAATACAGTTTAGCTAAAGAGAAGACAGTTAAATATTTGTTGATCATTAACTTCTCTAAACTGAACTAGAGATAAAGATAGACCAGTCAAATATCTGTTGATCATTAACTTCCTCCTCCTAAGCTGTCATATATAAGCCATTGAAGTTATTATAGGAAACTGTGTATGTGCAATAGGCAACAAAAGATCAAAGCTAAATATTGTTCTGGCTAACCTAGGCCACTGGGAAGTATGCATTTAGTCTAAGCTCATCAGGTAAGATGCTCCCTAGTCATTGTGGACAGAGAGACACTGCTAGAATTTCCCCTGCAACAATTTTCCCCTGCAACAATTTCCTAACCCTCATGCAAAAAGTTACCCTCTGGAAAAGCCCATCTGTCCTCACCAACCCTAGACACAGCCTTCACACAGTAGATAACCCAGCTTGCAGATGGCTACATGCCTGGTGGTTGTACCTCATCCTGCTTCTAACAGCATAAAAGGATCATATAAGCCTAGTGGAAGCAATTTCTCTATGTTGTACAACAGAAATTAAGTGAATGAGAGCTTTCAGGTACATCTTTGGAGAAAAACAGTTCCCTAACCAAATGTGTATAGATGTTGCCTTTATACCCAGTGCTGGCATTTACATACATATGTATTAGTCATAACTACTCTGCACTTCCTGCAGCTAATCGTCCTGTTTATCACTTTGCTTGCAGTGCTCCTATTATAAGATAACCAGATGGGGGGAATGACTGTCTGACAACACTGATTAGTTTAATGCATAATATAACTTCATTAGTATCTTTTAAGTACACTTGATGTTCAAACAGTCCCATTTCATAGTTTGCAAACATTTCCACCCTAGCACATCAATGTCATGCAAGGTTAGTTGCTTTTACTAATCCACCAAAGGAAGCCCATTGCTTTTGTTTGTAATGGAAAACCACAAAAAATTTCTTTCATTTATTTGTCTATTGTAACATGCATTGTTTTTAATCTGTTAACAAAGTTTTAAGCTGAGCCTCCTTAAATCCTACATGCTCTTATTTTGTATATGTCCATTATCTATTAAGTCTAAACCCCACAGCATTCAGCAGTTGCCCCTGCCCAAGCAGATTAATAGCAATGCAGCCACCCACTCATCCCAAGGATGCCTTTGGGAGAATGTGCCACCAAAATGCCTGAGCTTTCTATCTTCTGATAAGCCAAAATTATCAAGGATCAGTTTGGTGGGGCTTTTTAACCCTTTATAAACAAAATAAACCTCTATGGTTTTAGTTGTTTAAATAATCTTGAGAGTGTCAGTCATGTACTATTATGGTGTCCAAATGCCTGTGTATGGGATGGTTCTGAAGGATGAGTTACAAAGTATGGTTCTGGATTCAGAAGTACTACAAAACATGTTAATCACAGCAGTTACTAGCTGTTACAAGAGCCCCTGCAGTGCTTCTGTCATGGGCCAGCTTAAACCCTCCTAAAGGGCTCCTGGAGCAGGTTCAGCTGTCCCTAGTGCTACCCTGCCGAGTATCTCATCTGGTCCTTCCCATCTGGCTGGCTGTGGGGCATGGCTGTCCCACATTTCTTCCAACCCAGAGTGCAAGAAGTGTCTTAGCTGGCATGGCCCAGAACCAGGCAAGCCAGCCTGCCCTCATGGGCAGATCAAAAGAGAACAGCCCCAAGTGGGTAGTCTACGGTGAACGGGCTCTTAATAGTGATTTTTTTCATTCCTCAGCTTCACTGGAGGGGTAATTTATTTATTTGCTAGCATTTTATTTATCTGTAGAATGAAGATTACAGTATGTCCTACTTGTATGGCTCATGTGGAGAGCAAAGATGATTAAATAGTACATATTTGATAAGGGATGTGTCATGATTTAACTCCAGCCAGCAACTGAACACTACATTTAGTCCCCCCAAAGGGGAAGGGGAAAAGAATCAGAAGAGTAAAAGCTAGAAAACTTGTGTATTGAGATAAATACTCTTTAGGTAAAGCAAAAGCCATGCACACAAGCAAAGTAAAACAGGAAATTAATTCAGCATTTTACTTGGGCAGTCAGGTGTCCAGCCTTTGCTGGCAAGGCAGGGCCCCATCACATGTACTGATGATTAGGGAATACCAACAGCATCCCTCTGAATGTCTGCTTCTTCCTTCTTCTTCTCCCAGCTTTATATGCTGAGAATGACACCATATGGTATGGGATATCCTTGCGGTCAACTGTCCCTGCTGTGTTACCTCCCAGCTTCCCATGCACCCCCAGTAAAAGATGGGGATGTTGCATTAATAGGCAGATGGGACTCAGTTTCTTCATGCAGGAAATCCCCTTCTTTATTCACATAACTCATTGTTACACATTTTTCATCTCATGTCGAACTCCAATTGGCTAGTAGTTTTCTTGCTATTCAATTAATTGGTTATTAATGGGCATTTTATCTTTCCATCAAATCTCTCTATTCTTGGATTGTTTACATATTTTCTTTACTGATTCTCATGGGACAGATTCATTGTTTATGCAGGTGCAAACTTATTTTTCTCTCCAAGAATAGGTTGCCATGTTAATGAACTTTTCATTCCTCTCATTCTTTCTTATGGGAATTTACAAGCTACTGCTAGCTAAGCTAAAGTAGCAAGGCTTTATTTTATAAGACCTTACTTTTGTAATATCTCTACCTGTCTGCAACGTGGGGGAAGGTGTTTTCAAGATTTATTTCTCTTGACATTACCCTACTCTGATTCATTTGGTAATAAATTGTTGTCGTGGTTTTTGCTTTGAGTTTTTGTTTGCCCACTATTCTCCTCCCTAATCTCCTCCCCTCCTGAGTTGCCAATCTCCCCAAGCCCTTCCCTAACTTCCTCCCTCCCAAGTTGTCAATCCTCCCTATCCCTACCCCTTTTTCCAGAGTGTTCCTTGTCTATCTTGTAGTATTCGATACCCCATTTGTTACTTTGTATTATCGCCCTCCCCTGCTCTCCCGATAGGTTTATAGAATGTTAGCCCTGCCCTAGACTCCTCCCCTGCCATGCCCTCATTGGTTGGCTGCCCTCTACCACTCCCCATATAAAAACCTCTGCAGACCCCCTAAGCCTGGTCTTGGAGTCCAGGAATAAATCCATCCAGTTTTACCCCAAGTCCCGCGTCGTTATCTGTTCCTGCGCCGGACCAAGCGATAACTGGGAATAGCAGAGCTCACGGGGGGAAGATCGTGCCCCTGCTGCCGCTGCCCAGCATGATATGACAGCACACTGCAACAATAAATTCAATTAAATTAACCACGTTAAGTCTGTTTTCCACATGAGAGTGATCAGTGAGTGATCTCTCCCTGTCCTTTTCTGAACTCATGAGACTTTCATTATAGTTTCTCTACCCTGTCCACTTGAGGAAGGAAGTGATAGAATGGCTTTGGTGAACACCTGGCTTACAGCCAGGGTCAAACCACCACAAGCACAATTTCAAAACATAGTCATATACTACCCATTGTGAAGAAAAATAACTCCAGCACAGACAAAACCAGCACAGTATGGTATGGAAATGATGGATTTGAACTCTGGGGTAGGGAACTAGCTATGAAGTGGAGTGTTTTCCTCCTTTCATATTTTAGCAATTTAGCAATACCTGACAGGAACACTAATCTGTAAGGCTGAAAACACCATGTCCTCCTGTAATATAAAATAAATCTTAAATATAGAAAAGCCCAAAGTAAGGACATCACTGTTGTCCAAATTGATAAGGATGTCACTGAATGTGGTGTTTCAACTGAATGTGGTGTCACTGAATATAATGATGGAAAATAGTCTTTCACAGTGGGTACAATTGGTACATCAATCACCTGCAATAGTTACACCACATTCTGCAGCAGAGGAAACCTGGTTATTTTAAATACACCTACCATGCTTACGTGAATTTATTTCATCCTTGAGCCTCTGGTGGAGTTTCTAGTTTTTTTTAACAGGACACTACACAAGCTGTTAGACTTCTCAGTGTCACAGGCTCACAGTATGGAAGAAAATGGCTCAAATTGCTAAATTTAACACCAAAACGTCTAGAGAGAGACAATATACCAAAATAAACTCTTATTTTTTTAATTAGTGGACTGCTTATAAAGTACTCTTGGATGTTCTTGGAACTACTTCTGATACATATTCAAAATCTCAGAATTTACAATATGGAATGAAGAATAATCTAGAATAGAAGTTCTAATGAAAAAACATTGTGGGTAAAAATTATTAATGGTGCTGTGACCAATATACTTTTAGTTACTGTGCTTTTATCAAGAAGTATGATATATGTTCCTCCGAAAGGACACAGAGAAAGAGCTAGTATGAATATTTTTATTTGGAGTACTGATATGTATTTCCTCTAGAATGAGGTGAAAGCCTATTCAGCCTTATGCAAAATTAATTTTAATATTTTAAAAGATATTTAGCTTGCATCTGTTGACTTTTGCTTTGGTTTGGGGTATTTTTTTTTGTCTTATTGCTATTATTAATTTCTAGGATTTCAATCTCCTGAGGCTATTCAATGGCTAATGTGCAGAGTTGTAATTAGCCAGCTGTAATTAGCCCTGCTGGGTAGTAGGCTGGTGATGGCAGTGCTCTTGCAGCTTGGAAAGGAGAATGACAGGATGGACATGATCTCACCCATTTCCAAAGAGGGGATCTGGATTATCACAAAAATCTGTACTGGCCAGTTAGGGAGTCACTTTTTCTAGACTCTTCTTCACCACTTTGGCAATCTGCAGCTGATGTGTGGTTTGAAGAATGAGTATTTATATCTCATCCAGATCTGAGACCTCTCTAATGTAGCAACAGAGGTTCCCATCTCAGGAAACACTGTATACTTCTTTATGGATATTCTCAGTTCAGTCAGAGAGAAAAGGAGAGAGTTTCTACTAGGCTAAGCCTGGGAAAGAGTTGGAAAGGAATGTAAATAATTCACTATCTTTCTTGTTGTTCACATTGTTTGTAGATATGTTCTGCCACTGTGTGTCATTCACAGCACACCAGTGGTGTGGGATGTTTCTACTTTAAGACCAATGAAATTAGTCTGCACGATGTTCATAAAAAGAGCAGTGTATTTGAAATAAATCAGTGGAGTTTTTCTTCTCGCCTTCTGGAGTTCTTTTGTTCCCATCCTGCCTCAACAGTGACACTTCTTAGCTATCATATCACTCTGATCAGCGATCCACATCAGTGGATGTCTGTTTTAAACTGGATCTTTTAAGCTGGATAAAGGGAAGCAAAGACTTTTACCTCAAAGAAGTTCATACATTTATGTCATAAAAAATAGCATTTTACTTTTTCAGCATTTTTTGTCCCCTGGATTCCTATCCTGACTGCTTTGTAAGGATGTTTCATTTCACATCACAGCAACGTCTGCCCTGCTGTTTTTACAACCCCAAACCATCTGCCTTGGCTTATTGCTGAGGATGGACAAAATGTTCAGTGTCCCCTGTGCAGAGGATGCCACCCCAGCCTGGCTGGACCCCTCTCCACACTCAGCTGTTCTGTGTGCCCAGACCTCCTCACACTCTCCCCACCTTTGGCTGCTTCCACCTGCTCTGAGTCACCCACGCAACCAGACACCCACGCAGTTAGACTTCCACCTTTGTTTAATCATTGCTCAGAGTCCTTTAATTTAAACGGTCTGCACTGTGCACTTCCAGGCAGATTTACGTGGGCACAGCACACAGTCACTGCCAAGCAGCCAAGCTCCTGCACTGCACACAGGCAGGATTGCTTTGCCTGTCTCTTTTTCAGTCAGTATTTGCCTTTATGTGCTTGTAACAGTTTTCCTGTACTGTCTTGCTCCCCATGGAAAACCACAGCCTTCCTATGATATTAAGTTCTGCCTAAGATTGGTGGTAAAGCTTTGGATTGTGCAGAAAAAAAAATCTTGTGAAGTTCCATGTGGTATAAAGCAGTGCTTAGATACTGCGAGGGCGCATGCCATGAAAACATACCCAAATCAGCATTGAATTTGACCCTTTTTTTCCCCACATGGTCTGTTGGAGAATCAAAGCTTAAATCTATTCCTTTACTAAAGTAAGCATCTGTAGCCTGTTAAAGGGCTGATTTATTATAGTACTGCTCATGAGCATTTAGAGTAGTCACATTTAAAATATATTTTAATTTACTTTAGGAAAAATTACTAAATTTGAGAAATGAACCTCTGAAAATGAGATTAATTTTCCATAAATCTATTTACATAAATAATGTTTCTGGCTTCAACAAATTCAGTTTAATAAGGACATTTATGATTATGTCATGTGTCCTGGGGTGACAGGACATTTTCATGCTTTGTATCCCAATCGTGTATTCCTGTTCCCGTGCTCTCAGTTTGTTTTGTCTATAGCCGTGTCCCTCCCCCGGCTGCTTGCTCTGGCTTGCTGCTGCTAGCTTTAGGCCCGCTTTGCTTGCTCCACTCTCTTGCTTTTTTTGTTTTTTCTTTGCTTGCCTTATTTTGCCATTTTTCTGTTTTTGTTTTTCCCTTCCTTCCTTCCTTCCTCCCCTTCCCTGAAGACATCGGACCTGCTTTGGACCTTGATTCGGGAACGTCAAGGAACTCCTCTGGAGTCTGCATTACAGAGAAGCTCAGCACCCTCCTCATCAGACTGCCCAAGCCGTTCGGTCGCTCTCGGACTAGTGAAAACGTTTGTTGTCATCTCGGGCTGTTTTTTCTTGTGTTGGGGAGTGTTTTTTGTTCTTGCTTAATAAACAAGTTTTTTCCACTTTTCCTCCAAGGAAACTCCTCCCGAACCTGGTGGTTGGGGGAAGGGAGGAGTTGTGGAGGTTTGTTTCCTTTAAGGGACTCCTTTGGAGATTTTCCCCTAAGTTGTCCTAAACCAGGACATCATGTCAATAAAAGAAATCTGAATTACTTAACTGGGCTCTAATACTCAGCAAATTGTATGACCCAGTTAAGTTCTCACTGTAATGTGTTTTTTTGAGATATAAATAAATAAATGCGTTGAACTGTCTATAAATCTATCCTTCCAAATGTTGAATTCATCTGTGAAAAATGGCCTATCCTAAAAGATGTATGGAAGTTTTTGAGAGGTGAAATCAGTACCTCTCTCAGCTCCAGTGCAGAATATCACAAGCAAGCACATGCTTAACAACAGCCACTTCTTTCCAAATATAAAGCCAAGGCAAGGGAGGTCTGACATCTGCTTTGATACCAGGTCTGTACAAAGCAATTGAAATGGCTCTGAAACACACCCATTTCCACTCACAGTTTTCACTGGTTTGCCATGGCTATGCACCAACATAACCAAAAATAGATCTTATCCCCTAAATTCAGTTTTGATTGCAAGTACCTGCCTGTAAGAGGAAACAACTTGGAGAACCTTTGAACCAAATCTTTTACTCTATTTTTGAAAAAGTTGTCACATCTAGAGTTTCATTGGTATCATTCAATGTCACTTTGGCCCTATACCTCTTTGGCTTAGAATGCACTCACTGAGGGGAAAAATGACCAAAGAGTTTATGCAACTAGGTCCTGCAGAATTTATTTTAAAAAACACAAAAATACTTAAGTTATCAAACTTAAAGTCGCAGGATGGGTTTGAATTGGCAAGTAATATGGAATGATAGAAATGAAAAAGGTTTATTTGAGTATATTTTCTTTATAAGAACAAATAGTGATTATACTAATAAAGACTAAATTCCAGAAGAAGATACATCCATAAGGTTAAAAACAAGATGTATAGGTGAATTCTGACATAGTGTCTACTTCTAGCCTGGGCCAGATATCTTCCTCCTCACAAAAAGGAGACTAGATGGTGAGTGACACTACAAACCCAGTGCCAGTCCATCCTCGTGCTCCTGCTCACCTGCCACTAGCCCTCATCCAGAACCCACCCAGCTGCTGCAGGATGGGTATGGAGCATGTCTTCAGGCACACACCCGAAGCAGAGACAGGGGCTGCCTGCTGTCAGCATCCCCAAGCACTGTGTGCATCATCACAACCTGTCATGTGCTACATGATTTGTCTAATGCTGGTGAGAAACCTTGTCACCAGGACAGAATACTCAGGATCTCTTGAATCCAACTTGACGCTACAGACATCAGAGCTTCTATAAGGATGAGGGAAAACCATGCCTGGAGCTAGCTGTATGTCTGGTGCACTGCAGCACAGTGCTTCATTTCTGAGCCTACATGGCATTAACATTGTTCCTCTGAATGGCTCTGCTCAAGCCCCCATGTGCATCCTTTTTCAAAATCCATCCTTTTCCCTGGCCTATGTGGTGGTGTGCTCTCTCCAGCACCAGCCCCAGCTGAAGCCATAATCACCAGTGGGAGCTGTGATGGCTGCACCCAGCTTACTCTAGACCTTGGGGCATGGATGAAACTTGGCAGCCAAGGGCTGTCTGGACCAGAGACCCACATATCTTGCTGCTGTGCAACTGTGACTGTAAACCATGAAGAGTGAGCAGTCCAGGGCCTGGGGGCTGTCCTGCAGGGAGTTGGGCTGCACACCAGGATTTCCTCCTGCGCAGGAATGTCCATCCAGGTTACACCTCAGGGGTGAGCAATTCCTTGCTGCAGCATATCCTCAGTAAGTGATTAACTGCATGTTAAATTTGGACATCTCAGCTGAATGACACTAAGGAATGATTGTGTACATATAATCGTCCAGACATAAACCACCGTCCATAAACCAAGTCTGCACTTCTAGGATTGGATCCAGCCCTACCTAAACTCCTCTCTGAGAAGTTTAGAAAGCAAGGGGGCCCTGTCTGAAACTCATGGCTCAATGAATGGGCCTTCCTGAAAGCTTTGTCTGACTCTGCCCTCTATGCTGTAAATAGATGAGTACACATTGCCATCAAATCTTGTTAAAACACAGTCACATTTATGGCTGAAATTTGTTACATGAATAAAGCATATTGTGTCTTCTGTCTTAAAGGTGAAGCGCATCACTCCACCTGCAACAGACTGTCTTCAAAAGCCCAGTTTCACAAATCCACCAGCAGTTTCTCTTCTTTCCTATAATTCATGTTATCTGTGTGCTTTTCTACTGTATGTCCTGACTCTGGAATCCTTCAGGACATAAGACTGACAGAGGGGAGGAAAGGCCCAAGTAATGTCTTGAGGGTCAAGAGGTCACAGACGTTTCTGACAGCACAAATTTATTAATTCCTTCAAGAACATTACAAAACTGACAATTTTTGGTCTACACCAAGAGACAAATAATAAAAATTTTTTGAAGTAACATGCACATTAAAAGTCATCATGGCAAAGTATTAGCAACAAGATAAGGCCAGAAGATGACAATGACATCCTCTTAGGAAGCTAGGAAAAAAACATTTTCTAGGTCAATAGGCCTATCTGTTTCCATGAGGAGCCCAGGCTACACATGGTATGTTTTCAGGATTGGAGAGACCACATATTATCTACTACAGCAGAAAAAGTCAACAATGTGAACTTAGATGAGTAGTGTAACCTTGCCTTTAATAGGTCAGGTAAGATCAGAGGCTCTTCATTTTACCTAAGACCAAACAAAATCAGAGGGCCCTTGTCCCTTGTTTAAACCCCAAAGGACTTAATCAGGACAGGTTTCCAGCCTTTTGCTGTTTGCTGATCCTTCCCTTGCAGTTTGCAAGTTTCCCATGGTTCTGTATGCCAGTGTAAGATACCTGGCAATAGCACTTACCTGCCAAAGACATACAAAAATTACCCTGAGACCTTGCTGTTGATAGATCTCATCTCTTTTCAAATCTAGAAAAATCAAATAGAGGAGTCCAAGATTCTCCTTCAAATGAAAATAGCTGCATCTGGCACAAATTTCATTTTTCCGGTTTTGGAGCAAGGCACAGTGGATTGATGTGATGTTGAGCAAGGCCCATTTTCCTTGATGGTGTTTCATCAGCCAGTTCCCTCTGCCCTGGATGTCAGAGATGTCCATAACACATCAGAAAAAGGCCGAGGAGTAGCTGGGGTGTATTCAGGGAGTGATGACTCAACTCTTCATCTCAAAGTGTACACCTTCATGCTTTCCTAGTGTCTCCTAGTGTCCTGGTCATCCAAGAAGCTGACCCTTCAAGAGCTAAACAGACATGGCTGAAGGAACTCCCCCTCCACCAGGAAAGGTGCCAGAATGTCCCTCTTCTGAAAAGACTGTTCTGTATAACAATAAGCATGATCAGTATAGGGGCATATGGGAAGGGAGAAAAGTCTAAAAAGCCAAGTTTCTACAGTGAGGGAGTCAGCTGGCTCACACTGGATGAACTACAATAGCAGATATGTAAAAAAAAAAATCAGTTATAGTGGACTAAAGCTGGAGTTTGATGCAAGTAAAGATGTGGTAATTGAAGAATCTGACTAAAACTGTGACCACCTCTAAAAGCAGCTCCACATGCCAGACACAGCACCAGGAGCATCTCCCTAACCCAAGAGGGTGATTACACAGTTGAGCATCGAATAAGTCTTGTCATGGGCTCTGACTGCCCAGCCATGGACCCCTGGCTCATGGATAGAAAAAGATACAGCTTTTATTTTCTTGTCCAGAAGGAAAATAATTAATTAATTTCTCTTGAAGAGGTCTACCACTGTAAATCATAGAATCACTGAATGGGTAAGGCTGGAAGGGATGGCAGTGGGTCCACAAATGGGGTATTGCCATTTTACTCATAAGCCATAGATGCACAGGAAAAGAAAGGAGTGATTTTTTTTGTCATAGTCAGAAGAGACATGATGCATTCTCCAAGCAGAGGCAATTTATAAATGGTGGAGCTGCTTTTAAGTATCCATTAGTGACCTACCTCTTTTCTCAGTCCATTGTATTATTCAGCCTAATTCACAAATTATTTTTCCCCAACAGCATTAGGATTTAAAGCACTATTGCTTCTATTCAAAGCAAAAGAATACATTAGAAGGATGTGATACATATTATTAAAAAGTTTAAATCAAAACAGAATAGTACATTTTATTTTGAAGTCAATGACTTGAAGAAACCTTATTCTAAGGGGCAATTTTATTTTACTTTTTGTCTCATACAGAATGTACATATTTTGGAAATGTCCACAGTCCCAAAAAAATACAGACATCCCAAAGTCAGGGTGTCTTGTCCCAGAGCTGCAATAGTCTCTGCTCACCATGGGATGTGAGTAGAGTGTGCCTGGCGCAGCAACAATCTGGGAAGCTTATGTACTGCCTGCTTAAATGTAAACAACGTTTCTATCCAAATCCTTTTCTAATCTGTGTCTGATAAGACTGATCAATAAAAATGCTAGCTTGGCCTGTCCAGACTTACAGATATTTTCTTGATGCTGAGCACAGGGCATTTCAAGGAATTAACTTCCTCACGTGTCCTTCATTTAAGAAAATTCCTATAAAACCAGTTTAGCTGACAAGTGCAAAGTGAATGATAAGCCTAATACACGTCAATGATTTTTTTTGCCAGTGTTTTTCTGATGGAAAGATCTTTCCTTGTTCATTTGAAAATCTTTGCATGAATCAAAAAACAAGTGAATTGAGGATTTTTAGATATCAGCAGTCACCACTATAGGTCTCATCAAAACAACTTAAAAAACAATGACAAATGACAACAAGGATGATGGCTGAATTAACAGTTCAGTGAAATTACTGTTTCCTTGTGAGAATTAATACAAACCTAGTAATAGAATCAGTTATTTCCTGGAAGTAGGATTGTTCAAAAAACATTAGTCTGAAATGTTTCAGCCATCACTGAAAACACAGTGTGCTGAAGGAATGATGGTCTCCTTCACAAGCTAGCTGTACAGAAGAGACCAGGAGCTTGAACTAACCAAGCTACCTATACATGGACATAGAAAGAGAACAAAGTCTTAGGTTCTAGATTTTGCTGGGTTTAAGTCCTTCAGATCAGTGATTCCCAATCTCTTTCAAGTTATGGAAAACTATTAATCCTCAAGACCTCTCAGGGAGCTTCAAGATATTGACAGCAGTCTCCTGGACTTGAAACTGAAATTCTGTTGTTCTGTTTTCCATGGCCTCCTGTCTGTCACCCTGCAGCATCCCACTGAGCTGTCGTAGGAGTGGCAGAGAGGGGGGAGCTGTTGGTTTTCTGTCAGGCTAGCCAAAATGATGTCTGTCTCTGTAAGGATTCACAAAAGAACAAAGCATGCAGCAAAACAAAAAAGCATTGTCATAGATGTATGAAAGGATAATATATGCTGGCGGAGACTGAAGTCCTGATAAGCTGAGATAATATTTTATGATAAACTTCTTGCTCACATTAATCCACACACACCTGGCCTTCAGTGAGAGTAGCACAACATTTCATTTATTAAAAAAAATGAGTTTAATTTTAAAAAATAATGTAAATGGGTCTGTCTGCACCAGTGAGTGCATTGGGAAAATAATGGGCACTTTTGAAAGCAATGAAAAGGAAACTGGGCTTCCAGAATTTTCCTGTTAGTCACACATCTGTTTTTACTAATCCCATGATGTTTCCAAGTGTTTGGCTGAGTTTTTGCTTGGCCATACAGATACCAAACACATGTCAAGTGACCAGATTATTCTTCTTTAAGGAATCCTGCCTGCAGAGCCACAGCTCCTCATATGCCTTGCTGTGGCTGCGTGGGATTACAGACAGCTCTTTATTACCCATGACTCACGTCATGATGGACTAATTGTACAAATGCAGCCAGTGTATTGTGCAGTGCCTGTGGGTCCAGCTCAACACTCCTTTGTTCTGTGCTCACTGCTGGGGCTGTTGATCCATCCCTTGGGTAGTCAGCGTTGCATACAAATACCTTGTTTTTTGCCACTAACTCTGCAGCAGAATTGCTAAATATGAGTGCTAAAACCTCAGTTTGCTACAAGCCAGTGAGGTTTTGTTACTACTTCCAATGGGTTCAGGTGCATGTGCGCTCCTGGATGCTTGTTCCCTATCAGGCCATTGCTGCTTGTCATGGTTTGACACTGGCCAAATGCCAGGCACCCACAAGAGTTGCTCTCTCATCCTCCCCTGCCATTGCTGGACAGAGGAGAGAAAATTTTAATGAAGGCTTCATAAGTTGAGATAAGGACCAGGAGAAGACACTCCAAGGGCAAAACAGGCTCAATTTAGTGGTAGAAAGTGAGTTTATTACTAGCAAAATCAGAGAAGGATAATGAGAAGTAGAAGAAGCCCTTAAAAATACTTTTTCTTCCCCCAACCCCTCCCTCCTTCCCACTGACAGAGCAGGGAGACAGGGTGTGGGGATTTTGGTCAGTTCATTACTCGATGTTTTCATCTGCTGCTCAGGGAGAGGAGTCCTTCCCTTGCTGCACCATGGGGTCCCTCCCACAGGACACAGTTCTCTATGAATTTCTCCAGCTTGGTTCCAACCTCACAAGCAGCACATTCTAATCTCATGAGCAGCAGTCCTGCCAAAACTGCTGCACCCTGAGTCCCTCCCATGGGCAGTCAGTCCACCCAAAACTGCTGTGACATGGGTCACTCTTCCATGGGGTGCAGTCCTCCAAGGACAGGCTCATCCAGCCTGGGAACAGGGTCCCCTCTCTCCACCTGGTCTCCCACTGGATCACAGCCTCTTCCAGGCATCCACCTGCTCTGGTGTGGGCACTGCCCCCATGGGCTGTGGGTGGATCTCTGCATCCCCCATGGATCCCCATGGGCTGCAGGGGCAGAGCTGCTTCACTACGGTCTGCACCATGGCCTGCAGAGGAATCTTGGCTCCAGTGCCTGGAGCACCTCCTGCCCCTCCTTCTCCACTGACCTTGGTGTCTCCATGTTGTTTCCTTCACATGTTATCACCACCTCCTCCTCTCTGTCTAGGAAAAAACCCTGTGTCTCCACTTTGTTTTGATTTCTTCTTATATATGTTATCACAGAGGCGTTACCATAATCTCTAATTGGCCCAGCCTCTAGCAGCATGTCCATCCTCAGAGCCACCAGGGACTGGCTCTGCTGGACATGGTGGAAACTTCTTGTAGCTTCTCACAGAAGCCATCTCTGTGACCCTCATGCTACCAAAACCAGGCCAGGCAAAAACAAACACACTGCTGTTAGTCAGATCTTGGTTTTTGGAATTACCAGTTTTTGTATTTACTGCTATTACCATCTAAAGCATCATTTCTCTATTTCAGATAGTTGCAGGTTGGTCTCTGAGGCTTCAGAGCCTTTGAGAGAATAAGAATGAATTCTTATCAACTGTAGAGCTCCTGAGAGGCTTGGGAGGGGATACATGGTCACAGGGAACAACAACAAACTTGAATTATTAATGCACAGTGGGCTTTGTCCATGGCCTGGTGGCCTATAACAGAATATCTGAAATCACAGACAATCCCTGGAGTAAGTTATTTTTCAAAAAGGTGCAGTTTATTTTCAGTAAAGCTATAAAATTGATGCTGTAGTGCCTCTGAATCCTTCTTTCCCTGTGACAGTAGTGGCGATGTCCAGTAAAAGTGGGCAAGTAGCACACCTAAAATTCAACTGCATCATTTTACTTTCAAGTAATCCATGTGAAGCATGCACTTCATATACATAAAGCCACACCAACCCTCTGTGAATACCAACCCATCCCCAGGAAGATGACCAAGGCCAAGGCAGAGGGCTTCCTTGCTGTCCCCTCATCCTTTCTAGCTCTTTGGCTGTGAAATTGTACTAAAGGGTCAGAATTGTACAGTGTCGATTTAAGACAGAGAAGAATTTATGAGAATGATTGAGAAAAAATGAGTTGGATGCCTTGTTTATCTTGCACCTGGCTTGAGAGAGGACAATCAACTGAATGATGTCTGGACTGCAGATGAGGTCTCACATTCCAAAATTGTTTCACATGCCCCTCTGTACCAGTCAATGGCCACACTCTCCTCACCATGAAAAACAAGCCTTTTTGGAAATCTAGTTCATTTAGAAGAAAATGATAGGTGCAATGACCCTCTGATGAGAAAGCTTTTATTGCCACTTCAGAATGTGGAGTAGGACCAAAGTGTTTGTTCTACTTTTTTTTTGTCAACTATAAATCCTGACTGGAAGTAACTGAGATGTTCATTAATCCCGGTTTAGATTTTAATTTACTTACCCCTCAGAATGCAACTGAGGGAGAACATGGGCCATGTAAAGCATGCACATCATGTGTCTCCAAATCCCACCTATACCATGCAGTTGCTCCATTCCTGTGGGACAGGCCAGAGCAGAATGTGTTGGAACAAGAAAACACCTCTGGAGGAGGAAAACCTCTCTGCCGGCTTGGGATCTGTCAGTGGGTTGTGTCTCTCCTCCACTCCTGAAGAGGCTCTTTTAGGTGAGCTTTTAGGTGAGCTACACTCTAGTTAGTGTAGATCCATGAACATTCATCTGTGCGTATGTATATACAGTGTTAACAAATCTGGATCACTATACTTTCTGTTACATCTGTGCCACATGTTAACACTCTTTAATTAGTGTATCACCATGTATTACCTGCAATCCTGAACTTGCTTTCCTGTTGCTTCAATAAACCACATTACTGACAAATCTGGATGTGAAATCCATATTGACTGTGATCATAACTGCAGTACTAAATTAGTAAATTGGATTATTTGTGCATCTGTGCTCATGCAATTTTTTCTTTTGAGCTCAACTAGACTTACATTGCTAAACTGGCTAAAATGAGAAATTTAGCCCAGCCACACCCAGCTCTTCCGGTATGTGAACACCAGCTGGAACACAAGGAAGTTTATTTTCTGCTAATTCATATACCCTTAATGCAATAGGAGTGAGACAGCCATGGCTGTGAAGTCCTGTCTTGCTGCCCTGGGAAATTCCCATGTTACTGGCCCTGGGAAGCTTCTAACCCCTACAGTGCCCTGCCATGTGTAGGGCACAAGAAACAAAACCCTTCTGAAATGCAGCTGTCCATTATTGGTCTGAGTCCAGCATCGCCACACTGGCTTTTTATCAGTTGAGGTATGCCAAGACCTATGTGCAGCTTGGTGACATCAAGCAAAGCACACTGAAAGAAGAGAACTTCACAGATTCACATGTTTTTAACCTTGCTTTAAATGTCACTCTGTGAATGCCATAAAAAATGGATTTGTTAGTCAGGGGGAAGAGATATTTAGCATCCCTTTGTTTCTACAAAGAGAAAGAAAATTTCTATCAAATTGCAAGAAGAAAACTCCAAGCACTCCACAGACTTATATTATCAAAGCTCAGACAGAAATAAACATAATGAGAAAATCTCAGAAAACTTCAAAAATATTCCACTCAGAGTACTAAAAAATCTGAAAACCTACAATGCATATTTTATTTTTATTGACTACCTCTGAAGTGGTATTCCACAACACACCAGTGAGGCCAAGGTTTGACAGCAGTACAAAGGATTAAAAGGAGACTGATTCCAGTCACTGGCTCCACAATACTTCTATTTTATAGTGTGGCATTTTACGATTTGCAAAACAACAGCAGATCTCACTATGGTGTCTCACATGGAATCAGCTCTGTGGAGTGTAATGCAGGGGAGCATCCTTCTCACGCAACTTCTTATGGCAGTTCAAGGAAGATGGATATGATCCATCCTACAGCTGCCAAACTCCAGTGCTGACCAGCCAGAATCAAGGTATGGCCCTGCTCTCAAATCTCTCTTCATTACGAAGAAGAGAGATACACTAATAGACAGTGCTGTCCTGCCATTTCCTGTGGCTGGTTTGGACCCTCACAAGAAGGCATAATCCAGTAGGTTTCCTCCCTGGATACCCCAACCCAAAGGTCACTTCAGTTAAGGGAGAACACTTCTGCTAATTACAGTGAGTGCTGAATCACAGACAAGTGATTCAGCACCTAGTGCCTGTTCTCTGATACTAGGACTGCACCTCTTCTGGCCAGGGCTGAAACTGGGAAAAGGAAGCTGAACACCAACCTTTTAAATTACTTGTTCTCTCCCAACCAAAGGACATAAACATGCAGCATACTTACACTGTTACTGCTGATAGAGGGAAAATGCAGCAATGAACTGGGAAGGAACAACTTTAATATTTTTAACCACACAGGACTAAAAAATACGTTGGTAAACTCATAGCTTAATCCTTTCTCTACTGCAAATCCAGTCTGTCAGTTTTGGAGTCCATTTACTTTTGTTCTGAAACAGCAGTTGTATTTTTGGCATTTACCAAAAAGGTATTGCTATGCTCTACCCCCTCTTCAAAAATTAAATCCTCTTTTCCAAAAAAATGTTATGACTGTGGCTGTGGTAATAAATGATATTTCTTGCATCATTAATGTCTCCTTCTAGCAGATTGCCTCAGCTATGAGGCAACAGCTTAGTCCAAGAGAGAAAGAGAGGCAACAGTAACATAGTACTCATATAGATTAAGCATTGTAGATTTCTTCTTCATTCCCTTCCATTTATTCATTACTGTGGATTTTTTTCCATTACATCCCATTTTCTATTACATTTTCATTACATTTCCTACATTCCATTTAATCCCAAATCTGTCCACATTTCTCATTAAAAAAAAAAAGAAGCCTGAAAGACATAAGCAAGTAATCAGCCTCATTGAATACATACAAAAATAAAAAGAGAATTGAGGCAAGCTGGAAATAAAATTGTGTGCTGAAGCATGTTATTTTAAAAGTCCCAAAAGATCAAAAGCTGTTAATTTGGCAGCAAATTTCAACGCATCTAAATAGTAAATAAGCTGTAGATAACACTAATTATGAAAATGCTTCAAATGGTACTGCTGCAGCTGCCAAAACACTTTCTACAGCTCTATTCTGTGACAATGTTTTTATCAAGAATTCCAAAGAAATAGCATCATTTCAACAGGCTGACTTACGTGTTTATATGGCTATATTTAAACAGATGTCAAGCTTCATTCTGACAAAGCTTCAAGAATACTACAGACTTCTGACTGAAAGAAGTGGAACACCTAAAAAAAGTCACAATCACAGCAGAAAGAAAAGATCTTTTAATTAAAAATTCTTAGTCAACAAAGATCCACTGTGATATGAGCACACAGGCATATTTTTGTAATTCTTGGCCTAAAAAATATCTGCCAGGTTTAAGCATTCCGAGTCCACACAAAACAGAAAAGTCATTGCAAAAATCCATCTGCATAACCAGGGCCATTGTATACTTAATGCACGCAGAAGTTAAATCACCTTCCTTCCTTCCCCGACAGTATTTCAGAAGCTATAGTGTGGTCCTACTTCTTTTGTTCATAACAATTAAAGGTTTTATAACTGGTATTTGTGAGTAACAAATGATGTTTTTAAAGTTGAAAGAGATAAAGTAGCATTTTTCAAAAAATGAATGCATTATCAGAAGTGATACATTCCTGAAATTAATCCGTCACTGTAATTTCTTTCACTAAGCTGTTCCTTATATCCAAAGAAGGAATTGGTATTGGAATAACTCAGTGGCCTCTACCATTTACTGTATGGCTTCCTGCCATGGTTTAAAGAGAACACTCTCGCCCTAAAAGTCTCCAGAATTTTGCAGCAAGTCCATCTTTTTCCAGGCAATTATCCCTGGATATTTTGAAATCTATGGACTGAAATGGTGTAACACCTGATTAGCTCTGACAAAGGTAAATGTTAGTTTTTTCCTTCATATCCTACAAAAAGATTGGGTTTTGATGCATATTAGACCTATTGTAACATAGGAAAATCCAAGTCAGTAACAGTGATGGTTTTATTACACTTGTTTTGGGTATTTTGTTCATTTGCTGTGAAATTGTCATGTCCAGTGAGCAATTTTCTACAGAGCTTTAGAAATTAAGAGATGGGGAAACTTTCAAAGTGTTCTCCTGCTGCTTTTATAGGCTCCTTGTCTAATTTTCCTCATTTACTCTAAGCAAAGAATGTGAAAGAAGCAAGTTTCTCAGAAAATCCCTTTTTACACTTCAATAAGACATAATTAATGAAAAGTATATTAATGGTATATTGGGGAGATAGGTATTTATTCACAAGTATTGTTACTTATTATTATGGGATATCTAACCAAGGACAGAAAGCAGGAAATGGAACTTTCCAGGCTCCACTTTATAGATTTTTTTCCCCTTATTTTGTACAAAACAAAATAGGTTCATTCGAACAGAAGCAAAAATACCCTCTTGACTATAGCAACCTCGATGTTTTCAGGAGAGCTTGTCAGCAGCTGTGTGATCAACTCTGATCTTGATTCCCACTGTAAACATCAAAGATGCTTTTTGTGGTTTACCATTAAAAAAGCATCATATTTCAACAAGGGTTCTTTTGGGTTACAGTTTTCTGGAGACAGCAAACTGCAGAAATCCTGTCTGCAGAAGTGCTAGAAGATATCCAAAAACTTTCTACACCTTCTGCTTCCCTGTTCCTACAACCTTTGGTTAATCCTCTTGTTTCTCTTACCAAAGTTGCACCATTTAGTCTTTTACAGAGACCAATTTACATCAAAACCTGTATAGTGGCTTGAGTGCCAAACTTGAAACACTTAATATTAGACACATAAGCATCTGTCCAACTCTCCTTTCACATACAGTAGACCAGACCTTCAACAGACCATAACAATACAATGGTTCTATGGATTTTGTGTCAGATTCTGTACTTGGTGTCCTAGGGTGACGTTATGATGCTTGTATCCCCAGCTGTCTGCTCTGTTTATGTTGGATATTATATTCTGTGCCTTCAAGACTGGCTCTGAAAAGCAATATTTTGTTTTGTTATCAGCCTGTTCACTCCCCTGTGCTCTGCTGGACACAGATGGTGGTACAAAGTGCTGCTTTTGCTTTTCGCTTTTTGCTTTTGGCTTTGCTCTTGCTGCTGCTTGTGCTTGCTTTTGCTTTTTGCTTATTAGTTTGTTTAGCTAGGCAGTCCAGATTTTCCCTGGACTGTTTTTCTTTCCCTTTTCTTGGAACCATTTGAACCTGCTCTGGACTGGGACCTGGGAAACACCCAGAGTTTGCACTTTGTGGCCTGCGGCAGCCATTCCCAGCACAGGAGGGACCAATAACTGGGCAACCACTCCCAGGAGACATTTTCTGAATTTGTCATCTCTTCAGAGTGGTGAAAGAGTTTTGTCATCTGGTGTTGTTCAATTTTTGTGCTGGGGAGTGCTTTGCTTGTTAAATAAACAGGTTTTTTGTCACTTCTCTCCAAGGAAATTCTTCCTGAACCAGGTGGGAGGAGGGACCATGGGGGTTTGC
Organism: Anomalospiza imberbis; assembly: GCF_031753505.1. Lineage (NCBI taxonomy): Eukaryota > Metazoa > Chordata > Aves > Passeriformes > Viduidae > Anomalospiza > Anomalospiza imberbis. The sequence continues at coordinate 19,004,937 of NC_089721.1, forward strand.
TTTCTGGGGGCTCCTTCTGGAGGTTTTCTCCCAGGTTTTCCCTAAACTAGGACACTTGGTTACATGGGTAATGTTCACAGTGTTAACCTACCAACACAACAGAGTGGGATTTTTACCGGTGAGAACTGAACACACACCTGCATTCTTAGAATTTCTGAAAGCATCACAGCTTCCTTGAATGTCTCTTTAACAAAGAATAATCTTAATGTTGTGCTTGATTTAGGCAATATTGACAGTCCCCACTGTTGAAATCAATTCATCCCTCAGAGAAGATAATTAGAAATTCACTTTAGCCACAGTAGAATTGTATCTCTGTTGAAAGGTGTATCTGCAAAAAAAATTTTCAAGGATGTGACATGCCCTCTCTGCAGTTACCATGAAGACACAAAGCCCCATGACCTATGTACAGGGCTGTTAGAACACCACAAATTTTAATATCATTAGGCTGTTCTCAAAGCAGTAAGAAACCTCTCAGCATCACAGAGCATCAAAAGCTTTCCTAAAACATTAACGATATGTGTACTCCAAAGACTTGCTCCAAATCTGTCAAAGGTCAGGAAAAAAAGGAAGATATTAACTTTTTTTTTTTTTTTAATGAAGACTTATGTGTAACCCATTTATTATTGTGATATAATTATCACTTGCTTAAAGAATGACTTCCTGTGCTAAACAAATGAAACACTTGCTTAATATGTTATATTTTTTAATGCAAACTTGTTGAAAAAGTAGTGACTGGCACTTGGCTTGTATCTGGTGAGTTGTGACAGTGGTATACAAATAAGACTGCATTTTACATGTGTAATGCATTGGCCAAGTTTGTTTGTATTTTTAAAAACATTTTAAAAATAAGATCCATAAATAAAAGGTACAGATTTTAGGTACTAGTGAGCATAAAGGCCTGTAAAATATACAGCATTTATACATAAAGTAACTAGTTAGTGCTGGTTTGTATAGATTAAAAGTCAATATACTTTTTCTAGTACAGTGATCATTTTTTGTAACATGATCCCGATAGTATCACAAATATGTGGATGTCCTGAGTAAGTGTCTCCATGGAACAGCCTGCCTTGAGGCCAGTCTTGCGCTGAAGCAAGGGAGATGTCTAAACACAGTCTCTCTGTCTCAGTGAGGATGGCTGTGAGCCGGGCTCACTGCTAAACTCTCAAGGGCCGCAGTTTGCTCTCCCGGGTGCTCAACAGGATGCTCTCCAGTGTGCCTGCTGGAAACACTGCTGCAAAACCACCTAGCCCAGAAGGCTCCCCGCCCACCATACCACACTGAGCTGAAAACCTCACGACAGCTTTGATAACACTAGATTAAATAGCACAGGATTCTAGGTGTCACTGCTGGAACAAGTCCCACGGAGACTCTTGTAGCAATGAGGAATTTCCAATAATTATGTTTTGTATACACTCCTGTAGGAGTGTTTGTATACCATTCCTGTAGGAAAGTAAACAAAATTAAGCCTATGTAGCCAGTTATCAGGCAAAATGGAAAGGAAAGAAAAGAATCTTTGCCTGTAGCTTTCATGGTATTTTTTCTGATGTCTTTTAATAGTTTTAGTGTTTGGAGTGTGAAAGTACTGTTGAAACTCACAGAACTGCATTGTATGAAGTTACTGCAGATACATTCATTATTTTTGATTATCAGAAAGAATAACTTTAATCTCAAAACATATACTGAGTGCTGAAGAAAAATCTAGGGCACAAGAATGTTCAGAATAACTTTAAGCTACAAGGCAATGACAGTTTCTTCTCCATCTATGAAAGAGGATTTCTTTTCATGTATCCAAGATCATACCCTACTTTTCAGCTTTAAAATTCAACAGATTTTTCTTATAAAAAAGAATAAACCATTCAAATAATTTTCTAAAATATTAACTAGTAAGTGGATTATCTTAAGGATCTCTGAGTCATCTCTCAAGAGATGCCATGTCTTCCTAAGTTACACTGCTGCCTAATATTTTTGCCAAGTGAAAGGAGAAACGGCATTCACTGTCAGGAGTGGCATTTTGTCAAAATTTATCATTGCCACAGTAAATGTTATCACTTTGGTCAATCCAGCATACTGCAATTTGAATATTTTAAACTTTTAAAATATTAAAGATATATAGATATATTAAAGATGCTGATTTTTTATTTATTTCTTAAACTGTGTAGAAATACATTTTGTAAACTCTTCTACATCTTTCATGTATTTATGCCTTTAGTAGTAAAGTCATCACTCTATCACCTCTCTACTAAACAAAATTACTATCATAAATTGTTTGAACAAGGACCCTAATTCTGCTGTACTTCTTCTTTAAAAAATAATTATTTTTCTTCCTCTTTGTCTGTCACCTTCCTTTCATGATTATTGCCTTTTAGTGACAGAAAAATGGTATGTAACACAAAGAGATAAATTGTCCTCAATTACTATGATTTCAGATTTTTTAGTATTCTGAAGTCAAATTTAATCTAACTAATCTAAACAATTCCTTTCAGTGTAAAAATATGATGCTTAAGGAATGCTTATTTATGAATACATTTCTTTTTTAACCTGGGCAAATGAAGAACAGCAACAGTTCATCCTTCATCTCTCCTTATGCATGGAATTCACTGTTGATTTCAAATATGAAACTCTTGGCATGCACTGAGTGTAACTCTATACTGGAGTAAAAAGATGCTATTCAGTTTGGCATAATTTCATTTATTTTTATATTAGGGATCTATTTTCCTTTTTTGTCCCCTTAATTTTGGTAGTTTTTAGTTTTAATAGTCCTTAGAGCTTGTCTTGCAAGTGCTGTCAAATTCTTTAAAAGACAGAATTAGCACACTTCAAGGATTAAGTCTGAATTTAAATATTTAACGCTTTGCTTAAAAGTGACCCAGTTTCAGAAATATTATAAGGAAAATTCCACATACAGCTGCAAATCTGGCATTGCTTTCTATGTATGGTTACTTATACCATGAGCAATTTCCAATCTAGTTCAAGAGAATCTATGAGAAATACTAGAAATATATTTATCCACATGCATCTTTTTGAACCAATTTAGGGTATTTCAGAAACATGCAGTCATACAGGAAATCACACTTTAAAATTTTTGTTCATTCTGGGGACTAGACATCTCCATTTTGAATGTGATACATGGCTGATGTATCACTTTCATCATCATGTTAGTGATTAACCAGGAAGACTCCCATTTCAAAAAAACATCTTTGATGGTGGCCTAGCTGAAGCTAATAAAAACAATTTTCACTTTGAGAAGCTAGGTTTGAGATGGAAAAATTCTGAAATAACAGGAAATAATAAAGCATTGCTCTGGTCTTTAAAAATGAAATTACTGAAGAATATTATTACACTGGAGTTTTAGGAAAGTATTTATTACATTTATTTCAACAGATTTTGACAAGGACTACCACCAGGATTTTCAAAGGGGCTTGTCTGGGCAAAAGCTGGAGCTGCATCACAGAAAATGCAATGCAATGCCATTCAGAGTGACCTGGAAGAGCTTGAGAAGTGGGGCCATGTGAACCTCATGAGACCCAGTAAGATCAAGCACAAAGTACTGCACCTGGGTTGGGGAAAGCCCCACTATCAGCACAGATTGGGGATGAACAGATCCAGAGCAACCCTGCCCTCCCACTTGGGAGTGCTGTAGGTAGAGGTTGGACATGACCCAGCCATGGCACTCACAGCCCAGAGAGCCACACGTGTCCTGGGCTGCATCCAGAGCAGTGTGGGCAGCAGGGGAGGGAGGGGATTCTGCCCCTCTGCTCTGCTCTGCTGAGACCCCACCTGCAGTGCTGCATCAGCTCTGGGATCACAGCACCAGAAGGACAGGGACCTGTTGCAGTAGTTATAGAGGAGGGCTATGAGGATGACAAGAATGATGGGGCACATCTCCTGTGAAGAAAAGCTGAGAGACCTGGGGTCTTTGCAGAGGCCCACTGTGCAAAGAGGGATTCAAAGCCACCAAGTAAATGCTAGAAAGGGGAGTTCTGTGGCTGAGGTGGAAAACTCTGGGCTGGCCCACAACAGTATGCACACTATGCACACTAGTCTCCCCAGCAGGGTAGACAATGCATGTTTGGTAAGTGACTGTATTTCCTTATTTAAGGCAAAATTGCCTGGAGAGGTGAAAAAGTGATATAGTGAGTTATTAAAAGGACAGGTTGCCACATCTCAGTTATGAATTTTCAGGAAGAGAGAAGGCTCTAAATGCATGTGGAATAATTACAAACTATAAGGAGGGTACAATAAATATGCAAAGTTGCTCCTGGTGGGCATCACAGAAAAGGATTGGGTTGACTTCTGGACAGGGCATTTCAGAACACTCCAGGATGAGGGTGAACTTGCACTTCACACTGCAAGGGGCTTGTAAGGTGACAGACAAGAAAGAATGAGTACCTATGAGAATTCATATGTGCTGAATTTCTGATCATGTTTTCATCTGTTAGAAGCATATCAATAATCTTTAATAATAATTTTTTTATTGGTATTCCATAGACCATTTAGTCTCCTGTCCAATACCAATGGCTTTGTAAGGGTTGATAAATGTTTGCATTTTGGATAGGTATGATCTTATAAAAATACTAAGTACAGATGTAAAATCTGAGCAACATGTCATAGAATCATATATATCTTGGGCAAGATCAGAATGTTTCTTACAAGGGACAAATCACATAATTTTTCTATCTGCTTAAAATTTACGTCTTCTGCAGAAAAGTGCTATCATTTGGAAATGCATTCCTGTTGATGTACTCTAGAAGCAGAGAGAAAAATGAAAGCCGCAAAGAAAAAGCTCAGATGAAAATCAAACTGGAGATTTATATCCACAAAGGGGTTAAGAAAGAATGTCAGAAATTGCAATCCAAAAAAATTTATTTTTCAGAGAAATCTTTGAAATGTTGATGGAGTTTCATTAAAAGGAAGGATCTTATCTTACCTAAGTGATATAATATTACTCAATGCAAACTGCTGAGCTTTGTAATTGGCAAAAAAAGAGACGAAAGTTAGCCACTCTGAATTAGACACCATTCTCTAAAATCTGTGGCAACTTCATGGGTAGATAATAACCTGTAGAATGAAAACCTGTATGTCCCCCATTTTAGTGTCAATACATTGCATTATTTCACTAATTTATTTTACTCCAAGGATGAACAATTTGTGCAAAAACCACCTGTTAATCTAAACCTCTTTTTGTTTCAGAAGGAGATTAATATAAAAATTTGTAAGTTATGAAGACAGGAAAGTTACAGGACAGGGATTTTATTCTCATCATTACTAGATTTTGTTATTTTTCTCCTTGCTTTGTATTGATGGCTGTTGACATCTGAGCAAAAAGAAAATCAACTTCTCTGGGAAGTTTCTGACATAAGTGTACATGTATTGCATGTCCTGGAATTGTCTGGGTTAGCCTGGTTTTATCTGTTGTTTCTGATTTCCTTAGAGGAGGTTATAACCACAGAATTAGAAATGAAAAATACTAGTAATTCTAACAACCTCAGTAATTACTAAGTAAGTTAATTTTAATGCCACTGAAGAGCACTTAGGTGGTTTTGCATATAATTATATAGAAAAGCCCTCCTCCACCTCTTCTGCCAGCATATTGAAAGGCAGGGATTCTTTCTTCCAATTCTTTAGTTGCATGCTCAAGCTACCAGGTAAATAATTTTGGTGGTGGTTGAACACAGAGCATTAAACTTGTTGCTAAAATTATAACAGCTATGAAGTTCACATGAAATCTCTTAATCCAGGTGGGGGAGAAGGTTTAAGCAGGAGAAAAAGGATTTGTCATGATTACAATAGAAATGTAAGGTTACAAGGATCCGAAAGAGGTCATCTAGCCCATCCTCCTGCTCAGAGGTATATACAATCTCTTAGAGATACTTAATCTCTTCTTGAATCACCTTCACTGGAGAATAACGACAAACACTTCATATAATCTGATCCAGGGTTTAACTACACTTAACAGAAAGGATTTTTTTTATCTGCAACATACCCCATGCTATTCTTCAAGAACACATCCAGCCTGAACTGACCTCTGTTTCTGCAAGAGCAGCTTGACACCAGGGTTGTATTTAGTGTCATTATTGTATATATTATGGGAATTTTCAAGGCATTATTATTACACATTTCAATAATTTGTGATTTTAATATTTCAATTATGACATTTTATCTTGAGGATATATTAATTTTTGGGAATTGTAACTTTCTTCTATATACCCAGTATATCTTTTTAACAGCATATTAAGAAGAAGGAAAAATGTCTCTTTTAAAAAAACTTAGAAAAAAAAAGTCCTTTCTGTGAGCTTTTGCGGGGACTCTACAGAGCATCTCATTTTTAGAAAGTCCAAAGGAGATACAATAAAACTTGCTTATCTTTCAGAAGATTTTCTGCCATTTGCCTGAATGGCAATGTTGCAGTTATAAGGAGAAAATCAGGTATACCTTTGCCAAAGGAAATAAGAAAAATAAGAAAGTATCTTTCTTAGGGTAGGCTCTGTGACTCAGCTGGTACTTTATAGCACTTACAAGTATGTCTCATATGTTTAGTAATCAGAACTTAATACAAATATACTTCTTTAAGCTGACAGAAGAGCACAACTTCAAAACATTTCCTAACCACCTTCAAAGCTAAACATAAAAAGCCATTTTCTAAAACCCCAGTATATTTTCACTGTCTGTATACTACTCAGTACTAGCATAAAAAGCTTAAAAATATTTAAATATATTTCACTGGGTGGACCCAAAAATACTCTAAGTGTTTCTGCCTTCATGCATTTTATGTAGTAAGTGTGGAAACATTGGAACTCAGTTATGAATATTCAGGTGAAAAACTTTACACTTTACACAAGCCTCCAGCTTGAAAGTGATTGAGACCTCCCGCCACCTCATCCACAAGAAAAGGACTTGCCCAAACACTGATGCCTGCTGGAGTCCTTCCACACAAAAGTGCAGCTTTTCCTCATTTATATTTTGATCCTGAGAGATGTCTGTGCCACAGAATCCATTCTGGTACAGTTTATTTCTTAAAAATTGGTACAATTTCACTGCCATAAAATACCTGTGAGTTGCCCTCCTACACGCTGAATCTAAAGGAATCCTTGATTTCAAATTATCTCAAAGCAGCAGTTCAGCTGCAACTGTACTGAGATATACATCTGCTTTGACTAAAGTTACTGCAATACTTTTAATCACTTTTACTTCAAATCATAACATTTCATTCTCATTGCTTTGGCAAAGTAAGACGTGGTAACACATTTGCCTAGGGACTAGAAGACAGTAGGGTTTTTAAATTTTAAAAGTTCCACCATTTCTGAAACCCAGGAAAAAGGAACACAATTTGACCATAATCCTTTAATATGGAAAAATAACATAAGGATTGTTTTACAAAAAAGGAAGGGTATTAATAGCTTTCAGCTACTGTGGGTGTTACAGTAAGTAGTTACAATGTCTAAGATTCTTTTTTAACTTTAAAGACAAACACATTATGCCAGCTGTGCTTATAAATTATAGCAGCTCCTAAAACCAAAAAACATTTGTTACAATACTCCTAAAAGTCTTCATTTTTATACAGACATGCAACTTAATTTTTATAATGCACAATTGATCAGAATAGTCTGCATGTATCATTTCTCTCCAATTTCCAATACGAATAAATAGGAAATGCAGTGAGATTTGCAATGGTATATAAGTTGATAAATATTTTCAAATTTCTTTTGTGTCTGACATTAATGAAGACAAAAACATGCACATAAATTTGCACACAAATTTATTATTTTTTTCCAATGAATCTGTCAAATTATTAGACAAATACATTTTAAGAAAATAATTTTATGTAGTAGTGTTTTGTATAAAACAACTTTCTTACTTTTTTTTCTTTTTTAGAAGACGTGATGAAAGTTTGTTTTTTGAAAAAACACAGGGAAGTAAAATTCACTTGACTGTTTTGTAGATGGGTATGGATGAAAAGCGCTGTTTTAATTACTTTGATTTTAAAAAACATTTTGTCACGATTTTTACTTCATAAAATTATACATCCTTTTAGTTACAAGTGGGCTCCAGTTGCACAATCAAGGTACTAGTAGAAGGATATCTACTATCAGAGGTCTATCCTAGTGCTTGGAAGAAACCTTGGGATTGCTGTGCCGTTATACTCATTTCAATGTTTCTGTCTTCCGGGATTTGTGTAACCAAAACCACTGCCTGTCTTCTTTTAGAATAAATATCCTTTTAGTTTAATTTAGGCCCTGGCTACTGTATGATTGAGGAAATAGCTCTTCTTGCATTTTTTTCACTTGTATGTTGAGGAACAGGCATTTTCAGGATAGAGCTCTGTGTCCTCTGAGCATATTACCAAGCCTAGTGTCTGGATGTTGACACAGTATGATGCCATGCAGTTCTAGCTAGTTACACAAATGTTACACTGGATGTATGAAAGGACATCAAAAAGGGGTGAAACCACAAAACAAGCACATTGACAATCTACATTAATTCAAATTTCAACATAATAACGTGCTAAGGTGCTGCGTGTTAAGCCAAAAATACCTTATGAATGAATACCTAGTTTTGCTAATACGGTGTGCTAGTAGTGCAGAAACTTATGGATAGCTACAGAATAACCTTTAAGGACAAGTAAAGAAACCCCCCAGTTTACACAAGGTGGAATAGTTCTACATGATTTGTTGCAGAAACCTTACTGGTGGTGCAAATATGGGATGAAAATATTAGATTAAGCTCTAAAATAGATGCATATATGCTAAAGTTATTTTCACAGATAATATATCACTGCATATTTCCTTCTGACAGAAAAGTGAAATTGGGTAGTAGAAGGGTGTAAGAAATGTGTGTTTATCACTCAGTCAAATTGCCTGACTGCAACATTGTTCTATCACAATGCTTCTGAGATTTTCCATGAAGACTTGGAGAGGACTGCAAAGAGAGAAACTGAAGAAGAAAGAGGAGGGTGAAGGTTAAATATAAATATCCACAGTTCTGGGCTAACTTGTAGGCAGCAAGAAGCTTGGACAGAGGTTCATTTTCTCCTCAGTTTTTATCCAAAACAGTTTGCTATCTAGTAGGAATTCTGCCTGTCTTTAGTACAATCAATAGGGAAGCATAATGAAACATGACCCCAAATACATGGCTGCCCTGGGCCAGACACTCAGCAGCAGCATATGGAATGAGTAAGAGAGTAAGTAATGTATATGCCAGAGCTATAATGACCACATTATTATCTACTGCAATAAGCATACCCAGCTTTCTTATTCTTCAGTGCTTCCCCTATTATTCTGTGATTTTTGAACTAGTGTAGTTTTTCTTGGACTGCCACTTTCACCTTAAGGACATATTATAACTAATCCCACCAAGTGCAAAAGTAGCTATAAATACAGGGAAGAGCAAAAGATGTTGCTACCATCACTACAAATGCAGAGCTGGAGTGAAGGGCATGGTAAGAGAGGGAGGAGTGCTTTGCCCAAGAGCACTTCACTTCTCTCATATCTCCTGGTTTGAAAGGATTGAAATACATTCACACTCTTTTCACTTCTTGACTCCTTTATCTACCCAGCAATGCTCTGGTTTTATTCATGCAGAAGCTCTTTAGAGTACAGCTCAATCTGGAATAATAATGCAGTAAAAGAAATAACAATTTTATTTCTATAGTTGCATTTGCTTTGGGGACAGCTTTACTCACTGATTACTTTTGTCTACACTTTTGGCTGACCATTGAAACCAGAGGAGTGTTGGCCTTTGCACATATGGAGTGATGTTGCCTGCAAGAGCAGAAATCAATGATCCTGGGTAGCTCACTGACAGCTCTATTAAATTAGACTCATGACAAGCATGTTTGAGCTTTACAGCAATGGTTTCAGCACCTACATTCTCTATACAAAGAAAGAAAGCTATTACGCTTAGACATATTTGTTTAAATCTGAACATCTAATCATCTAGGTTGTTTCTAATATATAAACAGTTAATTATAATCCCCAAAGCATTGCTACTTAAATGAGTCATCTGCTAACTTGTTGAGGATTACAAGCAGATTTGTAGACATTTAAATCAGTGGAATCTGGAATGCATGTCTGGAAGGTAAAAGATTAGTTATTGAACTTGGAGTGTCCAGTTTAAAACGTTTTGACTCTCAGATAAGGCAACTATGAAAAATTATTAATGTTACAATGGTTCATTATTCAGAGGTAGTTACATCAATATCAGATTTTTATATATTGTAATGCAGTGGGAAATACATTGAAGTATTTTATCTTCAATTAAGGCAGTTCTCTTGTTATTACTTTCTGACAGTCTTGTATAGTGCAATTACTCAAGAAGTTCTGTGTCCATCAGGGGATAGGTTTAAACTGTGATACAATACAGATAAAGACATGCTTAAAGGGAAAAAAAGAACAGGAAGGGATCCGAGACACAGCTCAGCTAAACTGTTTTAACCAAGGTACTGAAGTGGACAAGATGTGTCCATCAGTCTAAGTGGGAAATGGGGATGTCAGACTAGTTCAGTCTCTTCTTGCATATTTTCTTATCCTTAAGTGAAAAAAAATTATTTTATTACTATTACTATTAAATTTGCATTTTTTTGGTAATAGGTTTTCATGATGACCTGAGAAGATATAGTTGTATAATGTCTCCTTTTAAAATTTGTTTCTATATAATAGATATGTTGGCTTACTTTTTTAATCTTACAAGTGACCACATGTTCCTTTAACCTGACTGTTGGCTGCCCTGTTTACACGTTTGATACCAGATGTATTATTGGAAATAGAAATATTTTTTCAATTTGAGCTTTAAAAAGAAGTAGTTTCATATCAGTATGATTATAAATGTGTATGGTGATTAATCCTATTTGTTCACTAGTGCTAAAAATAGTTAAAATACTTAATAATAAATTACTTCCAAGTTATGAAGCAGGTAGACTCATATTAATAACTCAAGTTTTATATTGAAATACAGTAAATTGAGATTTTTAATTAATACAATTGTGTCTGTGTGAAATGCAAGCAGATATTAGTGTTTGTTAAAGACCAAAGAATTCCTGCTAACCATTGAAACATAACTGGTGCATGATCAGTATTTTGGATGACTAATCCAACTGCAGTCAAAGTGTTGAGAGCCAATACAATGCTATATTCTATATAATAAAATTTTCCTGTACCTCAATTAAAAATGTGTGACTAGATTTTGGAACTCAAAACTTTATTCTTCTCTTTATAATGGGATTGAATATATATTAATGAAAATTTTGAAGAGATATATATTTAGAATACTAGGTAAGACCTGGTATTCAAGAGTATGTTTTACAAGCTTTTTCTTTAAAAAGATAAAAAGAATACATTCTTACAAAACCCCAACCAGTTAGGAATCTTTAATTTCTTAAGGCAATTTCCTATTATGCTTGGTCATACATTTTAAATATTTTGAATTTATTTACTATTAGCACTGTTCATTTTCCAGGCACAAACAAGAAGTTTTCTGGGCTTTGCTGACTTGCTCTATGAATACTTCTATGTGTATTTCATGACAATAACAAAAAATACAATTTTAATTTAGAGTAGAACATGATTTTGTAAACACTCAAGGTCTATATTTTTCTAGGATACACTTCTGTTTTCTCAATGGGATGATTTGTTTGTAAAAGTAGTCATCTCTTTCTGCAATGGCAGGAGTCAAATAATTTTCCAGAAAAACATATATAGTTTACTGCTCATATGTTAATGTTTATGTACACCGAGCAAATAATATGAAAAATAATATCTCATTTCTTATTGAACTATAACAAATGAGTAGCTTCTCCATTACTCTGCATCTGACCTGAGAACCTGAATGCTTTTATTTTCACATTATATAAAACATCAGGCAGGGTTAAAACAAGCTAATAATAAATAAAACAAGCTAATAATAAATAAAATAAATAAAGCTAATAATAAATTTATTTAAATAAAAATAAATAAATAATAAATCGTGCTCTTGGTGAGCACCAAGAGTCTCACGATCGCTGTGCACTGAGTCACAGGAGAATACACATAGCAATTCTCCATCCTGGCCAAAATTCAAGCCTGTAACTTTCCTTGAAGGTTCAATGACAAAAATGTTGTTTTCCTTGGGTTGTTTTTCAGGCAATAAAAATAAGTTTCCAAGCTTATCGATTGAAACACAGGAGCTCATTAGACAAGGTAAGTTCCTGAGAGCAGACAGTGTTTCTGATAAGCTCAAGAGTAGCTTAGCTCAGGTGCTGTTCATCAAGGCCTTATGAGTATTTCTGAGACTGTAGTGTGGTGGGGAAAGTTGTACCACGACAGCTGCTACTCTACATGTACAAAGATTGTAGGAATTGGGAGCCCTGCTTTCTTGACTCTGACTTTCTGGGTATCATACTGATTTCAGTATGAAACTGACAGTGGAGGCAGGGAGGTGAGGCAAAAAGAGTGACAGGCTGGCTGGGAGGGCACAGCTCTCAGTGGTGTGGCAAGGTGTCAGCTGTCATTCCATATAACCAGTTGATGTGTGGATTGGGGAATTACTTTACTAGACTAGCTTTTGCTTGGCAAGTAATTAGGGAGTTTATTGTGGTGCTGCTCAAGGTCACCAGAAGCTGTGTAGGAAAGACAATTTTAAATCAGGGGCGGATTCATCATGTCAGGAACCACCCTTGGAGGAGAAACCCAAGAGGCAATGTGTAACATAGTAGCCTGCCTGGGATGAAGTCACAATAGGGCAATGTGGAACATGAATTGTGTTTTATTTTTATTTAAGCTGTATAAAGACACAGGGCATGAGGCAAAGGTCATACAATCATAGAATGTTAAGGGATTGGAATGGACCTTAAAGAACATCTGGTTCCAAACCCTTTTCCATGAGGCAGAGACACATCTCACTGTACCAGGTTGCTCAAGGCCTTAGTCAACGTGGCCTTGATCAGTGCCTGGGTTGGGACATCATCTACAGCCTCCCTGGGTAACTGTTCCAGTGTCTCACCACTCTCACAGAATTTCTTTCTAACATCTAACCTAAATTTCCCCTCTTTCAATTTGTACCCATTTTCCTTGTCCTGTCACTACAGTTTCTGACAAAGAGCCCCTCTCGGGCTTCCCTGCAGGCTCCCAAGATGGATGGATGCAGTTGACAGCATGACCTTCATATATTAATGAAATATTCTGAGTTGGAAGAGATCCACAAGGATTATCTACTCCAACAGTTAGCCCTGCACAGCACATCCCCAGGAACCACACCATGTGCCTTCCTTGGACACAAGAGCCGCTGGCAGGCTGGGGAGCACGACGACTGCTCCTAAGCTGCTCTACTGTGCACATGGGAACCGCATGAGCAGGCAGCAGGTAGATAAAGCTATTACATTAAGGCTCCAGAACAGCTCGGGCACCATCTGGTGCTGCAGGGGAGCGTGTGTGTGGTGCGTGGGGTGTATGTGCGGCAGGCCGCGGCACGGCCCCGAGGCGCAGCGGGCGCTGCGGCCGGGCCTGACCCCGTCCGGCGCCTCGCGGGGCGCCCGCGCCCCCTGCGCGCGCCCGCGGCGAGGGGCGGGGTCGGGGGGCGGGGGCGCCGCGCGGCCGCAGCTCGCCCGCCCCGCCCCCTCCCGCGAGCCGGTGCCACCGTGACGCCGCGGAGGCCGCGCAGGCGCAGCAGCGCCCGCGGCGCCTGTTGTATCCGGCCGGCGCCTTTTCTCCGCTCCCCGCCTCCTCCTCCCCCGCCGCCCGTCGCGGCCGCCTGTCGCCGCCGCTGCCTCTGCCGGGCACGGCCTCCCCTCCCTCTCCGCGGTGTGGCCGGCCGGCAACGCCTCCGATCTCCCCCGTGCGCCCCATGAAGCGATGGCAGCGGCCAACTTCGGCAAGATCCAGATAGGGATCTACGTGGAGATCAAGCGCAGCGATGGTGAGCGGGCCGCGGGGGGGGGCGGCGGCCGCCGACACCCTTCCCTTCCCCCCCCCCCCCCGCCCCGGTCCCTGCATCCCGGCCGGGCGGTGCCGCGCGCGCGGGGGGCGGGCGGTGCCGCGCGCGCCGGGGCCCATTGTGTGCGCGGGGCCGGGGCGGGGACACGCCCGGCGCGCGCTGCGGTTGTCAGGGGAGCACGGGCGGGGCCGGGGGGGCCCGGCGGGGACACAAGGGGGACCCACGGGTGGGGCGGGCACCGAGACGTGCCGGGTGGCCTTGGGTGGGGGGGTGGGGTGGGGTTTCGGACCTGGGTTTTGGCAGGGAGGAGCTTTGGGCAGGGAGGTAGGAGGGCCTTCAGGGAGGGGATGAGGTGATGGAGAGAGGGAGGGAGAGAGGAAGGAAAGGCCTTTCGTTTGAAAGAGGTAACTTCTTGTCTACTCCGGTGCTCTGAAAAATGATACAACGGTAATGCCCTGACAGGAATGCCTTTGGACATTTCCATCAGTTGGCAGAAAGCATGATGTTATTATTTCAGATGTTCTTTGTGATTAAAATGTTGGAAGAGTACTTGCTGTTTATGCCCGTGAGTTGTAATTTCTCCATTGGGGATCCAGTGTTTCTCGTCTTGCCCAGCTTCTCCTGGTGGGAGGATGTGTGATGCTATCTGAAAATACATGTGAATCAAGGAGGCGTGTGTGACAGGTTTAGGGTGCTAACTCTTCATATTTGTCTCTGGAGATATTCAAAGCCCACCAGGATATGTTCATATATAACCTGCTCTAGGTGACCCTTCTTTGGCAGAATGGTTGGACTAGATGATCTGCAGAGGTCCCTTCCAATATCAACAATTCAATGATTCTGTCTGTTAAGAGACAACTGACACAGGAAATTGATTGAATCAATGGCAGTTCACTCATGACTTCAGCTCTTGGATTTGAGTGGGAATATGTAATCTGTTCTCAGCCTCTCTGAGATCTGTGAAACCTGCTAAACTGGGGTGGGGTTCTACTGGGATTTTCTGGAAAGGTTTTGTTGTTGTTGCTGTTGTTGCTGTGTGGTTTTGATTTTTTTCCCCCTGGGATCTAGAAGCTTCCTAAAGAGTAAGCAGGTGTTTCTAAGGGAAGAGTGATGTGGAGGTCCAAGGCTCTGAAGCTAGCAGGTTCTGTCATGAGGCAGAAAAAAAGCAGCCAACAAGCCTTATGCTGCTTGTCTTTCTTGTGTTCCATGCTGCAATTCAGCCCTACAATAAAATAATGGTTGGTGTTGGCTGGACACTGGATTACACCCAACCCTTCAATTTGTGCCAAATGCCCTGTTTGCCATATGAAGAATCCAATTGGTCTGGCAATTATTTTCATAACTCCTGTGCATCTCTGTCTGGGATTTCAGAAAGCCTCACAGTAGCATCTTTTAAAACTTTTTCTGATGTCTGTATGAACTCCGAAGAAACATTACTCTTTGATTTGTATGCATTTGGAAAT
The DNA here is from genome assembly GCF_031753505.1 of Anomalospiza imberbis. Taxonomy (NCBI): domain Eukaryota; kingdom Metazoa; phylum Chordata; class Aves; order Passeriformes; family Viduidae; genus Anomalospiza; species Anomalospiza imberbis. Next base: position 19,020,302 of record NC_089721.1, read on the forward strand.
TAGGCATGAAAATGCTTTACTGCTGTAGGATTCTACACACTTTTTAATATCAGGCATGGTTTTGGTAACTCTCAAATATAACAATACTTATTTTCGTTACTATTCATGGTTTATGTATTTTGCTGTATCACTTAAAAAGGTGATGCAGCACATTGAGTATATTACTCATCAGTAATATGTACTGGGGGATGTCTTCACAGCAGTTGCTCATACTGTAGGGTTTTGAGAATTTGTCTTAAATTGGTCCATGTGTGAGCAAGACTAAACAGTACTGTACATAGGTACAGTGTCATAATTAAGTAGCAGGTCCTAGTTATTGTGATGTGTCCTTGTTTTTCTTTGGGACTGGAAGAGATGTCATATTCTGGCTCAGGCTACTGCAGCTGACTGTCATTCTCTTCCCATTAAACTGTAGGAGAAACTATCCTAGGTATGTGGAAAAGAGCATTTTGAGGGAGATATGGAAGGACAGCCAGCATTAGATTGCATTGCCTCATAGAAGGTAGTTTCCTAACCTCAGCTGCGGTTCCACAGCAGTGGAAATCAGTCTTATTGCTGATGACAAGGTGAGGGTCTTACTGCTTGTCCCTCTGTCAGCTGAATTGTTCCTACAGACTCTCTCAATCCAGTGTGTCTAATGATTTTATCTTCTGATTATTTAATACATTAATTGATGATTTGATTAACTAAACACAGTAGAAAATTTTTGGATGTGCTAGTTTTCTGCACAATTAGTGTGTTCCAATATCTTATAGAGGGATCTGTGACCCCAGCAGTATCAGTATGTAGCAAATATACATAGTCATAATCAGAATTACATGGAAGTCTTTATATGTGATCTTCTGGATGTGCTCTTCCCAGAGCTGTATCCTAGGAAGAATCACGTGGCTATTGGCTGAGAAAGGACCATTAAAACTGTTTAGGAATCTCTTGGAGAGAGGAATGTGTTCATATCGGCTTTTCTTGTTATGTATTTTCTTGTCTGTATTGACAAGAAAAACTAAATATTGTTTTGAGAGGTAGAGATAGTAATTCTTCAAGTTTCTCTTACTTACCTCTTTATTTGCTGAATCCAAAGGAGAATAGTTTTACTTAGTTAATGGCATCAGTGAAAAAGTGTATGGGTTTTTTCATCTATCTGCCAGTAATCTTAAACATTTTTTTCTGAATGCGGAGTTTTATTGATTACAGAGAACTGTTTTTCCTTAAGTAAAAAGAAAAGCTAAAAGAAATTTTTTTGGTGAAACGTGATTGTTACAAGTAAGATCAGAACATTCTGGAAAAAATAAGTTGCATATTCTGTCATTTTGACAAGTTCTAATTAGCCTGAACTGAGAGATTTATTGTAGGACTGAATAGGGAGTGAATGTTGTACAAAAGAAAGGCATTGTTAGAAGTCATGGCCAAAAACACATGAAAACTAGTTTGGATAAAGCCCTGCATTTTCAAGAGCTGATGTTGCAGAGCTGCTTGCTGTTTTTTTCTCAGTGGGTAAACATCCTTATAACTCTTACCTACAGCTGTAGATAGTATTTCTACTTACAGCTGGAATAACTAGTTATGTTCATGTATCATAAGAGGTACTAAGTGATCACCTAGTCCAGGTTTTTATAATAACTTCTGATACTGAAATGTACTGCTTTGTTTAATTTATGCATCTTGCTTGAAATATGACTAGTCTGTCTTGGAAATGGGAAAAAACTGCTTTATTTTAGGTTGCAAATTGCTAAGAATGGACTGTATTTCCACATTTGAAAAAGGTGCCTTTTGACATGGAAACTTAGGGCAGTTAGTAGTAAACCAGAAGGTACGTACCAGACTCAGGGTATTGATCCTGTCCAGATGATGTCCCTTGTTGAGGTCTAAAGATAGGCATTTTTCTGTTGATGAATTTCCTTTACACTAATAATAATAGCTGGCTGCTTTATGTGTAAACTTGCACCTGTATCTACACTTCCTGTGCATTATCCCATTAATGATGACAAAGACCTGTATAAGTATTTGTGAAAAGAATCTTTCACTTTTTTTTTTCTCCATAAATGCAGTCTTTTGCTGACACAAGATAAATCAATTCTGCTCTGCATCCCTTTAGTAGGTTAATTTTTTTTCCTTTTCTGTCCATTTCCTGCTCAGACTGTTCCTGTTCCCTCTGTCTTTGCATATCTGAAATACTACTTAGAAAGGCAGAGAAATTAATTATGTATTTGCTCATTTTGAAAGTGGGATGGGAGAGAGGGAGAGGCAAATACAATTCTGACTTCACTGTGTCAGAAATAACATACAGGCATGAGGAGAAGGGACACTCTTGTAATTAGGAGACTGACTTAAGATTTGACTGAACTTTCAGGAAAGGAAAAATGCTGAATTTTTAAGGATTAACAATCAAATGGTGTAAAGAAGAAAGATAATGATTTTATGCCTATGTTTTTCATAATACAAAAATAGTAGAGCTGTCAGTGTTTGAAGAGGAAAACTTGAAATTGTTAAAAGAACAAAGGACCAGGTACAGTTATCACATGAAGTTTGTTACCAGAGGAGATTGAATCTAGAAGCATAGCAGAATTTTAAGAAGGATGGTAGGAATATCTAGTTTTATAATAAAAACTGAAAAAAATACACCAGCAACTGTAAATAGATTCTCTTTTTCCTGAGTTTGTAGTTTAAATAACCTCTTACTGATGTGAGGTAGGAAGAAATCCTGCCTGTGGCTGTGATGTTTTTAATTTCCTACTTCAGAATTTTCTTCATTTGTGTCTGTAGCAGCTGGAACTGGTTATAGTAGGGGATAATCCATTCCGTCCAGAAACCTACTGGGAGCTTCCTGCTCCTTAGTCTTCTAAAACATCTTGGTAACTCTTTTCACCTTCAGACAGAAATGGTACTACATTTTAGCAACAGTCAGGGTTATATTTTGTTTCTTTAAAATCCAGCTTCTGTGAAATTCATGTTTCTCAGAGAAACAGAGAGTTCCGTAGCATCCTCTGTCTTCTGGGTAATCTTGTATATTCATGTACAACTCCCAGTAGCAAGAATGATTTTATAGCAGGAGAGAAGGTTTAATGATGCTATAAAATTTCTGTTCAGGTTTGGGTAGTCACCCTATTTTACAAGCTCTTGAGGATAGATTTAAATGGTAATGTGTTTTTACTCTTTCCTTTGGTGACATACATCTGTTTGTTCCCTATGATTAAGGTTACTGTTACCACATTTAAATAATTTGACTGAATTACCTAATCCCTCTGTAAGCTGTACAGATACAGTGTGTCTTTGTGGTTCCATAATAGCCAGAATACACCCATGGTTTCAAGTCTGCTTTTGCTGGTCCAGCTAATGAGTCCAACATTTAGGCTTATCCAGTAGGTTCTCATTATTACATCCAAAGTTTCTCGAGATTTTTTCCTCAGAAAATTTGACAAGGAGAATATGTTAAATTTTCTGTCTCCTTTTTGGAGTCACTTTTTTATGCGTTCAGCTTTCATTAAGCTGTGAATTTTCGTTATAATTCACTGATTCTCAGATATTTATGTAGGACTTCTGTATTTTGTGGAAATAGCTCTTTTGCAAGGTGAATAACAAGAGCTGAGTCCTATTCTTCAGAGAATCTTCTCATCTTTGTTCCATAAATATGTTTAATACAGCATTATTTACTGGCACTAATGTCTTTAGAGCTGTAAGTGGGAGCTAGTATTGCATGGTTTTCCCCCAGTAATCATGTTATGGGGGAATCTGTTCTTTATTTAATAGGTAAAGTTATTGTTCTGTGTACCCAGGCTCTCTGATGGCCTGTTGCCTGGGCCTAGTGTTACTTGTCTTTTCTTCTTACGGCTTTATCAATGGAAGACTTGGCTGTGCTGCTATGGCACCAAACATCACTTTTTCCTCTTTTGAGTTTTTTTTCATACATTCACTTACTGTGGAACAAGGTAGAGAAAAGAGTATAAAGTATTTACCATGTGAGCTTTTTTTCAGAGCACAAAATCTGTAGCATACTTATTGTGTTGACTTGTGAAGTGTGCTTTTATTTATTTTTTTTTTTCTTTTTTTGTGTGTGTTTGAGGAATAAGTAACAGAATGGAGTAAATAAACTTCATTGCTCTGTTACTGTTTAGGTTCTTAGTTTATAAACATTTACTGCTTATATCATAAAGTGGGATTTTTTCCCCAACTTTTCTTCCTGTCTTATATTTTGTTGGGTTATCTTGTCTTCTTCACCATACTGTATGACAGGATTTAGGATGAAGAGGAGAATGCAGTGGTCAACCCATGGTGACCACTAAAGTGTGTTCCCTGTAATTACTCGCATTGTTTGTATTCCATAGAGGAAAATAATTCAGTTACTTTTGATACATTAAAGGTTTATTTTAACTTCAAAATTAAGTTAAATTTCTAATGTGGTACAAGAAGTAATATATAGAAGTTCACAGTAAGGACTACTAACCAGTCTTTACATTGTCCAGTAGTGAGGATGTATACAAAATATAATACGTGGTCAGGCGTGATGGTATTTTTGATTTAAAATGGAGAAGTTTTTAAGAAGACATTGGATTTTAGTAATCAATTTCTCATTATGCCTCTGTAGCATAGACAAAACTGTTTAGAGGGGTATATGCTTTCAGTGTGTATTCCCAGATGTAGGATAGAAGATTTTTGTGCAATACATTCTCTGTTGTATCTCTTAATCTATTACAAAAGCACAAAAAAGCTTTCAGATATATGACGGTTCTTTTTCCTTGCTTGAAATCTTATGTGTGTTCCAGATTTATGACTCATATATTTTCAGAAGTCTTTTTATGTTTTTGAAGATCCTTCTAATGACCTTTTAAAACATTTCCTAGTAATTGTACATTCCATACCTTTAGGTTTTACTATGACTTGATATTTGAGGTTTTATTTAAATCTCTCTCTGTCTGTAATGGACTGAATATAGACATAAAACCAGATACTCCTGGAGCAATTTTTGGAGCAAAAATTGGAGCAATTTTTCTTGTGTTTAGGCAGATGTTTCCCTACTTTTGTAAGACTGTTAAACACATTTCATAATTAAGTTAGTTACAGTTACTTTTGACTACTAGGATGTTTAACTTTAGACTGCTTTTCTCCGTCTGCTACACTGGGGTTAGCTTTTAGTTAGATGTCTTGTAGGGAAATGAAGAAGGGATGGCAGGGAACTAAAACTATGATTTGGATATGTCATTTAGATAGAGGTTGTCTGAAACTGCTATATCCTCAAATCCATTCATATTGTGTATGTATTGCCATATGTACTGTTTTCTTTTCCTGCTCTAGTTCCTTTCCTAAAAACATTTACAGTTTAATATTGCTTGTCGGTAAATTCTTTTTTTAAATTTTCATTTAAAGAATTAAACAGTTTGTATTTTCTGTTGTGTTCCAAATACATGTATAGATGGGTGATTGGCATGATTTTCCTACACCTTTGACTTCTGTAAAGGGATCCTTTGAATTCTGTATTAAGAGTTTAGCCATGAGACAGTGTTGTCTGTGTCTGATAACCCGGAAACATGCTTTGTTCATATCCCCAAAAGGAATCATGATAAGGTCAATTTTGACCTTAGAACTTTCACATAATATTGATTTGCTAGTAGTCAGTGAATTCATCTACCATTGTTAAATGCTTTCCTGACGTGGAGCCCCCTGTGGAGGCAGAACAGGGGGCTTAATGTTGGTCTCTTGTGCCTCGATTCTCTGTGCCTGGTAATTGCTCCAGGGAAATTGTGCAGTAGTTCTCAGGGAGGGTGTTACAAAGATGGCATTGCCATTTCCTCATTAAAAAAGTGTTCTGCAAAGCTAATTTTGCTGCATTTGAATTTGGTCATTGCTAAATATATAAAACTAGGTTTTACATGTATTAGACAAAAAGCAATAAAAAACTGTGTGTAAAAATGCATTAGTTTTACCTTTCCTTGATAAGAGATGAATTTATCAGACTATACTTGTGTGCTTTTTTTAATATGTGTAGTGCACTGAACCATTTACATAAACAGCACATGCTTAGAAGACTTCTGATAACTCTACTATTACTGTCTAAATTCAGTTGTCTTGTTGCTAGGAACCCAAGTTAATTTTAGCATTGCTTAAAAGGAGTAGGTAATGGCTCTTAAAGACAACTCTGTAAAACTGTGCCTAACCAAAACTTTTAATGATGGTTTTCAAAAATGTGAGTTATCAATTAAATATAAGTAAGCCACTTGATCAATATTTTCCTTTTGCCTTTTTTTAATTGTATCTTGTTTAGCAACACTGGATCTGATACTGTATTTTGACTCTTCAAATATGGATGAGGGATTTTGTTGCTTTAAAGGCTTGAATATGGTAGTAGATTTCTTTATTTTGCTTTATTTAAATAAGCATGCTTTCAGAGTAGCTTAGTTTTTATTCAGTGGCAGTTCTTGTTCCATCAGGCATAAGCTGCTTTTGGGCTTCCCAGGCTTCTAAAGGGGACAATCTGCTGCATTTTCTGCAACTGATGTAACGCCATCGCCATGTAAAGCTAACTGACAATCTCAATCAGTAACAAAGTGACTTGTAGATAACATAAAGTCTTTTACTTTGTTTTCATTTTTAGGAGTATGTGGTAATTCTGTTACCTACTGGAATGTTATTTACTTTCGAGTTATCAGAAATCTCATAGTAGCTGTGACAAGTTTTCTAAATTTTATGTTCTCTTGGCTCTTATCTCACTTAGAGATTTGTGTAATCCCAGGTATCAGAAGTGTATTTTAAGCCTTTTCTGTTAATTACAGAATTGTGTATTTAGGAATTTTCTTCAGTGGATAAATACACTGGATGTGTGGGTGGAGGGAGATGGACAGTGGACTTTGTCTAAAACTTTCTCTTTGAAGCATGGTGTGCCGCATACTTGTGCCCTTGCAGAATTTGGCTCTAGAAATTTTGTTGCACAGGTGGAATGTTGCACAAGTATGGAGTTTGAGGAGTATTTCCAGCTGATCTGTAGTTGTTTGCACAACTGATCTGTAGAAGTGTTTCATTTATAGATATGTAGGACTGCATAGTGATGTGCTAATGAGGATCTCTGGCTGTAGGAAGAGAGCAGTGGAAGTAAATTCAGCTTGAAAGCACATGAACACTTAGGTTTTTGAATACTCAAAAATTTTAATTCCACTTTGGGTTATGTTTTCTTGTACATCTGTATTTTTATTATTTGTACTTCAATGTAAATTTTGGCATTTTAGTACAATAGGAATTCAGGTGGTGATGAATAATGTCAATATTTTAATCATGACCAGATGATTTTTAAGTTTTGATAAGCTTTCATCAAACACTGAGGAATTAAAATGCTACTTAAAGTTTTCTCATTGGTTTGAACTTTTAGAACCTTGTTAAGCTAAAATACAAGCTTTTAAACTTGCATGAGAATAAAGTCTTCTCACTTTTGAACTGGAGCAACAGTTGGCAGCTCTGTAAATGAATTAAGTAACGGTACATGTTCTTACTAAATATAATTTTGTGAAGTAGAGGGGGAAAAAAACCTCCAACAAACAACAAACTGATGGGATGGTTCATGAAAAGCAAAGGGTACCATTTTGAAAGTATCTGTAGAAGATGCTGTTAAAAAATTTCTGTGTGATGCAGGAAGCTGTTGTTTTTAGGCAGGTATGGTTAGCTTCAGACAAAGTAGAGAAAACCCTCAAAAGCAGGTCTTGGCCATTTATTCAAACAACAAACAAAATGTATAAGGAAGAAAGAGAGGGAGAAGACAGGCCAAATCATGTCAGTCTTTTTCAGATGATATTCACCAAACTATTTTAATCCACCACAGTCTTAAATCCTGGTGCTAAATAAATTTCAACAACCACTTAATCCAAATGCTGTTTGAAAGACTGTCTAGGTTTAATACCAGCCAGCAACTAAATACCACTGTGCTGTTTGCTCAGTCCACACACCTGGTGGGATGGGAAGGAGAATTAGGAAAAAAAAAAAAAAAAAAAAAAAAAAAAAAAAAAAAAAAAAATTAAAACTGTATGTTGAAAAAAGAGCAGTTTAATGATTGAATAATAGAAATAATAATAGTGGTAAAATTAGTAACATAATTGTAATGAAAAGAGAGAACAATTGGAGAGAGAGAAACAAAATGCCAAAAAGGCAAGTGATGCACAGAACAAGGTCTCACCACCTGCTGACCAGTATGCAGCCTGTCCCCGTGCAGCAAATTGGACCCTCCCAGCCAACTCGCCCCAGTTTATACCCTGGTCTAGGTATGGAGTGACAGGATCATAGAATGATTTGGGTTGAAAAGGACCCAAAAAATCATCCACTACCGCCATCTCATCACTCTTGCTGTGGGTCTTTCACTAGACCTGGTTGCTCAGAGCCCTATACAATCTGACCTTGAAAGCTTCCAGGGATGCGGCATTCACAGCTTCTCTCAACAACCATTTCCAGCGCCTCACCACCCTCACAACAATTTTTTTCTGATTGTCCAGTCTAAACCAACTCTATGAGTTGAAGGTCCTATCCTTACATGGTATTGTAAAAATAAAGAGTAACCCTTTAGCTAGTTCAGGTCAACTCTCCTGGTTATGCTTCCTCCCAGGCTCTTGTTCACCTACTCACTGGCAGAGCATGGGACACTAACATGTTCTTGATTTGGGGTAAGCACTAGCTAGCAACAAGCAAAGCATGAATGTGTTATCAACATTATTCTCTTACTATGTCAAAAACAAAGCAGTATACTGTCTGCTAGGAAGAAAAATAACTATCCAAGTCAGTGCCATACCAGGTAATACCTGAGCTGAATCTAAGTTTGCTTGCATGTCAGAAATGTAATGAAATTTATACTGAACACAGGGGGTCTGGATCTGCAAAAATAGATGAAGAAGTATTCTGAGAGTAACTTTGAGAAGCAGTTTTAGAAGTTTACAGAAGCTGCCTGCAAAATTGTTCTAAAGGTCTCCAAAGAAGAGTAAATGCACAAAAATATGTTAGATTATATTCGGTTTTACAAAACTATAAAAAAACCCACAAATGTATAAGATACTGAACTATTCCTGCAAAGTGTTTACAAGTTATGAACTCATGGGACAGGTAGAAATATTGTTAGCAGGAATTGAATGGAAACCTTCACTTATGTAGCATCAGTACAAGAAAAAATTGCTAGAGGACAGCAAATATGGTTCTGTTATACATTGATGTCTTGTTCTCTTTTGAATAAAGTTTGCATTTGTGCTTTATTTTTCATAAATTTGAGAACTGGAGTGGGTTAATATGGGCTATGGGAGGGATCAGCAGGTGCTGGAAATCTTCATAGGAATATTGGAAATTGGTAGATTATTATTGTGTCATTTTGGGGGGTTTTTACACTTTAAAAGGTATATTGCTGTGTGAATATGTGACCAAATTTTTATTTTATGAATGGTGAATGAAAACCTTTTCCTTCTCTCCTTTTAAGACTTGCTGAAATTGGAGAAAGCTGGGGGTTTTTTAAAAGCTTCTGAAGTAGTTTTGCTTTTGGGGGGATTCTTCTCCTTACTACTTACAGTACTTGCAGTAAGCTCACTACTTCTGTGTGAGGTACACTAGTGAATCAGATGGGTGGTTCATCTAGCCCAGCAACTAGGGGCTATTTAGGGAAGCATATCAGCCTTGTCTCTTTCCAAAGTCTTTGTCTTGCCCCACTATTCAGAATTATATCTAGGATGTTAGAAGTACAACTTTCCCTAGTCCTAGCAATTTATAAACCAGTTGTCTGTGGATTTATTGAATACCTTTTTGACCAGACTTCTACTGCCTGACTCTTGCAGCCACAAGGTCGAGAAGTTCCCTTGTTTCTGCATGCAAAAATACGTTTTTATCTGTCTGTAACCTATGCCTTAAGAGATCACTCCCAGCTTTAGTGTTGCAGCATTTGGTCAATAATAGTTTTCACTAGTTTTGTTCTTTGTGATTGTAAAGCTCAACCAAGTCCACCCTCAGTGTTCTCCTTAAAAGTGAGCACTCTTTACCTGCTTAATATCCTCATTCTCTTTTTCTTCTTAGTTGTCCTTCCCTTAACCTCCTCTAATTCATCTACATATTTTTTGTGGTGTACCATAGTACTTGAGATGTGGGTGTACCAAAGTCTTATTTATATTTTGAAAAGGATACTTGCTTTTAAGTTTCAACAGCTTTTTTTTGTCATTGCAGGTGCATTTTTAGGCACTGATGTTTTGAGAGCTGTGTCAATTAAAGGATCTCTAGAGCTGTAACTTCTAGTTCCAGATTCAGCATTATAAAGCTGTAATTAAGATTTATTATCTCTGAATGTGTTATCTTCCCTTTAATGTTTGTCTTGGATTGAAAGACAGGTGTCTGTTAAGGACAGCAGGAGCCTCCCTTGGAATGAAAAGTAAGACCCCCTTCCCTCCGAATTATTATAACTTTGAAATTAAGGGGCTTTCAGGCAAAGAGATGAGAAAAGGAATAACAGTTTTTTACTAGTGTGTGTATGTATAACAAGGCAAAGAAACAACAACAGCAGCAACAACAAACAAGAACAGAAAACTCAATAAAGTTACTTCCCGCTCTTTAAGGACTTCCCCTTCAGTGCGGTTCTGGTCACAGCCAGCAGGGGCGCTGCTGGCTCCCGGCTGGGCAGGTTCTGCAATGACTTCCCCACGGCTGAAGGGGGAGCTGGGCCGCAGCTCCAGCTGTTTCCCTCACGTGGTAATGGCGGATGCAGGCAGCGGAAGGGATGGGAAGGGACTTCCTTTACAAACCTCCAGTGGCAACCTATCCCACTGCCCATCTGGATAGCAAAAGGATCTGCAGCAGGAACCTCGGAGCGGGGATTGGAACGCTGGGCGGGGGTCACCCTGGGCAGCAAACAAGAGGCAGTAGAAACTCCGCAGTTGTAGCTGGAACCACAGGGCATCCCGGCAGGGAAGGGGTGTGTGGCTGCAGTGTAGTGAAAAACCAGGAGCAGTAGCCGGGGAACAGGACAGAGGCAACCTGACTTCCGAACAGGGCAGGGAGAGGCTCCCTGGCAGGGGAAAGGTGCTTGGGGATCCCAGGATTTCCCCTGAGGCACCCCAGCAGATGGTGAAGGATCCTTTTTTTTTTCAATGAGGCAAGGTGCCAATAACTTCCCAGCTCAGTGGCTGCTCTCACGTGCAAAGGCTCACCCACAGCACAAGAAGTAGGGCAGGGATGGGCTCCGGCAGTGGCAGCGATTTCCTGCACCAAGCAGCAAGCTCGACTGTCTCCCTCCGAGGCCAAGAGAGCAAGACACCTAGCTGTGCCGAGTCCCTTCTCCCCCGGCCCAATTCTCGCTGTATTTTTGCCCCTCTGAGAGAAAGTAGTTACTTCTTTTGTCTCTCTTAAGTGCCGATCGTTATTGTTTCTTAGCAACCAAAATAGGAGAAAATTCCCTAAGAGAAAGAAGACAAAAGGAAGAAATCCTAAACCCCAACAGTGTTGAAGCTCATCTGCCACTTTTTTCTGTACTCCCATATATTTGGGATGACTCTTTTGGAGTCATCTAACTACCCAAAGAAGTTGTCTTGTCAAAGGATCAGATGTTAAATTCAGTGTAATGTAGTGTTACTAAACACCAGGCTCGGGATGTTCTGTAAGTTTGTAGCTAATGTGGTTGAAAGGCCTGTATGATAAAAAAAAACATGCTTCTCTGTCCGGATGCCCTACTTCATTACTTGTTTGCATGCAATCTCATTGTACAGAGGGTTAAAATATTTCACAATTTGCACTGTTTTGGCTGTGAGTTTATCTTGCACCTCATTTTAACCTAGTGTCCTGGTACCATGATAATTCTCAATGCACATGTTCCAGTTCACTTCCAGGCTCACATCTGGAGTGAACAAGATGACCTGCCTCCTACAGAAGACCTAGCTCCTGTGTCTGATTCTTGAGGAGAGGCTGAATTGTATCATTTTGTCTGTCGCTGCTTGGACAGTCCTTTATTTTAGTAAGCATCATACTTTCATACTCTTGTGCATGTGCGTGGACCTGCGGCACATGCGCCTATTCATGCTCTTAAAGGCATCATCATAGGAGATTCCAATGTAGTTTTCTCATTTTTGTGTAGGTCGAGGTGAATTAAGAGGTCTTGATACTCTATGTATATCCATATAAATACCATTTGGGACCATGGGTGCATCTGTAACAAGGATACAGTTCATACAGTAAATGGACTTCGGACATATCTTCTGATCATATTTACATCCCTTTACTGTGCTTTAGTTGACACAAAATCCCTTTTGGATGAAGTGTAACTGGAGGGTATATGCAAGATAGGTGCATGATACACTCTGGCAAAGGGTATTCAGACCGTGATGCTATACCAGTCCCATGCAAAACACACAGTATGAACGGCTGATCCCAAGCACCCCCAGCTTTGCTCTGTAGACCTCTCTGTGCCTGTTGCAACAGTGTGCTACTTGTTACCACAGGCACAGCTGAGGGACCTGAGCTGAGCACTAAAGTGCTGTACATCCAAGCAATATGCCATGAAAGATGCTGGTTCAGGGCAGTTATGAACATGAACTAACCCCATACCAATTGTCTTACGTTTTCTGTCCACAGTGTGGTCTGAAAGAAAGACAAAGAAGAGATTTTCAGGACATTTTCTCTTACATCCTAGTACTGCCTGATGCTTGAGAATGAAGATGTTGGTCATGGGTTATGGCATGCTTCAGTAAGACCATGACACAATCTACCTTGACAGCAAATCCTTGTCTGAGTTCCTTCCCCTGTTCACAAAGAGAAAGACTTCTGTGGTACCCCACCAACAAAACCAGCATAAGTGAATAAAAAGATTTTAGGCCATGAAACAACTGGCGATCATATTAATATCAATTTCAGAGGACATTACAGCTCATTCTGCTTGATCTTGCACTAAAGTAAATGGAAAAATTACAAATCAAATTGAATCATTCATACAGGAATGTACATTACATTGACTAAAATTAGTAGCAAACAGTGGAGGACAGATAGTGAAGTGCTTCTAGTCTCTGTGTCCCAAACTAGTGTGATAGAGATGAAGCAGGTTAGCATAATGTTGAAACCTGGAGCTGAGTGTGCGGTGACCTGAGTTTAGCCCTGCCAGGGTATCAGGGTAGTAGAGGCTTTATGTAGCACTGCCAATATTGGCCATTTTGTGAAAGTAAGCCGTAAGTTTCTCTGAATTTAATAAATTATTTAGTAGAGTATGAAAAATTATTCAGATGAAGTTTAACACAAGAAAGGTAAGGTGCTGAAGACAGGTGATGATAGTGTACCTAGTAATTTTTAACTAACAACGTAACTCTTGGGATCAGTTTTAGGACTGGCTGGCTAGTTTATCCCATCCATTAAAGTTATTAATTCCTGGTCGTAACACAGAAAGTAACACTGCTTCTGGGAAGCTTCATTACTTCATTAGAGTGTGATTGTCATGTATCTGGAGATGTATGTTGTGCCAGAACATAGAGGTGTGAGAAATGATACTCACTTTCAAAAAATTTAGAAGGTTTATTACAATCTTATCAAAAATACAACAGAAGACTGAACAGAGAAGATAATACAGCGCTGGGAGCAAAGGATTCCATCACCATGTGCTTGTCCATACAATGGATGTTCCACCCTTTAACCTTTTAGCCCCTCCCAAAGTCTTGTAAATTAGCTCCTTCTTCTCTGTCCAGTGGTGGAGATCACTTTCTTACATCTTAATTGTAGGCCAGGTTTTGCCACAGTAACAAGCCAACTCTCCCAAATGCCCCAACTACCCAGGCCATCCTGTGATAACAATGCAATGGAGGGGGGGAACATAACTATACATCTACAAAACTTCTATTAACATATGCATAATTGTCGTGGTTTGACATGGAAGTGAATTCTTTCAGGAAGTTGGGTCAAACCAGTCAGTGGTCAAGTTTGGATATTGGCACCCAAAGTAGCCACTGAAGGTGTGGATACGCCTATGAGAACACAGGGGGTTAAAAGCAAGAACTCCCAAGAGCTCGCTCTCTTTGGTTCCGGTCAGGGTGCTGTGCAGATCTCCCCTGCCCAGCCATGGGGCTGGGTGGGGAGGGGAAGCCATGAGGCCTGGTTGAGGTGAGCTGAGGGGTAGAAGGACTGGAACCGAGCCAGCTCCTGTGGACGGAAGGGTGGAGAGAAGCGGAGATGCCTTTGTCGTCCCCCCTCCCTCAGAGGGAAGAGACAGAGAGTCCGGACGGCACCTGTAACTTTGCCTGTGTGGAGGAGAAGGAGTGGGGTGAAGGCGCCCAGCCTTGGCCTTGGGAATGGGCTGCTGGGCAGAGATATCAGCCGGCGGAGGAGAAGGAGTTGGGGGGAAGGCGCCCAGCCTTGGCCTTGGGAATCGGCTGCTGGGCAGAGATTTCAGCAGTCCAGGGAGTCTGAACTTTTAACCCTTTCCTGGGAAATGAAGGCTTTGTAAAATATTACTCCTCCTTGATTTGAAGTAGAAGAGAGACAGTCTGGGATCCGAGATGATGGAAGAGAAAATTGTTGAGTTGGAAGGAGATGATGGAGTGGCTTGTGGCTGGACTTTTCTTGTTAGCCATAGACTGAACCAAATTCTCCTAACAGAAGCTGCACTTAGGGGGGTGCATTGGTGAGCCAAGAGACCTGTTTCAGTGATTACCAACAGAGGAGTGGAGAGAACAAAAGAGAGTTGAAGAAGGTGTGGAGAAGCCCTCTATCTTCAAGGAAGAAGAAGAGGAGCAGAAGACCTCTGTTCTTGGACCCTCGGCCCCAAGGGAAAATGGGGGGGACTGTAGTCCCGAGATGAGAAACTGAACTGTTGTCTCTTTTGGTCCATGGCAAAGCATCCTTAAAGGAGCCCTATGAGCAGTCTGTCCATGCACGGTGGTGAGAGCACTGTGACATGGAAAGGAGAGTGTCACCATGGCAGATTTTCTCCGGGCGGTTGCCATGTGTGACGTGGAAACACAAGGGTGGCAATTGTGTTTCCTGGGGAGTCTGTGGCACAGGAGAGACTCCTCTCTCCCTTGAAGGACTGAGTGTTTGATTATCTGAAGGGTGGCAATTTGATCAGGATCCTGGGTGGTGTCTCACTGTTGAGTTTGTTTGGAAATTAGTTGGGAGGAGGAGGGGTGTTTTGGAAGGTCTTCATCCAGAATTTAGTGTTTGTAGTTTTATAGTAGTAGTAGATTAATAAAGTTCTTTTCTTTGTTATTAAGCTTGGGCCTGCTCTGCTCTGTTCCTGATCACATCTCACAGCAATTATTTGGAAAGGTGCATTTTCATGGGGTCACTGGCATTGCACCAGTGTCAAACCATGACAATAATATTTGCTGTAGGAGCGTTGGTTGGTAGGATGGTCTGGACAGATGGAGACAAGAGATTTCTGAAGTCAGGTCTTGGAACATGTGGTTTATTATAAAGTGCATGGGTGCAGGGGCCCTGGTTAGAGCTGCTAGCTGCAGCTTGGAGCAGGCCCGAAAGAGCAAGAGAGAGAGGCAAGAGAGGCAAGAGTAAGAGAGCAAGAGAGCAAGAGAGGGAAGTTCCCGTTACAATACAATAAATCATCTTCTGTGCTGAATATTCTAATTTTCAAATTTTCCCTAATATTTTAATTTTCACTAACCAATCTAGTACAAGATACAAATCTTATAACATTTATATACAGCCTATAAGAATCATGACATTACCATACTGTGTTACATTTTAAACCCTAAAAACTACTCTTTGGACCCCTTCTGCCAAGCTAGTAGGGTCTGCTCTGACCGTTGCACCTGTCTGCAAGCAGAGGGTATTGTTTCATCAAAATGGGATTACCTTCAGCTGTCCATACCATTGTTTTCCAGTTGTTCAGTAACTAAGGCTTGGTATCTCAAAGTTTGCTTTCATTTCAATCTCACTTATAGTTTCTATATTCTCAAAATCTTTTGCCAGGAAATCATATTTATAAAGCTTTCCTGTTTCATCTTCCCCAACAATTTGCCCTTGTGAAAGTCAACCATCGCATTACTCATGTATAACAGGGGTGTAGGGCAAAATAACTGAGGTAAAAGTGGCACAAAGTGAACATCCTATTGCTACAGATTAGGAGATCATAGAATGT